>NC_047085.1:484899612-485536330 GCF_902459505.1 Geotrypetes seraphini | reverse complement strand
CCGTGCGGTCGGAGGGGGCATTCCTCCGATCGCCCTCATTTTAATTTTTTTGTTTGGTGAATTGGTCGGGCCTGCACAGATCAGGCACAGAGAGTCAGGTTAGTGAACCCTAAGGGCTAGATTCACTAACCTGACTCTCCTTGGCCGATTCGTGCAGGCCCAAACAATTCACCAAACAAAAAACTAAAATGAGGGCAATCAGAGGAATGCCCCCTCCGACCGCATGGATCGCTAGTGTGCGATCCCGACGCATACGCAGACCTTCTGTAGATAGTCTGTGCATGCATCTAAGAGCTGCGACTTTTTTTTAACTTTTACTAGCCCAGTGAGCCTGTGGTTTTAACCCGCTTTAAATCTGCAGGCTAAAACCACGGGCTCGTACTGTGGAGAAAGGCCAGGGCAGCGCTTGGGGCAGAGAGTCGCGCAGGAGATTTGGGGCAGAACAGGATGGCAGGAGAGGAGATTCAGGGTGGGGCAGAGCAGGGCAGCAGGAGAAAAAGGCAGAGAATCGGGGCTTATGGAGCAGGAGAGCAGATTCGGGGGCAGAGATTCGGGGCTTATGGAGCAGGAGAGCAGTTTCGGGGGCAGAGAAAAAGGCAGAGAGTCGGGGCTTATGGAGCAGGAGAGCAGATTTGGGGGCAGAGAAAAAGGCAGAGAGTCGGGGATTATGGAGCAGGAGAGCAGATTCGTGGGCAGAGAGTTGGAGGCTTATGGAGCAGGAGAGCAGGTTCGGGGGCAGAGAAAAAGGCAGAGAGTCGGGGCTTTTGGAACAGGAGAGCAGATTCGGGGGCAGAGAAAAAGGCAGAGAGTCAGGGTTTATGGAGCAGGAGAGCAGATTCGGGGGCAGAGAGTCGGGGCTTATGGAGCAGGAGAGCTGATTCGGGGGCAGAGAAAAAGGCAGAGAGTCGGGGCTTATGGAGCAGGAGAGCAGATTTGGGGGCAGAGAAAAAGGCAGAGAGTCGGGGCTTATGGAGCAGGAGAGCAGATTCGTGGGCAGAGAGTTGGGGGCTTATGGAGCAGGAGAGCAGGTTCGGGGGCAGAGAAAAAGGCAGAGAGTCGGGGCTTATGGAGCAGGAGAGCAGATTCAGGGGCAGAGAAAAAGGCAGAGAGTCGGGGCTTTTGGAGCAGGAGAGCAGATTCGGGGGCAGAGAAAAAGGCAGAGAGTCGGGGTTTATGGAGCAGGAGAGTAGATTCGGGGGCAGAGAGTCGGGGCTTATGGAGCAGGAGAGCTGATTCGGGGGCAGAGAGTCAGGGCTTATGGAGCAGGAGAGCAGCTTCGGGGGCAGAGAAAAAGGCAGAGAGTCGGGGCTTATGGAGCAGGAGAGCAGATTTGGGGGCAGAGAGTCGGGGCTTATGGAGCAGGAGAGCTGATTCGGGGGCAGAGAGTCAGGGCTTATGAAGCAGGAGAGCAGATTCGGGGGCAGAGAGTCGGGGGCTTATGGAGCATGAGAGCAGATTTGGGGCAGAGCAGGGCGGCAGGAGAAAATCTCAGCAGAGAGTCGGGGCAGAGAGAGCAAGAGAGTCGGGGGCAGAGAGCTGGAAATTCGGGGTAGACAGCAGGCTGAGCAGGAGATGGCAGTCGGAAAGCAGTGAATGACTGGTCCCCAACAGTCACTTGTTTGTGATTAGTCAGCCCAGTCGGTGTTGCAGGGTTTTTGTTTGTGAATCGCTGCCTGCCATTATTTCAATGCCATTCCCCCCCCATTTGCATACGCGGATCGGAGGATAATCGGGACAGAGGCTAGTGAATCAGGTTGGAGGGAAATCGGGTCGCAGACTGATCGGTACTCAATCAGTTTGCTTAGTGAATCTAGCCCTTAATATCCCACTTATCAAAGATGCATGTCTAAGCAGCTTACATTCTTGAAACTGTAGGGAGGGATGTGAAGAGACAAGACAAGGCAGTGGGGTGGGGATAGGGGTTTTTTGGGGGGGAGAAACTACAAATAGTATAGAAAAGGGGGTTAGCGGCGCCGTATGCCTGGAACAGGTTGCCTGAATCAGTACGTCATGCTCTGTCCCTGGCAGTGTTCAAATCCAAGCTAAAGGCCCACTTTTTTAAAAACTGCTTTCAACTCTTAACTCTCCCTCACTGCTGTCAGATACCTAGACCCACTATAATCTCCCTGACCCTAAAATGTCCTGTCTAAATTTGATTGTAAGCTCTTCAGAGCAGGGACTGTCTATTATATGTCAAAATGTACAGCGCTGCATACACTTTTCAGCACTGTAGAAATAATAAATAGTAGTAGGATAAGCCCTGGTGTTATAAGGTCCATAGGGCACCTGAAAGAGTTAATTATAAGCACTGAAAAAGAGAGATGTTTTAAGATCTGATTTGAATTTGGGTAGAAAACTTTGAAGTCTAAGATGGGATGGTAATATGTTCCATAATTGGGGACCTTGTAAATAGGACTTCAAGTGGTATCAAGGATGATGTCTTTGAATAAAGGAAGTTCTGGTTTGAGGAGCATAGGTCTCGGACTGGACAATAAGGGGTTAAGAATCTGGAAAAATAAGGTGGTGTGTCAGCAGTGTGTATTTTGAATGATGGAGAGTCATTTGGGGGATGTGTGAGAGGATGTGGTGGGGGGGGGAGGGGCACTGGGCCCTTTACGCTCCAGTTTGGGAGCATCAAGAGTTGATGACTCCCAGTTTAAACTAAGGTGTAGTGCTGCTTTTACTACTACTACTACTACTAATCATTTCTATAGCACTACTAGACATACGCAGCACTGTATATCAAAACATAGAACGTACAGTCCAAGTTCATAAGAGCTTACAATCTAGTCAAGACAGACACCCCCACCTGAGCACAGTGTGAAACAAAGAAAGAAAGAAATGGGGCACAGAGAGAGAAAGAAAGACAGACATACAGAAAGAAAGGGGGCATGGAGAGAGAAAGAAAGAAGGGGCAGGGTGAAACAAAGAAAGAAATGGGGCACGGAGAGAGAGAGAGAGAGAAAGACAGACATACAGAACGAAAGGAGGTATTAAGAGAGAAAGAAGGGGGCAGGGTGAAACAAAGAAAGAAAAAAAAAATGGGGCACGGAGAGAGAGAAAAACAGACATACAGAAAGAAAGAGGGCATGGAGAGAGAAAGAAAGAAGGGGGCAGGGTGAAACAAAGAAAAAGTTGGGGGAGGGAATGAGGTCTGGAGGAGAGGAAGCATACAGGAGGCTGAAAGAAGGAAAGAAATATTGGATGCACAGTCAGAAGAATAAAGTGCAACCAGAGACTGATGAAATTACCAAACAAAGGTAGGAAAAATGATTTTATTTTCAATTTAGTGATCAAAATGTGTCCATTTTGAGAATTTATATATGCTGTCTATATTTTGCACTATGGCTCCCTTTTACTAAACCGCAATAGCGGTTTTTAGCGCAGGGAGCCTATGAGTGTCGAGAGTAGCGTGGGGCATTCAGCGCAGGTGCCAACCTGTAAAATATATGCTATGTAAGGAAACATGACCCCAGTGTGATTGCCTGATTACCACTAGGGATGCCATTTTGGAGGTGGTGCTGACAAGGAGAGGAGGTGCCAGAGGGAGAGATAGGAGGGAGATGCCAAGGCATGGGGGGGAGAGAAGGGAATGAGATAGAGATGCCAGACCATGGGGTGGAGTGGGAAGGAAGGAAATGAGAAGAGAGAGATGCCAGAGCATAGAGGAGGGAGTGAAGCCAAAATTAATCATGTACAAAGGAGAGAAAGGGCACAGGATATACAGTTTATTGAAGGGACATACAAAGAGGGAAGATGCCATATGGAACAGAGAGAGGGTGGACAGTGGATGCAAGGGGCAGAGAGAGGGTGGACAGTGGATGCAAGGCGCAGAGAGAGGGTGGACAGTTGATGGAAGGGGTAGAGAGAGAGAGAGGGCACAAGCTGGGTGGAAAGGGCAAAGAGAGGGCAGATGTTTCATGGAAGGGAGAGAGGACAAACGCTGTATAGAAAGAAGAGAGCAAAGAGAAGATGATTAAAGCAGAAACAACAAAAGGTAGAAAGATTTTTTTGTTGCTTTACTTAGAATCAAGTAGTATTGATAAAATTTTTTGGAAATAAGGCAATTTTTTGGACTAAACCCTTTTCCTCAGGTCAGGACAGGATACCATAACAGTACTTCAACATAACATAACCATAACAGTACATAACATAACCATAACAATACTTCAAACAGCTACACTGGCTGCCGATGGAAGCTCGTGTAAAGTTTAAGTTCGCCTGCCTCTGTTTTAAAGTTTTCTACGGTCTAACCCCTAAATACATCACTGACCTATTCTCCTTCTCAGCCAACAAACACAAGAGAAGCTCCCACTCGCACTTCGTTTCTCCCCCGGTTAGAGGATGCAAACTAAAAACACACCATGAGCATCTTCTCTCACATCAGGCTGCTCTATGGGGTAAAGACCTAGAACAACTCCTATTGCCCACCACTTATAAGGTATTCAGAAAATGCCTCAAAACTCACCTATTCCTGAAATACCTAGACAGCTGACCCACTTCCCTCCTTCCCCTCTCTTGCCCTTTCTCCCCATTGTTCCCACATCCCTTAAGTTAACTCAACTTGTACGTCAACTCAACTTGTACTCCACTAATCTTCTGTAAACCGCATAGAACTTAACGGTATTGCGATATATAAACTGTTATTATTATTACTGTTCTGAAAAAAAAATTTGGTCTCAGAAAGCTAATTGAAAAATGGATTAGTCCAATAAAATGGTATTTTCTTATTTCTCATTATTTTTTTATTTTTATTTGTTAATTTGTAAAGTAGTGATTGTTATGTATCAGTTTTTTTCAAATTTACATCTACTGTCTTTATATTTTGCACAGTATTAGAGGATATGTGTTACTGTTTTTGTGGTGTTGTGGTGTTGCATTGTATGCAGAATCTGGTTTCTGGTGGTTCAGTTTAACTTTTGTCTACATATTTCTGTTTCCCAATTATTCCATATTGGGTGAGGGTGTATCTCTGTTCTGTATGTATGAAAAGAACATAGTTTTCAGTTGGCATTGACCGCAGGATCAATTGACTGCGCGGGATCTGGCTTGTTTAGTTTTACAATTTATGTGTTGGTGTTCTAGTGCTCACTGCAGTGTTTAAGATGCTTCCTTTTCCTAGGTACACTCTTGTTGTGCGATATGTGGATTGTTACTAAAAATCATTTTTTTTCATATAGATGGGGGGGTGTCAAAAAATGATGGGCCCCGGGTGTCACATATGCTAGGTACGCCACTGACTATCCATAACCATATCTAAGAAACTAGAGCTGATGTGGTCTATCCAATGCAATTTTTTGAAACAATGCCCTGAATAACCCCAGGAACAGGTCAAAAACCTAAGGCACCAAGAAAATATTTTGTTGTTGTTGGCATGTTTTATTTTATATTTGTGCGCATTCTTAGGTTTTAAAAAAAGATTTCTGGATGAAAGCTCCATTACAGCAGCTATTAGTCAGGTAGGCTTGGAGACCACCACCTCTTATATCTGGAAGTGAACAACAGGGAATGGTCTCTTGACCCAAATGTATTGGGTACTTTTTCCATGCAACTTGGATTGGCCACTAGCAGAGACAGGATACTGGGCTTGATGGACCAGTGCTATGACCCATTATCACAAATCTTATGTAATTAGCCCCTTGTAGTGTAACAGTAACTTCACAGTTCCCAAGAGCCCCTGCTCACTTTGGCCCCCTGTTATCAAACTGCGGTAGAGTGTTGTAGTGCAGGTAAATGCTCCAATGCTCAAAGGAATTGAATGAGCATCGAAGCATTTACCGCAGCTTGATAAAAGGAGGCCTTTGTGTGGCACAGAAAAACTTTGTAGCCTTTCAACAAAGGTCCCTTCCTCATTGTCATCATGGTAGCGTGTATTTGACATAAGTCATTTAGATGTACAAATGATGGGCAATTTAGAAATCAAAACATGAAAAGAAATGGAATTAACCACCCTTTTATATCAGTTAACTACAGGTATAGGGAGGGATCCCTGTCACTCTCCAATGTTTCACAAACATTGTATTAGCCATACTAGGCTTAAGGGTTTCTGCCACTCTGCAGTTTTACCCAAAGGCTCTGCATTGACCATACCTTTATACCAATTAACCACAGGCTTAGGGGTTCCTGTCACTTTGCAGGCCAGTTTGACTGTCTCTCCCAGCTCCGCCGTGCAGTCTGCCAGTTCCTCTTCAAAGTCTGGTGGATCTGAAAATAAAATATAGATGCTGATAGCACTTTTAATAAATGTAAATTTTTTTTAAAGCAACTATGAGAGGAAATATTATTTCATATTCAACATTTATTAACAAACAAAAAAAAAAACAATTTATTGAGATGGGAAAGCAAATTAAATTATTAGAAAATAAATTAATTGAGAAATGGGAAAATAATACATTACAAGAATTATTAAAATTAAAAGTTAAATACAATGAAATTTCTTCTCAAATTGTGAGGAAAGACATTTTCAACAAACAAGTACAATATTATGGAAATTCAAATAAAGCTGGTAAATTATTAGCAAACTTTCTAAAAGCAAAGAAAAGAAAATCTAAGATTATTGCAATTAAAGATACAAAAGGTAACACACATACCAACACAAAAGATATTATAACACAATTTCTTGATTTTTATAAAGAATTATATACTTCCAATTCTTATAAAAATAAAGAACAAGACGGATTAACTTTTTTAAATTCATATATTGGACCAAATATTCCAGATCATATAAAAGGAAGTTTAGAAGAACCTATATCTTTAAAAGAATTAGAAACAGCATTGAAATCTCTTAGAGTTGGATCCGCTCCAGGTGGAGATGGGTATACTGTTGAATTTTATAAATTTTTTCAAAATATCATATTACCACATCTGTTAAATTTATATCAATATCAAATAAAGAATGGAAAAATTTCTGGTACTATGGCAGAATCGATAATTATAGTCTTACCAAAACCAAACAAAGATCCTACTCTGGTTTCAAATTACAGGCCTATTTCATTATTGAATGTGGATAACAAATTAATGGCTAAAGTATTAGCATTAAGATTGGCAAAAGCTCTCCCTTTCATTATTGATGTACATCAAACAGGATTTATTGCTAAAAGACATTCATCAAATAATACTAGATTAGCTTTCCACTCATTAAATTTAGCAAAAAAAATAAATGATCCAGCTTTTTTAATATCTTTAGATGCAGAAAAAGCTTTTGACAGAGTGGAATGGAATTTTATATACCAAGCTTTACAATGGTTTGGTATAGGATCCGGTTTTATTAAAATGATTCAGACATTGTATAGCTCTCCTGGAGCAAGATTATATATTAATAATAATTTATCAAATAGATTTAACTTGCACAGGGGAGTTAGACAAGGATGCCCTCTGTCTCCTTTACTTTTTGATATTGTCCTAGAACCTTTATTAATTGCAATAAACAAAACTAAGGAGATAGAGGGAATATCATTTAACAATTTTGAATTTAAAATATCTGCATATGCAGATGATATATTATTATATTTAAGAAAACCGGAAACTACTATTCCATGTATACTTAATTTAATAGAAACATATGGTACTTTTTCTGGATATAAAATTAATTGGAACAAATCTGAAATTCTCCCAATAAATGTTCATTGTACCAAAGGATTATTTGACCCATATTCATTTATTTGGAAAGATGATGGTATAAAATACTTAGGAATTATGATCAAAAATACAATTGAAGACACAGTCAAAGAGAATGAAAAACTTTTATTGAAAAAAATAACAGAAATGTGTGAGCAATGGAATCCATTACATCTTTCTTGGTGGGGAAGAATTCAAACAATTAAAATGATGATATTGCCTGTGGTTTGTTACCAAATGAGTATGATTCCAATATTTTTTCAGGGGTCATTTTATAAAAAACTTAACAATATTCTTACAAAATTTGTTTGGTGTGGGAAAAGATCAAGAATCGCTTTAGTATCATTACAAAGACCAATTATGGAAGGGGGGGTAAATTTTCCAAATTTTTATAGGTATCATCAAGCCTATATCTTAAGACAGGGTATGTATTGGATCCTCCCAGAGCTTCTAGAAAATGTACCAGATTGGCTATATTTAGAATGGCGGCTCCTGTTCCCTTTATATCCAGAACAGTTAATAACTATAACAATGCCTAAAAGATACAAAGACCACAGAATTTTATTTGACACTTGGAAAACATTGAGATATATTAGTAATCTATCACCTGAACCTATTGCTAAATCTCTAAATCAATCAATATGGATAAACTCCAGGATCAGAATTGGCGGATTTAAAATCGTCTGGAAACAATGGATAAATGCAGGAATAAGAACATTGAATGATATCATATCAGAAGGTTCACTGCTTAGTTTTTCACAATTGCAAAATAAATTTGGATTAAATAAATCACAATATTTTAAATGGATGCAATTGAAGCAGGCCATTCAGGTAGGGTTCCCTGAATGGAAAAATCTAAATAATCAATATAGTCTACAGGTTCTATGTTTCCAGACGGATTTGTTGGGTCACCAAGCCGCAAAATGGTACAAATTGATATATGGATTTTTAAATAAAAAAAAGAAAACAGGTCTTAGGGATATTTGGAGTATTGAGATAGGTCAGACAATTTCTGAATCTCAATGGCCACGATTTTGGTCCTGGAGATTAAGATCTACAAGGTCAGCATCTATGAATCAAACATGGTTATTTTTATTACATAGAGTATTCTGGACCCCAACGCGCCTGCAAAAAATAGATAGTACTAGATCTAATAGATGCTGGCATTGTAAATTGGAAATAGGGACGTTAGATCATTTAATCTTTTTTTGTCCCTTTGTAAACGCATTTTGGAATTTAATTTGGCCCCAAATTAATAAGTTACTAGAGAATCACGTAGGACTCTCGTATGACACCATATTATTTGGTACTGCAATGAGAACTAAGAGTCCGATTTCAGCAAATAATAATAAGCTATTACTAATATTAACAGGAGTCGCCATGCAACAAATTACTCAAAATTGGAAAGATTACACCAAATTAAATTATACGTTCTGGTGGAATTCTGTTTGTCATATTTATAAAATGGAAAAAATCATAGCGTTACAACAGGGAAATCATCTTAATTTTAACAAAATTTGGCAACCATTGACAAAATATTCTAATGATTAGTTCTTAGCACAATGATAAATAATTATATATGAATGGGGTGGGATTTGACTAATTAATGGAAATATACTATATAAAAAGGGGATGGGAATTATATTTTATATGCTAATGTATAATCTTTATCATATTATATTTTAAATACGATGTATTATTAATGATAATATTTTAAATATGTAAAAAAACTTTATTGTATATTATATTACTCAAATATTGTAAGAATGGAAAACTTATAAATAAAAATTTAAAAAAAAAAAAAATAAATGTAAATTTTCATTTAGTACAATAAGTTTTATATTTAGAAAGCATTTTGAAAAACGAAACAAGAAGTGAAGTTTTCATCTTCCTGCAGACTGTGAGGCGATATTCTGTGTGAAATGTGCCCATTTCTGAGTGGAGTGGAAGGAAGAGGATAAGTAGATTTCTTTGATAGCACAAATTTGTATTCATTCTGGGGTCCTTCTACTAAGACGCTCTATCCGATTTAGTGTGGGCTAAACGCTAACACGTCCTTAGAATATAACGGACGTGTTAGCATGCGCTAATATTTAGCGCGCCTTAGTAAAAGACCCCCTATATCTGTTCTGCAGAGAGCCAGATTCTTTGCAGATTGTGACTCCTTTTATTGGGCTAGGATGAGAATTCTCCAAAGTCAAAGTTGAACCTAACATCGGCTTTCAAGACCACACAGGTCCTTTTCAGATGTAACAAAAACAAATTCTGTCACATAATCAGAAGAGACAGGCAGTTTTGAAGAATCTGGTACAATATTATCCATGCTGGCAAATGGAACGATTGGCTTAGTAACGTTTTCGCGCTCTCATCATCCTACTTCAGTTTTAGAAAACAGGTAAAAACGAGCTTGTTCAATCGATTTGTTAACTAAGAATCTTCTCAGCTCTGCTTACTCAACCAGTATCCCTAATGAACTACACAGCTTTCATATTCCTTCTTTATGTAAGATTGTATAACTCTCATATTCCTTCATTATGTAAGATTATATTGCTGACTTTGATTGTAATATCTTCGCTGACTTTGACTGTAACCTCTTCGTTGATTGTCCAGCGCTTCTTGCTGTAAACCACCTCGAACTTCTATGGCTTTGGCGGTATATAAGAATAAAATTATTATTATTATTATTAAATAACCTTGAACTGTACACTGCTTAGACAGCTATTATAAGCGGTATATCACATTTTAATAAACTTGGAAACAAATAAGGAATGTTCTGATGTCTGGTTAATGTCTCAGCTGATACTGAGAAAACTAGCTGTTATTTTCCTTATCTAGTGAGCCACTGGTAAGAATCATTGCCAGCAGGACCTATTATCTCATGGCAGGTGTACTTACTCCACACTGGGAGGCTGAAGCGCTGCTGCATAATAGTAATCTCCTTCACCCAGGCATTCTTGATGATAATGGTGCGGGCCTGCAGCAGGAACTTGCGCACTGAGTCCTCTCGCTCGTGCCAGATCTCAAAGGCGCGATCGTCTCCTTCTACTACTTCATTCACATCTATGTTTGTCAGCTGTGGAACAAGTGAAAGCGGTGAGCAAGCTAGGAACCACCCAGGTTTTTACTGTGATCAAAAGTCAAGACAGGTCCGATGTGTAGAACATAGGAAGGGTTCCCAGTTAGGAATGGAATAGTTAGGTGCTCACACAATGGCTGGCATTAAGTGCAGATGCCTAAATGCTAAGTACATCAGTACCAGATCATACTAGCATTCTAGAATGGAATCTAAGCGCCTTGGTTCCATTATAGAATAGGCTCCTGGCATAAGACTTTGAAGCTTAAATGGAGGCTCCCAGTTATAGAATTTTCCCTACATGCTGCAAATAGGTTTACCAAGCAAGGAAGTTTTGTCAAAAGTCCTCGGAAAAGAATCAAATTCTATGGATGTGAAGTATAATAGGCAGATGTAATCATTGACTATTAAGACTCGGGAAAGGGATTAGAATGTATGAGTTCAGAGAAGTTTATGTGCAAGAAATAGAACTTGTTCTCGTTTCAGTACATTACACAACCACGGGTTAGATCCATGGCCATCTAATTTAATAACCCCCCACCCCCCCACCCCTTTTACAAAAAAGTAGCGCAGTTTTTAGTGCTGGCCATGGTGGTAACAACTCCTAGGAATTCTATGAGCATCGGAGCTGTTACCACCATTGCTGGCGCTAAAAACCACGCTATGGTTTTGTAAAAAAGGAGGGGGGGGGGGGTAAGTTTGGAAAAAGTAATCTTTCTGCAGCTTATAGGCAATTAATAGGTCACCTGTCTCTCCTTCTGTTCTACTGTCAATAGTAATTTCATTATAGCATTTCTGACACTTTCATTTCCCTCTAATTATTATTCTACTCTGATTTCCAACCTCTAATTTATATTATATATTTATATTACACTTCTCCCTCCGTATTCACGATTTCAGCAATTGCAGTTTCAATTATTCACGGTTTTTAGCTTACTGGCTCCTCCCCCCAAATTACATTGGCTTGCATAGAGAAATCGCTGATTCCAAGCGTTTACAGAGAAAATCACTGATTCCCAGCACTTTCTTCATCGTGTTTTGCCTCTCCTTCAGGAACAGGCCAGGTCTCCCACCATGTTATTCATGGTTTCACCATATTCACGATGGTTTTTAATAGAAAATAGTGAATAACAAATGAAAAAGTTATTCACGTTTTTTCTGTATTTGCGGTTCTGTTAATCCCCTATCACAGCGAATACGGAGGGAGAAGTGTACTCTGATTTCCAACCTCTAATTTACCTGAGAAAAAAATAATTCACTACAAGTTAGTCTGTATGATACACATGGTTATTTACAGAGAAAACTCAAATAGACTGGTGACCAATATTAAGGTCACACACACCTTCCTCAATTCAAGGTCTATGCAGCACTTCAAGATACCATTCTCGTCTTCTCAACAAATAAGCCGGAAGAAGATGTTTAACTCCACCTTTGAGTTCCTAGGATCACGCATCTGGAATAGAGGTCTGCACGGGAACGGGGATCGTGCGGGAAACCCACGGGACTCCCACAGGGGACCCCCCTCTAGCCAACGGGACTCCCATGGGGACGGAAGGCTTTGGAAGCAGGGTTCGTCCATATAATATAATGGACACATCAGCCTTAGTAGGAGAGGGGGTTTATAAGTTAATTACCTGAACAGAAAACAAAAAAGGGTTCCACCAAAGAGATTCCACAAGGAAAATAGCAGCGCAAACACAAAAGAAACTGTGGAATTGATGATACTGTCAGAAGTAATTGCTGCTTTTTATGGGGACGTGCAGAGATGGAGATAATTCCCTGCGGGGATGGGTGGGGACGGAGAGGATCCTGACGGGGACAGGTGGGGACGGAGAGGATCCTGGTGGGGACGGGTGAGATTTCTGTCCCCGCGCAACTCTCTAATCTGGAACAGTCTGCTTGCATATCTGCGGCAGCTCACCACATACTTTTCAGGAAAAAGCTATAAAGACATACCTTGCCCCCTTCTAGCTACTAAATGCTGATGCTTCTCCCCATCCCAGCTATTGTCCCCTCTAAACTTGAGCTATCAATGTTAAATTTGCTTATCTCTAACTTCAGTCAATAATGTAAAATACTCTTGCTGTGAGTCACATTGATTCCCTGTTGAAAACTGTGGGATACAAGAAGTTGTATTGTATTGTAAAATCGAGCAGTGTAAGGGGGCATTCTTTCAAGAATGTTAGTAGAAGGCATGCCTCATTGGTAACTGAAATATTTTTTTTTGTTTTACCAGCATATCATGGGCTTGATACTTTTGTTGTGACTGATATTCCAAATGTGTCAATGGTGCATGCACAGTTGTCATGTCGTTGCACAATCCCCTCCCTGCTAAGGCTTTTAGAATTGCTTAAGATTATTTTATAGTTTCTCTTGTAATTAGTCATTACACCTTCATTTTGTAGGCCCTGGACTACTCCTCACTTGTTTGCAGTCCCTTGCTATCACCTTCCCCCCTCCCATCTGTTTCACTTAGGGTAATTTTTCCAACTCCATCCCTTCCCCTAATAAATGCAAATTTTATAACCTAGTTCCCTTGTGTGTCTCTATGTATCTTTTCTTCTCTTACTACTAATTTATATTTGACTTTGTAAATTGTTTAGATTTTATTGATTTCCGGGATATTAAATAAAGTTGAACCTTGATGTCACTGCAGGGCAGGATTATGGCATAGGCAAACTAGGCTTGTGCCTAGAGCTCAAATGTTTAGGGGAGGCTTTCTTAGATGTGAAGTTACAATGGCTCCTAAGGGAGATTTTTGTCCTAGTAAAGCACCAGGTGGCAGAAAGGAGATAAGCAAGTTTATAAAATCATGAGAGGTGCGGGACAAGTTAATAGGGAGAGTTATTTGTTCTAAGAACATATGAATGTTATAGTTGGTCAGACCAATGTTCTACTGAAGTCAGCATCTATCTCTGAAAGTATTTTTCAGTAATTACACAAGCAGACGGAGGAATGTTTGCCAGAAGATGTTGCTAAGCCCAGTAGCACATTTAGGTTTTAAAAAAAGATTTCTGGTTGAAAGCTCCATTACAGCAGCTATTAGTCAGGTAGGCTTGGAGACCACAGGGCATGGTCTCTTGACCCAAATGTGTTAGATACTTTTTCCATGCAACTTGGAGTGGCCACTAGCAGAGACAGGATACTGGGCTTGATGGACCAGTGCTATGACCCATTATCGCAAATCTTATGTAATTAGCCCCTTGTAGTGTAACAGTAACTTCACAGTTCCCAAGAACCCCTGCTCACTTTGGCCCCCTGTTATCAAACTGCGGTAGAGTGTTGAAGTGCAGGCCGGTGAGGTAAATGCTCCAACGCTCAAAGGAATTGAATGAGCATCGAAGCATTTACCGCAGCTTGATAAAAGGAGGCCTTTATGTGGCACAGAAAAACTCTGTAGCCTTTCAACAAAGGTCCCTTCCTCATTGTCATCGTGGTAGCGTGTTTCATTCTAATGTACATAGAGAACACTTATCCAGCAGTAACTACCGACCTTCATCATGTTCTTGAAGATGTAGCTGAACGAGTCCGTCTTGGTGTCTCTCTTGGGTTTACAGATCAGGATGTAGCTCTTAAAGAGGAAGACATGACGGTTGTGACCTTTCCATGCCATTCGGGCCCCCGGGGCCCCCTCCCAAACTATGAAGTGGCCCTAGAATGAAAATGGCAGACAGGACCCTTACACAACAGGCATCTTTCTGAATATATCTCTTTGTTTCTTGAAGGTGCCGAGTTATAATTATTGGCAGATCTCTCGTAATAATTTCTAGACCATCTTTCTTATTTTTAACTCAAGGCAGTTTACAATATTTTTCAGGTATATGTCTCTGCCACAAAGAGTTCTACCTTCTGAGTTTTTGAAGTAGTAAGAGATAAACCACCTCATTCTGTAATACATCACCTGAGGTTAGGTGTCAATTGCGCATGTAATCTAACCCACAACCCTGCTTATTGCAGAGAGCACCCCCTAGAGTTCACCCAAAATACCAACTCTCAAGCAATATGTCTGATTACCTCAGGCTGCGCCTCTCCAAAAAGAGGATGGGGCTGATTACATAACAGACCTTCCAAGAAGATCTGAGGATGTTAATTAAGTTAAACATAGAAACATGATGGCCGATAAAGGCCAAATGGCCCATCTAGCCTGCCCATAAAAAAAAGGTATGAACACACAGCCTTCTGATCTAGAGTCAGATGTGCTACCGTTGTTGTTAATTGAGGAGAATCAGAAGGTATTACATGATTCTTAATTTTAATGAACAGTGTATGTAATATAGAAGACACTAATTATTTGGTGAAAGGGTGTTTTTATTGCACAAGTTTATATTAAAAAAAAATATATGAATAAAAATGCATTATTAAAATAGTTAAACCACATCTTAAAAGTCTAAAACCGAGTTACAATGTTAAAAATGTTTAAAAAATTTAAGAATTCAATTACAATATCTTATTGACCTCCTACTGGATTGTTTAAATTTAGAGTACTACTACTATTTATCATTTCTATAGTTCTGAAAGGCTATGCAGTGCTGTACATTTAACATTCAATAGATGGCCCCTGCTCAGAAGAGCTTACAATCTAATTTGGACAGACAGACAGGACATCTTGGAGTTGGGGAGATTCTGGTAGAAGGAATGATACAATGGGTATAGGTATTTGACAGTGAGTGGGAGTTAAGAGTTGAAAGCAGCTTCAAAAAGTGGGCTTTTTGCTTGGATTTGAACACTGCTAGAGACTGAGCATGATGTATTGACTCTGGCAGCCTGTTCCAGGCATACGGCGCAGCAAGAAAGAAGGGACGAAGTCTGGTAGTAGAGGAGAAGGGTATAGATAAGAGGGACTTACCCATGAACAGAGTTCTCAGGGAGGGGGGCCATAGGGGGAGATAAGTGAGGAGAGGTATTGAGGAGCTACAGAGTGAGTGTAGTTGTAAGTCAGTAAGAGGAATTTGAACTGTATTCAGAAACGGATGAAGAGCCAACAAAGTGGCTTGAGGAGAGGGGTAATGTAAGCATGGTGGCTCTCACGGAATATGAATCATGCAGCAGCATTTTGAACCTACAGAAGGGGTGAGAGACAGATGTGCGGGAGACCTGAGAGAAGTACGTTGCAGTAGTCTAAGCGAGAGGTGATGAGAATATAGATAACGGTTTTGGTAGTGTGTTTGGAGAGCAGAGATCGGATTTTGGTGACAGATTTGTTGGATCTGAGAAGGAGAGAGAGGAGTCAAAGGTTGCGAGCTGACAAGACAGGGAGAAGGAGAGTATTATCCACAGAAATAGAGAATGGCGAGAGGGGAGAGGTGAGTTTAGGAGGAAAGATAAGGAGTTCAGTTTTAGCCATATTCAGTTTGAGATGGCAGTGAGACATCCAAGCGGCAATGTCGGACAAGCAGGCTGAGATTCAGGCCTGAATTCCTGTAGAGATATCTGGTGTGGAGAGGTAGATCTGGGAGTCATCAGCATAGAGGTGATATTGAAAATTTTGGCTGTAGATCGTTGTACCGAGAGAGTGGGTATACATGGAAAAGAGGAGAGGGCACAAGACAGAGCCTTGAGGTACACCGATAAGACAGTGGGATGACAGCGGAGAAGGATCCACCGTAACATATACTGAAAGTACAATGGAATAGATAGGAAGAAAACCAGGAGAGAACAGAACCCTGGAATCCCAGCGAGGACAGCATGTCGAGGAGCAGGTAGTGATCAACAGAATCAAAGGCAGCAGACAGATCGAGAAGGATATGGATAGAGCAGAGGCCATTGGATTTGGCCAGGAACAGGTCATTTGAGACTTTAGCAAGGGCATTTTCCATAGAACGGAGAGGGCGAAAGCCCAATTGAAGCGGGCCAAGAATATCATGAGAAGAAAGGAATTCCAGGCAATGGTGGTGAACAGCACATTTGAGTAGTTTGGATAGGAAGGGGAGGAGGGAGATATGGAGATAGTTGGAGGGGGATATGGGTTCTAGTGAGGTTTTTTTCAGAAGAGGTGTAACCACGGTGTGTTTGAAGACATCAGGAACTGTTGCAGTGGAGAATGATAGGTTGAGAATGTGACAGATGAAGAGCTCCACGTAGGTGGGTAGGAATCAGATCAGAGGAACAGGTTGTGGGTTTGGAGCCTGTTTTACAGAACTATAGTAGTGGCTCAGTGGTTAAAGCTACAGCCTCAGCACCCTGAGGTTGTGGGTTCAAACCCACATTGCTCCTTGTGACCCTGGGCAAGTCACTTAATCCCCCCATTGCTCCAGGTACATTAGATAGATTGTGAGCCCACAAGATCAGACAGGGAAAAATGCTTAAGTACCTGAATAAATTCATGTAAAATCGTTCTGAGCCTCTCTGGGAGAACAGTATAGAAAATTGAATAAATAAATAAAATAGTGAATCTGCTATGGTAAATGCACCGAAGCCCATAGGAATCACTCCACAGCTTTCTAAAAGGGCCCTTAGACTATAAGCTCTCTTTTCCATCACTGAGAGGAATCAAGTCCGTAAAATTTCACACTCCTTTCCATACTTAATAATTGCGATATAGAATGGACTACCTCCTCAGATTAGATCATGCTTATCTCTTCAGATCTTTCACAAAACCTTAAAAACCACTATGTTTCATCGCTTTTTAGGAAATAGCTTCAATGAATGTTAACGGATCTTTCTTTGTGATCTAATTATGTAAACCAAATCGAGCTCCTATTTTTAGGAGATGATTCATTTTATAAGACTAAGAATTAGATTAGATTAGAAAAAATTACCTGCATATACTGTAGTATGTATAAACTGCTTTAAATGTACCAAAAGATAAAAGTGGTATATCAAGTCCATGACCTTTTACCCTTTTCATGCATTTATGTAGCCAGTTTTAAAATAGCCCCTTTCATGATCTTAATGCAACAAAGGAAAAATTAGATTCTTACCTGCTAATTTTCTTTCTGTTAGCCTGTAGACTAGTACAGTCCTTATGAATGGGTTATATACCTCATTGCTACCAGCAGGTGGGGACTGAGCACAAACTTGTATATCAGGATAGATTCCCCCTTAGTAATCCAGTCTGCCGAATAGCCAAGCAGAACCTAGGAAAGACTTCAACTGAAAACAGTATAACACACTCCGAACAGGAGTGGAAAAACAACAAATACTTAAAAACTACTGTTGGAGCATGTGCAGAACTTAATCCTGGGAAAGCAAGCATCCCCACAGCTCACCAGCTAAGCCAGCTAAGCTATAGCCACTGTCCTTACTTCTCCCCGGCCCTAGAAAAATACTAGAACCTGCAGAAAAACACAAAATCTGCATGCGAGCAAAACAAAAACCCACAATCACCGCACAAATACAGATAGAGTGGGGGACTATACCAGTCTACAGGCTAACAGAAAGAAAATTAGCAGGTAAGAACCTAATTTCTCCTTCTGTATCACCTGGTAGACTGGTATAGTCCTTACAAATGGGATGTACCAAAGCAGTACCCATTAAGGGTGGGACCCCAGAAGGGCCAATATCAGAATACATTCACCGAATACTGTGCGCTTGAACATCCACACACTAGTGTCTGAAAAAGGAATGCAGAGAAAGCAATCCGGACCAATCCGGAGCAACTAGAACCACAAGACCCAGATGTCGAATTATGCGGAGAACTCTGCCCACTAATGGCCACGGGGGGAACACATACAACAGCCCCTCCGTTGGCCATGGTTGAACCAGAGCATTTAGGCCCTCGACCTGTCTCTGTGACGACTGAAGAAGCGGGGCATTTTGGCATTGACACTTGTGGCCATCAGGTCCATGAGGGGCTAACATCAAGACTGCACTATCAACTAAAAGGCCACGGGGCTTAGACACCACTCTCCGGGATCTAGCACGTGACAACTTAGGAAGTCTGCTTGAACATTATCCACGCCGGCTATATGGGAGAATGATATTTCTTGAAGATAAGACTCCACCCAGACCATGAGAGATTTGCCTCCTGTGCCATCAAAGTGCTCCTAGTGCCCCCCTGATGATTGACATAGGCCATCACCGTGGCGTTGTCTGACAGAATCCTGACTGACTCGCCCATCTGAAAGGATTGGAAGGCTAACAGCGGCAGACAGATGGCTCTGGTCTCCAAGACATTGATCAACTAAGAAGCCTCCACCGTGGATCAGGTGCCCTGAGCTGAGTGACCTAGACACTGAGGTCCCCAACCGAGAAGCACCGTCCACTGCGGCTGATCCAGACTCACCCGTTGTACAAGATGGGAGAAATGGAGCCACCAACGAAGACTGCGCCAAGCCAAGCCCGGAAGCGGAACAGGATGATCCAGACTGTATCTCTGAGGCAACCACCTCCGAAGAAGAGCATACTGAAGAGGACGTATGTGGGTCCGCGACCACCTCACTACATCGAGGGAAGCCGCCATTGACCTCAAGACTTGGAGGAAATCCTGCGCCCGAAGACACCGAGATGCCAAAAGCAGGCAAATCTGAGATTGCAATTTGCTTACCTGGGCCTCCAGAAAGACCTTCCCCAAGGAGGTGTCGAACAGCACTCCTTAGATACTCCAAGCGCTAAGATGGAGTTAACCGGCTCTTGGACTGCAGAAACTCCATCACCCGAGCCGTGACCCGGGTGCTCTCCTGGAACAACTTCACTCAAATCAACCAGTTGTCCAGGTATGGATGAACTAGAATGCCCTATTTTCGCAACGCCGCCATAACGACCACCATCACCTTGGTGAACGTCCGTGGAGCTGTGGCCAGACCAAAGGGAAGTGCACAAAACTGATAGTGTTGCTCCAAGATTGCAAAGCGCAGGAAGCGATAATGGGAGGCCTGAATAGGAATGTGCAAACAGGCCTCGGTCAGATCTAGAGAGGTCAGAAACTCCCCCGGCCGAACTGCCAGAATCACAGACCGCAGTTTCCATGTGGAAGGAAGGCACGTGAAGAGCCCTGTTGACCCCCTTCAAATCCAGGATGGGTTGAAAGGTCCATTCTTTGGCACCACAAACTAAATCGAGTACAAACCTGAGCCCCACTCCTGTGGGGGAACTGGAACCACCGCGTGGAGATCTAACAATCTTTGAAGGGTCTGGCGAAAGGCATGACACTTCCACGCCACCTGTGAGGGAGAAGCGAGTAAACGGTCTGGCAAGGAACGGGCGAACTCCAAAGCATAGCCGTCCCAAATCACCTCCAGAATCCACAGATCGGACATGATGTCTGCCCATTTCAGATTGCATCTGGGCACCCACCGCAAGCAAGACGGGCACCGACAAGGAGTCATTGGGCAGGATGGGCAGCAGGGGACCCGACGGGGGCGCTACCCGCACTCCAGCGGGCCCCATGAAAGGACTGCATGCGCTGGAAGAACCTGCCTCTTGAGAGCCCAGGAGACTGAAAAGAGGCAGCCCCTCGACCAGGACGGAAACGGTGGAAATCACGCCCATGCCCACGAGCAGCACCACCTCGAGCCAGCGGTCTAGGCCTATCCTCAGGCAAACGAGGCACTTTAGAATCAATGAGAGTCTGAACCAACCTGTCCAAGTCCTCACCAAACAAGAAAGATCCTTTAAAACGCTCCTCCGGGTCCTTCAAGGCCGCACCACCCTCAACAGGCAGGGTATGCTTCTTAGAAATGGCAGAGACCATCGTGTCCACAATAGGCGACTTCAGAGTATCCCTATCCCCTTCAGGAATTGGATACAGGCGGGCCATGAAGCGTGCAAAATGAAAGGGGGCTTCCAGCACCTGCCACTGTGCGAGCATAATATCCTGATGCATAGGAAAAGAGTGGGAAGCAGAGTGGATCCCCTTAAGCAAGGGGACCACTGTACGCAGGGCTCCAACACGGTGTCCTCAAAGTGCAAAACTGAGACCTGAAGAATTTCTCATAAACTCTTCCCGCTGAAAAATGCGCACCATAGACGCATCTTCGTCAGCAGAGGGGTAATCGAACCCCTCGCTGGCGGAATCTGACCCCCCAAGAGGATCCTTGAAATCTCCCCAAAAGTGCAGGTGCTCCTTAATTACATCTTGCTCATCTGGGCAAAAATCCTTATTCCAAGAGACCTTCGGGCGTTTGGATGAGAGAGGAGGGGGACAAAACCGCCGCTGTGTGGGGTCATACTGGGGAAGACGTCAAGGGCAACCCTCCCCCCCCCACGAGATCCCCAGAGTGGACACAGAACCTCCAGCCGCCAGCAATAAGCTTTACAAAGTGCTAACGTAAATTCCGGGGGAAAGACCCCCGGCGGCCCCAAGAGACTCCCTGCTCCAGCAGAGGACCCTGCCATTCCTTGCCCCTGTATTTCCAGAACAGGGGAAAGGTCACCTGAGGTAACTTAAATGAAGGAGGAGGTTCCCGCCGAAATTGGACCTTAAACTGCCAAAATCGGAGTTCCTGCAGCCTGCCATGTCTGAAAAGCCTGGGACTTTCCTGACACTAAGGCTGAGGAATCGACTGACGCAAAAAGGGAATCCCCAGCCGTTCCGGCGGCAAGGGAATCCTATTCTCCTTGACCGTCACCGGCTGGGGGACCCTCCGTGTGGGTGTCAGGGGAAGCCCGGGCTCCCCCGCGATCCGAAACCAACTTGTGAGGTACATGCAACGGGGTGCCCTGACTGCCGGAATCCGCTGCCGACAAGGCTGCCCCAGTGCTCCCGCCTGCAAACACTTGCACAAGCCGGCTGCGAGTACCTCACATCTGGAGCACAATGAACACTTTTTTCCCTTTAAAAGTGCTCATTGTGCTGAAAACCGCCCTAGCTGGAAGGAAAAGTATCAGTTAGTTGAGAAAAACACAGAAAAAGGCTGTTTTAAAGGGAAATGAGCCCTTTTACCCGCACACCTCAGAATTTTTTTTAACTTAAACAGAACAGACTCCACGGCTCTCAAAGCTGGAGGGCTGACCAATCAGGGCGCCAGGTCGCTGGCTGAGGCTCCTCTACAAAAACGTGGTGAGCTGGAGGAAGGTGGGGGGAGGGACCCAGCATGAGACCCGCCAAGTTTAACACCCCCCAAGGTCGGACGGATCTCCAAACAGGACCCGTCCAAGCTCTATCCGGCACAAAAGGGGAACCCAGGAGTCCAAAACAACATTCCAACATTACTAAGAGGGGAGCTGAATTAGTCTTACCACTTGCTTTAAGCGGAGACTGAGGAAGACTGGATTACTAGGGGGGAATCTATCCTGATATACAAGTTTGTGCTCAGTCTCCACCTGCTGGTAGCAGTGAGGAATATTACCATTCGTAAGAACTATGCCAGTCTATTAGGCGATACAGAATACTTCTTTTTTGAGAAGATAGAAAATACATAATTTTACTTACAGTGTTAGAGGATTTAGATAACCCACTGATTATATTATCACCAAAAGAAAATAGGACCCCAGGATACATTTACAACACTACAAAGCTAATTGTACACTGATTAACATTAATGTATATAGCGGTATATCAAATCTAATAAATCCAATGCAATTCTAATGACAGGAAACTGCTGAAAACACAATTATTTGTTGATGCATTTCTTTGAGCATTTGACCTATTGCAAGGATTGAATCGTTCTGCTTTTGCTTTTATCTGTTCTGCCCTGTTTCAATATTTTATGTAAGTAACTTTATTGTAAACCATTTTGGAATAAAACGGTATAGAAATTTTAAAAATAAATATATTTTGAGCAAGAGCACCAACAGGAAAACATCACCCAACTAGTTTTGAGAACCTATGAGCATCATTGATGAACTCTGTTGATGCATAATGATGCTCTTACTCATACAGTTCTACTTGGGTACAGCCTCTGCTTACTTGTCGGATGGGCTCTCCAAGAGCTTCCAGTGTCCCTGGGTAATTCTCAATCAGTGAAACATGCAGGTTGTTCTCAGCTCTCCGAGTGAGTGCAGACACGATGGCATATGCCTGCTCCAGAAGAGTGCAATTTTGCCGATTTCTTGCTTTGTTGCGAATTAATTCCTTTAAAAACAGACCAAAACAGAAATCTGTATAATTTCCAAAATTAAAAAAATGCCAGATTCCTCCAACCAGTTTTATCAAATAACTCATTGCAACAGATTATAAGAGTTTGAACGTAGGATCAGGTCTGACATTGGGGGGGGGGGGGGGCAAACAAGGCAACAGCCTTGGGCCCACAATTCCAGGGGGTCTTGTGGTCTGGCACCTTTTCACCAGCACAGCCTGATATAAGCAGCCTGCAGTTTTCCTGTCCCTCTCTCTCCCTCTTATTTCCAGTGGTTCAGTGGCGCTCCTAACCTACCTCAATCGCTACCAGCAGAGACACTGCAACGATTGAAAGGAGCTGCCCTGGGGCCTATTTTCCCTGTGATGCCTCCTGCCTACACGAAACAGGAAGTTGCCACCGGAAATGATTTTCACAGACTCGAACGTGAAGGGAACGGGAGAGAAATGTCAGGCTGTGCTGGGGAGAAGGGGAAGAGATGCTGGGCTATAGGACCCCCTGGAGCTATTTTAAGCTAGTTACTGGAGGAGGGGATGAGAGAGAGAGGGAAATACTGTACCAGAGGTAGTGGGAGAGGATTGGAGGAAGAAATGATGGGCCCAGAAACAGAGAATGGCACGGTGACAAAATGCATGAAGAGAGTATCACTGGGTAGAAGGTACTATTGGGTGGGGAGGGGTGGGTGTGAAGAGGGACGGTGTGGGTTCAAACACATATAGATAAAATGGGGGTTTATTGAAATTGGAATTAGTCTTTTATTATGTATATCTAATATAATAAAATGGTAGGCCGCGCATGCGCACTAAAAAAAACGTGTTCCCTGATCCGTCGCGAAAACACGATTGTGCATGCGCGGGTTTTACGTCACCACTTGCTCGCGGCTTTCAAATAAAAATAAAAAATTACACAGCTGCGGCAGCCTTCCTCACCCCCGCCTCTCACTGTGAATGGTACTGGCTCCTCTCTCGAACTGCACCAGGATCGAGAGAGGAGCTGCAGCGCCGGCTTTCAACTTAAAACAAAAAAAATAAAAAAACCCCAACTGGAGATCGCCGCTCTCACCTGGCTCCCACTGTGCAAACCCCCCCCCAACTGGAGATTGCCGCTCTCACCCCCCTCCCCCCCCAACTGGAGATCGCCGCTCTCACCCGCTCCCACTGTGCAAACCCCCCCCCCCCCCATGGGAGGATGCGCCGCAGCAAAGTGCTGCACAGGTACTGGAGGGGGAGAGACATATCGCTTCTGCACCGGTACAAACATCCCTCCAGCGTTGGCAGTCGCTGCACGTTAAACAGGCTGCTTCGGGCTTTCTCCTGCAGTTGAGTCCCTTTGCCGCGTCACTGATTACGTCATCAATGACACAACAGAGAGACTCAACGGCAGAAGAAAGCCGAAGCAGCCTGTTTAAGTGCAGCGACTGCCAACGCTGGAGGGAGGTTTGATATTAAAGTCATCTTGCTAGGAGGGTCGCAGAGTCAGCGGGGGTTGGGCTGGGAGGGGAGAGAAGCATCTGCCTCGGGTGCTTCAGGCAGCAGCAGCGTTTACAGTTCGCTGCTGTTGCTGGCTTCAGGCCTTCCTCTCTGGCCGGTCCTGCCTAATTCCTGTTTTCATGAAGACAGGACCGGCCAGAGAGAAAGACCTGAAGCCAGCAACAGCAATGAATTGTGAATGCTGCTGCTGACCAATGAAGTAGTTAAATGAGGAAAGAGAGCAGAGGGGGAGAGAATGGCTTGGAGGGAAGGAGGAAGGTATGCCAGACCAAGGCAAAAGGAAGGAGGAGATGGAGAGAGGCCATATGGGAGAGAAAGAGAGAGGGCGGACCCTGGATGGAAAGAGAAGAGAGGGCAGTGAATGGAAGGGGCAACATAGAGGGTGAACAGTATTCTAGCACCCGTTAATGTAACGGGCTTAAAGACTAGTTATATTATAAAATTGATGCATTATTGATGTGCTTTGATGCTGTATTTGTTGTATTTGATGATGTTTGCATCAATAAAACTGTTTGAATCTAAATACTTTTGAAAGATCTCCGAGACCAGCCCTGTGTCTCATATGTACTCTTTGATACTGGCATTCACTTTGCTCCTGGAGCTGGACAGCACAGCTGCCATTTTAGCACTCCTTTCACCCAGCAAGACTGCCCTGCATGATTTCTAGCGCTGTTCGAAATATAGCATATATTCCCAGATCTGGGTAAACTCTAGAGCAGTGGTCCTCAAATCTGTCCTGGGGACCACCAGCTATTCAGGTTTTCAGGATACCTTTAATGATTATGCATAATAGCGAGGAGGAAAAGTATGCAAATCGGTGCCATGTATATTTACTAGAATCCTACCACTAAGAAGCTTACTTGTCAGTTACTTGTCTTCTCAACCACTAAAAGAAACTGTATCATGGGTTTAGGGAAGGATTTTGATGAACATATTTTGATGCATAATATCTGAACATATTTATGTGTTGTATTTATTCATAAGAGTTTGGTGAAAAAAATCTTACATTCATTTTTGGATACATTTGCAAAATAGTATTATGTATTTGTCATATTGTATTTAAACTGGTTTTTAATTACAGTGAGATTAGTTATACTTTAGCTGCTAATAAGATGTATGAATAGATGTGAATGTATAAAAAAGCATAACTCTCTTCCAATAGCACAGCTCTAACTTTTTTGTCCTTAATTAAATAAATATATAATTGAATTGAATTAGTAAAGTACTCAGAACCTCAACCCAACTGTTCAGTAATTTATATCATTATCATCACAGAATAGTAATTTATAGCTCCTTGGATGATTGGAGTATCATTAAAAAAGTATAACAACATATAAGATATATGGTACTAAGTAAGCTACTAGGGGCAGGATTTTATTGAGGATTGGAGCTTTTTATATAATTTTACACCATGGAGTAGTTAATGTATATTTACTAAGCATATCCTGAAAACCCAACTGGCTGGTGGATTCCTAGGACAGGTTTGAGAACCACTGCTCTAGAGTGTTATGCTCCCACCAAAGAAATAGCAACACTATTTTAATTAAAATGAGCATGTTATTCCCCCTTTCCCCCTGAAAAAAAATGCTCCTGCCTCACAGGATCTACATTCAGTATCTTTTTATAGTTCCATCAGTGGATACAGTAGACTCTATGTTAACCGGAACTCAAGCAACCAGAACTCTCAAGCAACCAGCAAAAATAAATCAAAGAAATACTGTAATACTTTTAATAAGAATGAAAACAAAATCAATTTCTGGCAGAGATTTAAGAGTAAACTTGGGACGCCACACCTCAGTATGTCCACGCTTTGCCTACCACATGTCCGGTAGTTTATGGTATGGCACAGTATGGAGTATAGTATAAGTTAGGCCTGTTTTTAATAGTAACTCTCAAACAACCAGAAACTACATTTATCCGGCATCTATCAGTCCCCATGGGTGCCGGTTAACTGAGAGTCTACTGTACAATGTACCTTGATTATGGCTTGGTACTGCTGGATCCTTGTTATAGGCCTTTCTAGAAAATGTTGCAGTGGAGGCGCTGGTGGTTGAGTAGGATCAGCGGAGGCTAATGTGTCCTCAGAATAATTCTGGTGGGGGGAAGGGGGAGACAAAAGAAATGTCTAAATCAACCAAATAGCAACCAAATCCCTTCCAGAGATATGGTCGTCAGCACAATCTTGACCAAAGAGACAAGTAAATGAAAGGTGAAGAACAAAAGTATTACATTTAAAATAATGTCACTGTATCACAAAGCCTAAAATGTGTCAGGTTAGTCTATAAAACGAATTAAATAAATAAATAAACAAGCAGGGCTGGCAGTAGAAGTGCCCATGATCAGGGGGTGAAAGGAATAGTTTAGATTTTACCTTATAGAACTCCTGAATAGCTTGACTGACAATGACAGACTCAGCCTGTATGCGCCCCACCAGGTACATGATGTATTTATCAAACTCCTCCACATTCTTAATAAAGCACATGGCAACATCATCGTCCGTGTCGCAATTCTTCAGCTCTGGGAGGAAGGTGCTGCGGGGACAGAAGGAAAACCAGTGAGAAACACTAGGACATCACTAGTGATAGGCAATGGGATTGATTTGATGTATTTTCTTGATATACTTCTTAGCACACAGAGTATTAAAGTGGTTTACAATAAAAAGAAAAGAAACAAAATACTCAAAGGAAAACAGCCCCTCTTAAGCAATCACAATGGCTAACAGTAACTAGATGGAAGGACTGAATGACAGTAGTGAATGCTGATCAGGTTTGATTTCTGGGTCTCAGTTCTGTGTCTCCAGTCATTTGGAGTTGGTGATGTGGTAGAGGCAGTATTCACAAATAGAGAATGACAAGGGGACAAATTTTTTCCCGTCCCTGTGAAAACTCATTTTCCCATCCCGTACAGGTGAGTTCTTTTCCTGTCCCTGCCCCATTCCTGTAAGCTCCATCCTCATCTGCACAAGCCGCAAACACTTTAAAATCCTAAGTAGCAACATTCTAGAGCTCAGATTGTGATGTCATAATGCCTCATTCCACCAACGCCTCAGCTCTGTCCTCATCTGCACAAGCCTCATAAGTAGCAATATTCTAGAGCTCAAATTGTGATGTCATAATGCCTCATTCCACCAATGCTTAAGCTCCGTCCTCATCTGCACAAGCCTCAAACATTTTAAAATCATAAGTGTTTGAGGCTTGTGCGGTTAAGGCAGAGCTTACAGGAATGGGACAGGGACAGTGACAAAACTCACGGGGATGGGAAAAATTTGTCTCCGTGTCATTCTCTATTCACAAATACAGAGAGGCCAACAGATAAGAACCTCCTCATACACTCAAGTCTGCCAATTTTTGCCTGCCTGTGTTGCCACAGATCATACTTGAATGGCGGTTTGTTCCCTTCCTTGCCTATTTAATTTTTTATCCCGTTATTTTTTTATCCTGTTATTTGCCATTCATGTGGGGGACATCATGGTGGTTTACAAGTCTCAGGTGAATATTGCAAGACAAAAACAACAACAAAGATATGATTGAAGTCTACAAAATCCCGAGTGGAGTAGAACGGGTACAAGTGGATCAATTTTTCACTCCATCAAAAATTACAAAGACTAGGGGACACTTGATGAAGTTACAGGGAAATACTTTTAAAACCAATAGGAGGAAATTTTTTTTCACTCAGAAAATAGTTAAGCTCTGGAATGCGTTGCCAGAGGCTGTGGTAAGAGCAGATAGCGTAGCTGGTTTTAAGAAAGGTTTGGACAATTTTCTGGAGGAAAGACATGTGGAAGCCACTGCTTGCCCTGTATTGGTAGCATGGTATATAGCTACACCTTGGATTTTGGCCAGGTACTAGTGACCTGGATTGGCCACCTTGAGAACAGGCTACTGGGTTTGATGGACCATTGGTCTGACCGAGTAAGGCTATTCTTATGTTCTTAATGGAAAGAATAATTAGCACAAAGCCAATAACCAGAGGCAGGGAAGAGTCGCCTAGTGGTTAAAGCTGTAGCCTCAGTACTCTGAGGATGTGGGTTCAGGCCCAGTGCTGTTCCTTGTGACCTTGGGCAAGTTACTTAACCCCCAATTGCCCAAGATAGATTGTGAATGTAAACTTGGAAACATACATCTAATGGGAGAGGATAAGAGTAGGAGCTTTCAGCAAGAGGACAGGAGCAACCCTGAAAGAAAGCATACATGCCTATTCTCAATTTGGTGTTACTAGATCATGTAAATGTAGAATGATGAGCCAATAGGAAATCTCTATTACCCAATATGATATGAGAGGACCAACAGTTGCATTTCAGTTTGTTGTCTACCTATTTTTAGTTTGTGGTCATTTATTCTGTTCTTGGTCAGGGCCATCTGTGAGTATTCTGCTAGCATGCAGTTTCTAGGACAGTCTGGCATTAGGGTGTACAAATAGGACACAGCATGCAAATTGGTTTTGGTACAAAGTTCTGCTCCTGGTCTCTGTATCTGTATCACTGGCCCTGTTGCTATGTAAGGATTTTTAATAATGTGACTTGTTCAGTTTTTTCAACAGGTGTATTGATATTCTAGAGCCCCCCCCCCCCAACCAGGTAACGTTCTTGTGTGAGTTAATGCCTCTATGGCATGGTAGATTTTTTTGGGACAGTTCACAGTATACCCAGGAATAATGTCGCTGTTACTGAGACGACACTAGAATCAGAATTTTTAAAAATGGTTTGTGGGGAAATGCTCTAGTTTGGGGAGGCTTCTGTGGATGCAGAATATATATTTATATTTAACTTCAACATAGTTCAGTGTGCAGGGCTGGGGATCCTTTTTTTTATATTAAAGTCCTAGGCTACATAATTTAAACGCTACAGTATTTGTTGAGTATGACCAGGGTTTGCCAAGTTTTATTTCTGTTATGCAGCCTGGAAACATACGTTGTTTTTGTTATGACTGTGAGGCAACTACCTGACCTGAGTGAGAGGGCCCCCCCCCCCCAACCAGGCTACTTGACTAAACCTCCTTTACTATACCCATTTTGGGTGCCTTGGTGGGTGAACGACCTTGCCTCGACCTTGCCTATCTTGAGCTGCTCCTGTTTTAAATAAATAGATAGCATCTTGGCAACATAAAACCCGGTATGACCTTGCAATCATTTGTAAAGTCGTTTTCACATATCAGATGCTTTGCACGGTAGCAAATTCTTGTACACCTACTTGGCGTGGAAATTGGCGATGTCACTGAAGTTTCTAAAGATGATGGACTTTTGACTTGCCACAGCTGCTGGGATGTTTGGACAGCTCTCGGTATACTGAAGGTGGTGGTTCTGTAGGAACTGGAGGTCTTTTACGAATTCCTTCTCCGAGCCAAGCAGCTCCTGAATAATGTTGCTGAAATGAGAACCAGAAGGAAGAGAAAACACAATAAATCTGCAGTGAGCTGGTAAGTTTCCATAGGACAAAAATTAGGAGCTAGGATTAACCAGTTACCCAAGAATTATTTTTCTAAAGCACCTAGTACCATAAAAATATGATAACCATTTAAAGGGGAAGTTACTAAACTGTAGTAAAACATCATATTTTAGCATAATATACCTGAAAGAATAACTTAGCAAAAATTAAAGTTTGCAAGTTGTTTTATTTGTGGGAAAAAATTATGCCAGCTTTGAGCAAGCATTCGTTTTCCTCCCCAGGAGCACTGAGATGCTAACAAGCAGACATTGCTCCCAGAGGCCATCTTGAAGGGGGTCAGAGGTATTGCATTTTCTGTACCATCCCCAAGGTAAAGAACCATCCTGATCATAGTCCCTGCAAAATAGATCCTCCACCTCCAAAAGATACCCCCATAACTTTCTCCACCCCAAATAAAACATCCCATTACCATCTCTAGTGTATAGCAGAGGAGGCCAAGAGTAATCCCCAGTTACTTCTGCCCCTAGGCTATCAAATTCAGATTGGTACCAATCAACAGTCTTGCAGTATTACCATTAGGGATTAAGCTGCCAATAAGCTCCTTAACCCAAGCTGCTTTACTCAATTTGCATAAACATGTGGACTGAAAAGTTAACACATTAAACATTCAAATTTTAGAGTTAATTTCATTTTAACATTTGTGCGCCCCTTCTCTCCCCCACCTTGCCCCTAGTACTGCCCTCCTTCTCCTCAGTCCTTCGAGCTTTCTGTTTGTGCTGTTTGAGATTAAACCAGCCTGTCTCTGGGGTCCTTCTCTCTAGAGCAATTTCTTGTTTGTCGCGTGGGAAGGAAATAACCAAAAGAAGGCCCTTTAAACTGGCTTCATCACTGCCATTTCTAGGGAAGAAAGCAAGTTTGGGGGACCAGGGAGGGAGAAAAAGAGATTCTGGAGCCACATGGGGGAGAGGGGGAGAAGATAGAGTATGAGAAACTAGACCCATTAAGGAAGGGAGGAAGATAAAGAGTGAGAGATGCTGGACTGTAGGAAGGAAGTGGAGGGCAGGGGAAAGAGGGTGTTGAAAATATGAGATAGGAGAAAAAAGGGAGATGCTAGACATGAATGGGGAGTAGAGGAAGAGGAGAAAGAGGAAGAATGATGCTACACATGAATCCAAGGGAAGAAACGTTGCAAATAGATGAAAGGGAATGGATGAGAGAAGGGAGAAGATGTTAGAGATGGAGGGATAGGGAAGAGAGGAGGAGAAAATGCTGCACATAAATGGAAGGGAAGGGAAGAGAAGGAGAAAATTCAGCATAGGGCTGGAAGGGAAGAAAAGGAGAGGCAAGAAGAGAAATAAAGGCTAGAAGGCTCAGAGACAGAGTTCAGAGCACAGACAGAGGGAAATAGAATTAAAGACTGGGAGCATCATGATTAAAAAAATAAAAACCACCAGACTACAAAGATAAGAACAATGAATCAATTTTCAGTTTAGTGACTGAAATGTGTCAGTTTCGAGAATTTACATCCTCTGTCTAAATTTTGCACTGTGATGGAGGCAAGGGAGGAAGTTTATGCAATTAATCTTGTGATTAAAAATGTTAATCGTAATTATTTGAGCAATTCAAAATTTTAATCAATGTGCAGTCTGATAACTTCACTATTATTTATATGCTTTTCTCCTTATTATAAGGTATCATGCACTGCAGTGTACTAAACTGCATTATGGTCAAATAATGCATCATTTTGCCATTTGAAGATGTTAAGTGGTGAATATACAGTATTATTTCCTTATGACACTTTAGTAACTATCCCCCCTAAATTTGTGTTTGCTTTTTAGGTTACAGTTATTTTTCTCAGCTATGCTTCTTGTCCTTTGCTTTTTTCTAGTTCAATTGTTTTCTCAGTTAAAATTGTCCTCAAAATGGGGGTCCCGGTTTATATTCGGGTCAATGCCCCCTCTCAGAATTTTTTTTTAAGGCAGCCGCCGCCAGGCTCTGCCCCCACCTCCCTCCCTGCCCTATCCTCATATGGTACCTCATCTTAGCGATCCGCAGTGGAGGTGTAGCTGGCAGGAGTGAACTTCCAAGTTCCTGCCCTGCTGCCGCGAGTTCCTTCGACGCTGAGCTAAACGAGCAGGAGCGCGATTTGGCGCTGCTGCTCAGTACTGAAAGGCATCCTTACCAATATGGTTTCAGACCCAACTTCAGTACCGAATCTCTATTGGTCTCATTAATTTCAAACGCTCAGCAACTACATTCACGTAACAAGTTTGCAATCCTATTACAATTCAATCTATCTGCGGCCTTTGACTTCGTTCACCATGATATCTTGATCTACCAACTCTATAAAATAGGCATTGATTTTACAGTCTTAGACTGGTTCTCGAAATTCCTACAATCTCGCTCATATACTGTTAATATGAATGGCACCATGTCATCTTCTTGGAAGCCTCTATGTAGAGTCCCACAGGGATCATCTCTATCCCCTATCCTCTTCAACATCTATATGTCTACTTTAAAACTTTTCCATCTATCTCCCTTTGAAACATTATATATATATATGAAGATGACATCTTTGTCCTTCTTGAGATAGATTTGAATCTCACAAACCTCGCTGAAAATATAATAGCATGCATAATAAAACTTCAATCTTGGGCCCTTACTGTGCAAATGAAGCTCAATGAGTCCAAAACCAAACTACTGTGGCTTGGCCCAAAACTAGATCAACTACCTTCGTCCATTTCATTGCCATCTGGATCTCCACTGCAGGTCGAATTCTCTAGTAAAGTTCTGGGTGTCATTATAGACTCAACACTTTGATTCAATGACCATCTTAATTCTCTGGTGAAAAAATGCTTTAGTCTCCATATGCTGAGGAAAGTGAGATCTTGCTTCCACCAACAACATTTCCTCGTACAATCAATCATTCTTTCAAGGTTGGATTATTGAAATTCGGTCTATCTAAGTCTAACCAAGAAAAGTCTTCAAAGACTTCAACAGATCCAGAATACTGCAGATAGGCTGATCTTTGCAAAAAAGCAAATATGATCATGCTTCCCCGCTTTTGTTAAAACTTCACTGGCTCCCAGCAGTCTCTAGGGTTTACTTTCGATGTGCCTGCCTAACATTTAAGATCTTGCATGGCACTCTTCCCCCTTTAATTCCTCTATCCTGGAACTCTATCCAAAAGCTTAAATTATCTTTCCCCCTCGTTAAAAGGCATTATCTATATCGGAAAAATTAGGGAAATCTCTCTATTTTAAAATTACTGAGCTTTGGAATAACTTTCCTGTCCAACTGTGTAATTTGGGTCCTTTCCAATTATTTCGAAAAACATCTGAAAACGTGGCTCTTTTCAAAAATGTAAATTCCGCTGCTCTTTATATAACCACTAATTCTTATTATATTTGCCTTTCTTAAACTCTTGTAAACTGTGTCGAGCTTCTATCCTTATAGAGAAGATGTGGTATATAAGCTTAAGATTTAGTTTAGTTTATGTACATGCATATACAGTATACTGGTATTTTAAATATATCCATGCATTTCTGGCATGTAAATGTTAGCAACTATTTAACAGATTACTTCAGAAATGTTCTAAGTAGTGTACAATAAGATGATCTAATAAAATATGTAATCTATAATCATATACTGATAAATCTAATTAGGAGGTTTTGGGAAGCTCAACCGCTTTAAAGCACATTGAGATAAGTGAACTTTTAATAAGTTTTTTGGAATTTGTTCCCATAAGATGTTATACACTACAGGTAGGTAATGAACTTAGCTATTCCTCTAGTAGCCATCACATTGAACAAGTTTTAATGTTGTGGATTTATATTGAAGAAAATACAGTGGATAAGTGTTTACGTTTTGAGTGCATGCTCACTATTTATGTTGAAGAAGAGTTTTTGTACAGACCCGTGATTATACGGGCTCCAGTGGATACATAGAGGTCTGGGAGCCAAATATATTGAGGTCTTTTTTTCTCCACTTTTTGTCTTTATGATTTAGTTGTTATTTTCACTGCATGCTGTGTGAGTTGAGAAGTCCCAATAGTATCTTAATAAGCAGCATGTCAAGATTTTGAAATACTGAGGCCCTGATTCTGTATAGGACGCCCAGGAGAGGTGTCCTATACAGAATCGGTCCTACACTAAACCCTGATTCTGTAACCAGCGTTCATGGTACAGATGCCGGTTAGAGAATCGGGTTAAATTAGACACAGTCGCTACACTTATCGCTGCATGGGATCTCTCCCTGCTGCAATAAGTATAGCGGCCGCCTGTCCCATCACCGGCAGGAGGATGCCCAACTCCTCCTGTCGGAACCCCGAACTCCTCCTCCCCCCCAAACTGGTAATCGCTGACAGGAGGATGCCCAACTCCTCCTGCCGGAAAACCCGACGACCCCCCCGCCCCAACTAATCTCCCTCCCCCAACTAACCTTTAAATGTTGGTCGGCTGGACGGGTCTTGCTGCCGTCCAGCCGACAGGCCCGCTTTGTGGAAATGAGACGGGCCCGCCCCTTCCCGGCCCATCCCCGCTAAATCTAAGGCCTGATTGGCCCAGGCTCTAGAAGCCTGGACCAATCAGGCCTTAGGTATAGCAGGTCCGCCCATCCCCACTAATCCTAAGGCCTGGTTCCGACAGGAGAAGTTGGGCATCCTCCTGTCGGCGATTACCAGTTTGGAGGGAGGGGGAGTTCAGGGTTCGGGGTCCGACAGGAGGAATTGGGCATCCTCCTGCCGGTGATGGGACAGACGGCCGCGGCCGCTATACTTATTGCAGCAGGGAGATCCCTTGCCGCGATCAGTATAGCGGCCGCGTCTACTTACAATGTAGACCAGCAGTTTGCTGGCCTACATTTTAAGCGTCTCTTCCTCTACTAGGGAGACGCATAGGGCCGCCTAAGTTCGCCTAAGGCCTTTAGGCGAGCTTAGGCGTCTTGCGGGCCTCCCTAGGCTCCCGGAGGCGCCTTCAATATAGGCGGCCTGCCTGGGGAGTATTTTTTTTTTAAATGTGCATCCCGATTGGCTGATTAGACAGCTGTAGGACGCCTACAGCTGCCTAAAATCGGGACGCACTTTAGAGAATCAGGGCCTGAATGTCTGCGCCCATACTATTTAGCGCTCCTTTTACAAAGGTGCGCTAAGCGTTTTAGTGCACGCTAACCACGCGCTAAATGCTAACGTGTGCATGTTAGTCTATGGATGCGTTAGCATGCGCGTATATTTAGCATGCGCTAAAACGCATAATGCACCTTAGTAAAACAAGGGATTAGTGTGTTTACTTTTACCAGTGCCATCATAGTGCTACTTTAACTTTATTTATAAGCAAATTCTGTATCTTCCCCAAGCTAAGCAATGACTAGGTTTTGTAATTATGTTTTATGCTTATTCAAGTTCAAAATATTGCCTTCCGAGTCACATAAATCAAGGCAGTTTTCAATTGAGGAGGAAAGTGTACTCCAATAGAATTGTTCTGAGTGACTGAAAGCTAAAAGAAGAGGAAAGAAAAAAAATAAACCCCAAGAAGGTAGCATCTCAATATCACTATGAGTCCTTAGGCTTGATTTTTAATAAGGATTTTAAGAGGTTGTGCCGTTGCATAACTTCAGTTCCTTTGGAAGAACTCCACTGCTGATCATGAAGTGCTCACCTCAGTTTCCTTTTGTATTCGTCCCCTGAGAGAGACTCTCCTGGAAACTCTGGGGCATCTCCAGCTCCCCATTCAGGTGACAGCTAAAGCACACAAAAGAACGATAAGTTTCTTTGCAACGATAGTCAAGTTATTCATGGTTGTTAACACAGAACAGATAAGACAGGGATTATCTGGAAAAAACACAATCTAATGCTGAATGTACTGTAGTACAAGTCAGCCCAGATCTAGAAACATGGGTTTGGGTTTCACCAGCTCAAAGGGTGGTTAAATGAGATAGAAAAGCACCGGTCCCATGGATTTGGAAGTTTCTGGATTAGAGGTTTCAGGCAAAGAAGGCCTCTCGTGAATTTGGACACAATGAAACACTGGGAATATAGTGCTTGATCTATCAGGATATCATAGGCTTTATTTACTGTGATTGCTTTATAATCACTTTGCCGGATCTCCACAGGAACCTGCTACTTAACCTTTGTTTATGGCTTCATATAACTGTTATCTTTTCCTCATTATACATAGGTGCTCATTGTTCCCTGTTGCACCTATGGCTATGAATATGTTTGTATTATTTATACAGTACGAATTACTTATGTAATAATTTTATGCAAAACTTTCAATAAAAAGATTTAAAATGGAATGGAGAGTACTACGATACAATCTAATAGAGGACACATAGGGGCTCATTTTCAAAAAAGATAGATGTCCAAAAGATGGCATAAACTGACACTTGGGCAGCTTACTAGATAAAAATTTCCAAGTGGGCATTTTCGTAACTGACTTTTTAGACGTCTTTCTGGTTGTTTTGTCTCCAGTGTGTCTAAATCTTAAGGGGACATGTTAAAGGTGTGTTTTGGGTGAGAATAGGGCAGGCTTAGCAATTAGATGTTTTACAGTGATAATCATACTAGTAGGGAGAAAATCACTAAGATTCTGTGATGAAAATAATAGTATTCTTTATTGAATCACAGCTCTTTATTTTGTTTTTAGCTATCAAGCTAATATATTAAAATCAAACGTTTATCATTCTCAACAAAATGATGATTCAGTTTCCAATAACGCTGCAACTAATCATATGATTAGATGATATATCGCAATGTCTAAAAAATCCAACCTTTTACCGCACCCATGGCGGAACAAATGTAAAAATCAATAGCAGCGTCAATGGGTTGTGCAAAAGTACAAATTGTGCAAAGAATTTTTTTAATATAATGTGCTGAAGTGCTCTTAAAGTGCTAGATAAAGTGCCAAGTGCTTTTTACTTCAATGCCTGGCCCCCCCGTTTTCTTCGTCAGGAGGGGTCTAGGTAAAAACAAACTAACATTAAAAACATTACAGCAATCAATCAAATACACATTCAATATTGTAACTGAATCTCACCAATCATCTATCAAATATCAAAACTTCTCTATTATCAATGTAAAGGTTGTTAAACATACCTTCTCAGGCAAACTACATCGGGGAACGACACCGGAAGAGGAACTGGCTAAAGTCGCTCAAACTTCCGGATTTAAATAGATACGCACACACTAATACACCTGGCTGGTTGAAATGCTGCAATTAAAGCAGCGGAAATGGCGTTATATCCGAGGGCACCACGCATACATCTACATGTTTAACCACTCGATTTCTGAATTTAAACCATTAGGAGATAAGGTATTCCAATTGTTAATAAAACGCTGTTCTTTCTGCAATAAAAGTTTACATATATCTCCTTCATATTGATCAATGTGGATAAGCACTGTATATTTAAGATCTTGTAACGAATGATCCTCCCTCAACCAGTGATCCACCAGGGGGGCGGACTCTCTGCCTCTGCGGATATTGCTGAGATGTTCAACAATACGAGTTTTAATTTTTCTGCTGGTTTGACCAATATACAATAAACCGCAGGGGCAGATCACGCAGTACACAACTCCCTGGGAATCACAGTTGGTGCCTGTAGTGAGATCAAACTTCTTACCCTGTGAATTTGGAATAAATATAAAGGATTGACCCCATATAAGGTTACAAGTGCTACAATGACCACAAGGTTTATGAGCTGACAATCTTTGTCTGCAATAAGGTCGCTTCCTGTGTCTAAGCTTTTCACCCAAGTTACTAGCCCTAGTGAAGGCAAATTTAGGTGTATCCCTAAATTACATTACATTACATTACATTACATTACATTCGGGATTTCTATTCCGCCATTACCTTGCGGTTCAAGGCGGATTACAAAAGGTTAGTTTAAGGACAGGATTACAATGAATTAAAGAATTACAGAATTACAGAGTTAGAGAATTACAGAATTACATAATTACAGAATTGCATGAATTATAATGAATATCTAGATAGGTAAGATGTAGATCTTAAGGGCTTTTAGAGGTCGTGTTGTTATTGCTGTTTTAGGAATTTCTTGAAAAGTGTGGTTTTTATTTCTTTTCTGAACGTCTTATAGTCTGGGGTTGTCATCAGAAGGTTGGATATCTGGTTGTCTAGTCTTGCAGCCTGTGTGGCTAGGAGGCCGTCATATTGTTTTGTTCTTTTTACTTCTTTGGATGGGGGGGGTATGAATGGGGAGTGCGTTTTTCTGTGTCTGGTGTTGGTTGCTTGGATGAGGCGATTGTTCAGGTATGATGGGCTGTCTCCGTGTAGGGTTTTAAATAATATGCAGTAGAATTTGAATTGGATTCTTTCTTGGATTTGGAGCCAGTGTGAGTTGATGAAGGCCTCAGTGATGTGGTCGTTTTTTCTCAGTGAATAGGCGAGTCTTAAGGCTGTATTTTGGATTGTTTGGAGTTGTCTTATCGTATTTGCTGGACATGGGAGGAATAGTATGTTACAGTGAAGAATGAAGAATGGTATTGAACAATGGGCCAATATTTTAAAATTATTTTCTTAATAGCATTACTATTACTAGTAAATGGTAAAACACACACCGTATGAGAGTCATTATCCTTCTCTGTTGGTCGCATAAGCCAAGAGCGGTGACAGTTCTTGGCTCGCTTCCACGCTCTTTTGATAATTTTTTTAGGATAACCACGTTCAACGAATTTGTAATACAAATCCTTAGCTTGATTATTAAATTCGGCGTATGCGAAGAAATTGGCCCACTGGAATGCTATTCTTAAGTGAACGAGGGTGAAAGCTTTGATACTGGAGGAGAGCATTACGGTCAGATGGTTTTCTGTGTAGACTGGTGGAGATAGCCTGATCATGAATATAAAGACTGATGTCCAAAAATGATATACGGGCCCTATCCTTCTTATACGTAAATCTGATGTTAGGGTCCCTCTGATTAATTTCAATAAGAAACTCATCAAGCTCCTCCTCTCCACCAGTCCACACAAAAAACACATCATCAATAAAACGCCTCCAGCATCTTACGTGACAGAAATGGTTGGAACTGTACACAAACGTCTCCTCAAAGTTGGACATGTAGAGGCAGGCTATAGTGGGGGCAACTGCTGCCCCCATTGCTACCCCCTTAGTTTGTAAATAAAGAGTATTTGCAAACTTGAAGTAGTTATTAAAAATAACCACTTCAGCCAATTGTAAAAGGAAATGTTTTTTAGACTCTGTTATGTCCAATTTAGAAGATGTAGATTCTACAACAGTCAAAGCTGCCTGCTGGGGGACGTTTGTGTACAGTGCCATGACATCTGCTGTCACCAAGATGCTGTTATCGGGTAACGGTTGTTGACACAATCGGTCAATTATTTGTAGAAAATGGGACGAGTCCCTAATGTGTGATTTAGCATATGGAACAAATTTCTTCAAATACCCGTCAAGGTATTTGGATAATGGTTCCAATACTGAATCAATACCCACTACAATCGGGCGACCGGGGGGATGAGTGCTAGATTTATGTATTTTGGGGATAAAGTATATGTGTGGTGTCCTCGGATAATTGTTGGTCAAGAAACGCAATTCCTTAAATGAAATCAATTCTTCACTCTTGGCTGATTGAACTAACTGGTCTACTTTTTGTTTAATAGCATTAGTGGGGTCTTCCAATAATACAGTGTAATAAGTAGTATCATGTAATTGGCTAAGGGCTTCTCTTTGATAATCCATATAGTCCTGAATGACAATCCCACCCCCTTTATCGGCCCTATGTATAATTATAGTTTGATCATTTTGTAAATCCTGAATGATCTTAATCTGATCTGAGGAAATATTAGAATTACATCTGATATTCTGAGTTTCTAAGTTTTTAACATCTCTTAATACTAATCTTTCAAAAGTAGTAACTAAGATTACTGCTATTGATTTTTACATTTGTTCCGCCATGTGTGCGGTAAAAGGTTGGATTTTTTAGACATTGCGATATATTACATTACATTACATTACATTAGGGATTTCTATTCCGCCATTACCTTGCGGTTCAAGGCGGATTACAAAAGGTTAATTAAAAAAGTAGAGTTACAATGATTAGCTAGAGAGGTAAGTTGTAGATCTTATAAACATTTAACGTGTTGTTGTGGGTGAGGTGGTTTGTAAAAGAATTAATAGGTGGTCGCAGTGGAGGTTCTTTTGTTATTATTAGTGCGGTAATGGGTAGGTCTAATGTCAGTTTTAGAGTTGCTAAGAGGTCGTGATGTTATTGCTGCTTCAGGAATTTCTTGAAAAGTATGGTTTTTATTTCCTTTCTGAACGTCCTATAGTCTGGGGTGGTCATCAGAAGGTTGGAGATCTGGTTGTCCAGTCTTGCGGCTCGAGTGGCTAGGAGGCCGTCGTGTAGTTTTGTTCTTTTGACTTCCTTGATTGGGGGGGGTATGAATGGGGAGTGCGTTTTTCTGTGTCTGGTAGTGGGTGCTTGGATGAGGCGATTGTTCAAGTATGATGGGCTGTCTCCGTGTAGGGTTTTAAATAATATGCAGTAGAATTTGAATTGGATTCTTTCTTGGATTGGAAGCCAATGTGAGTTGATGAAGGCTTCCGTGATGTGATCATGTTTTCTCAATGAATAGATGAGTCTCAAAGCTGTATTTTGGATTGTTTGAAGTTGTCTAATCGTCGTTGCAGGGCAAGGAAGGAAGAGGATGTTGCAGTAGTCCAATATACCTAGTATTAGGGATTGCACTATAAGTTGGAATTGTGTTCTTTCAAAGAATTTTCGGACTTGTCTCAGATTTCTCATGATTGCGAATGATTTCTGAATTGTTTTATTTATTTGCGGTTGCATAGTGCCGCGTCTGTCTATGGTCATGCCAAGCAGTTTTATGGTGGTTTGGATGGGGTATTTGATTGCGTTTATATCTAGGTTGATTGTGGTTTGGACCTTGTCATTTTCGAGAAGGATGAATTTGGTTTTGTCTTGGTTGAGTTTAAGTTTGTGGTTTTTCATCCAGGTTGTGACTGTTTCAAGTGTTTGGTGAAGTTTGTCTGTCATGGTAGGTTTAGAATGATCGTATGGGATGAGGATGGTGATGTCATCGGCATAACTATAGGTGGTTATGCCTAGATTGTCCAGATGCGTTCCTAGAGAAGCAGTGTAGAGGTTGAAGAGGGTAGGGGATAGTGGAGATCCTTGTGGTACGCCGCAGGGGTTTGACCAGGATTCTGACTTTTCTTTGTTAGATTTTACACTGTAGGTTCTGAGTTTTAGGAATCCTTCAAACCAAGAGTATACTTTATCTGAGATGCCTATTGCGTCTAAGATCTGTAGAAGGATGTTGTGATCCACTAAGTCGAATGCCGCAGTTAGGTCCAGTTGTATGAGCAGCATTTTTTTCCCTGTACTAATCATATGATTAGTTGCAGCGTTATTGGAAACTGAATCATCATTTTGTTGAGAATGATAAACGTTTGATTTTAATATATTAGCTTGATAGCTAAAAACAAAATAAAGAGCTGTGATTCAATAAAGATTACAGTGATAATCAAACATTTTACAAAACGTTCAGGGCACAATTTGAATGTTTTGGGCTAGATCTGTTTTTAAAACGAATAAGGTCCAAAAAAAGTACCCAAACTGACCAGATGACCACTGGAGGGATGAAAATATGTCTCCCCCACACACTCCCCTGGTGGTCACTGATCCCTTCCCACCTCCCAAACATCTGCATGAAATAGTACATATCTGTCTCCATGATAGCTGCAGATACTATGGCCAGTCATAGTAGAGCTGCAAGCAGGTTTCTGGAGTAGGCTGGTGGGCAGTGCAGTGGAAGAGGACCTAGGCCCATATGCCATCCTAACTATTACACTTATGGTGGAAAATGTGAGCCCACCAAAAAGCTACTGTACTGCCATATAGGTGACACTTGTAGGCATAAGGGCTATTGGGGTGGTAGACAGGTGGGTATAGTAGGATTTTTGTGAGTTTTGGAGGGCTCACCATATATGTATGGGAGTTATGGTGAGAAGTGTACCTTGTACCCTTAATGTGAAGATTACAGCCACGGGTCCTCCATCTTCCTGCGCATCCCCTCCCACTTATGCTGAAACAGGAAGCACTTCATGCAGGAGGAGGGGATATGTCAGGAAGAAAAACGAGGACCCATGGCTGGCAGAATAAACATGTCACAAGGCTAGCACAATTGGAGCATTTTGTTTTGTTGGTTTCTTAAATCCTTGCTAGGTTTTGGAAGAGGCTGGGTGGAGCAGCTGATATTCAAACCATTAACTGGTTAAATAAGTGGTTAAAGTTAGGATAGCGAAAATACCTGTCCCAACTTTAGCTGATGAGCTAATTGGGAATCAGTCTTAATATTGGCTGGTGTCTGGTTAACTTCCAGTAGCGTACATGAGGGTTTCTGGTCCTCTACCCTCAACCTATTCTGAGAACAAGTAGAGCCCATGACAAAGCCTCCCAATTCCCCACTCCCTGTAGGATCTCCTGGGCCTACCTTTGACATCTTTTGTGGTCTATAGGGTAGGAACAATGCCCCTTGCTCCCGCCAATGGCCACTGTTACTTCTAGTAGCAGTTTTGCAGTGGATGCTCTCCACTTAAAAGAATTAATAGTGTATGAGGAGTTCCTTGAATGACTGAGAGGACACATCAGGAGCGACTAATATGAATCACTTCATTTGCTCTTGTTTCCCTTTGTCTGTAGGAAGCCTGCTGTTCCTTTAGATACTGTATACGAGACAAAGAAATAACAATTTATACGTTTTTTACCAAACCTTAAACAGATGATTTGTTATTACCTTTAGCCTCTTGTCCAGGTATGCTGGAGGTACCCATCCTTGCCTTGAGGGGCTGGATTTAGTAGGTTTAGTCCTGACAAGCCACTTAAGAAGATGAGCTGAGTCAAGGACTTCTACATACTGCCCCTCTTTCAAAGTGATGGCTTCTTTGTCAACTCCAGCGGGTGTGTAGTCAGCCATGACCATGTAGATATCAAAAATCTATAGATGGAAGGAATTTGGGAAAGTTATAGCAATATCAGCCATAAACTCAGTTTGTGTTTATTTAAAATGTATAGTCTTAAGACATCGCCTGAACGTCCTAACATTCCTATACAACTGTCTTCAGTGTTTACTAAAACTGTATTCTCTTTATTCAAAGCAGAGATTTTACGGTGGCCCAAATGATGAAGTCACAATTGTCTTATTTTGGTCACACTGTCAGGAGAGAAAGATCATTGGAGAGGGACATCATGTCTGGGAAGATCGAAGGAACCAGGATGGCTGGACGTGTTGAAAACAACCATGGGGATGATGGTGGAGGGCTTTACTGGACTAGCACAAAACTGATTTCTGTTTAGATCTGTAATTCATGGCTAGGACTCGGGCATGAATCCAAGACATCAAACTAACTTTATTTTGCCCAAATTCTTTTTATTCCATTTATGAATTTAATTTGTATTGTAACATATTTCAAGTGTTTCCCCAGTGAAGGCACCCAATAGGACCCTCCAACCCCTGATACTAACCAAAAGCCATTTTAGAAAACGATGCAGGGCAACCTGAGGCTTCAGCTATTCTCACAGCTGAACTCACAACTGTTAGAACAGCAGTAAATATGACTTACCTGGCACTTTTAATTAGCTGTTTGACGAGCAAAGGACCAACTGACTTATTTTTATTTATTATTTATTTACATTTCTTATATACCATTTCTATTTGAAGTGGTTTACATTCAGATACATTGATATTACTAGTGGAACCTGTTCAGTGCCTTTTTGTGGATGGGGGACTTTAGTGGGGGTAGTAGTGAAAGATAGTGGGCTTGAGGGCAGTGAAGGATTATATTTATGGCGAGGGGCCTCAGTGGGTGGGAGAACTGATTGGGAAATGTGTCGACAGAGGCAGAGAAGGGGGAAGAGAGGGCGCATGTCTGGATGATATTTTACCCTGTAATTTTTGATCAGCACGTCTAGCAGTAGATATTACATCTATTTTTTAAATTCTAGCATTATACCTTCTATAAAGCTTTGTAATGTTCATATACAGTTCAATCTCCTCTGATATTTATTTTTATACCTCTCCTCTGGAATCTCCATCCTCTGACTCTGAGGAGGACTCCACTGCAATGGATGAAGGTCTGGACCTGCCATGTCGTGGAGAGGCAGATGGTGTCTTTGTTTCGTCATCACTGTCCACTCCAGTAACTCCTGGGACTCGGAGTGAGGCTATAATCAAATAAAGCAATAGTGATCACCAACTGTAAAGATAAGCATCTCTTGTCACAAAGATCAATTTATTAAAACTGAAATGACCTTTTTTTTTAACATGCATCATTCTCTATATCAGGGGTAGGGAACTCTGGTCCTCGAGAGCCATATTTCAGTCGGATTTTTAGGATTTCCTCAATGAATATGCATTGAAAGCAGTGCATGCAAATAGATCTCATGCATATTCATTGGGGAAATCCTGAAAACCTGACTGGAATACGGCTCTCGAGGACCAGAGTTCCACCCCTGCTCTATATCATAAAATACAAAATAAACTTGTCTCACATGGCTTTCTAAGCATGTTTCTTCATGGTGAAGAACCTCTTGCGTCTGTCTGTCTTTCATATGCATTGTTTTGGCCCTTTCTCTGAAATTTGGCTGAAACTTGGTAGAGGAATCTCTTACTGATATGCTAACACTTCAGTGAAATCTCATCCATGTATGTACTGGGAGAAAAGGACTTTCATGGATGGATTGGAGTGGGTGGGAAGAGACATGATAAATACGAGGGGGTTGATATGCAAAGCAATTTCACCAGCCCAAAAAGGCTTCTGGCCAGTTAAGTCACAAGTTTGAGGCTATCCACTGATACACAAGTGCCACTGAATATCACCACAAACTCCTAAACTCAAAGCTGGCTTTTTATGGGGGGGTCTGTGGGCTGAATCAGCACTTATGTGGTTAAGTGCCAATATTCAGTATTAACTGCTTATAGTGGTCAGTTGGACTGCATAAAAGTCAGTCTTGTCTTTATAGTGTTGCTATTGTGGCTAAGTGTTGACTATCGCACTTAACTGCATGAGAGATAGCCGTCCACATAAACTTGGATATTGGACATGGCCTGACATTGAATAATCTAGGTTAAACACCGCTGGTAGCTAGAAACAAAAATAGTCATCATTGTCAGCTGAATACCAACCCCAAGAAAATGAGAGAATATGCCGTACTTCTGCTATGCAAGAAGCACACGCTTTTCCAATTTGTTTTATTTTTATGGCCCTGCAGATTCCTACTACCTGTTTGGGCTTTCCAGATTCTCTAAAAGTAGCCTCTGCTGGGCTACATATTGATTGGCCTTCATTTGCAAAAACCTTTCCTCTTCCTCTCTCTTCCCTCCATCGAAATAGAAAACATAACATCTAGCCATTACAGCGACAGTCGTTGGCCAGGGGTGGCAGATTGTGGCTCCTTCCAGAATCCAGTTCAGATGTAACCGGATAGGCACTAGGACTTTTCCCCTTATCCCTTAAGGTTTAAAATATTACCTCAAACAAGAGAAAAATCCAACAGGAACTGCAGCAAATCCAAGCGAAAAGCAAAAACCCAAAACAACTGCAGACTATGTACAAGATGCAGGCACTGTTAATTTCAAACTCTAATGGTATATACAACCTTATTACCAACCGAGGGACCCAACACGGTCCGTGTTTCGGACAACAAACCTTCCTCAGGGGTCCTAATAAACATAAACATAGAGTGTAAATAAAACTTAGAAAATATTTCTATGCTCACCATTCACCATTAATTTTTCATATTTTATTGTTTGCATTATGCACACCATCACCTGTCTCACCCATTAAGATATTTTCTAAGTTTTATTTACACTCTATGTTTATTAGGACCCCTGAGGAAGGTTTGTTGTCCGAAACACGGACCATGTCGGGTCCCTCGGTTGGTAATAAGGTTGTATATACCATTAGAGTTTGAAATAAACAGTGCCTGCATCTTGTACATAGTCTGCAGTTTTAAAATATTGCCTCAACAGCATCTTCACGCCTAGTTAGTCCAATGGGCAGATGTTGTATTCAGGAATCAAAAATGGTCTCAGGTACCAGGTTTTGAAAAGCTGTCGGGACGCCCGGACATGTCCTCTAAAAGAAAAGTCTAAAAGAGAACGTGTTTGGGGAAATCCGGACGTCTGGTAACCCTAAACGTGGGTAAAGAAAAGTCTAAAAGAGGACGTGTTTGGGGAAATGCGGACGTCTGGTAACCCTAAACGTGGGTGCCGGTAGGTGCCCTACCGATGCCTAAGTACAAAACGCAGTTTAAAAGAGCTTTTAAAATAAATTTCAAGGAACCTACCAGAGCCTAAAAAACAGCACCAGATTTTCGCCTATGGAGGTGCTTTATGACGCCTAATGCCACAGTAGGCCTGGCTAATGCCGGACGTGGTGACAGGCGCTGTAAAGTGCCTCCACAGGCTGATTCATGTCAAAGATAGACGCCAAAAATGATATTCAGAGAGTCGATTCACATACACATATCTGGAACATTACTGTTCGGAGATCAGCCTTGGTGTTATTTGGAGCTTCCTTACATTTCCATCCCCGTCGGCCTGGAGCCTCTACATTCCTTCGTTGGACTGCAGTGATAGCTATCAAATGTATTTTGCTTAAGTGGATGGAATCTGAGGCTCCTGACTATTCCTTATGGCGTAGTCACATGATTACGTTGCTTTCTTGGGAACGGAGAGGAGTCCAGGACATTTCTTCCTTGCCTGGAAGGGCCTTTCAACGAATTTGGGAGCCTTTTTGGACCACATTGTCTCCGGTGGCTCGCAGCCGCATTTTGAACTGTTGAAGTCCCTGAGATTTGTCTTTTTCTTTGTTTTCTTTATTTTTGTTTGGCATCAGTGAGAGTGGGGGGGGGGGTTGTGGGTTGGGTGGGTTTGTTGGATTTTGTGTAAAATTTGGAGCTATTGGTTTTTCTCTGTACTTGTTTCTTCTTGTTGCTTTTCTTGGTGCTCAATAAAATATATTTGACGATCCATGGGCATACAATAAAACTTCTGAAATTTAGCATTTACAATCTTATATCATTTACTTTAAACTAAAGATAATAAAATCAGTACATCAGAAAGTACATAATATTTCCATGACCTAGCATCAAAAAATCAGAATCAAGCAAAAAGAAACAGAATTAAAGCACCTTACCCTTCACATATCTACAAAAAATAAACTACAGATGAAAACATTTTCTCCGGATGACTTTCCAAGCTTCTTAAAATATTTTTATATTACTGCCCTCAGCGGCTCCTGGTACACTGGATTCTTGTTCTTTTGACTAAGTGCTTACCTTGTGTGATCTTGGCAGATACCATTTCAGTTATGTGGGAAGTCAGTTTCTGTAGAAAATCCTCTGTTCCCACATCAGCCAAAGAAACGTGAGGTCTAGGTTCTTCTTCACTAGTCCTGGCTTCTGCAGAAAGACAGACATGTCCAAACTAAACCAAGTAACATCTGAAAATCAAGCCTACTGGTACTATTACAGGACATTGGATAGGAACACTGAGGGGGATTGTATTTGATATACCACCTTTCTGAGATTACAATCAGAGAGGTTTACACATTATGGACCAAATTCTGTGTATGGTGCCTTAAGTTGTGTGTGCAAATCAGTGGGCATAACTGATTGTGCAAATCAGTTATGCTCACTGATTTGCACACACAACTTAATTGCTTAACAAGATGAATCAGCGCTGATAATTGACAATTAACACCTACTAATTGATGCTAATTGGCAGTAGTTAGAATTTACATGTGGAGCTTTGTAGACACATTGGGCTAGATTCACTAAGCAAACTGATCGTGTACCGATCGGGTTTGCGACCCCTTAGCGACCAAATTTTCCTCCAGCCCGATTCACTAATCTGTTTTGCGATCCGATTCCAATCCGCGCATGCAAATGAGGGGAACTGCATGCAAAGTAGGTAGGGACGCGATTCACTAAACAAATTTCCCAATCCGACAAGGCTGGCTGATCAACTCAAAAAGCGACTGCTGGGGACCAGTCGAAAACGTCTTTTCGACTATCCAGCTCCAGCCCTGCTCTCTGCTGCCCTGAACCTCTCCTGCCCTTCCCCGCACTGTGAGCCCATGGTTTTGCATGTTGGTAAGAAAAATCTCATGCATGAATATAGGCTGTCCGGGGCGGGTACTTGGAGAAACCTCCCAGTAAAGAGACTTGGGAGTTCTGATCGACAAGTTGATGAAGCTGTCAACGCAATGCGTGGCGGCGACGAAAAGGGCGAACAGAATGCTAGGAATGATTAAGAAGGGGATCACGAACAGATTGGAGAAGGTTATCATGCCACTGAACCGGGCCATGGTGTGCCCTCACCTGGAGTACTACGTCCAGCACTGGTCGCTGTACATGAAGAAGGACATGGTACTACTCAAAAGGGTCCAGAGAAGAGTGACTAAAATGGTTAAGGGGACTGAGGAGTTGCCGTACAGTGAGAGACTGGAGAAACTGGGCCTCTTCTCCCTTGAAAAGAGGAGATTGAGAGGGGACATGATCGAAACATTCAAAATGCTGAAGGGAATAGACTTAGCAGATAAAGACAGATTGTTCACCCTCTCCAAGGTAGGGAGAACGAGAGGGCACTTTCTAAAGTTGAAAGGGGATAGATTCAATACAAACATAAGGAAGTTCTTCTTCACCCAGAGAGTGGTATAAAACTGGAACAATCTTCTGGAGTCTGTTATAGGGGGGAAAACCCTCCTGGGATTCAAGACAAAGTTGGACAAGTTCATGCTAAACTGGAACATATGCAGGTGAGGCTGGACTCATTTAGGGAACTAGTCTTTGACCTGTGGGGCCTCCGCGTGAGCGGACTGCTGGGCACGATGGACCACTGGTCTGACCCAGCAGCAGATTCTTATGTTCTTAAATACTGAGTGGAATGGAAAGGGTAGATGTGAATCTTGTGTTTTACATTTTCTACAAATACTAGGACTAGGGGGCATGCGATGAAGCTACTAAGAAGTAGATTTAAAACAAACTGAAGAAAATATTTCCTCAAACAATGTGTAATTAAATTCTGGAATTTGTTGCCAGAGAACATGGTGGACAAGGCTTAGACTTAGTCGTACAGCATGTATAACCAAAAGTTATACAGCACAGGATCGACGGAACTTGGACGTTGTGACTTAGACCATTTAAACATGTCACAAAAAACCACCTAAAGTCACCAGATAAGCACTGCAAACACATAATACAGACCCCCACACACTACCCCCAGTGATCACCGACACCCCCCAATCCCATAAAAATTGTAATCACACTTTTAAAATTCAGCCTCCAGACCATCATCACCTGGCAGCCTGGCATAGGAAAGCCTAGCTGTCCAGCACAGTGGCAGCTTAAGCCGTATTGGGGGTGGGTTAGGAACCCATGGAGAGGAGGCCCCATGCCCATAAGCCCCTGTAATCGCTGCATTAATACTGAAACATGTGCCCTCCCCTATACACACCCAAAACCCTTTTGCACTGGCATATAAGTGGCTCCTGCAGCCATAAGGGCTATTGGGGTGGTAGAGAAGTGGATCTAGGGTATTCTGGAGGTGGTTTGGGGGGCTCACCGTGACCTATAAGGGAGCTGAAGTGAGATGATGACATGGCACCCTTTTTGTGAAGTTCACAGCAGTGCCCTGTAAGGTACTCCACTATTTAGGTGCCACATCTGGGTGTTCAATCCATCACTTTGCAGACCCCTCCCACGTCCAACAGGGCTTGTTCTAGGCATTTTTGACTTGGAGGAAAAGTTGGACGAAATGTGGTATAATGTGGTATAAAGATGGACGATTTAGTGACTTGGACGATCAGATCAGCAGGATGAATCCTTAGATGATTTTTGAAACAAAAAAAAATTTGGACGTATTTTTCGAAAATGTGTCCTAGGCTGATTTTTACTTTGAACGACTTGCAACTTAGACGAAAACGGAATTAGATGTTCCTTTTGATTATGCCCCTCTTTGTGTTTTGTGATCAGTGTTTTTCATATAGAATAAAAATAAAGTTATAAAAAAAATCTCCAGTAGAGGAGAAACAATTGAAACTTTTGTAGTCAGTAATAAATAAGGATTAGAGCATGACAAGGAACATAGGCAATGTAAGATATGTTTATTTTCCTCTAGCGTCATGTGTCCTGGGACAAAGTTGGCATCAGAAGGAGAAATTAGGTTCTTACCTGCTAATTTACTTTCTTTTAGCTTCTCCAGACCAGTAGAGGTTAACTTTACGAATGGGTATATATCTAATCATGACCAGCAGGTGGAGACTGAAAACAAAACTTTGGGACAGTATATACTATCCTCCCTTCTCTATTTCCCTCAGTCTGCCGAATAGCCAAGCAGAACCAAGAACTGGAAAACAGGAAGAAAACAATACTCCGAACAGGAGTAACAAATAACATACCCAAATGCTGTTGGAAAATGCAGAGGAGAAATACCCGAAGGAAAATGTCCCCACAGCTCGCCAGCTAAGCCAGCCGAGCCACAGCCGCTGTTCTTTAATTCTCCCCGGCCCTAGAAAAATACTAGAACCCGCAGCAAAAAACAAAAACTGCCCGCGAAAACAGCCCCAACAACAACAACAACAACAGACAGGGTGGGGACCTCTACTGGTCTGGAGAAGCTAAAAGAAAGTAAATTAGCAGGTAAGAACCTAATTTCTCCTTCTTTAGCACTCTCCAGACCAGTAGAGGTTAACTTTACGAATGGGACGTACCAAAGCAGTCCCTCTCACGGGCGGGACCCCCGAAGGGCCGATACCAGAACACGCTCACCGAACACCGCGTCCCGACGCGCCTGAACATCTACCCGATAATGTCTAACAAAAGAATACAAGGAGGACCAAACCGCAGCCTTACAAATATCCACCGGAGGCACGAGCGACGACTCAGCCCAAGAAGCCGCCTGACCCCGAGTGGAATGAGCCTTGAGAAACTCCGGAACAGGCTGCTGTTTCAGAAGATAAGCGGAAGCAATCGTCTCCTTGATCCAGCGCGCAATAGTAGCCTTAGAAGCGCCAGCTCCCCGACGAGGACCAGCCAGGAGGACAAAGAGATGATCGGACTTCCGGAATTCCTGGGTCCGCTGCACATCAGAGCGAAGGACCCGACCGACATCCAACTTGCGCAGCTGCCGTTGCTCAGAAGAGCCCTCCCGACCACCCAAGACCGGGAGAACCACCGATTGATTGACATGAAAAGGAGAAACAACCTTCGGCAGAAAGGAAGGAACAGGCCGCAAGACGACCCGCTCCCTAGACAACTCCAAGAAGGGAGCCCTACAAGAGAAAGCCTGCAGCTCAGAAATACGCCTAGCAGAAGTAATGGCCACCAAAAAGACCGCCTTCAAAGTAAGGTCCTTCAAAGAACAGTCGTCCAAGGGCTCGAAAGGCGGGCGCACCAAAACAGAGAGAACCAGATTAAGATCCCAAGAGGGAACCGAGGGCCGTAGGGGAGGCCTAAGCAACTTGGCCGCCCGCAGAAACCGAAACACATCAGGAAGAGCCGATAAACGCTGACCTGACACCAACCCTCGAAAGGCCGACAGGGCCGCAAGATGAACCCGGAGAGAAGACCAAGCCAGGCCTCTATCCAGGCCATCCTGCAAGAACTCTAGAATGTTAGGCAGAGAAGCGCGAAAAGAGGTCACTCCCCGCGCCCGACACCATTCCTCAAAGAGACGCCAAACCCGCACATAAGCCCGAGAGGTAGAAAGCCTCCGGGACCCCAACAGTGTAGCGATCACCTTGTCTGAATATCCCTTCTTGCTAAGGCGACCCCTTTCAAGAGCCACGCCGTAAGACAGAAGGGAGACGGGTCGAACATGGGAATGGGACCCTGCATCAGAAGGTCGTCCGAGAGAGGCAGAGGAAGAGGAACCGCCACCAGGTGCCTCACCAAATCCGCATACCACGGACGTCGAGGCCAATCCGGAGCCACCAGCACCACCAAACCCGGATGGTGAACAATGCGAAGAAGCACTCTGCCCACCAGCGGCCAAGGAGGGAACACATACAACAGCCCCTCCGTTGGCCACGGCTGGACCAGAGCATCCAGACCCTCGGCCAGCCCTTCCCTGCGACGACTGAAGAAGCGGGGCACTTTGGCGTTGCCACTCGTGGCCATCAGGTCCATCAGGGGCTGCCCCCAATCTTGCACTATCAACCGAAACGCTCCGGCGCCGAGAAACCACTCTCCTGGATCCAGGAAGTGACGACTGAGGAAGTCTGCCTGAACATTTTCTACCCCGGCTATATGAGAAACCGAGAGGTCCAGAAGATGGGACTCCGCCCAAACCATGAGCCGAGCCGCCTCCTGCGCCACAGGAGTGCTCTTGGTGCCCCCCTGACGATTGACATAAGCCACCGCCGTGGCATTGTCCGACAGGACTCTGACCGACTTGCCCAGCAAAAGGGAGTGGAAAGCTAACAGCGCCAGCCTGACCGCTCTGGTCTCCAACCCGTTGATCGACCAGGAGGCCTCCTCCGCGGACCAGGTGCCCCGAGCTGAGTGGCCCATAAACCCCCAACCGAGGAGACTCGCATCCGTAAGGAGCACCGTCCACTGCGGGAGATCCAGACCCACCCCCTGAACCAGGTGAGGGGACCGGAGCCACCAGCGCAGACTGCAGCGCGCCAAGCCTCGCAGGGGAACCGGAACATCCAAATCTTGCCTCCGGGGAGACCACCTCCGGAGCAGAGCATACTGAAGAGGACGCATGTGGGCCCGCGCCCACCTCACCACGTCCAGGGACGCCGCCATTGACCCCAGGACTTGGAGGAAATCTCGCGCCCGAGGACCCCGGGACGCCAAAAGCAGGCGAATCTGAGATTGCAATTTGCTCACCCGGGCCTCTGGAAGGAAGACCTTCCCCAAGGAGATGTCGAACATAACCCCAAGGCACTCCAGACGCTGAGCCGGGACCAACCGACTCTTGGAAAGGTTGACCACCCAGCCCAGCGACCGGAGAAACTCCACCACCCGAGCCGTAACCCGGGAGCTCTCCTGCAACGACTTTGCCCGAATCAACCAGTCGTCCAGGTAGGGGTGAACCAGGATGCCCACCGACCGCAAGGCTGCCGCGACGACCACCATTACCGTGGTGAACGTCCGAGGAGCCGTGGCCAGACCAAAGGGAAGCGCACAGAACTGAAAGTGCCGCCCCAAGATCGCAAAGCGAAGGAAGTGCTGATGAGAGGCCCGAATTGGAACCTGCAAGTAGGCCTCCGTCAGATCGAGAGACGTAAGAAACTCCCCCGGCTGAACCGCCAGAATGACCGACCGCAGCTTTTCCATGCGGAAAGACGGAATCTTGAGAGCTCTGTTGACCCCTTTCAAATCCAGGATGGGCCGAAAGGTCCCCTCCTTTATGGCCACCACAAAGTAAATGGAGTACCTGCCGGTGCCCCACTCCGTAGGGGACACCGGCACCACTGCCTCGAGATCTAGCAAACGCTGAAGGGTCTGACGAAAAGCCTGCGTCTTCCATGGAGTCTGACATGGAGAAGCGAGGAAAAGGTCCGGCAGAGAGCGGGTAAACTCCAGAGCGTAACCGTCCCGCACCACCTCAAGGACCCACTGATCGGACGCGATCTCGGCCCATTTGGGGAAAAATTTTCGCAGCCGGGCCCCCACCGGAACCAAAGGGGGCGCCGGCAAGGAGTCATTGCGCAGGACGGGAAGCGGGGGAACCGGCGGAGGGATTCCCTGCCCCCCGACGGGCCCCCCGAAAGGGCTGCATGCGCTGGAAGAACCGACCCCGGGAAAAACCCTGAGCCGGGAAAGAAGCAGCCCCACGCCCCGGGCGATACTTGCGAAATTCCCGCAAACGCCCCCGGGCAGCCCCACACCTAGACGCAGGGCGGGCACGGTCCTCAGGCAGACGGGGCACCTTCGAGTCCGTCAGAGTCTGAATCAACTCATCTAATTCCTCTCCAAACAAAAAGACCCCCTAAAGGGAACTTTAGTAAACTTAGCTTTGGACGCAGAATCCGCCGCCCAAGCGCGCAGCCACAAAATACGCCGCGCGGCCATGCCATAGACTTAGCCGAAATCCGCACCAAGTCATAAAGAGCATCTGAGAGGAACGAGGCAGCCATCGCAATCTTCGCTACCTCCTGATCCACTAGAGACCAGTCATCAGACTCCCGATCCAGGACACGCTCAGCCCACCGAAACACGGCGCGAGCGACTAGCTCCCCACAAACAGCCGCCTGGACCCCAAAGGCAGAGACATCAAAATCATACTTAAGAAGTGTCTCTAACGCACGCGCCTCCGAGACCCTAAGAGCAGAACCGTCCATAACAGGCACGGTATGCCGCTTAGGAAGTGCCGAGACCACCGCGTTCCCCATTGGCGAAATTAAGGTAGCCCCACCTCCCTCCGGGACGGGATACCCAAGAGCCAAGGCGCACACCAAACGAAACTGCGCCCATAGGCCACTGCGCCAACACAAAATCCCGCAAATCCTGACGCACAGGAAAAGAGCGGGAACCAGGACAGACCCCCTGAAGCAGAGGGGCCCCCATACGCGGGGTCTCCGGCGGCACAACTGCAAAAATGCAGCACCAAGGAGACCTGCTACACAGGTCTAAAAGCTCATCCCTCTGAATAAAAAAGCGCACCACGGACGCATCTGCTCTGGAAGACGGGAAACCCGCCGCCCCGCTGCCAACAGGCGTCCCCTCTAGAGGATCCTGGAAGCCCGCCAAAGCAGCCAGGTCCTCAACCAGGCCAACACGCTCCTCCGCCCACCAATTCGCAATCCAAGCCCCCCCGCGGGCGCTTGGATGAGGGAGGAGGAAGAGGGGACGCCAAACGAAAAGAGGGAGGCAAAGCCATAGGGGGCGCGGAGGGAAACCCCCCCCGAAACCCCCCAGGCGCACGTGGGACCCCCAAAAGTCCGCACAAAGAAAGAAAATAAATTGGGGGCAAAAAACCCCTGGGGGTCCCCAGGGACTCCCTGCCCCAGCAGGGGTCCATGCTGAAACCTGCCCCTGTGTTCGCCATACAGGGGGAAGGTCACCTGAGGTTGCAGACAAAATGGAGGGGCCAGACAAAGAAAATGGCGAAGTTCCCGCCAAAAATGCTCCCTCCATGGCCTGTAGCGGCTGAGAAGACTGAAAAGTCTCAGCCGCTAAGACAGGCAAGTCGGCATCAGCTGTCAAAAAATCAGCTGAGAGGGAATCCTTCGGGGAATCCCTCCGTGGGCGGTTGTGGAAGACTGGGCTTCCCCACTGCTCCAAGCCGACTCGCGAGGCACCATCGGCGGGGAGCTCTGGGCGCCTGCAGCCGCTGCCGACGGAGCTCCACCACCTCACCGACCCAAATCGCCGAGTTCAGGCCGGCCGCGAGTGCCTCGCGGCTGGACTCATTTGTGTCCTACTCCCCCGGAGAAGGGCACAATTGCTCCATACGCGACCTAGCTATAAAAAAGTGCTGGTTACATGAAAAAATACAGTAAAATACAGTTTTCTTAAAGGGAAACAACCCTTCAGACCAGCACTACCTCAGGATTTTTTTTTTTTTTTTTTTACAGAACAGACTCCACAGGCTCTCGAAGCAATATGCCTTGCTTGACTTAGGGGGCAAGGCTTACTGCTGAGGCTCCTCTAAAAAAATGTGGGGAGGTGGAGGAAGTGGGGGGAGGGACCCCGCTCGTGACCCGCCGGGTTTGACACCCCCGAGGTCGGACGGACCCCCAAACAGGGTCCGACCAAGCTCCGTCCGGCCAAAAACAGGGACAATAAACCCCTAAACAAATTCCAACAGCCCTACCAAGAGAGATGGGTACAGATCACTCAACACCTGCTGGAGACTGAAAGAAGACTGAGGGAAATAGAGAAGGGAGGATAGTATATACTGTCCCAAAGTTTTGTTTTCAGTCTCCACCTGCTGGTCATGATTAGATATATACCCATTCGTAAAGTTAACCTCTACTGGTCTGGAGAGTGCTAAAGAAGAGTAGAACTATAAAATATCAAAAGTTCATGTATTGCCAATATATTTGGACACTCAAAATTATCAGATTCCATAAAAAGTCTAAGATATACTTAAGTGATAAGAGAAAAAACATCAACTAGATACTGATTCAACATCTGTCAACTGAGGGTACTGAGGGCTTGAAGAAAACAAACAAACAAAAGCAATAGAGAGGATGTGTCCCAGTAGTTAGAGTACTGGGCTAAGAGCCATACCAGCCAGGGTTCTAATCTTAAGAACATAAGAATAGCCTCACTGGGTCAGACCAATGGTCCATCAAGCCCAGTAGCCCGTTCTCACGGTGGCCAATCCAGGTCACTAGTACCTGGCCAAAACCCTAGGAGTAGCAACATTCCATGCTACCGATCCAGGACAAGCAGTGGCTTCCCCCGTGTCTTTCTCAATAACAGACTATGAACTTTTCCTCCAGGAACTTGCTTCATCCATTGACATATGGTTTGGTAAACCACTATCTGAATGCTTATCACCACTACACAAAAATTTTTAGGTTTATAGTGCTCTAAAATAATAAATGTAATTAATGATGAGCAGGATTAAAAAAGAGAACATAAGAATTGCTGCTGCTGGGTCAGACCAGCGGTCCATCGTGCCCAGCAGTCCGCTCACGCGGCGGGCCCTAGGTCAAAGACCAGTGCCCTAACTGAGACTAGCCCTACTAAGGGCAGAGTTAGGGAAAGGCAATATCAGTTTGGCTAACAGTTCAGATATTTAATATAAAGAATCTTAGGGCTCCTTTTACTAAGCCATGTTAGGGCTTTAACACGCGGAATAGCGCACGCTACATTGACACACGCGCTAGACCTTAACGCCAGTATTGAGCCGGCGTTAGTTCTAGAAGCGTAGCGCGTGGCGTAGTGCACGGTAATTTCCTGCATGTGCTAAAAACGCTAGCGCACCTTCATAAAAGCAGCCCTTAGTGTGCCCCCTTGCTAATTCATCAGGGAAATGAGAAATTATAATCTCTTACCTTTCTTTGGAGCATCAAAATCAGTGAAAGAGCCCTCAGGCTCGGGAGGCTGGACCGAGATACCAATCTCACTGCAGAATGGAAAAGAAAGATAAACACGTAACTCATTCAGGAAAATGCTAAAAAAAAAAACCAAACCACAACTATTTGTAGATGCATTTCTTTGGGCAATTGATCCTATGTAAAGATTGAATCTGTCTGTTTTGTTCTTACGTTGCTCCGACTTTTTAATATTTTATGTGTGCAACTTTTTGCAAACCGTTTTGGAGAAAAAAACGGTATAGAAATTTATTTATTCCTATCTCTCCTCTCTTCAACCTTCCAAAGTCCTTTAGATTGTAGTCTTGTCACAATGTTTATTTTCTTATCTTTTCCTCTATCTCTATTTTTCACTTCTTTATTACTCTCAAGGTACTTTAGTTAGATTGTGAGCCTTCGGGACAGTAAGGGAATTTCTAAGTACCTATCTTACTTAATCCATTATAAAATACTAACACCCCAATTTAGCCACAACTGCTGATGTTTGCTCTCTGAGAGGTGAAAATGGGCACATCAAAATGCAACTGTTAGGCACCTACTATTACTACTACTACTAATTTCTATAGCGCAACTAGACATTCGCAACGCTGTACATCAAAACATAGAAGAGACAGTCCCTGCTCAAAAGAGCTTACAATCTGTTCGAGACAAACTGGACAAGAAGGTGCATCAATACACAGTGCTCAGGTGAGGGAATTACAGAGGGAATGATAAGACAGATATTGGTGCATAGCAGGTGGGTTGGAGTCTGGAATTGAAAGCAGTTCCAAAATACTTCCAGGGACCAAGCTTGACAGGGAATCTTCAGGAAAAAGGTGCCACCCAACATGAACAAACGAGATTTCAATTCCAAAAATTTCTTACGTCTTTCCTGAGTGGCTCTAGAGAATTACACAGGGGCAGAATATGTCCCCGTCCTCGTGGTTAATCGCGAGACACCATCCCCGTGTCATTCTTTAAGGAGAGAGGGAAGAATCAGAGTATGAATGGCCACAACCACTGACCCGCAAGCTTTGCTTTGAAGAATGCTGGTGTAGAAGGACTGAGGTTGAGAGAGACACTAAAGAATGACAGTTTCTGGTATCCAGAGCAGATATTATGATGTCATAATGCCTCACTCCACCAATGCCTTAGAACCAACTTCATCAGTGATATCACAATGGATTCATTATCCCATACTTGGCTCACATAAGAATCAGAGTATGAATGGGCTCAGCCACTGACCCTCAAGGCTTGCTTTGAAGAATGCTGGTGTAGAAGGACTGAGGTTGAGAGAGACAATGCAGAATGATGATGACGCTAACTCATTTTGGTGCTTAACTGCTGTTTGCGCACCTAAAGATAGGTTCCTAATTGATGCCTACATTTTGGTGAATTATATACTGTAGAATTAGGGGGTAGGAGAAATTAGGTTCCTAGATAAAAATTTATCCTCTGCTAAGCACCTAAATTTAGGCATGGCCAGGGGTGGAGGAAGTGCAGTAAGCAGATGAAGCCTCTGAGCATAGGTGAACATTGTTTTGCTCGGAAATGTGATCCAGTACTTAAAACTTGGGATAGCAGAGAGGCAAGGGTATACTGTATATGATCAATTCTGTTTTAATTAATTAAAAAACAAACATTTGTTATAAGGTCTCTTAATAGGTCTAAAATTAGTTCATCTAGGAATATTTAATCTTTTCAGCCTGGTGCGAAGGAAGTTAAATATTAGCTTGCTTGAAAGGTCTCAGTTTAGGTGCTGAAGAACTTAAGTGCACGACAGAAAAGTGGGATTTGGGTGTGATTGTATGTGATGATCTTAAGGTGGCAAAACAGGTTGAAAAGGTGAAGGCGAAAGCTAGAAAGATGCTAGGGTGCATAGGAAGAGGTATGGCTAGTAGGAAAAAGGAGGTATTGGTGCCCCTGTATAAGACTTTGGTGAGACCTCATTTAGAATATTGCGTACAATTCTGGAGGCCGCACCTTCAAAAAGATATAGAAAGGATGGAGTCGGTCCAGAAGAAGTCTTCTAAAATGGTATGTGGTCTTCATCATAAGATGTATGGGGACAGACTTAAAGATCTCAATCTGTATACTTTGGAAGAAAGGTGGGAGAGGGGAGATACGATAGACACGTTTAAATTCAATAAACCAAAAAACTGTTATTAGCCTAGTGGTGGAGATACCCCTTGAAAAACCATTTATAATCAGTGGAAAAAAAGCCTCAACTTATGAAGAATATACAGACGGCAACCCAATGAGTTTAGAAACATAGAAACATAGAAAGATGACGGCAGAAAAGGGCTACAGCCCACCAAGTCTGCCCACTCTACTGTCCCACCCCATTAAGTCAGAGTGCTGCTCGACCTGCGTAGAGATCCCATGTGGATGTCCCATTTATTCTTAAAGTTGAGCACGCTAGTGGCTTTGGTCACCTGCACCGGTAGTTTGTTCCAGTGATCCACCACCCTTTCTGTAAAGAAATACTTCCTGGTGTCACCACCAAATCTCCCTCCTCTGAGTTTGAGCGGGTGCCCCCTTGTGACTGAAGGTCCCTTAGGAAAGAATATGTCGTTTTCCACCTCGACACGACCTGTGACGTACTTAAATGTCTCAATCATGTCACCCCTCTCCCTGCGCTCCTCTAGAGAGTAGAGCCGCAATTTGCCCAGTCTTTCCTCGTATGAGAGACCCTTTAGTCCGGAGACCATCCTAGTGGCCATTCGCTGGACTGACTCAGCTCGAAGTACATCTTTACGGTAATGTGGCCTCCAGAATTGTACACAGTACTCCAGATGAGGTCTCACCATGGCTCTGTACAGTGGCATTATGACTTCAGGTTTACGGCTGACGAAGCTTCTATTGATACATCCCATCATTCGCCTTGCCTTGGATGAGGCTTTCTCTACTTGTTTGGCAGCCTTCATGTCTGCACTGATGATTACTCCCAAGTCCCGTTTTTCTGAGGTCGTAGCTAGTGTTTCTCCATTCAAGGTATATGTTCTGCATGGATTTCTGCTGCCGAGATGCATCACCTTACACTTCTTTGCGTTGAAACCCAGCTGCCATGTTGAGGACCAGTTTTCTAACTTGATCAGATCCTGCGCCATACCATCCGCGAGATCGCTTTCACCTACTATATTACACAGTTTGGCGTCGTCGGCAAACAGCGTTACTTTTCCCTGAAGCCCTCGGGTCAAGTCCCTTATGAATATGTTAAAAAGGGATGGTCCCAGGACTGAGCCCTGCGGTACTCCGCTAGTCATCTCCGATGTCTTAGAGAGGGTGCCACTGACCACCACCCTCTGAAGTCTTCCACTCAGCCAGTCATTGACCCATGCCGTTAGTTTCTCACCTAACCCCATCGATTTCATCTTGTTTAATAGTCTACGGTGTGGGACACTGTCAAATGCTTTACTGAAATCCAAGTACACTATGTCCAGAGACTCTCCCGAGTCTAGCTTTCCTGTCACCCAGTCGAAGAAGCTGATAAGATTGGATTGGCATGACCTGCCCCTAGTGAATCCATGTTGACAGGGATCCTTCAGATTCCCCTCATCCAATATCGTGTCTAATTTCCCTTTAAGTAGAGTTTCCATGAGTTTACACACTATTGATGTGAGACTTACTGGTCTGTAATTCGCAGCCTCCGCTCTGAAACCTTTTTTGTGCAGAGGAACAACATTGGCAGTTTTCCAGTCCAGGGGAACTCTCCCCGTACTTAGGGAGAGATTGAAGAGCATGGCTAACGGTTCCGCCAAAACATCGCATAGCTCTCTGAGCACTCTTGGGTGCAGTTTGTAACCAGTCCTGCTCTGTATCATAGGCAAAAAAACTCCACACTTTTCAAAATGTAATTTTTCAAAAAACGGGACCAAAGCCACCACTGTGCACAGTTGCCATCTGTATATTGTTGATAAGTTGAGGCTTTTTCTCCACTGATTAAAAATGGTTCTTTCATGGGGTATCTCCACCACTAGGCTAATAAAAGTTTTTTGGTTTATTGAATTTATATATTGTTATTGCAATTTGTATTCTTGAGAGACGTTTAAATACCTACATAATGTAAATGTGCATGAATCGATTCTCTTTCATTTGAAAGGAAACTCTGCAATGAGAGGGCATAGGTTGAAGTTAAGAAGTGATAGGCTCCGGAGTATTCTAAGGAAATACTTTTTTTCCAGAAAGGGTGGTAGATGTGTGGAACAGTCTCCCGGAAGAGGTGGTAGAAACAGAGACTGTGTCTGAATTTAAGAGGGCCTGGGATAGACACGTGGGATCTCTCGGAGAGAGAAAGAGATAACGGTTACTGTGGATGGACAGACTAGATGGGCCATTTGGCCTTTATCTGTTGTCATGTTGGGTTAAGAAGCCTGTTTTATCACATGTGTTTGGAGCCTGTGACACCCAATGTAACATTTGCAGATCAATACTGCTTAATAAACTGGTCCTATCTGTCTATGGGGGATGTTCTTTTTTTTTTTTTTTTGTGACACAGCCTGAGCGGAGGATTGTTCGTTCTGCTTTCCCCGACGATGCGACCGGCAAAATGGGGTACTCCCGTTGGCTTCATTTGGATACGGTCTGGAAGCTGACGGAACAGCATAAGTGGCCCATTTTTTTTGTTAACCGCTGTTTTTGAGGACTGGGGTCTTTTTGTCCCTGTGAATGTATTACTCTGCAACCTGCTTTACGAGAGGATTTGAATACTGCCTTACCAAGTGGAGTTTTTTTTGACTTATGCCTGGTGTATGCCTGCTGCATTAGCCACTGCTTTGTTAGTCTGGCGTCAATAGCATGGCGTTAGCTCCTCTGGAGCATTTATGAGGTCTTTTTCTCCACTTGTAAGTTTGTATGGGCCTATGTGATTCTGTATCCTTTCTCTAGCAGTAGAAGAACAGTTTCGTTCTACTTATTAGTTGGATGTTCTTTGTACAAATAATTCACAATCTAAAAGTTAAATACGAGAGATTTTCAAACTGTTTCTGCTCTTTTATTTTTTTTAGAGAAAGAACAAACCAGGGGAACAAAACCACAGATATAAATAAATACAACAAAACAGAATGGAATTGTCCAGATCAGAATGATGTGCACTAAAAAAGTGTCCTCCAACTCATCTGATAATATGAAGATTTTTATTTCTCCAATGTCACATTGGTACATTCGAACGATTCTATGACTCATAGAATCGTTCGAATGTAGCAATGTGACATTGGCGAAATAAAGATCTTCATATTATCAGATGAGTTGGAGGACACTTTTTTAGTGCACATCATTCTGATCTGGACAATTCCATTCTCTTATTTTTTTTAAACATTATTTATGAAATATCTCACTTCCCATGAAAATATGAAAACTTTCTGAAGAACCCTCATAGGTTACATTATCTTGAAGATAGGTGACGGGTGCAGCATAGATCTAATGCAAACATTTACTTATTTAGATTTCTATCCCGTCCTCCTGGAAGCTCAGATCAGGTTACAGCAAAAATATACACAGTAGGTTAAGGACAGACAAATCATCACTTTGTTATTTTCAACTACAAACTACAAAACCTTCAAGAGAGATACTAAAACCATACTCTTCAAAAAAATACATAAAACCTATCCAGCACGACCAATCCCAACCCAACATCCAACACTCTCTATACCCTTAATACTCTCTAATATTCTTATATTTACCAAACGTTATCTAAAACCCCATAATTCACCCTATTCCTATCTCCTAAAGACTTCTACTTCCCGTTGGCAACTCTTTTACCCGACATTTTTATTATCTTAAAAATTTTAAGTCATCGCTTATTTTATTCCTTCAAATTTTGAAAGTAATTCTTGTTTTAGTTTGGATATAATCCGCCTTGAACCACAAGGTAATGGCGGAATAGAAATCACTAATGTAATGTTGGTTACAAAACATGAAGTATTTAGGAGGAAAGGTTTAAAGAGGAGTCTGAATGCTGGTGTCCATTCAGCTGAAGCACTGGATTCAAGCACGGTAAAATATTTGCTATCCAGAAAAAAAACAACAACCCAAGAGTGCGCCATTCTGACCTCATTGGGACTTTTTATGATATACCTCCTTAGAACCTACCTATGAAGTAATGTCCTCAGCAAGGTTTCTTTCACAAGTTTCTCTTCCTCTGTCACAGCCTCAGCCTCTTTTTCTGCAAGATAACAACTCAGTTTTAGCAAGAGATGAACAAGGTGAGTAGAATGCACTTGACACTACAGAGGGTAATTAAAGAGTGCTTTATCACACACTTCAAAGATTCTCCAGCTCACTAGTATTTCCACAGTCTGCACGCTCTGATAGTCTTAGCATTAGTATCACTACAATCGGCTAGATTCACAAAGCAAACCGATCGTGTACCGATCGGTTTGCAACACCTTAGCGACCCCGGCCCGATTCACTTACCTCTCTTCCGACCGATCCTCCATTCCGCGCATGCAAATGAGGGCAACAGCGTGCAAAGTAGGCAGGGACGTGATTCACTAAACAAAACCCTGCAACACCGACTTGGGCTGGCCGATCAAAAAAAGTGACTGCTGAGGACCAGTCGCTGAAGCCCTTTCCAGCTGCCCTACCTTCTTCCGCCCTGTCAGCCCCTATCCTGCAGCCCCGAATGCACCTGCCTGCCTGCCCCGAACACGCTGCCTTCCCGCCCTGAACATGCTGCCTGCCTGCCCCGAACATGCTGCCTGCCTGCCCCGAACATGCTGCCTGCCTGCCTCCCTTCCCCGCACTGCAAGCCCGTGGTTTTAACCCGCGGGCTTAAGCGGGTTAAAACCACGGGCTCCAAAAAAAATGATCGTCTATTTTTTTTTAAACTATGCCGGCCCTGAGGTCCAGCGCATGCGCAGACCATCTACCAGCAAGATAGCTCCAATTTATGAATCAATTAAATTAGGGCATTAATTTCCACAGCATTGTATAGGGTTGTTTATCTGATGCAAACAGCAGCACAATTTGTATATTTTTAACTAGTATTTTAGCCCGTTCCATTAACGGGTGCTAGAATATATGTCTGTGTGTCTTTATTTCTGTCTCTCTCTCCCTCCCGCTGTCTGTCTCTCTCCCTGGCCCCCTTTGTCTGTCTGTCTTTCTGTGTCTCTCCCTGCCCCTGTCTGTCTCTCTCCCTGCCTCCTATGCAGCACCATTTCTCTCCCACCACTTCCCTGTGCAGCAGCCACAGCAGCATTCCCTCCCCCTCCATTTCCCTCCCCCCACACCACTTCCCTGTGCAGCAGCAGCGTTTCCCCTACCCCCACTTTCCCTTCCCGCGGTCTGGCCGGCTCCCTTAGTCCCTTACCACCCCCCCTTCCCTTCCTGCGGTCCCGACAAACCTTCCGATTCCAGCAAATCAGGGCAGTAGAAGGCCCCGAAGCAGTGTGTGTAGAGTGCTGCAGACACTGCTTGAATCGGAAGGTTTCAGGACCCGCAGCCCTTGCCGGACCCAAAGCGAGCTCTGGGGTTTTTTAAGTCCGTTGGGGGAGGGGAGGAGAGCAGCTCCTCTCCCTTCCAGCTCCGTGCTTTTTGGCTTTATCCTTCAGACGGCAAGAGCCGCCGCAGCCGATAGGCTCTACGCCGCCTCGCACATGTGCACTCCTACCTGCGGGTCCCTACAGCGCACGGAAAACGGGAGCACGCAGGTGGGAGTGCGCATGCGCGCTTAGGGCTTTATTATATTAGATAGTTGTGGTATTAAATTACCTTCCAGAAGCTCAACCGATGAGGTGCAGATGGACTGCCCAGCCTTGTTGGTGGCAATGCAAGTGTATGTTCCTGTGTGCGCCTTCTCAATATCTAGCAAGATCAAACTGTGGTGCATGTTGGAGCTCACAACTTTGTACCCCGGTGTTTCTGGTTTGATCCAAAGGACATTTTCAGGAGACTCTTCTTTTAACCAGGTAATCATTGGAGGTGGATAGCCTATGAAAAAGAAACAAACAATGTTCTTCCAAAAATGGCATTTTTAAAAAATTACAGTATAGTTATAGAAGCTTGTGACTGGACACGGTTTTTGCCTTCATGAGACAGTCTCCGTTTTCCCAAAATACTAGCTGGTAAGTCCCTCCTGTCTGTGCCCTTCTCTTCCCCCGCCAGCTCCAGACTCCATCCCTTATACCTTGCTGCGCCGTATGCTTGGAACAACGCTGCCCAAATCCCTATGGCGGGCTCCGTCTCTGGCAGTATTCAAGGCCCAGTTAAAAGCCCACCTTTTTGAGACTGCTTTCAACTCCTAACTCCTCTTACCTTGGGTTCTGCATCTCCAATCTTATATGTCATGTCTGTCTGTCCAAGTTAGATTGTAAAAATAATAACTTTATTCTTTTATACCGTCATAACCAAAAGTTCTAGGCTGTTTACACTAAAAAGAGCTGGACAATCAGCAAAATACAATAATACAGTAAACAATACTAATACAGTGGAACCTTGGTTTACGAGCATAATTCGTTCCAGAAGCATGCTCGTAAACCAAATTGCTCGTATATCAAAGCAAGTTTCCCCATAGGAAGTAAGGGAAACTGCTTTGATTGGTTCCACCTCCTCCCCCCCCCCTCCACGAGGCTACCGGCGCTGCTCCATTCCCCCCCCATTGAGGAATCCGACGCTGCTCCAAACCCCTCCCCGCGATCCAGCTTCCCCCACCTGTGAACCAGCATCCCCCCCCGCTCGCGTTGCCCCCCCTCCACCGCGATCCTACTTTCCCCCTCCCGAGCAGTCAATGACACCCTTTACCCGACGGCACCAGTGCCGGTGCCCGAAGATCCTCCCTCTTCTGGCGCGGCTGGGCGGTGCGTCGGAGATCCTCCTTCTTCTGGGCTGGACTGGCTTTGAGCATGCGCAAATGCTCAAAGCCAGTCCAACCCAGCCCAGCCCAGAAGAAGGAGGATCTCCAACGCACCGCCCAGCCCAGGCCGCGCCAGAAGAGGGAGGATCTTCGGGCACCGGCACTGGTGCCAAGTCGGGTAAAGGGTGTCATTGATTGCTCGGGGGGGGGGGGGGGAAAGTAGGATCGCGGTGGAGATGGGGGCAATGCGAGCGGGAGGGGATGCTGGATCGTTGGGGGGGATGCCGGATCGCCGGGGGGGCGCTTGTACAGCGAGGCAAGCTCGGTTTACGAGTCACCAAGTTTGCGAATGTTTTGCTCATCTTGCAAAACACTCGCAAACTGGTGCACTCGTAAACCGAGGTACCACTGTATTTGTAAAATAGAATTTCAATGATAAAACTCACTAAGTAATAAACTTATCGAACAAAGTAGTCTTAATTAAATTCCGAAAACTGCAATAGGCTAACATAGCTTGCTGAATACATTTACCTAACCAAGATTGTTGCCTACCAGCTTGAAATGCTAAGAAAGTCTTAAATCTACACCCATTAATTTTTGGATAAGCAAATAAGTAGAAGTTTCTAGTTTCTCTTGATGGTCTATGCAACACAAAATGAGGAAAAAGGGTAAGCTGGAGACAATCCCGATATCAGCTTAAAGCAGATATAGGAAAATTTGTAAGCTCTTCTGAGCAGGGACCATCTATTAAATGTCAAAATGTATAACACTGTGAATGCCTTTCAATGCTATATAAGTGAGACACTCTACACCTACGCCGACGACATTCTTGTCCTCCTCGAGACCGACTCCAACCTCACCAACCTCGCTGATAACATCTCTTCTTGTATAACGAACCTCCAATCCTGGGCTCTCACCGTTCAAATGAAACTCAATGAGACCAAAACAAAACTCCTTTGGCTAGGCCCAAAATTAGATCAGCTGCCCACCCTCATCCCACTATCCTCAGGCACCAACCTGCCGCTTGAACACTCAAGCAAAGTTCTGGGAATCATCTTGGACTCTACACTGTCCTTCAACGATCACCTCAACTCCTTAGTAAAAAAATGCTTTTTCAACCTTCACATGCTAAGAAAAGTCAGATCCTGCTTCCACCAACAACACTTCGCTATCCTCGTTCAATCCATTATTCTTTCTAGACTGGATTACTGCAACTCCATCTACCTAAGCCTAACAAAGAAAAGCCTTCTCAGACTCCAGCGGATTCAGAATACCGCGGCTAAATTAATTTTCGCAAAAAGCAAATTTGACCACGTCTCCCCGCTTCTATCTAAGCTTCACTGGCTCCCAGTTTTCCTCAGGGCCCACTACAAATGCGCCTGCCTAACCTTCAAGTCATTACACGGTATCCTTCCTCCCCTGTTTCCACTATCCTGGCTCTCCGCAAATCCCAACTCCACCAGATCCTCTCAGAAATTCATACTATCATTCCCCTCTTTAAAAGGCATTTCCCATACAGGTAAACTTGGAACATCCCTCCTCTTCAAGATCACCGAGCTGTGGAACAGCTTATCCGCCCCTCTCCGGAGCGCGACCTCCCTCCAACACTTCAGAAAACATTTGAAAACTTGGCTTTTCTCCAAAATGTAACCACTCCCTCCCTCTCCTCTACACCTAACCTCTTCTCTCTCCCCTTATTGCCAAGCTCTTCTTCTTTCCCATTGTAACTCCTTTCTTTTGTAACTCCTGTAAACCGTGTCGAGCTCTACTTCTGTGGAGATGATGCGGTATACAAACTTAAGGTTTAGTTTAGTTTAGTTTAGTTTAGTACCTAATGAATTGTGTGCTTTTTCTTGATAAAATTAAATCTATAAAAATTATATCCTCAAAATTATAGCAATTCAAACTATTATTTTGGAGAAGCCCATTGAAAGGTATTTTGTATTTTAATTCTTTATTCATTTTGGAAATCAAATACATAGTGCAAACAGTTGAACAATCAAGTAATATAACATATTGCACTCTATTCCAACAAATAATATAGAACTGTTTAAACTGCCCCCCTCGCCCTAACCCTCCCACCCGCCCCTCCTGGATGTATATAACAATTTTTTATGAATCAAAGGGAAATAATGTTAATAACTCAGATTCATATCTTACAATACTTTGTTAACGGGCCCCAAATTTTCTTGAATTTGCTATGGCGTCCCCTCTGTAAAGAATAAATATTTTCAAACTTATAAATATGGCATAAGGATTCCCACCAGAAACTATAATTTAAATTATCCCAACTTTTCCAATTTTTCATTATAAGCTGCATGGCTACTCCTGTCATGATGAGGAGCAATTTATTCTGGTTTGCATTGATTGGTCTTTTGGGTAATATCATCGTTCCAAACAATATTACATCATATGACAATGATAATGGAACTTCCAATATCATAATAATTTGACCCCAAATGGATTTCCAGAATTTAAGTATCAAGGGACAATAGTATATCAAATGATCCAGTGTCCCTATATCAAGATGACAGTGCCAGCAAGCATCTATTAGATTTAGAACTGTCTAACTTTTGTAATCTAACAGGGGTCCAAAAAGATCTATGTAACAAGAAAAACCAGGTTTGTTTCATAGATGCTGACGCTGTACATCTCATTCTCCAATTCCAAATTTGTGGCCATTGAGATGCAGAAATCTACTGCTTTGTCTCAATACTCCAAATGTCTCTAAGACTAGTTTTTGGCTTTTTATTAAAATATTCATATATTAATTTATACCACTGGGCAGCCTAATGACCTAGGAAATCCATCTAGAAGCATAGGACCGGCAAACTATACTGATCTTTTAAATTCCGCCATTCAGGGAACCCTTTCTGAATAGCCTTGCTTCAACTGCAGCCATTTAAATGCTTGGGACTTTGAAATACCGAAAGATTGTTGTAGTCGTGAAAACTCAAGCATCTTCCCATTTGATATCACCATCACCTAACGTGCGTATACCTGCCTGCATCCAATGCTTCCAGATGACTTTATATCCGCCAATTTGAATCTTGGAGTTCAGCCATAGGGACTGGCACGTGGATTGATGAATCGGAATCGGTGTTAGGTTATTTATAAATTTTAATGTTTGCCACATGGAAACTAAAATTCTATTGTCCTTATATAGCCTAGGTATCTTGATACTTAAAACATGAAATTTTGTGGGATGAATAAGGAGAAAGACAAATCTCAGCATTCAGCTTCAATGATTGGCTAAAAGAAACTGGCTAGATCCATGTATCCATGCCAGTCTGGCTAGGAACAGAAAACAGCTCTTGTATCCCTGTTTGATGATCTCCACTGAAACTGTGACAGGGGGAGAAAAAGGCCACATTGAGAGATGAAAATGAAGCTAGTTACCCAGTTAAGAGCCAGCACTAAAATGAAAAAGTGAAAGAAACAGAAGCTCCAGGTAGATATGTGAAATAATTATACAAACCAAGTTTTCTCTTTACCTTCAACTTTCACAGAGAGTGTGATGCTAGCACCTTTCCCCACTTTCTTATGTGTAAATCTTTCCAGGAATCTAGGAGGAACCAATACCTCTGGAACATCTGTAGAAGATAATTGTTTAGATAACACTGGAAAATTATCAAAAAAATATTGAGAAAAATCTACAGTACACTACATAGTCCTTACCATACAAGTGAAGATCACTGTTTTGAAAAGTCTTCAATAAACTTCATCTTAGATTGTTGAACTTAAAAATTTGTGTATTAACAAAATCACTTGAGTTTTTATGAGTAATGATTGGGACTCTAGCCTGCTGGCCATTAAGTTACAAGGGGCTATGAAACAGTTTCATCTACATGGTGGATTGCACTTCTGGAGACAAGTCCTTGGACTCTGGTGGTACAGTACAGATAACATTGGAAATGTAATGTTGAAGAATATGATAATGTAATGTAATGTAATTTATTTCTTATATACCGCTACATCCGTTAGGTTCTAAGCGGTTTGAAGAAAATATACATTAAGATTATAAATGAGAAGTAAGAAGGTACTTAAAAAATTCCCTTACTGTCCCGAAGGCTCACAATCTAACTAAAGTACCTGGAAATTAATAAAGAAGAGAAAATAAAGATGGTTGAAAAAAGAAAAATTCTATGTGAATTTATAGGATGGAAATTAAACTGACAGTGAAGAACTGTATGAAAAATACATATGGAATTCAGTTAGAGAGGGTAGGTTACAATCTATTTATGGTATTTGTTTAATTGGAAGGTGTTAAGGTGGGTAATTTGGGGGAAGGTTATCTGAAGGTAGGTGAATCTTCTGGAGGTAAAAGAGGAGGGGTTAAGATATTTGGATGAATTTTTTGAAAAGCAGGGTTTTGATTTCTTTTCTGAATGTTTTGAAGTTGTCTGATATTGTCATAAGATTGGAGATGGAATGGTTGATTTTTGCTGCTTGTGTTGCTAGAAGGTTGTCAAACATTTTCTTGCGTTGTGTGCCTTTGAGTGGGGGGAAGGAGAAAGGGTTCGAGGTTCTTCTGTGTCTTGAGGTGGAGATTTGGTTTAAGCGGTTGTTTAGATAGGAGGGGGAAGAGCCGTGTAATGCTTTGAATATCAGGCAGTAGAATTTGAATTGGATTCGTGCTTGTATGGGTAGCCAGTGAGAGTCTAAGAAGGCAGTTGTTATGTGATCATATTTTTTGAGTGAGTAGATCAATCTGAGGGCGGTGTTTTGTATGGTCTGGAGTTGTTTTATCATAGTGGCTGGACAAGGAAGATATAGGGAGTTGCAATAATCCAGCAGACCTAAGACTAGGGATTGGACGATTAGTCTAAATTGTGCTTGGTCAAAGAATTTTCTGATTTTACGGAGATTTCTCATGGTTAGAAAAGCTTTCTGGGTTGTTTTGTTGATCTGGGGCTGCATTGTGCATCATCTGTCTATCGTAACTCCTAGGAGTTTTAGTTCGGGTTGTATTGGGTATTTGGTATTTTTGATTTTCAGTTCAGTGATGGTAGGTGTTTGGGCTTTTTCGAGCAAAAGGAATTTTGTTTTTTCAGAATTTAGTTTTAGTTTGTGATCCATCATCCATTTTTCTACTGTGTCTAAGGTTGTTTCTAGCTTTGTTGTGGTGGTGGTCTCTGATGGGTCGAATGGGAGGATTATGGTGATGTCATCAGCATAGCTGAAAGATGTGACATCTAGGGTATCTAAAGTGGCTCCTAGGGAGGAGATAAAGAGGTTGAAGAGCGTAGGTGAGAGAGGTGATCCTTGTGTAACTCCGCAGGGATTTGTCCATGGTTCTGATTTGATATCATTGTATTTTACCCTGTAGGTTCTAGATTTGAGGAACCCCTGAAACCATTTGTAGACCTTGCCTGAGATTCCTATGGCGTCGAGAATTTGTAGTAATAAGGTGTGGTCAACTAGGTCAAATGCTGCGGAGAGGTCTAATTGTATTAATATCATTTTTTTTCCTTTACTGATGTGTTGTCGGGTTGTATCTAGTAATGTGACAAGTAGTGTTTCTGTACTATGGTTAGTTCGGAATCCTGATTGTGAGGGGTGGAGTAGGTTATGTTTTTCCAGATATTCGGTGAGGTATTGTGCCACTAGGCCTTCTATTATTTTAACGTACAATGGTATTGAAGCGATAGGTCTGTAGTTGGAGGGGCTATCTATTGGGCCTTTGTGATCCTTTATGATTGGAGTGATTAAGATCTCTCCTAGGTCCTGTGGGAATTGGCCTTCTGTCAATGTGGTTTGAATCCATAGCATGAAGTTGGTTTTGAATGTGGTGGAGGCGTTTGATAATATGTAGGTGGGGCAATTATTTAGGTCACTGGAAGCATGGCTGTATTTATTGTAGAGTCGGTTCATATCCGACCAGACTAGAATTGGGAAATCGGACCAGCTTCTGTCTGCTACGATGGCTTCGCTAGTTGATGGGTTTGTTGTTATCTTTTCTAGATGGGTGTGTGTGTTGATGAATGTAGATCTGATATTGGTGATCTTGTTTTTGAAATGGTCTGCTAGGTGGATGGCTGTTGGTGGGTGGATACCTTGGGTGGAGAGGTAAGGTTTGGTATCTGTGAGGTTCTTTAATAGATTAAATAGCTTTTTTGTGTCTGGGATTTTTTTGCCTATCATATTGGAGTAGTAGGCTTTTCGTTTTTCCTTGAGTTTGGTTTTGTATTGATTAATTTGGTATTGATAATGAAATACACAATCTTGTGTCTTACCTTTTGGTTTCTCTGCTTCATGTTTCTTCTCAGTTTCTAGTTCGTCTGGTCCTTCAAAAAGGTGGTAAATAGTATCAGGAACTACATTTTGAAATATTGCCTTTTATCATGTAAATCATGTGTACATGTAATACATGTAATACAGTGTGTACATGTAAATCATGTGTACATGTAATACATGTAATAGTGTGTACATGTAAATCATGTGTACATGTAATACATGTAATAGTGTACATGTAAATCATGTGTACATGTAATACATGTAATAGTGTGTACATGTAAATCATGTGTACATGTAATACATGTAATAGTGTACATGTAAATCATGTGTACATGTAATACATGTAATACAGTGTGTACATGTAAATCATGTGTACATGTAATACATGTAATACAGTGTGTACATGTAAATCATGTGTACATGTAATACAGTGTGTACATGTAAATCATGTGTGTACAGGGGCAATACACTCAGGGCTCCATTTACTAAGCTGCGCTAGCGGTTTTAGCGCGCGCGCCAGATGCCAACGCCAGCATTGAGCTGGTGTTAGTTCTTGGCGCGTAGTGCGGTTTTAGCGCCACTAAAAACGCTGGCACACCTTAGTAAAAGGAGCCCTCAGTCCAGCGAGTTTCCAGTTTTTTCATTCCATCAGAAAAATACTCCGCCAAATACTCATTGATGGCATCAATGACTTTTAATGGACTGTGGTGCCATCTCATGGAAATTTACAAAACGTTTTAAACTACTCTCATGTAAGACAAAGAGGAAACACAACTGACACCGGAGAAGTACTTCAGATAAACATTTTAAACAACACATTTTGGGAGTCATTTACAAGTCGCCGCTAAAGTTACGCATTCACACTGCGGGCGACCAACAACTTAGGCGTCCAAATAGATTAGATAAGCCTAATTAATGATTTTAACAAGCAATAATTGAAAGTTAGAAGTCCAAAGGCTGTGTGTGATTCACAAAATAGCCGTCCACAATTTTGTGGATGCCCATCAGAAAAAGCTGCGTCTAACGGGACAGGCATGGGTGTGGCTTTGCGATAGATGTCCATTTACAGAATCACATGCCACTCAGCATCCTAACGCATCTACATTCGCGCCTAAAATGTAGATGTTGCAATAGCAGGTCCACTTTTGAGCGTTAGTTGGGTGCAAGTTAGGTGGATGCAACTTAGGTGTTACTTAGGCGTGCCGGAGGCGTCCATATATATAGTAGATGATGGCAGATAAAGACCCGAATGGTCCATCCAGTCTGCCCAACCTGATTCAATTTAATTTTTTCTTCTTAACTATTTCTGGGCAAGAATCCAAAGCTCTACCCGGTACTGTGCTTGGGTTCCAACTGCCGAAATCTCTGTTAAAACCTACTCCAGCCCATCTACACCCTCCCAGCCATTGAAGCCCTCCCCAGCCCATCCTCCACCAAACGGCCATATACAGACACAGACCGTGCAAGTCTGCCCAGTACTGGCCTTAGTTCAATTTTTACTATTATTTTCTGATTCTAGATCCTCTGTGTTCATCCCATGTTTCTTTGAACTCAGTCACTGTTTTCCTCTCCACCACCTCTCTCGGGAGCGCATTCCAGGCATCCACCACCCTCTCCATAAAGTAGAATTTTCTAACATTGCTCTTAAATCTACCACCCCTCAACCTCAAATTATGTCCTCTGGTTTTACCATTTTCCTTTCTCTGGAAAAGATTTTGTTCTACGTTAGTACCCTTCATGTATTTGAACGTTTGAATCATATCTCCCCTGTCCCTCCTTTCCTCTAGGGCAGGGGTCTCAAAGTCAGGTTTTCAGGAGTTCCCCATTGAATATGCATGAGATCTATGTGCATGCACTGCTTTCAATGCATATTCATGGGGGAAATCCTGAAAACCCGACTGGATTGCGGCCCTCAAGGATGGACTTTGAGATCCCTGCTCTAGGTATACATATTCAGGGCTTCAAGTCTCTCCTCATACGTCTTCTGGCGCAAGCCTCCTATCATTTTTGTCGCCCTCCTCTGGACCGCTTCATGTCTTCTTACGTCCTTCGCCAGATACGGTCTCCAAAACTGAACACAATTCTCCAAGTGGGGCCTCACCAATGACCTGTACAGGGGCATCAACACCTTCTTCCTTCTACTGGCTACGCCTCTCTTTATACAGCCCAGCATCCTTCTGGCAGCAGCCACTGTCTTGTCACACTGTTTATTCGCCTTTAGATCTTCGGACACTATCACCCCAAGGTCCCTCTCCCCATCCGTGCATATCAGCTTCTTACCTCCCAGCATATACGGTTCCATCCGATTATTAATCCCCAAATGCATTACTCTGCATTTCTTTGCATTGAATTTTATAGGTGAATGGGGCTTCTAACACCCAAAAGTAGACCTAGTTTTGCAAAGGAGTTTTCTTTACACCAAAAAATAGGTTTAGTATGTAATATATATATATATATATATATATATATATGTGTATGTATGTATGTATATATATATATATATAAATATATTTATTTTTTTTTAATTTATTTATTTTTTTCATGTGCTTTGATTGAGGAACATAGAGGCCAAAAGAGGAACTGGACAAATGTTGAAGATACTTGTTTGATATTTAGCCTAGAGAAATTAGTGCTTTTGAATCAAGAGGATATAAGCTTGGCTTTTGAATTGACAGGGTGTGTGGTGCAGTGCTTAGAGCATAAAGCTACAGCCCCAGTACCCTGAGGTTGTGGGTTCAAACCCTTCACTGCTCCTTGTGACCCTGAGCAAATCACTTAATCCCCTTAAGCCCACGACAGCTGGGAAATATGATAAAGTAGGCGGATATAAAACTGGGCTGCCTTCTGCATGCCATATTCGACGACTTCATTGTAATTATTTTCACTGATTGTCCAGCTCTTCTTGATGTAAACCGCCTCAAACTACCATGGCTTTGGCAGTATATAAGAATAAAATGATTATTATTAGATAGAATTTTAATGCAAAAACAGCATAAAATCGCCTTTCTAATGATGCCATAACGCTAAAAAGCGATAATATATATATATATATATGTTGTGAAACATCTATGTGACACCTAAAAGGCGATTCTATAAAGCACGCCTAACTATATAGATGCACTTAAATTTGCAGAGCACCGCTGAGCCTGATTCTCTATTGTACATCTATGCTTAATCGAATCGCGCTCAGCGTTGCGCTGCTGGACGTCTAAACGATGCCTAACTTTTAGACGTCTTTTACAGAATTTGCCCCTTAGTGCACTGGCTATAGGCATGTGCATTTTGAACTTTAATGTACGCTTTCTCTTCTGACTAAATCACGCCACGCTGAGTGTCTCTTTTAACGTGACTATTTATACCGTCTATGTACATATAACTATTGTTTCTGTATTGTCATACAGTGTACTCGTCTTTCTTTGTATTATTTGTGAGTTCATCCTTTTGTGTTTCCTCCATGTTGATATTCCCCCTCTTCTCCTAACTCCCTTGCTCTTGACTGATGAATCTAATATAATAAAATGCTAGGCCGCGCATGCGCACTAAAAAAACGTGTTCCCTGATCCGTCGCGAAAACACGAGTGTGTATGCGCGCGTTTTACGTCATCACCTACTCTCCACCTCGCGCCACCGATCACTGTCATCACCTGCTCTCCACCTCGCGCCACCGATCACTGTTCCTCCTGCACCATGCCATGCCAGGCATGTCCGCCGCCGGCCTCGAGCTCCTGGGGGACAGCGGCGCGAGCCGCCCGGCGGTGCTGTGCTGGGGTCCCGCCTCCCGCTTCCGCCCTACATGGCGCCGCCAGACCCGGCCCTACACTGAGATCCGCGATCAGGGTTGCCATGGAAACCCCGCCGCAGCCTCGCGGCTAGGTAGGGGGACAACAATGGCGCTTATGTTCAAGCCGCCGCCACGACTCCTCTCTCGAACCGCACCAAGATCGAGAGAGGAGCTGTGGTGGGGGCTTGAGCATAAGCGCCATTGTTGTCCCCATACCTAGCTGCGAGCCTGCGGCGGCCTTCCTCACCCGCCTCTCATGGCTGGCGGCCGGCGAACCCTAATGCTGACATTGAATCCAAGTAAACAACCGGGGCTGCCTAAAGAAACAAAGTTTCACGGTGCTTGGCCCGCCAAACAATTCCTGCCGTTGCTGAAATTTGCCCCACCGTTCCTTCTCTTCCTCCATCAGGTACAGTTCAGCTCCGCCTATGTTAAAAGGAGCTGCTTTTAAATTGGAGCCCTGCCGCCACCGTAACACGTTCCCTCTGCCGCGGTCCCATATGTCAGAAAAGGGGCGGGACCAAGGCAGAGGGGAACGTGCTACGGCAGTGGCAGGGCTCCGATTTCGACGCGGCTCCTTTTAACATTGGTGGAGCTGCACTGCACCTGATGGAGGGAGGGAAGGAAAGGTGGTTGTGCGCTGTTGAGCCCCTCTTTGTCCTCAGACCCTCTCCTAACTGCTCCCTCCTGTCTCAGACCATTGGGTGGAGGTGCCTGTCTTCAGCTGCAGGGATGGAGGGAGGGAAGAAGAAAGAAGGGGCCCTGGCAAGCGAGTTATCAAAAACCAACCATAGCCTGGGACCCCTACATGGTATGAATAATGACCAGACAACAAAAGGTAAGAAAAATAATTTTATTTTCTGTTTTGTGATTTCAATATGTCAGATTTGAAATGTGTCTTGAGGGAGGCTGCCGCTGCAGCTTTGGACAGAGGGGCACCATTTTTGTGGGAGCCGGCCTTAGGAGAGGCATGGGACGCGGGGACGGATGCGGGAGGGGCTGCCGCTGCGAAGGGCTTTGGAGGGGGAGCCAGCCAGACCGCGAGTGTGGGGACGTTGTAAGCGCGGATTGGTCAAGGAGCCGCCGCTGCCGAGGCTTTGAAATTGTTCTCCCACCGTCACTCCCTCCCGCCCCGGCTCTGCCTCTGCCCCTGCCCAGGTTGAAAAGCAGGAGACATCTAGCACCCGTTAATCTAACGGGCTTAAACACTAGTTACAAATAAATGAATATTGGTACCAGATCCCGATATGTGTCACATTAGGAAAACTGTATTGAAAAATCCTGCACTGTAACTATGGTAAATTTAGCTTGTACACTGTCTGTGTGTCAAATTAGGATAAAACTTGCACTGTAAGGATAACTATGGAAAATTGTAACCTGTATATTATGTATATAGTGGTACCTCAGAATCCAAACGCCCCAGAACTCGAACGATTTGGAATCCAAACTTTTTTTTTTCTTCATTTTTGCCCCGGAATCCGAACACTGCTTTGGAATCTGAACTGCAAGCAGTGCTCAGCCCAAAGCTTCCTCTCTGACGCAGCTTCCTGTTTCCGCCTGGGAGGGAAGCTTTGGGCTGAACACCACGTGCAGCTACCGTTGCTGATCTTGCTGTCTTGCCGATGGGGGTCCCGATCTTGCTGCCTCTGCTGCTGGGGGTCCCGATCTTGCTGTTTCTGCCAGGTGGGCCCGATCTTGCAGAGTTTGTAGGACCAAGGAACAGATTAATCCAGTTTCTATTCCTTTCAATGGGAAAAATTGTCTTGGAACTCGAACGGGGTTCTGGAATGGATTAAGTTCAGATTCCAAGGTACCACTGTATTAGTGTTAGACCCCTAGTATGTGCCAAGTTAGGATATGTTCTTAAAATAGACACATACTTGCAAGCAGCTAATATGTACTTAGGTGCATTCAGTCATTCTACCTGTATAACTCCTGTTTTCCAATTGTATCAATATCAGCCAATGTTTTCATCTACACAGAATTCTGTCTTTTCACAGAGAGGCAAATTTAGTTAGCATTTTTAAAAAAAAAATTTCGTCTTCCATTCACAAACTTGTAGATCTACTTTCTCAAAAAGGACTACCAGTCTCAGATGGCTCAAGATCAGAATGAGAAGGCAAGCTGTTTACCTTTCACAACCAGTCTGGCGGAGGTGTAAGCTGAGCCAGAAGCATTACTCAGGTATGCCGAATATTCACCAGCATCCTCCTTGCAAACATTCAGAATTTCGAGGGCGTGAAGTTTTTTCTTGTCGGTCATCAGAACTTTGTCCGATGCTCGCATATGTTGGCCGTCCTTGAACCAGTACACGCGAGGGCATGGGTATCCTGAAAGACAAACACATTCACGTTGACGAGAGTGACTGTTCCTGACCGTACTGACTGATGAGAAGGTGAGGAGATCCAAATTGTGGGCATGTATTTTGGGCGTCTTTCCTCTCGTTTGTGTCGCAGCTCGTGCATGCTCAGTACTTCTTCCCCCAATGTCACCCGAGTGGCCATACACTTCCTTAAATGAGGCTGGTGGTGCATAGGGTAATAGAAAAACAAAAAAACTCTGTGGAGTGACGCTGTTCCTAAATGGACTTTATTTGAAAGTGTCAAAGTTCCAAAGGTACATTGAAATCATCCACATAAAATAATTTCATCCACATAAAAGCCTTGCATTTGCATTATCTCACTTCCGGCTCACCACATAATTGTTTTCCACGTACTCACCTTTATTTATTTATTTATAGAATTTTACAATATTACCAAGCATATACATCTTGTACAGTAAAGTGAGATCAAACAACATACTGAACTAAATTTCCAAAATTAAAATATACCACAATCATAATTCAGTTGAAAATAAAAATAGATAAATAAGGTAATAATGATCTAGCTGATCACACACTAGTCCTCCATATATTGGATCCAAGATTTAAAGAGTAGGACAAATATAAATCAAATTAATTAAAAGAAAATCCATGTCTTACTACAGTGCGGGGAGCTAACCTTCCATGGGCGCTGTTATTCCTTTTTCAAGACGTTTCGCTGAGAGAAAACTAATCAGTTGAGACGGTTCTGTAAAAATATACTTCAATGATAAATATCTAACCACACATTTACATGGATATCTCAGAAAGAAAATACCCCCTATTTGAGTCACTCCAGGTTTTAAAACGTACTCACCTTTATAGGACCCCCAGGGACCCCTGAAGAAGACTTTTTGTCGAAACGCGGACAGTGTATCCCTAGCGGACTAGGTCCTTTAAGGCTCTTATGTGGATGATTTATTTTTATGTGGATGATTTCAGTGTACCTTTGGAACTTTGACACTTTCAAATAAAGTCCATTTAGGAACATCGTCACTCCACAGAGTTTTTTTGGTTTTCTCTGGATTTTCTTCTTTGTGGATATTTTGGGGTCAATTCCTTTTGTTTTTTGCATAGGGTAATAGGACAGCTAATGAGAAATTTCTCAGCCCCTTCCTGGAGGCAAACCTACCAGTTGGGTTCTCAGGATTATTTCAATAAATACACATTAGAAGTGCATATTTATAACATAACATAGCAACATAGTAGATGACGGCAGATAAAGACCCAAACGGTCCATCCAGTCTGCCCAACCTGATTCAATTTAAATTTTTTTCTTCTTAGCTATTTCTGGGCAAGAATCCAAAGCTCTACCCAGTACTATGCTTGGGTTCCTACTGCCAAAATCTCCGTTAACACCTACTCCAGTCCATCTACACCCTCCCAGCCATTGAAGCCCTCCACAGCCCATCCCCCACCAAATGGCCATATACAGACAGACAGAGACTGTGCAAGTCTTCCCAGTACTGGCCTTAGTTCAATATTTAATATTATTTTCTGACTCTAGTTCCTCTGTGTTCATCCCACGCTTCTTTGAACTCCGTCACCGTTTTATTTATTCAATTTTCTATATTCTCCCAGGAGAGCTCAGAACGGTTTACATGAGTTTATTCAGGTACTCAAGCATTTTTCCCTACTACTACTACTATTTATTATTTATATGGCGCTGAAAAGGCGTAGCACTGTAAATTTTAACACACAATAGACAGTCCCTGCTCATAAGAGCTTACAATCTAATTTATTACGGGGTTGGGGAGATTATGGTAGAGGAAATGATACAGTGGGTTTAGGTATCTGACAGCAGTGAGTGGGAGTTAAAGAGTTGACAGTAGTAAGGAAAATGGTAAAAACCAGAGGACATAATTTGAGATTCAAGAGCAATGTTAGGAAATTCTACTATAGGGAGAGGGCGGTGGATGCCTGGAATGAGCTCCCGAGAGAAGTGGTGGAGAGGAGAACGGTGACGGAGTTCAAAGAAGCGTGGGATGAACACAGAGGATCTAGAATCAGAAAATAATAGTAAATATTGAACTAAGGCCAGTACTGGGAAGACTTGCACAGTCTCTGTCTGTCTGTATATGGCCATTTGGGAGAGGATGGGCTGGGGAGGGCTTCAATGGCTGGGAAGGTGTAGATGGGCTGGAGTCGGTTTTGACGGAGATTTCGGCAGTTGGAACTAAAGCACCGTACCGGATAGAGCTTTGGATTCTTGCCTAGAAATAGCTAAGAAGGAAAAAATTTAAAAATTTAAATTGAATCAAGTTGGGCAGACTGGATGGACCATTTGGGTCTTTATCTGCCGTCATCTACTATGTTACTATATTTCAAAAAAGTAGGCTTTTAGCTTGGATTTGAACACTACCAGGGACGGAGCAAGACGCATTGATTCAGGCAGACCGTTCCAGGCATATGGTGCCGCAAGAAAGAAGGGACGGAGTTGGAGTTGGCAGTGGAAGAGAAGGGTAGAGATGGGAGGGACTTGCCCCAATGAGTGTAGATCAAGGGGGGAGGGGAAAATAGGGGGAGATAAGTGAGGAGAGATATTGGGTTTTTTTTAGAGCAAATGCACTTGTAAGTCAGCAAGAGGAGTTTAAACTGTATTTGGAAACTTTCTGTCCTGGCAGGCTCACAATCTATTTAATGTACCTGGGGCAATGGGGGGGATTAAGTGACTTGCCCAGGGTCACAAGGAGCAGTGTGGGTTTGAAACCACAACCCCAGGGTGCTGAGGCTGTAGCTTTAACCACTGCGCCACTGTCAAGACCCCATTGTATACAAATGTATCTCGTGCAGACTCATTGTGGCATCCTAAAAAATGACTGGCAAGGCATGCCTCAAAGAGAGAGTTGAGAAGCAATGAGCTAATGCAACTCATGACTCAGAGATGGTGGGCTCACAATTTCTCATTATATGCTCATTATCACACAATTTGCCATTATGCAGCCTCCCACACAGGGTCTACTATTGCTTTGAATGACAGTTTTGCATTCACTGGTCTTCCTGAACAGCTATGCAGTACCCTCCTCCTTTCTAAGTTCACATTGGGTGAATGACGGTGGCAGATAAAAAGGGAATATTTGTAGGTCATAGCTTGCACCGGACCAGCAAACAAGTTCTTTCAGCGCTTCGTAATATTCACTGTTCACACCTCTATGGCTTTAACAAGTACTCTGTACCTTTCACCTTTAGCTGGAATTTGGCCAAAGGGGTTCCTGGTGACACCTGAAGGTCCCGAAGCTCTTCCAGAATCTGAGGCAGATGCCCTTCCTCTGCGGTTGAATCTTCGCCTTCTTGTTCTCTACTGGGTAAGTACAGAGTTGCATGCAAAGCTGGATTAAGACAGAATGAATTAACCAACAAGCAAGATACCACTCGGCATTCCCATGGAAGTTCCAATACTACAAATAGGGAAGGGGTAAAACGCGGACCTCACAGACCTGACGGACCTTGCGGATCTAAACCCGTACGGCCTTAAAAATCTGAGGTCCGTGTCGGTCCGTGTCCGTGGCATTTGTAATTGCTGTTGCTGACAGACCTTGATGAGATTTTTGCACTGACGGATCCGTCTCAGCATAGGGAGGGAAAAGTGTTAGGATCCGTCAGCGCTAAAAATCTCTTCCAGGTCTGTCAGAGCCAGAGACTAGTGCTGGAGTTTGGAGACTTCTTTTCCATAACGCACGTCCAAAACCTATGTCCACGCTCTCTTGGCTTCTGCTCTTCCGCTCCAGCACTAGTCTCTGGCTCTGACAGACCTGGAAGAGATTTTTAGCGCTGACGGATCCTAACACTTTTCCCTCCCTATGCTGAGACGGATCCGTCAGTGCAAAAATCTCATCAAGGTCTGTCAGCAACAGCAATTACAAACGCCACGGACACGGACCGACACGGACCTCAGATTTTTAAGGCCGTACGGGTTTAGATCCGCGAGGTCCGTCAGGTCCGCGTTTTACCCCTTCCCGGAGAAATAGCTTCTCTGTTCACGCTTCTTCAGACATTCAAAATGACTGTTAAAAAAACATCTTCCACTGAAAACAGAACTACCGGTAATCAAGAAGATGCAAGCATTATAACAGCTATTTAAGGCACACAGTTTAGCTACACCCTAGGACCACCTCTAGCTCTCCCCCTTTCTAGGTATGTAAATGTAATGCAGGCAATGATTTCCCCCAGATAAAAATTAACTGCACCACGGTGGCAGTGAAGGCGGCCTTTTTAAATCTTTTAAAATACTGTTCTCAATATGCACAACACAATAGCTTCAAGTTTTCGTGGTTACAATTCCACCGATTTTGTACCTTGACAGATAGCTTTGAGCACTGAAGTACGAGGAGGTTTCCGTTGCTTCTGCTGTGTCGTAGTCTGAACTGGTCACTGTCAAAACGTAAAATAATAGGATCGTCAAGAGTGACTGAGCTTTACAATTTCACCACTTTCTAGACTAGCTCAGATGTACTTACAAATGCTCAGTTTGGAGAAAGTACTACCATAATGCTAATATTTTATAGTTCAAAACTATTAAGATACTTTCCTCAAGCAAAGTGACACAAAGAAGAAAGGGACTTTAGCAATTCCTAAAACTTACACATAGAGAGGGGGCATTTTCAATAGGATGTCTAAGTCTGTGTTTGGACTTTTGGGGAAAGACGTTCAGAAATCCAGCAGAGAAAATGTTCGTTTTCAAAACTGTAAGATGTTTATGAGTTAAAAAAAATAACTTATTTAGACATTTTAGCCCTTACTACGTCTATCTTTTTTGCCCATTCCCAAAAATAAAGACATCCACAAGAAAAACGCAGGAAAGCAAGCTTTCCCAACATCCAGGAAGCCTGCATTCTTAGCAAATTATTCAGACAGCTGAGCACACAACAGTGTGACGCAAACATAGGGCTCACCATATGGGCAGAGCAAATCAGGGCAGTAGAAGGCCGCGAAGCAGCGTGTTTAGAGTGCTGCGGCCGCTGCTGGAGTCAGGAGGTTTGGCAGGACCGCGGGAAGGTAAGAGGGGTGGGGAAAAGGGACTAAGGGAGCCGGCCAGACCTCGGCGAGGGAGGGTCGGATGGGAGGGTCAGACCGCGGTGGGAGGGTCGGATGGGAGGCTGAATGGGGGTTCGGGTGTGCCAGGGAAAGGGGGTGGGGGGGGGCGAAGACGCCGCCGCCGAAGACGAACTGTCTTACAGGGAAAAAAAAGCCCTAAGCGCGCATGCGCACTCCTGCGGCCACAGACCTACAGATCAGGGAACACGCAAGTAGGAGTGCGCTTGCACGCTTAGGGTTTTATTATTATAGATGGATTATACTCTTCTATAAGTTACATAGAATGTGCTTGAGCTGTAACATTATTTTATAATTTTTGCAGAACTATGCACTTTTTAATAATGCTCTGCAATATTTGGTCTGCTAATATTCTGCACATTACCATACGTTGCAGCTATGATTTTGTGCCATTCTGTGGGCTATGTACCATACTTACTGTCTACTCGCAGTTCAGCTTTAGTTGATGAGACTCCCATCCTGTTTTCTGCCAAGCAGCGGTACACTCCCATATCAGTGGGAACCACTGCCGTAATAATCAGCTGGTAGCAACCTTCTTGGTCTTCGTTGATCATGAAATGGTCATCTTCTTCGATCACTCTTCCATCCTTAAACCAGCGAACAGTGGGGATAGGCTTGCCAATGACAACACAGTCAAAGCTGACTGGGTAGCCATCTTGCACCTCTTGGTTTTGCAGTTCAGTTATAAACATGGGAGCTTCATTTGTTAAATTTAAAAGACATAAAACAATTTAAATAACATGCAAAGAGCAACCGCCAAAAACATTTCAAGTAATTGCACTAATCTGCACTTGAGTACTGTAAAAATGAAATGAATGCCCAAAATATTTTCTTGAAATATATATATATTTTTTGTAATTTGTTGTCAAATACAGTACTATTCTGTTTAAAGTTAATATGGTTCACACTATATTGAAAATATTGATTACTTAGTATTGAGAGCTCAATCTGAATTAAACAAATGTATTTTGATTTCTACAGTGTAAGCGTTGTTTAATTTAGTATAATGCAGAGCAGGGGTGTCAAAGTCCCTCCTCGAGGGCCGCAATCCAGTCGGGTTTTCAGGATTTCCCCAATGAATATGCATGAGATCTATTTGCATGCACTGCTTTCATTGTATGCTAATAGAGCTCATGCATATTCATTGGGGAAATCCTGAAAACCTGACTGGAGTGCGGCCCTCGAGGAGGGACTTTGACACCCTTGAGGTAGAGCATTCTCAGAAAGGTTCCATTGAAGAAATCTAATGCTAATGCTAACACAGGGTTTTCTGCATGGTAGACAGCAGAACAGGCCTATGCCACTGTCTACCGTACTAAAAAGCACAGTTACTTACATAAGAACATAAGAACATAAGAAATGCCTCTGCTGGGTCAGACCCAAGGTCCATCGTGCCCAGCAGTCCGCTCACGCGGCGGCCCAACAGGTCCAGGACCTGTGCAGTAATCTTCTATCTATACCCCTCTATCCCCATTTCCAGTAGGATTTGTCCAATCCTTTCTTGAACCCCAGTACCGTACTCTGCCTTATAACGTCCTCTGGAAGCGCATTCCAGGTGTCCACCACACGTTGGGTAAAGAAGAACTTCCTAGCATTTGTTTTGAATCTGTCCCCTTTCAACTTTTCCGAATGCCCTCTTGTTCTCTTATTTTTCGAAAGTTGAAAGAATCTGTCCCTCTCTACTCTCTCTATGCCCTTCATGATCTTGTAAGTCTCTATCCGTAACAGGTGTTATCCAGGGACAGCAGGCAGATATTCTTGACTGATGGGTGACGGCACCGACGGAGCCCCGGTACGGACAATTTTAGAGTGATTGCACTCTAAGAACTTGGAAAGTTCTAGCAGGCCGCACCGCGCACGCGCGAGTGCCTTCCCGCCCGACAGAGGCGTGCGGTCCCCAGTTAGGATAAGCCAGCTAAGAAGCCAACCCGGGGAGGTGGGTGGGACGCAAGAATATCTGCCTGCTGTCCCTGGATAACACCTGTTACGGTAAGTAACTGTGCTTTATCCCAGGACAAGCAGGCAGCATATTCTTGACTGATGGGTGACCTCCAAGCTAACAAAAAGAGGGATGGAGGGAAGGTTGGCCATTAGGAAAACAAATTTTGTAAAACAGATTGGCCGAAGTGTCCATCCCGTCTGGAGAATGCATCCAGACAATAGTGAGATGTAAAAGTGTGAACTGAGGACCAAGTAGCAGCTTTGCAGATTTCCTCAATAGGCGTGGAACGGAGGAAAGCCACAGATGCTGCCATAGCTCTAACTTTATGGGCCGTGACAGAACCTTCCAGAGTCAGTCCGGACTGAGCATAACAAAATGAAATGCACGCTGCAAGCCAATTTGACAATGTACGTTTAGTAACAGGACGTCCTAATTTATTCGGATCAAAGGACAGAAAGAGTTGGGGAGATGATCTGTGGGGCTTAATACGCTCTAAATAGTAAGCTAGAGCCCGCTTACAGTCCAAAGTATGCAGAGCCTGTTCTCCAGAATGCGAGTGAGGTTTCGGAAAGAAGACAGGCAGAACAATGGATTGTTTGAGATGGAATTCAGAGACAACATTAGGGAGAAACTTTGGATGTGTACGTAGAACCACCTTGTCATGATGGAAGACTGTAAAAGGTGGATCCGCAACTAGTGCATGTAGCTCACTGACCCTCCTGGCAGAGGTAAGAGCAATAAGGAAAAGTATCTTCCAAGTGAGAAACTTGAAAGAAGCAGTAGCCAAAGGTTCAAATGGAGGCTTCATTAAGGCGGAAAGAACTACATTGAGATCCCAGATAACAGGAGGGGCTTTAAGAGGTGGTTTCACATTAAAAAGACCCCGCATGAACCTGGACACCAAGGGATGAGCTGAGAGGAGTTTTCCATGAACTGGCTCATGAAAAGCAGCAATAGCACTGAGGTGGACTCTGATTGAAGTAGACTTGAGGCCAGAGTCAGACAAAGAAAGAAGATAATCCAACAAGGTCTCCACTGCAAGGGAAGTGGGATCATGATGATGAAGAAGACACCAGAAAGAAAAATGTGTCCACCTCTGATGGTAACATTGTAGAGTGGCCGGTTTCCTGGAGGCATCCAGAATGGAACGAACGGGCTGAGACAAAAGAGTATCTTGAGAAGTCAGCCCGAGAGAAACCAAGCTGTCAGGTGCAGAGACTGAAGGTTGGGATGCAGAAGGGTCTCCTGATGTTGCGTAAGCAGCGAAGGAAACAGTGGAAGAAGAAAAGGCTCCATGGAACTGAGTTGAAGTAGAAGGGAGAACCAATGTTGCCTGGGCCACCGTGGAGCAATCAGAATCATGGTGGCTCGTTCCCTCTTGAGCTTGAACAAGGTTCTTAACATGAGAGGCAGAGGTAGGGAAAGCGTATAGGAACAGATTGGACCAATCGAGGAGAAATGCATCTGCTGCCAGACGGTGAGGAGAGTAGAGTCTGGAGCAGAATAGGGGCAGCTGGTGATTGTGAGGAGCTGCAAAGAGGTCTATCTGAGGAGTGCCCCACTGAGCGAAGATGGACTGCAGAGTTAAAGGATCGAGTGTCCACTCGTGAGGCTGGAGAATTCTGCTGAGCTTGTCCGCCAAGGAATTCTGTTCTCCCTGAATGTAGATAGCTTTCAGGAATAGATGGTGATCTGTGGCCCAAGCCCAAATCTTCTGGGCTTCTTGGCACAAGAGGCGAGAGCATGTCCCACCCTGCTTGTTGATGTAGTACATCGCAACTTGATTGTCTGTGCACAGCAGGAGGACTTGAGGAAAGAGAAGATGTTGGAAGGCCTTGAGGGCATAAAACATCGCTCTGAGTTCCAGGAAATTGATGTGATGTTTCATTTCCTGGGCTGTCCAAAGTCCTTGAGTTTGGAATTCGTTCAAATGAGCTCCCCGGGCATAAGGGGAGGCATCGGTGGTGATGACAAGTTGATGAGGAGGTAGATGAAACAGAAGACCTCTGGAGAGATTTGAGGATATCAACCACCATTGTAGAGACTGACGAAGAGATGATGTCACAGATATGTGTCGTGAGCAAGGATCCGTCGCTTGGGACCACTGGGTAGCTAGGGTCCATTGAGGAGTGCGCAGGTGAAGACGTGCGAGGGGTGTGACATGAACTGTGGAGGCCATGTGACCCAAGAGTATCATCATTTTCTTGGCAGAGATGGAACGTTGTGGAAGCACCTGCTGACATAGAGATTGAAGCGTTTGAAGACGGTTGGACGGCAGGAACACTCTCATGAGGACTGTGACCAAGACTGCTCCAATGAATTGAAGTCTCTGCGTGGGGATGAGATGAGATTTGGGTAGATTGATCTCGAACCCCAGCAAACGTAGAAATAGGATGGTCTGGTTGGTGGCCTGAAGTACTGTTTGAGATGAATTGGCCTTTATCAACCAATCGTCCAGGTAAGGAAACACCTGAAGGTGGTGGGAACGCAGAAAAGCGGCCACCACAATCAGACATTTGGTGAACACTCTTGGAGAGGAGGCAAGACCGAAGGGTAGTACCTTGTACTGGTAATGACAACGATTGATCATGAAGCGTAGGTACTGTCTGGAGGCCAGATTGATCGGTATGTGAGTGTATGCTTCTTTGAGATCGAGGGAACATAGCCAGTCGCCTTGATTGAGAAGAGGGTAAAGAGTGGCTAAAGAGAGCATTCTGAATTTCTCTTTGACTAAGTATTTGTTGAGATCGCGAAGATCTAGGATGGGTCTGAGATCTCCTGTTTTTTTGGGGACTAGGAAATAACGGGAGTAGAATCCCTGCCCCTTTTGAGGAACTTCCTCTATGGCGTTCACAAACAGGGTAGTTCTACATCAACCCCACAACTCACCCTAAGAAACAGATTCCAGATCTTACAAGATGGAACCGCTGAGGAGGTACCAGAAGAGGCTCAAGAAGATACCCAGCACATAACTTCAGTTCAGGAGCTCACGGTTCAGCCCCCGCGGAAGAAGCGCAGAGTGGTGGTCATTGGGGACTCCATGCTGCGGGGCACTGAGGGACCAATCTGCAGACCGGATATGCATTCCAGAGAGGTCTGCTGTCTCCCTGGAGCCAAGATCAAAGATGTCACCACCTGTCTAGATAAACTTCTAAAACCTCATGATCATTTCCCTATGCTTCTCATCCATGTAGGTACGAACGACACTGCCAGGAGCACCTCGGAGAACATACCCGAAGACTTCGGAACCCTGGGTAAGAAGTTAAAGCAGATAGGAGCACAGGTGGTCTTCTCATCGATCCTCCAAGTAAGAGACAAAGGCAAAGCCAGAGAAGAGCGCATCAAATGGACTAATGAGTGGCTTCGCAGATGGTGCATAGAGATGAACTTTGGATTCCTAGACCACGGAGAGGCGCTACAGGGACTGCAGGGACCAGACGGACTCCACCTGACCAGGAGAGGTAAAAACGTATTTGGACATCGATTAGCCCGCCTACTTCGTAAGGCTTTAAACTAGGTAAGTTGGGGGAGGGTATCCACTCACATTCCAGAGCAGTAAGAAACTATCCTGAGGTGGCGAGCCACAACCACACTTCTGAGTCCAAGGTAAGTACCCATACTATACAAGATAAAATGGGAGTCACACTAAATCAGGAGGGAATCTCTTCACAGGGACTTAACAACAATAAGGTATGGAGGGCAATGTATGTTAATGCACACAGTTTGGGCAACAAAATTCTGGAATTGGAGACTGAAATAATGAACGCAGACCTAGATGTGGTGGCAATATCTGAGACTTGGTTCACGGACTCACACGGGTGGGATATGGTTATACCGGGCTACAACTTGCTTCGTCGAGACAGAGAGGGAAAGTTAGGAGGAGGGGTAGCACTATACATTAAAGAAAACATCAAGACTACCAGAATCACAGATGTTAGATACTCCGGGGAATCCCTCTGGGTGAACCTGGCCAGAGGGAACGAAAAATGCTTATACCTTGGTGTGGTATATAGACCTCCTAGACAACAGGAAGACAAGGACATAGAACTGATCGAAGACATTGAAAACATCACCTTGCGTGGGGACACAGTACTGTTAGGGGATTTTAATATGCCCGATACAGATTGGAATGCACTTACCGCACAAACTAGCGGCAGTAGAAGGTTGTTAACCTCCATAAAGGGTGCACAGCTCAAACAATTGGTATTGGAGCCCACCAGGGACCAGGCGTTACTAGACCTGGTACTCACCAACGGAGACAGCGTATCAGAAGTTTCGGTAGGTGATACGCTGGCCTCCAGCGACCATAACATGATTTGGTTCAACCTTCGGAAGGGTTTCTCCAGATCGACCACAACAACAAAGGTCCTAAATTTTCGTGGCACTGACTTCAAACGCATGGGAGACTTCGTCCATCGGGCACTGCAAGACCATGCCGAAACCAATAATGTAGAAGCTATGTGGGCAAACCTGAAATCTACCCTACATGAAGCAATAAATCGCTATATAAAAACAACAAGCAAACGACGGAGGAATAACAGACCCCAGTGGTTCACTACAGAAATCTCGGACCTCGTTAAGAAAAAGAAAAAAGCATTTGTTTCCTACAAACATTCAGGAAGAGGAGCAGTAAAAGAAGACTATCTGGCCAAGTCCAAAGCTGTCAAAACGGCAGTCAGAGAGGCCAAGCTTCAGATAGAAGAAAATCTAGCAAAGGACATTAAGAAAAGGGATAAATCCTTCTTCAGGTACATCAGCGATAGGAAAAGAAACACAAATGGGATAGTACGCCTTAGGAAAGCAGACGGGACTTATGCAGAATCAGATTCAGATAAAGCCGAACTACTAAACGAATACTTCTGCTCAGTCTTTACCTGCGAGGCGCCAGGGTCCGGTCCACAGTTGCAAGCAAGGCATAGCTCAGATGACCCGTTCTGGAATTTCGAGTTTACACCCAGCAGCGTCTACTGCGAGCTATCAAGACTCAAAGTGAACAAAGCCATGGGACCGGACAATCTACACCCCAGGGTGCTTAGAGAGCTGTGTGATGTCCTGGCAGAGCCATTGTCTGTGCTCTTCAATCTTTCCTTGAAGGCGGGAAAAGTCCCCTTGGACTGGAAAACAGCCAATGTAATCCCACTCCACAAAAAGGGCTGCAGGACAGAGGCTGAGAATTACAGACCGGTGAGTCTCACATCCATAGTGAGTAAACTCATGGAAACACTAATTAAGCATAAATTAGATACAATCCTAGACGAGAAGAATCTACGGGATCCCCGCCAACATGGATTTACCAGAGGCAGGTCCTGCCAATCCAATCTGATTAGTTTCTTTGACTGGATAACAAGGAAACTGGATGTGGGTGAGTCCCTGGATGTCGTTTACTTGGATTTTAGTAAAGCTTTTGATAGCGTTCCGCACCGCAGACTATTGAACAAGATGAAATCAATGGGACTGGGAGAGACGTTAACTACATGGGTCGGTGATTGGCTAAACAGTAGACTTCAGAGAGTGGTGGTAAATGGTGCCCCTTCAAAAACGTCGGAGGTGATCAGTGGAGTGCCTCAGGGCTCGGTCTTGGGCCCGATCCTCTTCAACATATTTGTGGGAGATCTGACTCAGGGGCTTCAGGGTAAAATCACATTATTCGCCGATGACGCCAAACTATGCAACATAGTAAGTGAGAACACTTTACCAGACAGTATGACGCAGGACCTACTTCTATTGGAACATTGGTCCTCGACTTGGCAGCTAAACTTCAATGCTAGAAAATGTAAGGTCATGCACCTCGGCAGCAGGAATCCATGCAAAACTTACACACTAAATGGTGAAACCTTAGTTAGGACCAAGGCGGAACGTGATTTGGGGGTGATCATTAGCGAAGACATGAAGGCTGCCAATCAAGTGGAGAAGGCTTCATCAAAGGCAAGACAAATGATGGGTTGCATCCGAAGAAGTTTTATCAGCCGGAAGCCCGAAGTTATAATGCCATTGTACAGATCCATGGTGAGGCCTCATCTGGAGTATTGTGTACAATTCTGGAGGCCACATTATCAAAAGGATGTGCTGAGAGTTGAGTCGGTTCAAAGAATGGCCACCAAAATGGTCTCGGGACTCAAAGACCTCCCGTATGAAGAAAGGCTGAACAAATTGCAGCTATATTCACTTGAAGAACGTAGAGAGAGAGGAGACATGATAGAGACGTTTAAATATATCACCGGCCGTATTGAGGTGGAAGATGATATCTTCTTTTTTAAAGGCCCCTCTGCCACAAGAGGCCATCCGCTGAAAATCAGGGGTGGGAAATTTCATGGCGACACCAGGAAGTTCTTCTTCACCGAAAGGGTGGTCGATCGTTGGAATGAACTTCCACCTCAGGTGATTCAGGCCAGCAGCGTGAAGGATTTTAAAAGGAAATGGGATACACATGTGGGATCTCTAGGGGGGTAAATTCAAGGGGGTAGGGTTGTTGGAGTGGGCAGACTTGATGGGCTGTGGCCCTTTTCTGCCGTCATCTTCTATGTTTCTATGTTTCTATGAGGGATTGAACCTCCTGAAGAAGGAGTGAAACCTGAGGAGTGTTCGAAGCAGACTCTCTTGGTAGACTTTGGGCAGGAAGTGTCTGAAAGTTGAGAGAGTAGCCGTGGCGGATGATGTTGAGGACCCACTGATCCGAGGTGATGGTTTCCCAACGGCTTATGAAAAGAGTAAGGCGTCCTCTTATGGGCTGCGGACGGTGGGCAGCAGGAGGGAGACTGGCTATGTCCTGGAGAACCAAGTCAAAAGGGTTGAGTGGATTTTTGTGAAGGGGGAGGATCCACTTCAAATGTGCGTGTCTGGCCTACAAGATCCTACATGGCATCTTTCCTGCCGTTATCCCTCTATCCTGGAACTCCCCAACCCCTACTTCCTCCAGATCCTCCCAAATTTTTAAACTATCCTTCCCTTCCATAAAAGGTATTTCCCATGTAGGCAAACTTGGGTCATCCCTCCCCTTTAGAATCACTGAGATCTGGAATAACCTCACCTCCCCTCTCCGAACCTCAAGCTCCCTCCAACTCTTCCGCAAACACCTAAAAACCTGGCTATTCTCAAAACTGTAACACTTCCCCCCTCTTAGGCCTCTCACCTTCCCCCTTTACACCTAACTCTTTAATCTCTCCACTGTAGTTCCTCTCTCATCTTTCTTCCTGTAAACCGTGCCGAGCTCCGCATTCGTGGAGATGGTGCGGTATATAAACCCAAGGTTTAGTTTAGTTTAGTTCACTTGTTGTTGCTGCTGTGCTGGTCTAGCAGCTTGTCTCTGTTGTTGCCTTTGACGCCTGGGTTGTTGCGGGGCCTGTGGTAAAGGACGAGCCACAAATCTACGCTGGTAGGCCGACTGCTGGCGAAAAGGCCTGGTAGGTGGGGTCTTCTTTTTTGTTTTGAGAAGAGTATCCCACCTGGTCTCATGAGCTGAGAGCTTTTGGGTAGTGGAGTCCATGGATTCTCCAAACAGCTCATCCCCCAGGCAAGGTGCATTAGCCAGTCGATCCTGATGATTGACATCAAGTTCTGAAACTCTGAGCCAGGCCAGGCGACGCATGGCCACCGACATAGCCGTGGCCCGAGAGGTCAGCTCAAAGGTGTCATAGATCGATCTGACCATGAACTTACGGAGTTGTAAGAGCGATAAAGAAGTTTGGCGAAAAGCAGATCTTTTACGGTCAGGGAGATATTTTTCAAAAGATGACAAATTCTGAATGAGATGCTTAAGGTAGAACGAAAAATGAAAAGCATAGTTCCCAGATCTATTAGCTAGCATCGCATTCTGATATAACCGCTTGCCAAACTTATCCATGGCCTTACCTTCTCTGCCAGGAGGGACAGAGGCATACACACTAGCCCCCGTGGATTTCTTTAAAGTAGATTCCACTAGTAAAGACTCATGGGGGAGTTGCGGTTTGTCAAAGCCAGGAATAGGTATGACCTTATACAAGGAGTCCAGTTTGCGAGGAGCTCCTGGAATGGTCAAAGGTGTCTCTAGATTTTTATAGAAAGTCTCTCGCAAAATATCATGGAGAGGCAATTTCAAGAATTCCCTTGGAGGCTGGTCAAAGTCCAGTGCATCGAGAAATGCCTTGGATTTTTTGGATTCAGCCTCCAAGGGAATAGAGAGAGAGTCGCACATTTCTTTGAGAAAAGAGGTAAAAGAAGATGCATCAGGCTTAGAAGACGGATCTAATACAGAAGGGTCCTCGTCCCCTGACGAACACTCTCCCTCAGAGAGAAGCGGCTCCTCTGAATCACCCCACAGATCAGGGTCCCTCACCTGAAAACTACGGTCCCGAGACTCCGGTGTGGAGGGTTCTAGGTGTCGAGTTTTATGAGTCGACTTACCAGACCTCTGTGAAACGGTACCGGGAGATGTCATCGGGCGTGCCGGTGCCAAAGTTTGCACCGCCTGGTGTAAAGACCTCGGTTTCGGAGCTAAAACTGGCATGGATACCGAGGAAGCTGTTTGTACCGGTACCGACAAAGTGGATGCCGATAAAAGAGGCTGTTCCACTGCCGGTACCGGTAGCTCAGACCGGACCGGGACTGGAAGGCTCGGTGTCAGAAGAGCAGGCAGGAGCTGCTGCAATTGCTCTTTAAGCTGAACTTGCAGGACGGCGACAATTCGCTCATCCAGTGAAGGCACCGGTACCGCTTTTTTCTTCTGCGGTACCTTTGGTGCCGCTCTACACTCCGAAGAGGAACCCGAGGTCGAAGGGCTAACCTCAATCGGAGCGGAGCGCTTCCGTGGGCGCCTCGAGGTCAGCAGGATTGGGCTCGCTGCCACTGAGACTGGAGGGCGCTCCAGCGGGGAAGGCTTCTTAGCCAGCTTATCTGAGGAATGCGACGCCGGCGCGGTATCGCGCGGTGTCGATGAAGTAGGTGCCGACTGCATCGGGGCCGAAGTCGGAGTCGGTACCGCCGAATCTGACATCTCGGTACCAAATAACCGCTGTTGAATTTGGCGGTTTTTAAGAGTTCTCTTTTTCAGAGTGGCACAGCGGGTGCAGGTGGACGCCTGATGGTCAGGACCGAGGCACTGTAAGCACCAGTTGTGCGGGTCGGTGAGACTGTACAAGCATAGTGTATTATAATCACATTCATAAGAATTTGTCCGTACCGGGGCTCCGTCGGTGCTGTCACCCATCAGTCAAGAATATGCTGCCTGCTTGTCCTGGGATAACAGGAGGTTTGCATTAGAAACCCAGCATTTTATCAGATACATGGAAAACATTGAGATATATTAGCAATTTAACACCTATTCCAATAAGTAAATCTACAAATCAATCTTTATGGATTAATTCCAAGATTCAAATTGTCGGATCTAAAATCTTATGGAAAACCTGGATCATTGCAGGCATTCGAACTCTAAATGACGTTATTTCAGATGGTAAACTGCTTGAATTTTCACAGCTGCAACATAGATTCGGTCTTAATAAATCACAAAGTTTTAAATGGTTGCAGCTGAAGAAGGCTATTCAGGTAGGGTTCCCTGAATTGAAAAATCTGAATAATCAATATAGTCTGGAGTTCCTTTGTTTTCAAGCGGATTTCCTGGGACATCAAGCCGCTTTGTGGTATAAATTATTATCTGGATATGTGAATAAAAAACCAAAAAATGGTCTTAGAGACATTTGGAGTATTGAGATAAGGCAGCAAATTTCTGCATCTCAATGGCCACGAATTTGGTCTTGGAGAATGAGATGTACAGTGTCAGCATCTATGAGGCAAACTTGGTTTTTTTTGTTGCATAGAGCTTTTTGGACCCCAGTTCGTTTGCAAAAGATAGATAGATCTAAGTCTAATAAATGCTGGCATTGTAATCTGGAAGTAGGGACATTGGATCATTTACTTTTTTACTGTCCCTGTATTAAATTATTTTGGAATTCAATTTGGACGCAGGTTAACCGTTTACTTGAAAATCATGTTGCTTTGTCTTATGATACTATTCTGTTTGGCATGGCTATGAGGAAAAAAAGTCAAATTTCATCTTATAATAACAAACTTCTATTAATAATGACAGGGGTGGCAATTCAGCACATTACGGCTAATTGGAAAAATTATACAAATCTTAATTATTCTTTTTGGTGGAATTCACTTTGTCACATTTTTAAAATGGAAAGAGCAATTGCTGTACAGAAAGGTAAATTATAACAACTTTATAAAGATCTGGGGGCCATTAGAGAAATATTGTAATGAATGAACATCGTTTTCCTTTCTGATGGATACATGTATTTTATTGGGGGAAGGGGGGGGAAATTGGATGATTAATATTTTTATTTAATGATTGGATTTCTGTTGCAGAATTGTTTGGTGGGGGGAAAGGGTTATAATTTCTACTTTAATGGATTATATGTATAAGAATGTCAAGTGCTGTATATTTTATTATTAATGTAATGTTTTAATATTTATCACTTGTTTGTCAGTTTTAAAATTAATAAAGAATTTTAAAAAAAAGAAACCCAGCACTGGCAGCCAAATGCGAGAGTGGGCTGGGCACGCATGAGACAGAGGCAGGCTAGCATACATGTGCAGCCAATAGTACAGTTGAACTTACCATCACCTCAAAAGGACGCGATAAGTATAACATAACAAATTCACTTATACACCGCAGTAACCTCTCAGTTCAACACGGTTAACAACAATCGTGAGACTGTACAAGCACAGTGTATTATAATCACATTCATAAGAATTTGTCAAATAAATAGGTCTTTAGCATTTTTCTAAAGGAAAGATAGGACCTAGAGTTTATCAGGACAGAAAAGGGTTTATTCTGTGATCCAGCTTGAAAAGATAAAATTCTATGGAAAACTCTTTTGTACAATATATGCAGTAAAGTGGTGCAATGGGCTGCACAGAAGCCGGACCCCTCCCAATCCACACTGCAATTCCCCCGATATCATCCCATGCTGGCGCTGACACATTAACCCACCCTGACATAGACCCTGCCCCTGACAAACCCCCTCCCCCAACAACTCAGACCCCCCCAATCAACTGTGACATCCACAGAACCTCTCCTTTCCATGAAAGCCCTGACACCAACATGCTGGAGCAGTCACAAGCAGCCCACCCCCTACAACCAAACTTCACCCCTCTGAACTAAAGTCCCAGTCCCAATGCCCTATCTTCCCTCCCACCTACTGATCCCCTTCCCCAGGTCTTACCTGGAGACTTTATTGGAGATCCAGTGGAACCCAAGCAGCAGTGGTCCCCTTTTGCTGCCACCTGGGTTGTCACCTTAAACCAAAATGGGGCTGATGGACCCTAGCAGTTGTCTTAGCAGGGGTACCATGAGATAACCAGGTTCTGGGGATGTCAAGACAGTTGATCGTGGTGGGGGGGGAGAGGAGGAGGGGAGAAGTTCAGTTTTGTGTAGGGGACAGGATCTGTATCGAGATTGGGGTTACTGTATCAGGGAACAAACAAAAACGAGGAGACCTGAATTTCCACAGGAAAAGAAGAACAAGTCCAAACAAACAAAACTGTGGAAACACAATGTTCTCGGATCTTTGGATATAATTTATTCAAAATTTTTTTGTTAAAAGCAGTAATGATGATACAGACTAAATCCACATATATCATAAAAGGACCAGAGGAGGGGGTGTCCCTCTCGGTGTCCATCATTCACGCTAGCTTGCAAGAGTTACAACCGGCCAATGATTACCAGAATATCCGGGGTAAATGGGAGGGGGAATTGCAAATTAATATGAGACAATGGGATGTAGCCCGTACCTTGAGGGCGACGCCAGGGGTTACCCCGTGTGCTTGGTTGAGGGAAACGCATTATAGGGTGACATTACGTGCATATTACACTCGCACACAGTTGTATTATAGTGGGGGGTCTCCCTACACTACTGTGTCATAAATGTGGGTCAGGGAGACACACTTTGGGACATGCCTTCTGGACTTGCCCCATCATCCAGCGCTTTTGGAGGCGTGTAATCTCTTACATGTCCAGGTTGCTTGGGAGAGCCCTGCGGAGTACCCCGGCTCACTTTGTTTTGGATTTGCCAGAGGCTTTTGGCCACTTGCCTAGGGGGAATCGGGCACTGTGCAGGAAGATGAGTTTACTGGCCAGGAAATGTATTCTTCAATGCTGGACGGACCCTGACCCTCCGGCATTTTGGCATTGGCGGAACCAGTTGCATCAGTTGGCCATCTGGGAGGCGCGAGATGCGGGAGGGGCCAGGAAGCGTAAGTTGTTGTTCCTGAATATTTGGGAACCATATTTGCAAGATTTGCATCCAAAGGGCCGCAAATCTTGAGATGGGTGTCCTAATGTGGGTGCCCGGATAGATGGGCTGGGAGAGTACGGGCATGTATTGGTGGGGGTGGGGTGGGGGGTTTGGAGTGGGATTGGGGGGTATGGGTAGGTTCTGGGATTTTGCTATGGTCAGGGTACGGGGGATTCAGTGGGGGGGGGGGGAGTGGTGTGGCTTCCTCGGGGCTCATCAGAGTCCAGGGCCTCGGGGTGTCTTTCCGCTCTCCTTCCCATGCACACTCTTAATGGTGTGCGGGGGGGGGGGGGGGGGAGTTTGGTTGATATTCCTCTTGTCTAGTCCTTTTATGTTATACTATTTATATGATGCATATTTGTTTTGTATTGTGCACCTTCAGGGTGCCTTGCTATTGTGTTCTTGTTGTTTGCATCAATAAAAATTGTTTGAACCTAAAAGGACCTGACCCAGGCCGTGTTTCGGCTAAACACTTCTTCCTCGGGAATCCATAATATAATAAACCGACTTTGGCAATTGAGGAAAAAAGCCTTAGAATCCAAAGACAATTTGTATTTGCAAAATGTAAAACCAAATAGAATGCTGGGTGCAAGTCTGCAGTGCTGTTCACATCCAAGGCTTCTTTCCACAATTGCTAAAGTCGGTTTATTATATCTTGGATCCCCGAGGAAGGCATGTTTAGCCAAAACACGGCCCATGTTGGGTCCTTTTATAATATATGTGGATTTAGTCTGTATCATCAAAAAAATTTTGAATAAATTATATCCAAAGAACCGAGAACACAGTTTTGTTTGTTACTGTATCTTAGCTACCTTGGGTTGGTGTCAGGGGAGATCCTAGTTTGGATCAGGAGGTGGGGTCAGGACTTTCTTCAGGGGACTTGGGATGGAGATGGGTGGGATCATGGGCCTGATCTGAAGGGTCTGCTTTTCATTGGGGTGTTAGCAGGACCCTTACCAAGGATCCACATTAGAGGTCCAGACATGTAATGTGGTGGCTGTGTGTTAACTTTGTGCCTGTGCAGTAAATGAATAGCAGATACTGAACATGCCCTCTAGACTTGCCACATAAGCTCTTTGCAATTACTGCATCTTAATTTGTGCATGAAAATGTGTGGTAGACATGTCAGTCCACTGTTTGAGATAATATATATAGAATTAAAAGAAATAAAACAAAAGAAGAGGGATAAAGGTAATACCATTTTTACTGAACTAACTTAAGAGAAGATTCTCAAAACTTCATGATAAAATCCGATGGACTGCTACTGAGGTCGTTATTGTAACAATTTCAAAAAGGCGAGTCATTCTCAAAAGACCTCGCCTGAAAATGAGGTTCCTATGTTCATGTAGGCTTGCTAAATTTACATGAGATGAGTCACTGGTGGTAGCGATCAGCACATGCAAAGAATATACTTGCATATTTTTTAAAAAACCAAACCCACCAAACCAAATCAAAGATCAGCAGGAGAGATGCCCACTTTCTTCCACCGCGTTGCACAATCCCCTGACACTACTACCCACCCAACACCCCCCTGCAACTCCCCCCCCGTGCATCCAATGACACTCCCGCTCCTCCCTACCTTATTCACGAAGTCCAGCCGATAGGATGCCTACCAGCTCCAGCTAGGCATCCTATCGGCTGGACTTCGTGAATAAGGTAGGGAGGAGCGGGAGTGTCATAGCATGCCCACCTCTTACAAAATGGAAGTCCTTCTCCTTCCAGATGCATCCTGGGATACACCGGGGAGGGGCCTAAGCTCTGATTGGCCCAGGCGCTTAAGGAGGGGCCTTAAGCGCCTGGGCCAATTACAGCCTTAGGCCCCTCACGGCACATCCCAGGATGTACTGGGAAGGGGAAGGTCTGCCAAAGTGGGTAGGTGTCCTTCTGGCCGGACTTTGTATATAAGGTAGGGAGGGGTGGAGGGGGTGTTGTTGGGGGCATGGGGGGAGTTGTCAGGGGGGTTGGGAGAAGGCGGGAGGGAGTAGGCATCTATCCTGCTGCGGAGTAAGGGGGTGGATAGTAGTTTTGGGGATTGTGTAGTAGAAGGGAGTGGGCATCTCTCCCACTGCACGGTGGAGGGGTAGGTAGTCATTTCGGGGGATTGTTCAGCAGGAAGGAGTAGGCATCTCTCCTGCTGTGGGGTGGGGGTTGGGTAGCAGTGTTGGGGGTTTGTGCGACACGATGGGAGAGAGTGGGCATCTCTCCTGCTGATCTTCAATTTGTTTTTGTTTTTTAAATTTGTGTGGAGGGGTCTGAGCTGTCAAACTTTACTTTCCTGTCAATGCCTGAGCCAATCAGTGCTCAGGCACTGATCAGAAAGTAAGGCTAAGACAGTTCAGACCTGTTGTCAAATTTTGGCCGCAAATGTGGCACAACGAGGTTAGGGAATCATTCGACAATGACAGAGAATTGCTTGGAGTCCTCATTTTAAAATTAACGACCTTGCTGTACTACATTAGCATGGCAGTATCGGAGACTGCTAGGAAACTCGGAAAAGACCATGGTAAGCCATTTTGATAATCCGCTGCTAAAATACATGCATGCTAAACCGGCTGGAACAGGTTTAGCGAGTACATTAAAGGCACATTGTAGTTTTGAGAATCTTCCCCTTAGTACATTGTTTGATGAGCTTTCGAAGATGACCCTTCTTCCTCAGATCAGAAATAGGCATATGTTCATTTTTGCAGTAACTGCACTTTAGTAAAAGGGACCCTATATCTTCTAAAAGTCTGGGTTACCTTTCTCTGAGCTTATTTATTTAGGATACCTGAAATAATTCTACCTCCATATGAGCTCACGCAAACACAGAAAATTGTATTGCCCTTACCAGTATCTGAAGTCAAAAGAGTGCTCTCAGGCGTTTTTTCTTCTGGCTGCTCCTGCACTTGTGCTGCTTTCATTATCCGTAGCTCTGTTTTCTTTGTACCTTGATCCAAGATGTCAATGTCAACTGGGATTCCCATAGCTCCGAACATTTCTCTGAACCTGCTAGCAGCGATCTTAGCCTCAGATAACACTTCAAATCTGATGTAGATGTACTTATCATCTTCACGGTATGTCTGTGGATCCACATTCTCTATGTCCCCTTCATCAGCACTGACAAACTCTTCCACGTCTGATATATCAGGGGAAACTTTTGATTTAAAGAGCTGGTGAAGTCGTCTACCTGCTTTGCGGAATGCATCATCAATTTCACTTCCTGAAGAGCTCTCTGTCTCACTATCACTGCTTGATTTTGAAGGGCCTAGTTTCGCTTTCTCAACAGCTTCTGATGACTCACTGCACACCGCTACCCTCGCACTGTGAGAAACCACACCAAATTTATTAGAGACCTCACACGTGTATCTTCCCGTATCTTTTGTTTCAAGGCCTGTAATGATTAAGGAGCATGTTCCATCACTGTAATTGTCAATATGATAATGACGCCCATCAGAAAGTTCCTCGCCATCTTTTAGCCAATGGGCTTTCATATCAGTCTTACTAATGGCTAGACACTCAAGGTGAAGAGTGCCTCCAGGCTCACCAGTAACATCTCTGAAGATCTCTCCAAACATTGGACACTCTTGCTGTTTGATCACTTTCCTTGTTTTGTAGCCTTTGAAAGCAGCCTGAATTTTCACAGCTGCTTTATTCATTGAAGGGTCATTATCATCTATGATGTCTAAGTCAGCAGGTGTAGCAGGTGGCATGGGTGGCTCAAGCTTTATATCACTAGTGTCTGTTTCCCAGTGTTTCATGAATTTGGTAGTGGACACTGTTTGAACCTTGCTTCCTACAGCAATAGTGGTCTTTCCAGCTTTTTTGAGGTAAGAAACTAGTGATGGGGTTCCAGCCCTGGATTCATCATCTGAACTTGTGAAAGAGATGTCAGCTTCTCCGATCTTAGTCTGTTCATCAGAGGTATATCCTTCTGAGAAATCTGTCCGTACCTCTACTTCTTTTTTCCGCTTAAGTTTATCATCTTCCTCTGGTACTTCACTGATAGAATCCAAGGTTGGTTCCCTGCTCATTCTTCGTTTCTGCACCAGAGCTTCCCATAAGAGATGAAGATCACCTTCTTGAGCTGCTTCAAGTGGCAAACTGGGCTGGGCAGAACCTTCTGCAGTTTCTTCACATTTGACCATCTCCTGTACTTCTTCCAAAATCTCTTCTTTTGTCAGCACTTCAGAAGATATTTTTGCTGAAATTTAAGTTGACCAAAAATGTAATACACAGCATTTCTGCTTACAGTACAGAAGCTTACACAACCACAATTAAAATAGTGACGAGGATGAAAGAGATAAAAACTACAGCTCTTTATTATTTTTGAGCATTTATGATGACAGCAAAGGGATGAGAAGGGAAGGAAATTACCCTCAGAACCAGGAAAGCAATGATGGTGGGGGATGGCTCTGAGAAAGTTGATGGTGAAGGAGGGAGTAAACTTTCAAGGGCTTGATGAGGAGGGAGAGATTGTCAAGGGAGGAGTTATGGGACTTGAGGAGGAAATAAATGTTAAAGAAATAAGGATGAAAGAGTGATAAGGAAGTATGAAAACTAGAGGAGTGAGGATGATGGTGAATGCTGGAGAATGAGAAATAAGGAGAGGGTAAATGCTGGGGGCAGAAGACAAGGAAGGGACAAATTCTAGGAAGTAAGGATAAGGGAGTGAATGCTGGGGTGATACATTCAAAGGATGGATTGAATGCTGGGCGAGATGCAAAAGGGATGAATGTGCAGGGAAGAGTGATGAAGGGATGAATTCTGATGGGTAATTGTCACAAAGAAGGTGAGAATTTTGGGAGATGTGTCAGAGTCACAAGGTAGGACTGAATGCTGGAGGGTAGGGGAGTGGGAGACAGATGAGGGAAACATGAACAGAGAGTGAAACACTGGGGAAGGGGTGAAATGAAGAATGTTGTAAGCTAGGGATGGGGGGAAAGGCAAGGCAAGAAAGGTAAAGAAAAGAGGCTGATAAGAAAACATGCATTTAGTAAGGGTTTTTTCTTTTGCCTCAGGGTTCAGTAATACTGAAACTACATAAGAATTTCCATACTGGGACAGACCGAAGGTCCATCTAGCCCAGTATCCTGTTTCCAACAGTGGCCAACCCAGGTCCCAAGTACCTAGCTAGGTCCCAAGTAGCAAAACAAATTTTATTATGCTTACCCTAGGAACAAGCTGTGAATTTCCCCCCAAGTCATCTCAACAGTGACCTATGGACTTCTCTTTTAGGAAATTATCCAAACCTTTTTTAAACTATCCCCATGATAAAACTCAGTAAACTTATCATACTGTATATAGCCTGTATGTCCTACAAAAGACACATGCATTGCCATTCTGTTCTTAGGAGGTACTCTATGGGACGGCTTTCAAGCATTATCCCTTTAAGCTAAATGGAAGGTTACAAGATTTTTCTAAATTAAAATGTTCCCCTCCTGAGCACCTAAATTTCAGTGACTAAAAAGTGGCTGTGCTTAGGGACAGAGTCAAGCTGGGGGAAGCAAGTCAGATGCTCAGTTTAAACGTAGGCAGATCTAGAGCAGGCCTAAATGTAGGCACCTCAGTTTTAGGAGACCAAAGTTAGGCACCTATTTTCAAACAATGTCTTAGGTTCCTAACCTCGGCTCCAATTTTTTCTCTTAGCTTTACATACATAACAGTGATGCACCTACCATATGTTACAAAACAAAAAACAAGCTGAGTATGGGAAATCAGCTGACCAGCTTGTGGTATTTATTGTCTGCTTCAACTGCATATAACAAGGTGAAATCATCTGCATACAGATGTGGGCTTTCCTTTACAGACCGATATAAACCTGGGACTATTTTTATTGCAAGATGCATTTGGTTTATTGTATTTATTGTTTTATGCATTTGATAAGAACATAAGCAGTGCCTCCGCCGGGTCAGACCATAGGTCCATCCTGCCTGGCAGTCCGCTCCCGCGGCGGCCCAAACAGGTCACGACCTGTCTGAATCACCAGAAGGGGCTCCCTTGCCACCTTAGTTTCTCATTGAAGTCCTATCTTCCTATCGAAGTCCTAACCCTCCGGTCTTGCACATGCACGACATGGTTGAGTTTCTATACTTATTACCTGGTTAGCTTTCTATACTTGTGTTACATCCCAGCTCCTCCCTCAGTATCCCACGATCCCTTTATCCCTCAGGAATCCGTCCAATCCCTGTTTGAATCCCTGTACCGTACTCTGCCTGATCACTTCCTCCGGTAGCGCATTCCAAGTGTCCACGACCCTTTGGGTGAAAAAAAACTTCCTTGCATTTGTTTTGAACCTATCTCCCTTCAGTTTCTCCGAATGCCCCCTCGTACTTGTTGTCCCCTTCAGTCTGAAGAATCTGTCCCTATCCACCCTCTCTATGCCCCTCATGATCTTGAAGGTCTCTATCATATCTCCCCTGAGCCTCCTTTTTTCCAGAGAGAAGAGTCCCAGCCTATCCAACCTCTCGGCGTATGGGCAGTGTTCCAGCCCTTTTACCAGTTTCGTTGCTCTCCTTTGGACTCTCTCAAGTACCGCTATGTCCTTCTTGAGGTGCAGCGACCAATACTGAACGCAGTATTCCAGATGTGGACGCACCATCGCTCGATACAATGGCATGATGACTTCCTGCGTCCTGGTTGTTATGCCCCTTTTTATGATGCCCAGCATCCTGTTGGCTTTTTTCGAGGCTGCTGCGCACTGTGCAGATGGCTTCAGTGATGCATCCACCAGCACACCCAAGTCTCTCTCAAGTCTGCTGTCTCCCAACAATGCCCCCCCCCAATTTGTAGTTGAACAACGGGTTCTTTTTCCCTATATGCATGACCTTGCATTTTTCCACGTTAAAGCGCATTTGCCATTTGTTTGCCCAGTCTTCCAGCTTGTCCAGGTCCCTTTGCAGGTCCTCACACTCCTCCCTGGACCTAACTCTGCCGCACAGTTTGGTATCGTCTGCAAATTTTATAACCTCGCACTTTGCCTCCTTTTCCAGGTCATTGATAAATATGTTGAAGAGTAACGGCCCCAGCACCGATCCCTGTGGCACACCGCTTGTGACTCCCCGCCAGTCAGAATATTGGCCCTTCACTCTGACCCTCTGCAATCTACCCGACAACCAGTGCTTGATCCATCTGTGCACATCCCCTCCCACCCCGTGGTTCCACAGCTTCCTAAGCAGCCTTTCATGTGGCACCTTGTCGAAAGCCTTTTGAAAATCGAGGTAAATGATGTCTATGGGTTCCCCATTGTCCACCCGAATGCTTATTCCCTCAAAGAAGTACAGAAGATTCGTTAGGCACGATCTTCCCTTACAGAATCCGTGCTGGCTTGTTCTCAGTAGGCCATTCCTCTCGATGTGCTCGCAAATGCCGTCCTTGATCATAGCTTCCACCATCTTCCCTATAATTGAAGTCAGGCTCACCGGCCTGTAGTTCCCGGGGTCACCCCTCGATCCCTTCTTGAAGATAGGTGTGACATTCGCCAATTTCCAGTCCTCTGGTACCTCACCAGTTTTCAAGGATAGGTTGCAAACATGCTGGATTGTGCCCGCTATTTCTTGTCTTAGTTCCTTCAGAACCCTTGGGTGGATCCCGTCCGGGCCCGGTGATTTACCGCATTTTAACCTGTCTATCTGTTTGAGGACATCCTCCTTACTTACCTCTATGTGCTCCAATTTTTCGGCCTGTTCCCCACTCATGAGCTCCTCTGAGTCCGGTATATTAGATGTGTCTTCGCTCGTGAAAACCGACGAGAAGAACGTGTTCAACCTCTCAGCTACCTCTTTATCCTCCTTAATCACTCCCTTCCTATCCCCATCGTCCAACGGCCCCACCTCCTCTCTCGCTGGTCGCTTCCCCTTTACGTAACTGAAGAATGCCTTGAAGTTTTTCGCCTCCCTGGCCAGCCCCTCTTCGTATTCCCCTTTCGCTTTTCTAACCTCTCGGTGGCATTCCTTTTGGCATTTCCTGTGCGCCTGGTGATTTTCCTCCGTTGGGTCCTTTTTCCATCTCCGGAAGGATACTTTTTTGTCATTTATTGCCCTCTTTACTTCAGTTGACATCCAAACCGGGTCCTTTGATCACTTGTTCTTGCAGCCTTTCCTGAAACTGGGGACGTACATTCTTTGTGCTTCCTGCAGGGTGTCCCTGAATAGGGTCCAGGCGCTTCCCACAGTCTCCATCCTAAAGATGTTTCTGAGCTTCCTCCCCACCATTTCCCTCATAGCAACATAGTTCCCTTTCTTGAAGTTGAGCGCAGTTGTTGCGGTCCTCCTTACTATGGGTGTCCCCCTTTCTAATGTGAATCTGATCGCGTTGTGATCACTGTTGCCTAGTGGTCCTCCCACTTCTACCCCTCTTGCAGGCCCCCCTAATCCGTTTAGGATGAGGTCAAGAGTAGCACCCCCTCGCGTCAGTTCTTTGACTAGTTGCTCCATGAAGCAGTCCCTCACAGCTTCTACAAATCCTGTTTCCCTAGTGCAGTTGGAGTGACCCGTACTCCAGTCTATTCCCGGGTAGTTGAAGTCCCCCATCACTGTTACACTTCCAGTCCTGCATTCCTGTCTCAGTTCCGCTTCCAAGTCATGTCCGACTCCTTCTGGCGTACCAGGTGGGCGATAGTACAGCCCCAGTTTTATGCCTGCACCCTTGTTTCCCGGCAATTTGACCCATAGCGATTCCAGCCCCTCTGCCTTCGTTGCCATATCCATCCCGACCGAGTAGATAGAGTCCTTTATATATAGTACTATGCCTCCCCCCTTCTTGTGGGTCCTGTCCCTCCTGTAGAGCTTGTACCCCGGCAGCGCCACATCCCATTGATTTTCCTCTGTCCACCAGGTTTCTGCAATTCCAATTATATCTAGGTCCTCCCCCTTGGCCACGACTTCTAGTTCACCCATCTTGGCCATGAGGCTTCTTGCATTTGCGTATAAGCACCGCAGGTCCCTTAGGTCCCGTCGTTTTTCCTCCACCTCTGCATTTACCTGGGCCGCCTGCCCTTGGATTTCGGGCAGTTCTCCTGTTCCCTGTGCTTCTGCTTTGCCCTCAGCCTTTACCCTCTTAGCTTTCAGCTTCCCCACATTCCCGCCACCCCACTTCCCCGCTTTTCCTCTGGGTTTTCTAGCCCTACCGGCCCCCTCCTGGGCTATCATCCCTTGAGCCTCTGTTTGATCCCCCTCGCCTTGTGGTACCTCTATATTGCCCTCAGCTTTCGCCCTCGTGCCACCCAGTCCCCCTGTGTCTCCATGCCCCTTAGTCTTCTCCCAGCAAGCTCCCTTTACCTGATGTTTCCCTCGCTGTCTGATCATAAGATCCTCCGGTCCCTCTGCTTCCTCCCTGGCACCATCTCCTCAACCATGCATTCACAGCCTGGAGGTCTGCCTGCCTCTTTGCATCTGCTCTCGGTACAGGCAGGATCTCCAAGAATGCTATCCTCTGTGTGCTCCACTTCAGCTTTCGTCCCAGGACCCTGAACTGGTCAGTCAGTGTGGCCATGCTGAAGTTCCTCCGGCTCACATCATTCGTTCCGACGTGGATTATTACCGCAGTCTCCTCTGTCTCTGCTCCGTCCAGGATCCTCTCGATCCTATCAGTGATGTCTCGTGTCTTGGCCCCTGGGAGACAAGTCACTAGCCGGTCCTCCCTTCCTCCAGCTACGTGACTGTCTACCTCTCTCAAGATCGAGTCTCCCACCACAATAACAGACTTCCCTTTCTTCAGCAACCTCCTCTGCCTCAGGTCCGTGTCCTTGGTGTAGTGCGGTGTCTCTCCCTCGAGGTCCCGGTGAGTCGCGGTCTCCTCCTCTTGAATGGTTCCTCCGCTAGGTCCTTCCCCGGTGTCGCCTTGTGGATCCTGGGTCTCGTCTGCCGACATCCGTCTGTGCAGCTGCTGGTCCCGTTCCTCCACCTTCCTATAGGCCTCCTCGATGAATCTCTCGAGGTCCCTCACCTGGTCCACAATGGGGCCTGCTCCGTCTGTGTTCTGGGTTGACCAGCTCGTCTCCTCTGTGGTGCGCAGTCCCTCCAGTTCCTGGACCCTGACTCTCAATCTGCCGACTTCCATCCTCAGGCTTTCCAGTTCCTGACACCGACTGCATATGTACTCCCGCCTTCCCAAGGGGAGGTAGTTGTACATATTGCACTCTGTGCAGTATACCGGAAAGTACCTCTGGGATCCTGGGTCCTCCATCGCTCTCGTAAAGTGCTGGTGTGCTCCTGCTGATTGGAGCCTGTTATTTTGTTAGCTTCAGAATCCAACTGTCGTCACTGCAGGCGCTTCACAAAGGCGTGCACTAAGGCGCATGCGCCTTTGTCGCACGCCTTCGTCGGCGCGCCAAACAGCTGAGCGCCATTGGCGCTGTGCTCTTTTAAATGTTCCCTTTCGGTCAGGGAGAGGGGCGGAGCAGGGCTCCCACGCTGCCTCTCTTCGGGAACAATCTGGATAAGCTGTCTCCCGCTGGTGGCCTGAAAGGGGGCCCGGCTGGCTGCTGTGCTCTTTTAGATGTTCCCTTTCGGTCAGGGAGAGGGGCGGAGCAGGGCTCCCACACTGCCTCTTTTCGGGAACAATCTGGATAACGCTGTCTCCCGCTGGTGGCCTCAAAGGGGGCCCGGCTGGCTGCTGTGCTCTTTTAGATGTTCCCTTTCGGTCAGGGAGAGGGGCGGAGCAGGGCTCCCACGCTGCCTCTCTTCGGGAACAATCTGGATACGCTGTCTCCCGCTGGTGGCCTGAAAGGGGGCCCAGCTGGCTGCTGTGCTCTTTTAAATGTTCCCTTTCGGTCAGGGAGAGGGGCGGAGCAGGGCTCCCACGCTGCCTCTCTTCGGGAACAATCTGGATACGCTGTCTCCCGCTGATTTTACGTGTTTAATAAACCTGTCATTTTCAAGTCCATCTACTCCACTTTGCCGGCTTTGGCTTGCTGTTTTTTTTGTTTGTGATTTCTTCTTTGTACAGTGGAGGATTGAGGTTCCTTGCTTGTTGTGACCTACAATATGTTAAGCATTCAGATTAAAAATATATATATCTGCCTCTGAGCTCCTTAATGAAATAAAACTATTTTTAAACTGGAATCCCATCCTCCCCATCCCTGGATGTGAGGTCTTCATGTACTAAGTCTTCCTCTGCGGGAGAGATCTATCTTGAGATCAGAGGGTAAAAGCTGTAGGGCGAGATGGAAATCATAACTTTGATGAGGCGTTTGTAAGAGGATAAACTGCTTTTATGAAATGCATGCGCTGGCTTTTACAAAGCTTTGGAAGAGGTTTCTACTACGGGCCAGCAAGGTAAATGCTCTATGCAATGAGAAACCATATGAGCGTCGGAGGACTTACCTCGCCTGCCCGCAGCTTTGTTAAAGGAGCCATAATTTTTGCTTTAAATTGCTGAAGAATATCTATACCTGTCATTTGTATTTTATGTGTCGTGTAACACTGAAACCTCATGTTTTTGAGCAATTGTAGAATGTTGAGAGCTCTACGGGTCCTTTCCCATAAAACAACTGCTATGTATGAAAAAGAAATTTGCGTGCCTTTGAACTGCCTGCTTGTGTTTCAGATTGGAAAAACAAGAACGCGTTTCTATTTTTCGCTGAAGTGTGGAAAATTAGTTTTATGGCAGGCCCAAACTCTACGATGACATTGATATTTGGGGTGAGTTTATGTATGTTTGGAAAAATTGTCTTTTTTACATAGCAAATCAAGATGATGTAAAGCAAGAACTATGTTCAACAGAGCAACTAATGCTGTGTTTCATTGTTTCAGCCTCTCCTTGCGTACCAAGTGTGATGATGCAACAACTTATGTGACTACATGTTTGCTTTAGATCTGCCATTTCTGTGCTATATACAGAGCTCAACATACTTTCCAAAGACAGGTCCTCAGGCTTGAGTGGATGGATAACGAGCAACTGGCTCTTGCCATCAGAGATTATTTCATATTTTTCTCCAGGATGCACCTCCTCTTTCTCTTTCGCCTTCTCCCATTTCACCTCCTGATTTTCATTAACCAATTCAGTTGTTAAGAGGACATCTCCTACTTCAAGGGCTGGCTTGCTCAGTAAGGGGTGAGTTATGGTGAATGGAGGCTCTGGAATGACAGAAAAAGCAACACGGATTTGCTGACACATCAATGACATTTCTATTAGAGACAGTTAGAAAATGCTGAAGACACCAAGAGATATCCATGATCTGAAGGTTTTTTTTTTTAATTATTTTGCATTTTTCTTTGGGGAGGAGATGCAAACAAAGATTTAAACCTAGATTTTTAAAAAGATGCATGTTGCATATTTTAACTGAACACAAAGAAATTACCTTTTCTAGCCTAAAGGAAGGAGAGCTAGCTCTTTATAAACTATCTGATGAAATCTTGGTAAAAGCAGATCAAGATTTTGATGCTCTTTGGGTCCATTTAGATCTGAGTGCTGCTTTTGACACAGTATCTCATTTTAAGTTATTACATCCTAAACACTTTGAGGGCCATTTTCGATAGGACGTCTATGTCTGAGGCGGAGAAAGGGCCATTTCTGAAGCCTGCAAAACCGCTAGATGCCCAAATATTTTTTTTCCAAAAATCGTCTATTTAGACATCTTGGCAACAGGACATTCAACCTTAGGACATCTAACTTTGTTATTTTCAACCACAAAAACATCTAAGTTCAAAACATCCAAATCCAAACCATTTGGACGTAGGAGGGGTGAGCATTGTAATGGACTGGCCACACAGACATACCAACAGAGGAGTAGGGCACCTTAGAGGACCCTGCTGTGAACTTCACATAAAGGATGCCAAATGTACATCTCACCACAACCACCTTACAATTTATCCTGATCCCTCCCAAACTCCCCCCTAGCCTCTTCTTGTTGTGAACTGCCTTGAACTGATGGTTTGGCAGTGTATAAGAATAAATTATTTATTAAAATTATTATTATTATGCCCACCTGTCCACCACCCCAATAGCCCCCTATGGCTGCAGATAACACCTATATGGCAGTTTTGATTGGCTCATAAATGTAGTGTTTAGAGTGGCTTATGGGCCTGGGCCCTCCTCTCTATGGTTCACCAGCCCACCCACAAGGCTACTTAAGACACCTTTGTGCAGCTGGACTAGGCTTTCCCAAACCATGTGCTGCTGTTCTAGTGACAGATATGTATTGTTTCATTCAGATCTTTGTGGAGTGGGAAGGGGTCAGTGACCACTGGGGGAGTGTGAAGTGGTCGTTACTTTATCCTTCCAATAGTCATCTGATCAGTTTGGGTTCCTTTTTGACACTTAGGGCTCCTTTTACAAAGGTGCGCTAGCCGTGACCGCCTCCTTTTAAGCAGGCGGTAATTTTTCGGCTAGCGCACGCTAATCTGGTGCATGCGCTAAAAATGCTAGCGCACCTTTGTAAAAGGAGCCCTTAGATGCTTTTAAAACAGATCTAACTCTGGGCGCCTAAGTTCTGTCCAGGACGTTTGGGGAAAGTTTTGACTGTCACCGCAAGATGTCCAAGTGTTAAGCCCGCTCAAAGACCACCCACAACATGCCTTGAACTCTGAATGCACAGCGGGCAAAAATTCAAACATGACATCTAGTGAGATCGTTTTGAAAATTGACACTTGGACATCCTCAAGTTCCGGTTTATGCTGTCTTTTGGACAGCTTTCTTTTTTTTGAAAATGAGCCTCTTTGGCTTGAAATCAATAGTACTAGATTGGTTTAGATCAGTGGTCTGAAACTCAAACCCTTTGCAGGGCTACATTTTGGATTTGTAGATACTTGGAGGGCCTCAGAAAAAATAGTTAATGTCTTATTTAAAAAAAATGACAATTCTGCATGAGGTAAAACTCTTTATAGTTTATAAATCTTTCCTTTTGGCTAGGTCTTAATAATAATTTTGTAATTTATAGCCAAAGAGACATATGATCAAGAAACTGTTTGATTTTACTTTTGTGATTATGATAAACCTATTGAGGGCCTCAAAATAGTACCTGGCAGGCCGTGAGTTTGAGACCACTGGTTTAGATCTTACTTTTGCCATTGGACGCACTTGATCGGCTAGAATAACGACCTAGCCCTGAAGAAGGTTCTAAAAGGTAATGTCACTTCTTTCCCCTGTTCTTTTTTAATTTGTATTTAGAACCTATAGCTAGGTTGCCGGACACCTGGAATACTGATTTTCACCTCTGCAGATGATATACAAATAATCACCTTTATGAAAGATTTGCTTGATTTTAATGAAAACGTTTTAGCTGACTTGATGAGTGAGCACAATTTGAATTTGAATAAAAAATTGACAGCTATATGGTTATCACGTAAATCTAGATGCCTCGCAACCTTGCCTAGAACAGGCAGTCAAACGCTGCCTCTTCGACACATGATTACTAGGTTAGGAGTTTGTTATGACAATGCATTTAGTTTTAAACCTCAGATTAGTCATGCAGTTAAATCATGTTTTTATTATTTATGTATGTTAAAGCAATCAAAACCCATATTAACCAGAGAAGACCTCTTAAGATACTATAAAAAAGAGATATCGCCTTACCTTTCAGTAAAGCCAAAGTAGACCAGTGACGAATAGTTTGTTGAGAGGTCATAAAGTCAGGACGCATTTGAACATTATCAAACTGTCCTCCTAAACTCATTGACACCATGTTTGTGACAGCTCTTATGCACATTTTGAAAAATTGGAAGTCATCCACACTACTAGACTACACCTTTTGGTGGAACTCTTTGAGCATGTACCACAAATTCGAATCATATGCATATGAAAAGAACATGATATCCCGTTTCTCTACAAATTTGGTGCGAAATAAATCACCTTGGTCATTCTTAGATTCATATGTTCACTCTACCTCGTAGACACTTCTGCCTCTCTCTCTTTCTCTCTCTCTCTCTCTTTATCTCTCTTTTTTCTTTTACTTCATCATCTCTGCTTCTCTACCCTTTCTATTTCTTTTCTTAGCAGTTTCAAATACTCTGAATTCTTCTTACTAATCTGTTATATGCAAATGAATGCAATTATGGTTTCTTTCGTTTATACATCACTATTTTTTATTCAATTTTTATGTATTTGAACTGCTTTTTGTATATTACTTATAATATTCAATAAAATTATTGAAATAAAAAAAAAAAAAACCAGAGAAGACCTTATTTTTAACCATGCTTTTATTACTATTAGAATGGATTACTGTAACTCTCTCTTTTTAGGATCTAGTCAGGCTAATCTGCAGCATTTGCAAGTTGTGCAAAACACAGCTGCCAGGCTCATCAGTGGAGCAAAAAAAAAAAAATTGATCCTATAATTCCCATACTGTATCAACTACACTGGCATGCATTGATTTTAAATTGCTTTGGCCTTGTTTTCAAGACTTTCGTTTTGAGCCAACTTTAGTATTTGTCCCCCCCCCAAAAAAAAATATTGCCAGGTATGCGCCCATAAATACTCTCTTCAGCTACCTAACTTGCAGCAAGTAAGACTTTCATCAACTAGGAAGAGTTTTCTCTTACGCAGGTCTGGTATTCTGGAACTTCTGGCAGGACAATTTTCAACCTGATCTTTCCTATTTTTCCTTTCAGAAAGTGTTCAAAAGAGCATTGTTTCAGCAATATTATATGAATACTTAGAACTGTCTGCTATATGCAAAGTAGGATGCTGATGTCAATTAGTGCAATATGATTATTCTTTTTTCAATTTGCTTTTTTTATTGTTTGATTAGAGATTGTCATGTCTTATATACGTGGAGGGGCATAATCAAAAAAACCGTCTAAGTCCCCTTTTGGCCTAAGTCCTTAAACGTTCAAAGCAGAAGCAGGGAAAGTGTCCATAATCAAAACAAACGTCCTTGTTTTGATTATGGCCTGCCTCTACTAAACGCCCAGATCACCATTACGTCTACAAATACACCCCCACGATGTCTACACTTTTTGCCCATAATTTACCCAAAAAACGCCTAAGCCCCAAACGTCCAACACAAGGGCTTTTAGACGAAGGAGGAACCAGTCCTTCGCCTAAAAGCTGGATTCTGTAACCGGTGTCTGTCAAAAACAACACCGGTTACTGAATCCCCCCCCCACAACGATCCAGACAGGAGGGTGCCCAAGCCCTCCTGCCCTGTCGAACCGCGAACCCCCCCTCCCCCCCGACAACATCGGAGCAAGAGGGAGCCCAAGCCCTCTTGCCCCGGCGATCGTGCCCTCCCCCGACTCGATATGGCCAGGAGGGAGCCCAAGCCCTCCTGGCCCTGGCAACCCCCCTTCCGACACGAACGGGCCAGGAGAGAGCCCAAGCTCTCCTGGCCCTGGCGACCCCCCCCCTCCGACACAAATAGGCCAGGAGAGAGCCCAAGCTCTCCTGGCCCTGGCGACCCCCCCTTCCCGACTGGATTGGGCCAGGAGGGAGCCAAAGCCCTCCTGGCCCCGGTGACCCCCTACCCCCCACCCCCACTACAATACGGGCAGGAGGGATCCCAGGCCCTCCTGCCCTCGACACAACTCCCCTCCCCCAAAGACCACCCCCCCGAACTCCCGATGAGCCCCCCTGCCGCGATGGTTGCGGTGGGTAGGTTGCCGGGCCGCTGAACTGATCGCGCCAGCGGCCATCAGCTTAGCAGCCCCTTAGACCTGGTTTGACTTCGTCTAAGTCAAAAAGGTATAAGTGCCGACTAGGCAACCTGCCTACGGTTTTGGTTATACCTGTTGTACGCCTTGGTGTAGGTCGGCCCACCTCCTGCCCACTGCCCGCCCTTTCCCCTCCTCTAAACATGCCTCTTTTCTTCTCTGTGCGTTTAGAGGCAGGGGAAAGGCCTAAGCTGTTTTTAGATACGTCTAAAAACCAGCTTTGGTTATGGGTACTTGGACGATCAGGCTTTTTGATCGTTCAAGTAGCCATTTAGGACACCTTTTAGACTTTTCTTTTTTGATTATGAACACGATACTGTATATTGCGTGATCTGATTAGAGATTGTGATATATTATGTGTTGCTGTTTTTTTCATACTGCCTAACACTTACATAAAAGGTAGTTTATCAAATCAAATAAATCCAATTTTTGCTTCTTTAGTTAGATTTTACATTCAATTCAATCACCCCTATCCAGTATTTTCCAAAAGAAAAAACAGCTTCCAGAACTCTGTGCATTAAATAAAATAGGGTATGCTGTTAATACTATTCTATAACCTGTTTGTGTAATTTTATGTGCAAGTTTATAGAATTTGGAGGTGAGAATGTAGGTAGGAAAAACAGCATAGAAAGAAATATAGCTTGAGTAGACAATGGATAGTAATGAGGATGCACGACTGTGACCAGGCCCAGATTCAGGCATACACAACTGCCTCAGAAGCCAAATTTTGGTTTCCAAAATAGGTCATGTGCATGTGCTGTGGCATGGTCTTCAAGTTTAATAAAAATTCAAAGCAATATATTTCAAAAAAAAGTCACCGCTTCTCTTCTTAAGTCTCCAATCTGGGGGATCTCTGAGACCCCTTTCACTCCCTGCTCTCTGGGTGCCAAAATCTTAAAACTAGCTCTGACAGTAATTGTCCCAGTTCCTACATCAGAAAGAATTAACATTTTTTAAAAAAAATAGAGCATACTATCCAATAAAAAGCATACTGTGTGTAAACCTGGCACAGCTTAAAGCAGATTTAGTATAGTTGTGCAAGACAAATGCACTTCCTGCCACTTTTATTCTTTAATCTTATCTATTGTTTTGCCTTTTGTCTTTGTTTTGTTCTATTTCTATCATTTAAATTTCTCCAGAATTCTACTGTTCAACGGCTCCCCCTTCTGCTTCTATTCCTTTCTCTCCTCTCTTCTACCTTCCAAAGTATTTAGATCAATGCTGTCTTGTTAAAATGTTTATTTTATTTTTATTTTTCCTCTAACTCTACTTTTCACTTCTCTATTACCCTCCAGGTACTTTAGTTAGATTGTGAGCCTTCGGGACAGTAAGGGAATTTTTCAAGTACCTTTCTTATTTCTAATCTTAATGTATATTTTCTGTAAACCGCTTAGAACCTAACGGATGTAGCGGTATATAAGAAATAAATTACATTACATTACATTTTATCACTCATGCCACAAGTGCAAAGCCTTCATTATATGTTGACTTACGTATTACAGACAGTTTCACTGACACAACCGCTTCCCTTGCAGCGAATGTCACCTCGCCAGAATGATGCAACTGGGCTTCTTTCAAGATAAGCTTGTAACTGTTTCCATCTGCCTCCATTGTCCAGTTTTTGTCCGGTTCGATATTGGAGCCATTATAATACCAAGCCACCTCACTCATCGGCACTGCTTCGCTTAACACACAGCTAAATGTAGCCTGGCTTCCTGTGGTGACTTCGGTGTCAATCAGAGGCTTTAAAAATGTCAGGCGCCATCCTGGAGTTAAAAAGTGTATGATCAAAACCCCCAAACGGTGAAAAGAAACATGTGATAGCAACGTATAACAAGAAACTTTGAAATGTAAAATATCTTGTATGCAAACAATGTGGAAAGAGGTCAAATAAATAAACCATTCAGAATGCTAAGACCATTTCATTAACTACACCAGAAGAAATTAGTCAACAGAAGAGCCACAAAGTAGCTCATCTGATTTGTTTAAAGTGGCATGAACTGTAAAGGCCCACATTTATTGCGTTTTACCATTAGTTTTAAAATGAATGTACATCTTTAATAGTTCCTGGCATGTCAATTATGATATCAGTCTCAGCACACACTGGTCAGAGTCACTAAGTATGACGCAATTTATGGTCCTCTTGATAGCTTTGTTGCTTAGCTTAAGTCCATTGCAAGAAAGGAGTTTGCAGAATTTCAGAAGATGAAATTAAGTCTACCTGCTAATTTTCTTTCCTTTCGTCCCAATAGAATAGTCCAAGTACTTGTGTTCCATACATTGAGCAGGTAGAGATAGAAAATACATAACTAAAAGGTCCACCCTAAAGAGCACTGTGCAGCTCCGATTGATCAGTATTTTGATGACAACGCAGTGTAACCAGACAAAGGAACAACTTTATGTGTCCAAGTAGTTGTAACCTATGTTCTCTCTAACGTGCGTGAATGAAAATGAAAAGAACTCTTTAATACATCCTCTCCCTAAATTTGTGTGTATGAGTAAAGCAGATGTGATGTACTTGTCTGAAAACAGCATAATAAAATACAGGGTTTTAGGTTTGTTCAATATTTTTCTTGGTACTGAGGAAACGACCCCCCCCCCCTTTTACAAAAGTGCGGAAGAGATTTTTAGCACCAGCCGGAACGCTGGATGCTGCTACGATGGTCGTCAGAGCGGTGCAGAGCATTCAGCATGCCAGCCTGTCGAATACCAGGTTCAATTAAAAATCTTAATATTGACTTCTAAGGCTCTCCGTATATGTATTCCGACTTACCTGGCTTCTTTGACTGTCCCCTATGCTCCCATTCACACTCTGATTTCTATTAATGATCACAGTTTAGTACTTCCCATCCTGCAACAGGAGTATTATGAATCCACTCGTAAGAGTGTTTTTTATTTTATTGGTCCATTTTTCGACAGTGAACCACAGTATCTTTGATCAGAAACCTGCTATCGTCAATTTAGGGTTGGGCTGAAGAGTTATCTTTTTGTTCTAGCCATTGGGGAGTTCACAGTTAACAGCATCAAATAAAATTCTGTGTCGTTTCGTGCAGTTCCCTGTCTTTGGGACAGAAAGAGCCAGATTGTATTGGAAATTTAACTTGTGCGTGTCGAATGATCTTGGCTGTTTATCTGTCCTATCAGACTATGGTGTTCTCTTCTATTACTTTGATTTTGATTTTATCATACTTTGCCTCGATTTGCATTTGTGAAAAAGGCACATTCATTAAATTTATAGACTTGAAAGAATAAATGCTGAAAGTGTGGGGCATGGTAATAGATAAATTGATACGGGGCCCATTGGCATCTTATGTTACCTCATTATAGTTGATAATAATTGAATGTTTACTGTGAATCAGTTTTTTGTTCATTTTGGGACATATCCAGGGTAGAGTGGGAGAGGGTTGTTTATGTCACAATTTGATTTTTTAATTTTTAAACTTGGAATGGGTGGGAAGATATCATTATCATAATAGGGTAAGGTTTTTATGGTAATATATGTATTTATGTTATATTGAAGGATTATTGATGATGAAAATGGTTGATTATGAGCACGGGAAAGTTGAATGTGCTTTAATTGCATCATTATACGTTACATTTGTTGTATTGCACTGTTGAAGATTTGAAAATTAATAAAGAATATATAAATAAATAATATTTGCCCCCACCTCCCTCCTTCAAGCTTTACCTTTCACGGTCAGGAATGCTGAGGATACCGCATCACTTGCCAGAAAGGTCACTCTGCAGCTGTCTTTGCAGGTCAGGTTCTTCAGAAGGAGAAGGTGCCGCTGACCATTTTCAAAGAAAACCATTTCAGTATTTTCAGTTGTCCTTGCTGGTTCATCATCGATTAACCAGTTGTAATTATAGCATTCGGGTTTGGAAAGGTAGCACTCAAAAAGAGCCTCACCCCCTTCCACAGCTTCCACATTCTCCAGTCCTTTCACAATAGTGTTTTTGGCTATTTAAAAGACAAAACAACCAACAGACATGATCAGACAATGACTTACTAGAGCTGAAGGAATTTAAAACTAGTAGGTGTTTTATGTTAAGGCAAGCAGCAGTTTGAGCAATTATAATTGTATAGAAGACTACTCCAGTTAAGTGACACAGAGCATATTCTATTTCCTGTAATTACATCATATCAGAAATGTTATTCTTAAAATTAAAAGAAAGAAAGAAATGTTATTTTTTATTGGGGGTGGGGTAGGGATGAGAAGGGTTGTAATGCAATTGAGAAAAATAAAACCGTAAAACGTAAAGAAATTGATTTTTTTTTTTAAAGTGGCATCTTTTTTTTTTCTTTAATCTAATCTAGTCTTCAATTTATACACCGGGTCATCTCTCGTTGGAGCTCGACCCGGTTTACAAGAAGTCAAGAAACTAGAATATACATAAAATAAGGAGAAAATAAAAGATAATAAAAATTAGTTTAGTCTATAATAGAAGGAAATCTTGCTATGTTAACAATTAGTAGGTTCTGCAGGTAAGCTAATTAGATATTGTGAGAATAGCAGGGTTTTTAAGGTTTTCTGAAATAATTGCAATTGGTCTATCATTGTAATAACACCAGGAAGTCCATTCCAAATCTCTACCAACTTGAAAACATAGAACCGACATGGGGTGCTATTACAGAATCTAGTTCATGGATTACTCATGGTTTCATTAAAAGGACAGCTATCATCATACAGCGTATTAAAGAAAATAAACAGAAGTTCTAGAAAAGAAAATCTTAAAAAATAACTCCCTGAGGATCAAAACCTGTCTTATATACTCCTAGTGCTATCAGAAGTGATAAACCAAAAGGGATTTCCTCACATAACATTAATTCATGGATTTCACAGTTTGAAGAAACTGGGATCTTTAAAAAAAGACATTAACATTTATAAAAATGTATCTTTTTATATTTTAAAAGGTCAAATATTGTTGACCAAATTTGAAAATGTGGAGACAGGAACTCTTTCAGGAAAATGTTAAAAAACACAACTATTTGTAGATGCATTTCTTTGAGCAATTGATCTTATGTAAAGATTGAATCAGTCTATTTTGTTCTGATTTTTAATATTTTATGTTTGTAACTTTCTGTAAACCGCTTTGGAAAAAAACGGTATAGAAATTTTAAAAATAAATAAATAAAATAAATTTAGGGGTCCTTTTACAAAGGTGTGGTAGCGGTTTAATGCGCGGAACACCGCGCGTTAAACCGCCTGCCGCGCTAGTATCCAACGCCTCCACTGATGAGGCGTTAGGATTTTAGGCTGCCGCGGGGGGTTAGCGCGTGTTGAAAGGAGCCCTTATATTCTTGTTGGAGATTAGATCATGATTAAAATTTCATAGTTAACTTATGTAAATATCAAATGGAGATAGCACCATTTACATAAGCACTACATAAACAAAATTACTAGAACTGATTTGAGATTTTCTATATTTAGCCAAAATGCCGCTGGCATCTGGTCTGTTGTCACAGGCACTAAGGTAGCCTTCCTTCTGTTGCTACTGGAAGACCTCACCTTCAACATCAAGCTCAGCCATCACACTCGTGCCACCTGCTTCACAAACATAGATGCCTCTGTCCTCAGGAACTGCAGGCTTAATTGTAAGCTTGGCTACATTCCAGTCTTGCTCAATAGTGATTCGCTTCCCATCAGCAAGGACCTCCTGGTCGTTTTTCTTCCACGTGGCCTGCACCGGCCTAGAATACTGGCAAATGAACTCTGCTGTGCCATCTTCATCAACAGTAAGGTCGCCCATGGGACTGACCACTTCAACGGTTGGATCTGTCAACCAACATGTCAGGAAGGACATGCATTAGCAGATCTCAGTGAAAATGGTGGCTTAGGCTCTTGGCAAGCACAGAGCTTATTTGGAAGCAAAACTACATGAACCTGCAAGCATGGGGAGTGGCCTATGGGAGCCTTGATTTAGGTTTTGCTTGTGCCAGCAACAGGCTTTAGCAGTGCAAAAGTGATAGATTAGGGGGATGCTGCATGGGACAGACAGAGTGAAATTTTTGAAGGATATGGAAGAGCCTTTAAATTACATATTTTGGGGGACAGAAGCAACCAACCACTTTGTTTTCACAAGGGGAAAGCAATTTTGAGCAGACCATGTACATTGTCTATATGCCTGGGCTTCCCTGTATTAGTACAAGAAGTCTGTATGCTATCTTCTGTGGCTTTGAAAAAAACAAGTGCCAGCCGTACTAGGAATACCCAGTTCCTAGGCCTTTCTATTTCAAGATGAATGGTAAATCTCAGATTGTCACAAAAAAAAAACCCAACAACTATTAAGTCCCTCAATAAAGTCCATAATCGCTAGGCAATGAAGGGTAGAAAGCCTTTAATGAATCAGGTCTTAAGTCTGATTTCTTTTTTTCTCATATCTTTCTATATTACTGTTTCTTTTTTTTTGTTTGTTTGTTTCTTTCCTTTATGTTATTGCATGATAGTCATGTTTTTACAGAATAGTACTAAGGTGCATACTGGCATATATGTGCATATGTGCAACGAGTGCACAAACGTTAATGTGTAGATTATAGAACTGTCCTTATACCCCCACATTCTATGTATGGTACTTAGATTTACATGCCCTAATTCAGGTGCGATCCTGAGTTGCACGTAAACTAAATTAGCTAATGAGCCATTAAAACGCAATCATTGGCTGCTAACAATCAATTATTGGCGTAAATTGGTGCTAATTTAGAGTTGCGTGTACAACTATGTATGTATGATTCTATAAAGAACATAAGAATTGCCATACTGGGAAAGACTGAAGGTCCATCAAGCCCAGTATCCTGTTTCCAACAGTGGCCAACCCAGGTCCCAAGTACCTAGTTAGCTCCCAAATACCAAAACAGATTCTATGGTGCATATCCTAGAAATAAGCAGTGGATTTCGCCAAGCCATCTCAATAATGGCAAATGGACTTCTCTTTTAGGAAATTATCCAAACCTTTTTTAAACCCAGCCAAGCTAACTGAGTTCACCACATTCTCCGGCAATGAATTCCAGTTTAATTACACATTGTGTGAAGAAATACTCCCATGCACAAACCAAAAGGCAGCCATGGGACGCTAATGCACATTCCCAAAAGTTACACCCAGTGTTATAGAATTGGTGGAATGTGTGCCCAACTTGCGTGCCAGGATTTGAACCTAGTTTTAATAGCTGCAAATCCTGGCATCTAATTTTAGTCATGTGAATCAGTGCTCAGCACAATTCTATAAAGGGTGCTCATCCTGGAGTATTTATAGAATAGCCCTGAGTGCTAATTTTTCCTGGCACTCAAATTTGTACAGCTTACTGAATCTGATCCATAGTGTATTCTTGAAAATGAACTTTTATTTGTTAGGTACTCTTAGTGGCATAGTCAGGGGAGGGTCGGACTTCCCCGGGTGCTGTCATAGTTGGGGCAAGGCATCTCTTCTCGTATCCACCCCCTGTTCCTTCCCCACCTGTCCCACACCTCACATGTGCCGTCTCTCCCCCCTGTATCGCTAACTCTTCATGGCTTGAGTAACATCACCAACCTTCTGCTCTCGCTGGCCTCGATCCTCTTTCTGAAGTCATTTCCTAGTCATGGGACCAGGAAATGATGTCAGAAGGAAAGCCACGGCTGGTGCAGGCAGCAGGTTGCTGATGCTGCTTGCACCGACGAAGTTAAAGAAGTATGGAGGGGAGGGGGGGAAGCGGGTGGGGGGACACCACCGCCCCGGGCACCACCCATCCTCACTACGCCACTGTTGTGTTATACGTGTTTGCCATTTTTGTTTTGATGATCGTGATGATCGTTATGTATTTTGCGAATTGTCTTGAATGTCTGGTTCGGTTTCGGAAGATGATATAGAAGTCTAAGTATAAAAATAAGTTCACCTATGTGGGGAATAAGGAGGCAAGCAAAGAAAGAGGGGATGCAGTATGCAGACAGAGGTGGTAAAGGGAGTTGAGCAGAATAGTGTTGGAGATAGGCGGAGTGCCTTGTTAAAACTATGGTGAAAGCTGCAGAGATCTAAAGCTCTGCCGAGGAGAAGCAGTGACCCTGTAAAGTCGCTACAAGTCACAGTGACTGAAGCCACACTGAGAGGAAGCAGCACTCACATTAAAAACTATGAAGTGGATATTCAAAGACCTTCATATCATACGCTACTCATTGGAGGAGGGGAGGATATCTTAAAGCTGAACAGGCAGCCAGGCGTGTTCGCGGCAGGCAAGCAGGCTCATTTGGGGCTGCAGAAGATGGGGCTGACAGATTAGAAAGCAGGGCAGCAGAAGGCAAGGCAGTTGCAAAGGGCTTCAGCGATTGGTCCTGAGCAGTCGCTTTTTGTGAGTCCAGTCAGATCGAAAAAAAGTTTAGTGAATCGCGTCCCTGCCTACTTTGCATGCAGTTCCCCTCATTTGCACGCGTGCACCGGAAGCGGATCGCTACACAGGTTAGTGAATACTGCAGGAGGGAAATCTGGTCGCTAAGGGCTCGCAAACCGATCAGTACACGATCGGTTTGCTTAGTGAATCTAGCCCAAAGATCTTGGGTTTTTACATACCAAAATATTATATTGCTTTGTCACCTTCTTATCACCCTTCCGCATCTCTCTGTCTCTCATCCACCCACCCCTTCCCTCTTCCTGGGAGAATGCCATGGGAATGCTTTCATGTTTCACTTATATATACTCATATTTGTCAACATTTGCTTATTTTTGATCTGAAGAAGGGTTACTTTCAAAAGCTAACTTAAAAAAATGCATTAAACCCCCGTTTTACAAAACCACAAAAGTGGCTTTTAGTACAGGCTGGCGTGCTGAATGCTCTGAGTTGCTGAGCATCGGGAGTAGCACAAAACCGCTTTCACGATTTTGTAAAAGGGGGAGGGGTATGGGGGTAAGTTAGTCTAATAAAAAAGGTATTGTCTTATTTCTTTAAAACAATTCATGAAATGGAATGAAAAGAATTATTTTTTCATATTTAAAAAGTCAATATTTTTTCACCATTGTTTTCTTTATGGGGAAAATAGCAAATGCTAAATTTCTGATGGAATCAAATCTAGATAGATGAATTTATGCAAAATGCCCTGCACTGGCAAACTAATCACTGTAAGGATTTTGAGGCCCTTTTACTAAAACGCACTAAAAGGTTGGCGTATCCTTGACGTAGGTCTTTCCTGTTTGCCGAGGCCACTTTTAACGCAGTAGTAAAATAGCCCCATTTTCCATTTTTCCTATTATTGGCCTTATGCTAATTTATTTCCCCATTATTATTACTACTTATCTCAGTGCGTGAGCCCCTATAGACACTTCTTTTGTAGGCGCTAAGGGTTCCCACCCTAACTACATAATAATCGGTTGGTATGCTAACCAACGAGCACAGAAGACACCTGCTTTTAGTCCCTGTCCCATCCCCAGTGCTAAAAAAATAAAATCTATTCTTTAAGAACATAAAGAATAGCCTTACTGGGTCAGACCAATGGTCCTTTAAGCCCAATAGCCCGTCCTCACGGTGGCCAATACAGGTCACCTGGCCAAAACCCAAGGAGTAGCAATATTCCATGCTACCGAACCAGGGCAAGCAGCGGCTTCCCCCGTGTCTTTCGCAATAACAGACTATGGACTTTTCCTCCAGGAACTTGTCCAAACCTTTCTTAAAACCAGCTATGCTATCCGCTCTTACCACATCCTCTGGCAACGCATTCCAGAGCTTAACTATTCTCTGAGTGAAAAAAAATTTCTTCCTATTGGTTTTAAAAATATTTCCCCGCAACTTCATCAAGTGTCCCCCTAGTCTTTGTAATTTTTGATGGAGTGAAAAATCGATCCACTAGTACCCGTGCATGGAAGGTATGCAATGTTCCCCAAACTACCGCAGGATGCCTGTGAGAACCCCAAGGCAGTGCTTTTTATCTTGCAGTAAGCATACGTTAGCACTTATCACAGCTTAGTAAAAAAAAAAAAAAACCTTTATTTTTTTAACATATTTATTAGATTTATAATACGCTGCCTAATATTATGCTCCTGGGTGGCTATTCAGGAAGTAGAGAAAATTGGACATAGAAGTGAAACAGATTGCGGCTGCAAAGAATGTGTGCTACCAGCAGCCCCTCCCCCCTCTGAAGTCTTCTGATGACTTGGAATGATAAGCGACTTTACAGGGGATTAAGACAAGCACAGTTAGGATCATATTAGTGCGTATGAGATTTATCTTATCACAATACTCTTCTGCACATATTCGGTATTTTAACAAACAGATTTCTCAGTGCAAGCTAGACAAAATATTCATGAATATAGTAACATTTCTTGCAGTACTGACTCTCTCTCTACAGCAAGAAAACAGACATATTTTCTTAACTAGAGGACTACAGGTGGTATATCACCAAAATTGGCAAAACCTACAAAGCTGAAAAAAAAAAACCCAAGATTTTTTTTTATCGTGTTCACAATACAAGAAAGGTTTCAAGGACAATGAGTTCATGAAATACAGGCTCTCTTATTTTTCTTTGTTAATCTACCAGTCATTCAGCCGGCAGCAGTTAGCAATTTTTTTAAACACTGGCCACTGTGGACAGAATTCGGCCTGATATTCTGTGCCAGGCTGCGACTTGGCACCAGCAATGATTACTGGAATATGAATGGCCCAGACTGTACCACCCTTACTTATTTGGATAACAGCCAATATTCAACCAGGAACCATGTAAGACACTTATGTGGGTCCCAGCTGAATATTGTCCGGGACCCGCATAAGGCAAAATGCCATTCCCAACCCCTCTGGATTCAAAGCTTCCCTCCCCTCTCTCAAACCCAGAAGTTCCTCTACAATCACAAAATCTACCACTTTCCACACACACCCTGGTCCTCTCTAGAATCACCCATCACCCCCAGCCCTTTCTAGAGAGGCTGGAGCAGTCCTCTTTCTGATCCTGCCTTTTCAGCTCCAGGTTTGAAAGTGGTGGTGCCCCTAGCAATAGTCTTGCAGTACTACATGCTAGGGGTACTGACGCCTGGTTGTAGTACTGCAAGACTATCACTAGGGGCACCACCAAAGCTGAAGCGGAAGGTATGAAAAAGAAACTATTTTAGCTTCTCTCACTAGACACCAGGATCTACTCTGAGTAAGTACTGAAGATACAGGGGATTCTGGGGAAGTCTGAGAGGGAGTGGCGAGGGGTGTATTTGGGATTGTGGTTGGAGGGGGGTATTTCAGATTGAAGAGAGGTTTTCAGGGGAGAGGTCATGGATCAATGGTTGATGCTAAGGGGATCAGAATGAGGGTGATCATTCCAACTATAATTTTCTTCAGGGTGTGATAGCTTATAGGAGAGTTATACAAACTAAAGATCAGTATAATGTTATTTTAATGGGCCAGTATGAATTATTTAACGGGCCTGTATGAAGATAACAATTACTGTAATTTTTTATTATAACTATAAAAATCCATATTGCCAACCCTGTCCTGGAGGACCACCAGCCAGTCCGGTTTTCAGGATAGCCCTAATGAATATGCATGGCGCAGATTTGAATGCCTGTCACCTCCATTATATGCAAATTGATGTGATGTTGACGCTCCTGAGGGGTCCAGAGTCCCTGGGTGCGTAGATCTCCCAGGTGAGCTCCCCACGCATAGGGGGAGGCATCCGTGGTTATGATCATGGAGTGAGGGGGTAGATGGAAGAGTAGACCCCTGGAAAGATTGGAGTAGTTCAACCACCATTGAAGAGATTGCTGAAGAGACGATGTCACAGAGAAGGGATGAGAAAGAGGATCCGTGGTCTGTGACCATTGGTTGGCAAGAGTCCATTGAGGTGTCCTGAGGTGGAGTCGCGCCAGAGGAAGCACATGGACCGTCGAGGCCATGTGGCCCAGGAGGACCATCATCTGTCGGGCAGGAATGGAGTGATGACGGAGCACCTGACGACAGAGGTGGAGCAGGGTCCGTTGACGGTCGGAGGGGAGAAACGCCCTCATTAGTGTGGTGTTGAGAACTGCTCCAATGAACTGAAGTCGCTGTGTGGGAAGCAGATGCGACTTGGGGTAGTTGATCTCGAACCCCAGGAGATGGAGGAAAGAGATGGTCTGATGAGTGGCTTGTAGCACAAATGGAGACGTAGGTGCTTTCACCAACCAATCGTCCAAGTAGGGGAACACCTGGAGGTTGTGAGACCTGAGGAAGGCCGCCACCACAATAAGGCACTTGGTGAACACCCTGGGCGATGAAGCGAGGCCAAAAGGTAGCACTTTGTACTGATAGTGACGGTGCTGTATCTGAAACCGTAGGTAGCAACGTGAAGTCGGATTGATTGGGATGTGAGTGTAGGCCTCTTTGAGGTCCAGGGAACATAGCCAGTCGTGTTGAGAGAGAAGAGGGTAAAGCGTGGCAAGGGAGAGCATTCTGAACTTCTCCTTGACCAGACACTTGTTGAGGTCCCTGAGATCGAGGATGGGACGAAGGTCTCCTGTCTTCTTGGGAACCAGGAAGTAGCGGGAGTAGAATCCCTGACCCCTTTGGTCCGGAGGCACCTCTTCGATGGCATTGAGAAGAAGGAGGGATTGGACCTCCCTCAGGAGGAGGGGGGTTTGGGAGGAGTGAGAAGCAGACTCTACGGGAGGATTGTCTGGGGGAAGAGTCTGGAAGTTGAGAGAGTAGCCGTGGCGAATGATGTTGAGGACCCATTGGTCTGATGTGATGACCTCCCAACGGCTGAGGAAGATTTGGAGGCGACCTCCGATAGGCTGAGGAAGAGTCAATAATGATGGGAGACTGGCTATGCCCTGGAGGAAAAAGTCAAAAGGGCTGAGATGGTTTGGACGGAGGGAGAGGCTTGGCAGGTTGGTGAGACTGTGAGCGAGCCTGAGATTGATGCTGTTGACGAGGTCGGCGGGGCTGCTGTTGAGGCGGGTTGAGAGGTCTGGCCGAGAACCTGCGCTGGTATGAAGACTGCTGTCTGTAGGTGCGAGCAGGTGGAGTCTTCTTTTTAGGTTTAATCAGAGTGTCCCACCTGGTCTCATGTGCTGAGAGTTTCTGGGTTGTTGAGTCCAGGGACTCTCCGAAGAGTTCATCACCCAGACAAGGTGCGTTAGCCAGGCGGTCCTGGTGGTTAATGTCCAGGTCAGAGACTCTCAGCCATGCCAAACGTCGCATGGCCACCGCCATGGCAGATGCGCGAGAGGTCTGCTCAAATGAGTCGTAGATGGAGCGAACCATGAATTTCCTGAGTTGGAGGAGGCTGGAAATATGTTGCTGGAAAAGAGGGACCTTACGTTCAGGAAGGTATTTCTGTAAGGAGGAGAGCTGTTGCACCAGATGCTTCATGTAGAAGGAGAAGTGGAAGGTGTAGTTGTTGGCTCTATTGGCTAACATGGCATTTTGGAAAAGGCGCTTACCAAATTTATCCATGGTCTTTCCCTCTCTGCCAGGAGGGGTGGAGGCATATACACTGGAACCCTGAGATTTTTTCAAAGTAGATTCCACCAGGAGGGACTCGTGGGGCAATTGAGGTTTATCAAACCCTGGGATTGGAATAACCCGGTACAAGCTATCCAATTTACGAGGGGCTCCAGGAACCGTGAGGGGAGCTTCCCAGTTTTTATAGAAAGTTTCCCGTAAGATGTCGTGGATGGGCAACTTCAGAAATTCTTTGGGAGGTTGCTCAAAGTCTAGGGCATCGAGGAAAGCCTGAGACTTTTTAGAGTCGGACTCTAAGGGAATGGAAAGAGCTGCTGACATCTCCCTAAGGAATTTGGAGAAAGAGGATTGCTCTGGTTTGGAGACGGTGTCGGTCATGGAGGGTTCTTCGTCGGTTGACGAAGCGTCCTCCTCGGTACCGTGAGGGGAGTCTTCCCACAAATCTGGGTCCCTAACGTCGGGGTGCGTACATTTGGACATCGGTGTGGAGGGCTCAGCATGGCGGGTCTTTGAAATAGATTTGCCTGAGCGCACCGAGGCGGTACCGGGTGAGGAAGACCGATGTCGTTCCTGGGACCGGACAGGGTCGGCAGCATCACGGGTATGTACTGTAGGTGTTTCTGCCAAGAGCACCGGCATGGAAGTATTAATCGGTACGGAGGGGGTCGACACCAATGGGACAGTGTGAGGCTCGGACCTGTCCCGTACCGGAAGGTGCGGTGCCAGCAACGCCGGCAACAGTTGTTGGAGCTGTTGTTGCAGCTGTTCCTGTAACTGTGTTTGGAGTATGGCCGCGATGCGGTCGTCCAGGGGAGGCACCGGTACCGCTTTTCGGTACCATAGGTGCCGCTCTACGCTCCGGTGATGAGGAGGCCGATGATGAGGCACTCACCGAGATCAGAGCGGAGCGTTTGCGGGGCCGGTGCGGTGCCGGGAGGGCCGGTGTCGCAACCGTGGCAGGAGGGCGCTCAAGGGAAGTGGGAGGCTTCTTAGCCGGCTTACCTGGGCCCAACGACCCCGAGGAAGAGTCCGGTGGTGTTGATGTCGTCGGTGCCGACTTTTGTGGTGCCGTCGACGTCGCAGCCGGTTCCATGGCAGATCCGGTACCAAACAAAATATTTTGCTGGATCTGCCGATTTTTCAAAGTACGCTTTTTAAGCGTAGCACAGCGGGTGCAAGTGTCAGCCCGATGCTCTGGACCCAAGCACTGGAGGCACCAATTGTGTGGGTCGGTGAGGGAGATCGGGCGTGCACACCGCTGGCACTTCTTAAAACCCGGTTGAGGGGGCATGAATGGAAACACGGCCTCCGCAAAATCGAACCCGGAGGCCTGTATGGTGGCAACAGGCCCCGCCGGGGCTGGCCTGAAAAAATAAGGAAAACTCGACGAGTTTTTTTTTTGAAAACAAAAATAAAGGGAATCCGATAAGAAAAAAGGAAAAAAAGTGAAAAAATACGCGAGCGGGAAGGCAAAAATTAGTTTTTCAACGGCCGTTGAAAACACATGCGTCTTCTTCGCTCCGCGGAAACGAAGAAACTGGGGACCACGCTCTCCTCCGTCGGGCGGGAAGGCACTCGCGCATGCGCGGTGCGGCCAACTAGAACTTTCTAGTTAAAAAGGTCCGTACCGGGGCTCCGTCGGTGACGTCACCCATGCGTTAAGAATATGCTGCCTGCTTGTCCTGGGATAATCTGCAAACAGCCCTGATGATGTGGATTGCATGAGGAAGGACATAGAGAAGCTTGAAAAATGGTTCGAAATTTGGCAGCTAAGATTCAATGCTAAGAAATGAAAGGTCATGCATTTGGGCTGCCAAACCCCAAGGGAACAGTACAGTTTAGGGGGGGGGTAAACCTTTGTGCACAAAAGAGGAGTGGGACATGGGTGTGATAGAATGTGATGATCTTAAGGTGGCCAAACAGGTTGAAAATGCAAAGAGAAAAGCTAAAAAGGATACTTGATTGCAAAGAGAGAGGAATGATCAGTAGGAAAAATGAACTACTGATGTTCCTGTACAAGATTCTGAGATTTCATTTAGAATATTGTGCACAAAAAGATAAAACAGGATGGAGTCAGTCCAGAGGAAAGCTACTAAAATGGTCAGTGGTCTTTGTCATAAGGTGTACAGTGACAGACCTAAAGATTTTAATATGTATACTTTGGAGGAAATATCTGTGTTTAAATATCTGTGTGAAAACCAAAAAAACTCTGTGGAGTGACGATGTTCCTAAATGGACTTTATTTGAAAGTGTCAAAGTTCCAAAGGTACACTGAAATCATCCACATAAAAATAAATCATCCACATAAAAATAAATCATCCACATAAGAGCCTTAAAGGACCTAGTCCGCTAGGGATACAGGACCCAACATGGTCCGCGTTTCGACAAAAAGTCTTCTTCAGGGGTCCCTGGGGGTCCTATAAAGGTGAGTATGTGGGAAACAATTGTGTGGTGAACCGGAAGTGAGACACTGCTTGCATTTGCAAATGTGTGGATGATTTACTTTTATGTGGATGGAATTATTTTATGTGGATGATTTTAGTGTACCTTTGGAATTTTGATACTTTCAAATAAAGTCCATTTGGGAACATCGTCACTCCACAGAGTTTTTTTGGTTTTCTCTGGATTTTCTTCTTTGTGGATATTTTGGGGTCAATTCCTTTTGTTTTTTGCTTGTTCCTTTAAATATCTGTGTGTCATAAATGCGCATAAGGCAAATCTCTTTCATGTGAAAGGAAACTCTGAAAAGAGGGAGCATAGGATGAAGGAGAAAGGGGAAAGATTCCGAAGTAACCTCAGAAAAATACTTTTTCATGGAAATCTTGGTGAATGCTTGGAACAGCCTCCCAGTGGAGATGATGGAAACAACGCTGCATCTCTAAGAGATAGAAAGAGGTAGCAGATGGCATGGTTAGATACGGTCTTTATCTGCCTTCATTTTTCTCTCTTTCTAATCTCTCTCTTAGTGAAATTCATCCTAATTTTCAAAGAGGCTAACTTAGCAGCATAATTCTGAAAGTTAGAAGGAGAAATTAGGTTCTTACCTGCTAATTTACTTTCTTTTAGCTTCTCCAGACCAGTAGAGGTTAACTTTACGAATGGGTATATATCTAATCATGACCAGCAGGTGGAGACTGAAAACAAAACTTTGGGACAGTATATCCTAGCCCCTCCTCTCTATTTCCCTCAGTCTGCCGAATAGCCAAGCAGAACCAAGAACTGGAAAACAACAGAGAGAAAAAACAATACTCCGAAAGGAGTAACAAATAACATACCCAAAAATGCTGTTGGAAAATGCAGAGGAGAAATTCCCGAAGGAAGAAGGTCCCCACAGCTCGCCAGCTAAGCCAGCCGAGCCACAGCCGCTGTTCTTCAATTCTCCCCGGCCCTAGAAAAATACTAGAACCCGCAGCAAAAACCAAAAACTGCCCGCGCAACAGCCCCAACAACAACAACAACAGACAGGGTGGGGACCTCTACTGGTCTGGAGAAGCTAAAAGAAAGTAAATTAGCAGGTAAGAACCTAATTTCTCCTTCTTTAGCACTCTCCAGACCAGTAGAGGTTAACTTTACGAATGGGACGTACCAAAGCAGTCCCTCTCACGGGCGGGACCCCCGAAGGGCCGATACCAGAACACGCTCACCGAACACCGCGTCCCGACGCGCCTGAACATCTACCCGATAATGCCGAACAAATGAATGCAAGGAGGACCAAACCGCAGCCTTACAAATATCCACCGGAGGCACGAGCGACGACTCAGCCCAAGAAGCCGCCTGACCCCTAGTGGAATGAGCCTTGAGAAACTCCGGAACCGGCTTCTGACTCAGAAGATAAGCGGAAGCAATCATCTCCTTGATCCAGCGCGCAATAGTAGCCTTAGAAGCGCCAGCCCCCCGACGAGGACCCGCCAGAAGCACAAAGAGATGATCGGAGCTCCGAAAATCCCGGGTCCGCTGCACATAAGCATGGAGAACCCGACCGACATCCAACTTGCGCAGCTGTCGTTGCTCAGAAGAACCCTCCCGACTACCCAAGACCGGGAGGACCACCGATTGATTGACATGAAAAGGAGAAACTACCTTCGGCAGAAAGGAAGGAACAGGCCGCAAAACAACCCGCTCCTTCGAAAACTCCAGGAAGGGAGCCCTACAAGAGAAAGCCTGTAGCTCAGACACCCGTCTAGCGGAAGTAATGGCCACCAAAAAGACCGACTTCAGCGTAAGGTCCTTCAACGAACAGCCATCCAACAGCTCGAAAGGAGGGCGCACTAGAACAGAGAGAACCAGATTGAGATCCCAAGAGGGAATCGAGGGCCTTATGGGAGGCCTGATCAACTTGGCCGCCCTAAGAAAGCGAATCACATCAGGAATGGCTGACAAACGCTGACCTGTCACCAGCCCCCGAAAAGCCGACAGGGCCGCCAGATGAACCCGGAGAGAAGACCAGGCCAGTCCCCTATCCAGGCCATCCTGCAAAAACTCTAGAATGTTAGGCAGAGAAGCGCGAAAGGAGACCACTCCCCGCGCTCGGCACCATTCCTCAAAAAGACGCCAAACCCGTACATAAGCCCGAGAGGTAGAAAGCCTCCGGGACCCCAAAAGTGTAGAGATCACCTTGTCGGAATATCCCTTCTTACTCAGGCGGCCCCTTTCAAGAGCCAAGCCGTAAGACAAAAGGGAGACGGGTCGAACATGGGAATGGGACCCTGCGTCAGAAGATCGCACCCGAGAGGCAGAGGAAGAGGATCCGCCACCAGATGCCTCACCAGATCCGCATACCACGGACGACGAGGCCAATCCGGAGCCACCAAGACCACCAGCCCCGGATGGCGAACAATGCGAAGCAGTACTCTGCCCACTAATGGCCAAGGAGGGAACACATACAACAGCCCCTCCGTTGGCCACGGTTGGACCAGAGCATCCAGACCCTCGGCCAGACCGTCCCTGCGACGACTGAAGAAGCGGGGTACTTTGGCGTTGCCACTTGTCGCCATCAGATCCATCAGGGGCTGCCCCCAAGCACGCACTAGCAACTGAAACGCCTCGGCGCCGAGACACCACTCTCCCGGATCCAAGAAGTGACGACTGAGGAAGTCCGCCTGAACGTTTTCTACCCCGGCAATGTGAGAGGCCGAGAGGTCCAGAAGATGCGACTCCGCCCAAACCATGAGCCGAGCCGCCTCCTGCGCCACCAGAGTGCTCTTGGTGCCCCCCTGACGATTGACATAAGCCACCGCCGTGGCATTGTCCGACAGGACTCTGACCGACTTGCCCAACAAAAGGGAGTGGAAAGCCAACAGCGCCAGCCGGACCGCCCTGGTCTCCAACACGTTGATCGACCAGGAGGCCTCCTCCGTGGACCAGGTTCCCTGAGCTGAGTGACCCAGGCACTGGGCCCCCCAACCCAGGAGACTCGCATCCGTAAGGAGCACCGTCCACCGCGGAAGATCTAGACCCACCCCCTGAACCAGGTGAGGGGTCCGGAGCCACCAACGCAGACTGCAGCGCGCCAAGCCTCGCAGGGGAACTGGAACATCCATCCCGTGCCTCTGGGGAGACCACCTCCGGAGCAGAGCATACTGGAGAGGACGCATGTGGGCCCGCGCCCACCTCACCACGTCCAGGGACGCCGCCATCGACCCCAGGACCTGGAGGAAATCTCGCGCCCGAGGACACCGGGACGCCAAAAGCAGGCGAATCTGAGACTGCAATTTGCTCACCCGGGCCTCTGGGAGGAAGACCTTCCCCAAGGAGGTGTCGAACAGCACCCCGAGGTACTCCAGACGCTGAGCCGGAACCAACCGACTCTTGGAAAGGTTGACCACCCAGCCCAGCGACCGGAGAAACTCCACCACCCGAGCCGTAACCCGGGAGCTTTCCTGCAACGACTTGGCCCGAATTAACCAGTCGTCCAGGTAGGGGTGTACCAGGATGCCCCCCGACCGCAAGGCTGCCGCGACGACCACCATCACCTTGGTGAACGTCCGGGGAGCCGTGGCCAGCCCAAAGGGAAGCGCACAGAACTGATAGTGCCGACCCAAGATCGCAAAGCGCAGGAAACGCTGATGAGAGGCCCGAATAGGAACATGCAAGTAGGCCTCCGTCAGATCGAGAGAAGTGAGAAACTCCCCCGGCTGAACCGCCAGAATGACCGACCGCAGCGTTTCCATACGGAAAGAGGGAACCTTGAGAGCCCTGTTGACCCCTTTCAAATCGAGGATGGGCCGAAAAGTCCCCTCCTTCTTGGGCACCACAAAGTAAATGGAGTACCTGCCCGTGCCCCACTCCGGGGGGGGCACTGGAACTACTGCCCTGAGATCTAGCAAGCGCTGAAGGGTCTGGCGAAACGCCAGCGTCTTCCCAGGAGTCTGACATGGAGAAGCGAGGAAAAAATCCGGCAGAGAGCGGGCGAACTCCAGGGCATAACCGTCCCGCACCACCTCCAGGACCCACTGATCGGACGTGATCTCGGCCCATTTGGGAAAAAAGTCGCGCAGCCGGGCCCCCACCGGAACCAAGGGGGGCGCCGGCAAGGCGTCATTGTGCAGGACGGGAGGCGGGGGAACCGGCGGAGGGATTCCCTGCCCCCCGACGGGCCCCCCGAAAGGGCTGCATGCGCTGGAAGAACCGACCCCGGGAAAACCCCGGAGACTGGAAAGAAGCAGCCCCACGCCCAGGGCGATACTTGCGAAATTCCCGCAAACGCCCCCGGGCCGCACCACCCCGAGACGCCGGGCGGGCACGGTCCTCCGGCAAACGGGGAACTTTCGAGTCCGACAGAGTCTGAATTAACTTATCCAAGTCCTCTCCAAATAAAAACGACCCCCGAAAGGGAAATTTAGTAAGCTTAGCTTTGGACGCAGCATCCGCCGCCCAAGCGCGCAGCCACAACACACGCCTTGCGGCCACGCCAAAAGCCATGGACTTAGCCGAGATCCGCACCAAGTCATACAGAGCATCCGAGAGGAATGAGGCAGCCATCTCAATCTTCGCTACCTCCTGATCCACCAGAGACCAGTCGTCAGACTCTCGATCCAAGACCCGCTCCGCCCACCGAAACACGGCGCGAGCGACCAGTCCCCCACAAATAGCCGCCTGGACCCCAAAGGCAGAGACTTGAAAATTTTGCTTAAGGATGGTCTCCAATTTGCGCTCCTCAGAGTCCCGCAAGGCAGAACCGCCCTCAACAGGCACGGTATGCCGCTTGGAAATAGCCGAGACCACCGCATCCACGACTGGCGAAGCTAACGTAGCCCGATCCCCTTCAGGAATGGGATACAGGCGAGCCATGCTGCGCGCCAGCCGAAACGGCGTCTCCGGCGTTTTCCACTGCTCAAGAATAATATCCCGAATATCCTGATGCATAGGAAAAGAGCGGGAAACGGAACGGATCCCTCGTAACAGAGGGTCCCCCACACGCGGAGTCTCCGGCGGCGCGTCCTCAAAACGCAAAGCCGAAGAAACCTGTTGAATAAGGTCAGGCAGCTCATCTCTCTGAAAAAGGCGCACCACGGACGCCTCGTCACTGGAGAACGGGAAACCCGACAACCCGCCGCCAGCTACCGTCCCCTCCAGAGGGTCCTGGAATTCCTCAGAAGGGTCCAGGTCCTCCTCCAGACCGACACGTTCCTCCGACCACAAATCCTCGTCCCACGACACCCGCGGACGCTTGGACAAGAGAGGCGGCGGAGGGGACGTCACGTCAGACGAGAGAGGCAAAGCCGCAGGGAGCGCGGAGGAAACCCCACCCCCCGAGACCCCCTGGGCGCAACCGGGACCCCCAGCCGCCTGAAAATAGGCTTTGCATAATGAAAAGAAAAAATCAGGGGAAAAACCCCCCGAGGGTCCCAAGGGACTCCCTGCCACAGCAGGGGACCCAGCAGAAACCTGCCCCTGCTTAGCCAAAACAGGGGGAAGGTCACCTGAGGTGGAAGACAAAATGGAGGGGCCAGACAGAGAAGATGGCGTCTTTCCCGCCAAAACAGCTCCCTCCATAGCCTGCAGCGGCTGAGAGACCTGAATAGTCTCAGCCGCTAAAACAGGCAAGCCGGCATCAGCTGTCAAAATATCAGCTGAGAGGGAATCCTCTAAAACCCGACCGTCGGCGGCTCGGGGAATCCCTCCGTGGGCGGACGGAGAAGACCGGGCTGCTCCACCGTTCCCTGCCGACTCGCGAGGCACCATCGGCGGGGAGCTCTGGGCGCCTGCAGCCGCTGCCGATGGAGCTCCTCCACCGCACCGGCCTGAACACCGCTTGCACAGGCCGGCCGCGAGTGCCTCGCGTCTGGAGCACAATGAGCACTTTTTTCCTTTAGAAGTGCTCATTGCTCCATACGCGACCTAGCTGTAAAAAAGTGCCGGTTAGTTGAAAAAATACAGTAAAATACAGTTTTCTTAAAGGGATACAACCCTCCAGACCAGCACTACCTCAGGATTTTTTTTTTTTTTTTACAGAACAGACTCCACAGGCTCTCGAAGCAATATGCCTTGCTTGATTTAGGGGGCAAGGCTTACTGCTGAGGCTCCTCTAAAAAAATATGGGGAGGTGGAGGAAGTGGGGGGAGGGACCCCGCTCGTGACCCGCCGGGTTTGACACCCCCGAGGTCGGACGAACCCCCAAACAGAGTCCGTCCAAGCTCCGTCCGGCTAAAAACAGGGACAATAAACCCCTAAACAAATTCCAACAGCCCTACCAAGGGAGATGGGTACAGATCACTCAACACCTGCTGGAGACTGAAAGAAGACTGAGGGAAATAGAGAGGAGGGGCTAGGATATACTGTCCCAAAGTTTTGTTTTCAGTCTCCACCTGCTGGTCATGATTAGATATATACCCATTCGTAAAGTTAACCTCTACTGGTCTGGAGAGTGCTAAAGAAGCACAAATTCTTTGACTATTGAGCTCATCCTTTTTAATGCTACTTTCCAAATGTATGTACCGTATTTTTTGCTCCATAAGACGCACCTGACCTTAAGACACACCCTTATTTCCACCCACTTTTTGAGGGAATAAAAGTGCGTCTTATAGAGCGAAAAATACGGTATATCCCTAAGGTTTTCAGGAGACATCATGGAGGGCCTGAGCACTCCGATAGGGGTGTTTCTCTGGATCCATGAATGTCCATGCCTCAGACGGTGAGCTCCTTCGGTCCTGTGTTCAACTTGTTTTTAAAAAGAAACCCATATTGTTGTTACCTTACAATGTTTACTTGTTTCTCAGACTTAATCTGATACCACACAAACAGGACCATAATGTGACAGTCCACGATGTTACAAAGAGTTCAGCCTTTCAAGATGACCAAAATATGTAAGTCCACCATCAACTACAGGCACTGTATACAAATAAACTTTATGAATATTCACTGTGGGCACATGAAAACCAGACATTTCTGCAACCTTTGAAGGACAGAGTCTTGGAACCCCTAACTTAGATATCATAAAGACCAGGCAAGTCAATCCTTGTTTTCCAGCTCCTGTTCTAAACATTTTTATAATGAGAAAATGATGGGCTTGAAAGGGGAACTGAGAAAAACGATGATACCTCATCCGTATGACCTGGAACTAAAGCATCCCTCCAACCCCCCCCCCCCCCCCCCCAATGTACATCACTCTTCTAAAGCTGATCACATGGGAAACTGAGTAAAACAATAAGGGCATTAAACTGTCTGCACAGATGCCTTGAATTGGACATGTAAAATTGTGTGCTTTATTGAACAATGTGTATATGGGGAGTGTGTGGTGCAGTGGTTAGAGCTACAGCCCCGGCACCCTGGGGTTGTGGGTTCAAATCCCACACTGCTCCTTTTGACCCTGGGCAAGTCAATTAATCCAAATGCTCTAACTAATGGAGGAAGAACCTCAGGACCCAGTTTGCCGCCAGCTATTTGACTCAGCCTGCAAACCTAGACGGGACTATCCTCATTGGCTCCAACCTCCCAATTACTATTTATATTTTTATTTTTAATTCAGATAGTTTATGATTATGATAATGTTGTTCTAATTTAATATAGGCCACCCTAATACATCTATATTTTCCCTAATTCAAAAGAGTGAAAAGAATTGAGAAGTGAAGAGAGAATTTTTGATGGTGATTTGATTTTTTTCTCTTGCACTGCCTGTATTTAGTATATGTTTTGACAAGTCACTTAATCCCCCAGTGCCCCAGGTACATTAGATAGAGTGTGAGCCCACCAGAACAGATAGGGAAAAATGCTTGAGTGCCTTAATAATTTGTAATCCACATAGAATTGTAGGATATGCAGAAAATAAATATATTACCCACATAAAGGATTTTCCAGATATAAAGCCTGTTTTGCACAGGAAAAGTCTTTTAAAAATTGTTCAACTGCGCACACACATAGGGAGTATATGCATGGAAAGTGTATGCATACTTTTATGGGGCTGTGTGCAAGTGTTTCTGGGCGCATAATTTGGGCAACTTAGAGGTGGAGCATAGAGAATACAATGCATAGATTTTCACCATTTTTGGAGCAATTTGTGTGCTATCGGGGCTGGATCAGGGAGCCTATTTTTATAAAGGCACATAGGCATCAATGTTACTTTTATAAAACAGATCTACTGTATAATAGGTGCCTTTTTGGTCTTTACACACGAGCATCTGATTATATAATCAAGACCACAGAGAGTAGATAATATTCAAACATAGTACTTTGAGGAGGAAGAGAGTGTGGTGTCGTGGTTAGAGCTACAATCTCAGCACACTGAAATTGTGGGTTCAAATCCCTTGTGACCCTAGGCAAGTCATTTAATCCTCCACTGCCCCAGGTACGTTAGACAGATTATGAAGACAGACAGGGAAAATGCTTCAAGTATCTGTATGTAACTACAAAAAGGCAGTATACAAGTCCCAATCCCTTTCCCTTACTTTGTGTAGTAAAATACCCTTTGTCCATGGTGCCATTTCAAAACATTCCCTGTAGAGAGTGGAATAAAGAAAGCTTAAAAACTAAACTAAAACTTAACCTTATATAAAGGAAGCTCTACGCGGTTAACAATAAATTTTTTAAAAATACAGTAAACTAAAATACAAGAGTTAGGGCTCCTTTTACGAAGCTGCGTTAGCGGCTTTATCGCAGGCAACTTTTTAGCACGCGCTAACCCCCAGGCTAGCCGAAAAACTGCCGCCTGCTCAAGAAGCGGCGGTAGCAGCTAGCACGGCCAGCAAATTAGCGCGCGCTATTACGCGCGTTAAACCGCTTTACGCGGCTTCGTAAAAGGAGCCCGTAGTTTTCAAAATGTTTAGCAAATAAAAAAGTTTTAAAGAAGTTTACGGAAGAGTTGGAAGGAACTGGGACACCTCAAAATTAGGGGAAGTTCATTCTATAGTTGGGAAAATTGAAACGCCCGAGAGCTGCTAAAATCTCACTTATTCAGACAATGGGCTTGGAAAAACATTAATAAAAACTGCAGGGTTTTAAATCCTTTCCAGAATCTCAACAGAAGCCCAGTCTAGCCTCTTTCTATAAAATAGTTCCTTTCCTTCTCAGGATTGCCCTCCACTACTTTCTCTGGCAACTATCCGTTATGTCTCATTGTCTTGTTCACTTTTATGCACTACTTTCGTCTCCCTTATGTGTCTTTTGCTTTGAATACAGGCCCCCTTTTATTAAGCTGCGATAGCGGTTTTTAGCACAGGGAGCTGCGCTGCTCCCGACGCTCATAGAGCGTCAGTCACTCAGCAAGCGGTGTGGGGGCAGGCCGGATGCCGAAGAGATCGCAGCTGCTCTGCACCGCTGGAGCCATCCAGGGGGGCTCCTGAAAAGGTACCGGGAGTGTGTATGGGGGGGGGGGATGATTTAAAATCCCTACATAGGCCACCCCATATAACTAGGCCACGCCCCATACACGGGCTTTGTAAAACCCATGCATAGGCCGCGGCCTATATATGGGGAAATACGGTAGGTGCGATTCTCAATCATCCACCAGGCGCTGTTTATAGAATTGCGCCTAGCGGGGCCTAAGAAGTCTTAGGCAATAATAGGCTTTGAATCCTTACAAAGAATGCTAAAAAAAATTAGGTGTTAAACATTTGTATTCTATGGGGAAATTACTGATAAATTGATAATCTTGTTTTTATTTTATGCTATCAATGTTATTCTTTGGTTGAGAACCGCTTTTACATTTTGGTTAAAGGTAATACATAAAATGAATAAATCAAATCAAATCAGCAGACACTTGATATGTTCCTGTGGCACAATAAAGCATTCCCTGCAGGTTCTTGCCACCCAAATGACCACATTCCCAGAAAATGATGTCCTCTTTAAGGGCAATGCTCATCCTTATAGCGGCACATACCTTTGATTAGCAATTTAGCGGAAGACACAAGAGATCCAGCTTTGAAGGTCACGGTCCCAGAGTCATCGGCCCCCAGTTCCTTCAGCGTCAAGGTGTGCACGTTCCCGTCTTGCTCCGACATCTCGTTCAGGGAGCTGTTCTTCAGGAGAGAACCATCCAGCCACCACTGGACACCCCGCACGCCCGGCCGGGAGAGCTCACAGGAGAACGTGGCCAATTCGCCCGCAAAAACATCGATGTTCTTCAACCCGGTAACTACTTCTACTTCCCGTTCTGCGCATCCGGGGTAGAAAGTGAGAGGCAGAATAAAAACAGACAACGAATTGCATTCTTTACTATGTTACTATATATTCTGACTGTACTGTAATTATCACTTTTAGCGGGCGTTTAGGGCTGAATCAGACCAAGGTCCATCGGAACCCCATCATTCTGCCTCTGACAGCAACCTGACCCAGTCACAAATAAAACTAAAAAAGTTTTAGGAGTATATAATGATTGAGTTGCTGGTAACCTTAATCTGCCAAAAATATTATTCATACACCAGCTTCTGCTAAATTATATATTAAATCTTATAGCATAAATAAATTGTATTGGTGAATATAAATAAATTGGGAAAAGTGTTCAATCAGACATTGAACACTTTTCACAATTTATTTATATTCACCAATACAATTTATTTGTACTATAAGATTTAATATATAAATTTAGCAGAAGCTGGTATATGAATAATATTTTTGCCAGTCACAAATACCCAGCAAATACCTTAAATGCATTATGATTCTTCAGCTCTTTTTCAGAGACAAGCAATGGCTTTTGCAAGACTCCCTAAGTCATCTGGAATTATCCCTAGGAACTTGTCCAAACTTCTTGAGCTATGCGAAGTTAGCCATCTTGAGCAGAATTTCCAGCAAAAACAATCCATAGCTTTATCGTATGCTGTGTGAAAAAAATACATTCTGTGAGGAGGAAGACGAGACAGGGGAAAGAAAGTAAGAAGGAAACTGCACCCTTGGCAGCTTGTACACAGTGGTGTAGTGAGGGTAAGTGGTGCCCGGGACGGTGGCACCCTTCCCCCACCCTCTTCTCCACCCCCACTTCTTTCTGATCCTCCCTTCCGCGAACACTCCTTCCCTTCCCCCGTATCTTTTAAATTTTCCAGGCATGAGCAACAGCACAAACTTGCTGCCCGTGTCATGTTGGCTATCCTTCCGTCCTTTCCTAGGCGCGGGACTCAGAAGTGACGTCAAAGAGAGGCGACACCGACGTGGGCAGCAAGTTCAAAATGCTAAAGTAAGGCTCTGCCAATCGGGAGCTGCTTTGACACGCAGCTCCTGATTGGTGTAGCCTGACTTTGATACAGGAAGAAGCGTCGGAGAATACCGTAAATTAATGAGTCCGCAAACCACAAATTTGCGGGGGGAACACCGTATTTATGTATATCCTGCCCTCCCAGAAAGCTCAGGGTGGATAACAGTAGAACAAACACAGTTTCTGAGACCAAATTTTTTAAAGGAAAATGGTATCTGAAATTTCCCTTTGCAAATGAGGTTACAGATACACAAAAACAAAGGACCCTCCTCCTCGGTTCTCTTGTATCCTGTGAAACATGATTGCATCTGCTACAGGAATACTCATCCAGCCAGTATCCCCTTACCTTTTACTGCCAGGATTGCAGTGGTTTGCTGGTCTCCTGAATCACAAGTGTAATCTCCAGCATCCTGCGGCTCCACGTCGTAGATAAGGAGCTCCACCACAGGCCCCTCCTGTCTCATCTCATACTTGTCATTGGAGCGCAGCACCACCTCGCCTTTCCTCCACAGCACAGGGGCGTTGGGTTTTGTCAACTCACAACGCAGTGTGATTGCGCTCCCTTCTTCAGTCTCTTCGTTCTGCAGCCAGCGTTGGAAGAGCACTGGCATGGCTTTTAACATGGAAATAAAAGGAAGAAAGAGCTTTAGCATTGCACGGTACTCTAAAAATCTATCCATACAAGGATGGATTTCAGCATTATGGGAGCATGGCTGAGCTGTTTCAAGAGGGAATAATGTTCTAGCATAAGAAGTGGTAATAAGATGCTGGAAAGGATAGATTCAAATGTACCAGAACAGTATCTTCAAGAAGGAATGGTGAATGCATGGAACAGACGACCGTGGAGACTGATGTCGCAGATGTAGACTTTATTGGAAAAAAGTAGTCAATAAAACATCCACAATTTGATATATAGAACCCTAGACGGACTGTGTTTCGACATAAAAGTCTTCCTCAGGGGTCCAAGTGTGGTTTCCTCACACATATGTAAAAGCTACATCCAAGTGTAGGTCAAGGCAAGAGGATACTTTGACCTACGCTCTGACATAGCTTTTGCGTATTTGTGAGGAAACCACACTTGGCCACTGAAACACGGTCCATGTAGGGTCCTATATATTAAGTTTAGGATGTTTTATTGACTACATTTTTTTCCAATAAAGTCTACATCGGCAACATCAGTCTTCACAGTCGCTTGTTTTGGATTTGGATTTTTATCTGTGGATCGGCAGGGTCAACTTCTTGGTTGAATGCATGGAACAGTGCATTCAGGGGAGATGGCGCAGGGAAAACAATACAAAATAAATATCAGCTTCTTGAATAAATGCTCACAATAATTTAATTATTAAATATCTTATAAATACTTGATTAATAAATATTTGAATAAATGTTTAAATGTATGAAAAGTGCTCAGTGTCTTATCTCTTGCATGTGAGCCACAATGAGATCCTTTCATTTTGTAGCAGGGAAAACAATACCAGATCCTATGAAAGCACGGCAAAAAACATGCACGACCATATCATGAAATGAAAGGAAATTCTAATTCACTTGTATAATCAGCATCAGCCATAGTTCACTCTGCACTGTATGATAAAAGAAGTGTACAGTACTTCTCAAATGACAATGTCAAGTCCAATGAAATGTCATTTCCTACAGCTTGTGGATCTTATGCTTACATATCCAATTGGCCTAACACAACAACCATAATATATACAAATATAAAATTTAGAAAATAACAAGTTTCATATACTTGCACGTAAAGTATGTGCAAACACCCTTATTTTATAAACTACATATGTAAATCATGACTCTGCCTGCTTTCATCAAAAATGTGCCCCAGAAACACTTACACCTAAGAATCATGTAAAAATATTGCATTCTTGTCGCCATGTGTACTTTTATGTAGCAGAATTTTTGCACATACGCTGTACACACTTAAGGCACTTCGGACTGTGCAGGATTCTTTTGTGAGGGTATTATTGTATTTACCTCATTTTAATCACATCACACCTGGTCTTTTGGAACTCCATTGGCTTCCAATTGTGTAACAAAGCAAATATAAAATTTTGATGCATGCATCCAGGGAGGGGCCTAAGGCTCTGATTGGCCCAGATGCATAAGGCCCCACCCATAGGCCTTAAACAACCTGGGCCAATCAGAGCCACATGCCCCTCCCCGGTGCATCCCAGGGAGAGGAAGGCCCGCACGATAAAAATCGCATGAGACAATCGTGCGCAGACAAAGCCGGGCCGACAATCGCATGCAGGACATCAGTACGCCAGATTTAAACTCAATTTGAAAGTGCTCTGAGGGGGGTTGTGGTGGAGGGGGGGGAGAACCATCGCCCTTAACTTAGTAGTGTTGGCGCTGCCGTTGGGGGGGTGTTGTGTGTGTGTGTGTGTATCTCCCATTATAGAGGAAACAGACTTTCCTCTGTAATGTGGGGGGATTTCCCCCTCCAAAGGTAGTGTCAACACTACTAGGTTAAGTGGGGATGGGGTTAAATCCGGCGCGCGCTGATGTCCTGAGCGTGATTGTTGGCCCAGCTTTGTCTGCGCGCGATTGTCTCATGTGGTTTTTACGTGACACCTTTTGAAGAGGCGATGGGCACATGCAAATTTAGTAAATCTTCGCTACTCTCCACCATCCTCATTTGCATGAGCGTTTTTTGGAGAATGACTCGCTTTTTAAAAAATCACTACTATAACGGCTGTGACAGTGGCCTGTCGGTTTTTAACACAACTTTTAGAGAATCTAGGCCTAAGACCCTATGTGTAATGTACAGGTTATATATATTCAAAGGGGTTTAACTGGGCAGGACCCTGACACTTCACAGAGTTGGCTGGCCACCAATATTCAGTAGCACTTAACTGGATCGTGCTGCCGTCTCCACTAACTGGTTATTCCCTAACTGGGATGGAGTTTGAGTGGAGCCATACCTTAGCCAGTTAGCAGTGACATTTGGTCTGCTAACCAGCTAAATTGTGACAGCAAATAAGCTGTCCTAACTTTATGTGCCAAATTAACTGGGCACCAGTTTGAAATCAACCGATACTCAATTAACTTCCGGGTCAGCACACATACTCAGATATTCAATGCTGGGAGATGCCCATGCCCTGGCATGGAATATGGTCTGAATATTACCTAAATATTAATTCACAAAAAAGTCTTTTTAAAAATTGACCCTTAAGGTAACGAATTGTGAGGGTGGGGAAGGAGAGGGAGGATGGTTGAGGATGGGAATGCGGGGATATTGTTTGGGGCTGTTGCAAGGATTGGTAAGAAAGTGTGTGGTGGGGATTGTATTCTAGAGGAAAGAGTATTTGCTGTTTAGTATATTCTGTTGGGTGATTGAATAATAGTCCACCGATGAAGGGAATATGATTCTTTGGGAAGGAACAGTTGCGGGTGATATGTTTGCTTGGTTGTAAGGAACCTGACAAGTTTGTAGCGGCACAAATTCGGGGACAATAAGGAACAGGGCCTCAGATTGTTGTTTGCTGCAATTATGAAGTGGCCTTCTATTTTGCTCCTGCTGCTATCTAAGGCCTGGGCTATGGGGAGGGGGGAGAGAGATGGGGAGTTGGGGGAACATTAACGTTAAAATGGATTGATAACTAGACACACTTGTTGGTAGACTTGTCGTCATTTTCTGGATGTATTGTTGAAAGTGTACTGTGACAGTTGTTTTGTGGTAACTCTTTGTCATCAATAAAAATGTTTGAATATCAAAAAATTAACCCTTAAGGAACCAAAGGAAGTTTACAGGGCCAGAAAAAAAAAAATGCAAAAAGACCCCACAGACACACACACACACCCCAGCAAATACAACTGTATATTCTAGAGATAAATCCTCACCATTAACTTCCAGACGTGCTATGCTCTTCTTCTCACCAGCAACACAAGTGTATTCTCCTGAATCTGAGGGTGTTAAATTGTGAATGTTCAAAATGTGGACTGGCCCTTCCTTTCTGATTTCAAACTTCTCATTGGACATGATCACTGTAGACCCTTTCCTCCACTCCACTTTGGTGTTGGGCTTGTTGAGTTCACAGCGTAATGTTGCTACACCATCTTCTTCACCCTCTGTTGATTGCAGCTGATTTGTGAAAGACAGGGAAATGGCTGAGGGGTGATAATACACAGAAAATTAAATAAATCCACAGAATCAAATCAAACCTGAAACTTACATATAGCCAAAATTTGGTTACATGCACAAGTCAGAGAGATGGCACAGACTGGGATGGAGGCCTTCTACGCTCTTCAGAGCCGGTTCATGGTCAGTGGCAACCTGAGCCAACTGTAGCATCAATTCCCCCCCCATTCATGATCCAATATTTCCTTCTTCTAACTCAGTCCGTCCCCCCCATATGTACCTTCACATTCTAAGGTGTCGGCAGCAGCAGCAATGCTCCACACATACTACATGTGCTCAACATGGAACCTTCCCTTTGCTGCATCCTGCCTTGATGAAAACAAGAAGTTGCGTCAGAGGAGGTGGGAAGAGGAAGAGGGAAGGCTTCAGGCTGGGCACAGGAAGTGTGTGTGTATCACTGCTGCTGGCACCCTCTAGAGCACAGGTGTCAAATGCAAGGTCTGCGGGTCGAATCTGGCCCGCCTGGCTGTTTTATGTGGCCCACGGTGCAATCGATGAGGTGTTTTCAATGCTGCCCCTGGTGTCATCTTCCGGCTGGCTCCTTCTTCCTCACTGCCGTAGTGCACAAAGCTGCGGTCGGCAGCTCCTATGTGCATCCTGCACCTGAACCAGAAGCCTTCTCTCTGATATCACAACGTCAGAGGGAAGGCTTCTGGATGAGGCGCGGGGCACGAGAGGAGTGGCTGCACACAGCTTTGTGCACACTGCGGCAGCAGAAGTGAGGAAGATAGCACCGGGGGCAGCAATGAAAATGCGCATCGCACCGCGGGCAGCATAAAATGGCTAGGCGGGAGCAAGACAGAAGGTAAGACACCCGCCAGAGGGAGGCACCTAATTGATGCACAGCATGGAGTGAGGGAGACAACAAAGGTAGGGGGGAATTATTTTATTTTCAATTTAGTGATTGAACTGTGTCAATTTTGAGAATTTACATCTGCTGTCCATATTTTGCACTGTTCAGGAAGAAATATAATTTTAATTAATAATTTTTATTCGTTTTTACAACTTACGTCAAGTGTAACAAGAAATAACATTTGAATTGAAAAACATCACTTGATTTGCTATTAATATCATCTGAAATTCATGAAATTTATCCTCCCCTCCCATTTCTATCTCATCAAAAATATTCATTTATTATATTATACAATATACATTTTAGTAAAATATCAAAATATCAAAAAACCATCCCCATCCCCTCATTTCAATTATTTTATTAAGGGAAATGTTTACTATTCATTACAAAAGTCTGTTAATGGTCCCCAAACCTCTCAAAATTTACCAAGATAACCTCTCGTGTGGCTAATGTTCTTTCCATTTTATATAGATGACATACAGAACTCCACCAAAAACTGTAATTTAATCTGCTCTGATTTTTCCAATTGAATGTAATCTGTTGAATGGCAACTCCAGTCATAATAAGTAAAAGCTTATTGATTTTTTAAGAAATCTGACTTTTTGCTCTCATTGACATGCCAAATAAAATAGTATCATATGTCAAGGTCACCGGATTCTCTAACAACCTACTTAATTGGCCCCATATCGATTTCCTTAATGTCAATATAAATGGACAATAGAATAAAAGATGATCGGACTTCCGGTTTGGACTTGAGCAAGATGGTCACGTGAGCTGCTTGCTCCCACCCTTTTCTAAGCTTATCTTTTAGAATTTGCCTGTTCTTTTTGCTTTCTTTCATTTTTTTTCTCAGCTGCAGCCTTGTTAACAACTATTCTAACTTTTAATATATCATGGCTAGCAAAAAATCTAAAGCCAACACACTTCCAGCAAGTAAACGTCTCAAGTCGGCTCCCCCCTCTCCTGAGAAGCCTGGCTCCGCTGCAGACCTCGTGGAGGAGATTGACCCGATCCTAACAGAATTGCAGAATATAAAATCTCTAATGAAATCACACATGGAAATATCACAAGATATGCGAGGGGAATTAGAGTTAATCCACACACAAATGGCTGCATCTCAGCAGCGTTTCGACTTACTGTCTGAACGAGTCACTGCTGTGGAAAAAGATCTCCCGACAATAAGTGCTAACTCGGCGGCCATTTCTAAACTAACCACTGACCTCGAGGATATGGCAAATCGCAGCCGTAGATCTAATTTACGGATCCTTGGAATGCCGGAAGGGGCCGAGGGTAATGATACGATAGCCTTCCTGACTTCATGGCTCCCGAAGTTCCTGGACATTGATTTCTCCCCGATCTTAGAGCTCGGGCGTGCTCATCGCTCCCCTTCCAGCCTGCAGCCTGGAAACAAGCGCCCACGCCCGCTGGTCGTCAAGGTACTCCGATTCCAGCATGCCTTACAAATCTTAAATGCCGCGAAGGGAAAGGCGTCCATGTTACATCAGGGGCGTAAAATTATAATTGTGCCCGACCTAGCTCCCGCCACTGCAGCGAAGAGAAAGTCCTTCCTCTCCATGCGGCAGGATTTAAAAGACCTTGGCGCGCAGTATGGACTCTTCTATCCTACTAGGTTCCGGGTGACTTATCGCAACAAAACGGACAACTACAGTGACCCGAAGGTTCTGCGTGCGTGGCTCCAACAGACGAAGATGGGGTAGTCGATCTCTGACTGTCTTATTTGCGGCTCCCTGCACTGGACTTAGCGCCGTACTCACTATGTGATCTACCATCATGTGCTACCCGGTTACCTGCTACGATCTCCTCACCGAACTGCCTTCAAGTCTATGGGACGACTTATCCCCTTTTACATTGCCTCTGACTCACTGCTGCTTCCCGACTAGCTTACCAACGGCTCTTCTCACTGGACTTGACTGTACAATCCTTCTGATTTCTCCAGCCGTATGCTCCCTGGTTCCCCGCATCGGACTCTTCACTACGCTGCCTGCAAACTCATGGACTTTCCACCCTCTTAAACCCTGACTTGTTGTTGCTTATTTTACTTTACCTGCCCATACTCAAATCTTCCTTTTTCTGCTTCTTTCTCGATAATATAAGTGGCTCTACTCTATTCTAATCTTTTTCCCTCACGCGTCCACCTCCCGCCATTTTGGGTCCTCCTTCTTCAGTTTCTTCAATTTTTCTGTTTTTTTTTATATCTTGCTCTCCCTCCTGCAGCGAAGATTTTACTTTCTTTAACCGGAGCTTTCTCCCCTCTCGTTTTAAGTTTGTTATCCCCCTTCTCTCTCTACAACCTATTTATACTATGCTTGTAATTTGTACCTATTTATTCATGTTCTCTCCCCGCCATTTCTACACGTGCTTTCTCTTTCCTAGAACCACTCTAACATACTGTATGTCATTTTTCTCTCCCGCCTCTTGCCTACCCAACTTGTTGAAATTTTGTTCAATTGCTGTTATATTTTAACTTTTTCTACATTTTGCATACCCTTTACTTTTACGAGTGTTGTCATGGTAACCTTCGCTTTTCCAACGGCTCTCTGTTTTTCTTCTCTGTTCCTCCCTCCTCCACGATGCTTCTCTTCATGCAGTATAATTTAGCTCAACGTTTCCTATCTCTTTCTTTGCCTAATATTCTGTCCCTTGGATGATATGAATTTACTGTCATGAATTTTTTATATCTTATCTTGATCACATTGACTCATGTTATGCTATATGAACTTATAATTTTCTATCTCTCTTCTCCTGCTGCTCAGTCACATAATATTTACCCTCTCTTTGCCTTTGAATACGACTCGCTGCTAATTTGCTTTTTAATGTATTTTTACTACTGACTAATTTCTCTTACCCATTACTGCCTGCACTCCAACCCTGATGTACTTTAAATTATTTTTAGTATTGCTTTTATGATATCTGTCCTCCCTATGTACAGACCTAAATTACCGACTGACGGATGATCACACACTCTCCTATTAGTTTATATATTATGCATGTTTGTTCCTCTATTCCTCTTACTGATGAACTCCTTATAACCCCCCCTTTTTTTTTTTTTCATTTATTTTTCTTGATTTGTACACTACTGTTAAATTGTTTTATACTTTTCCCTGATAATTTTTTACCCATCATAACTTATGATACCCTCCTGATGAATTTTAAACCATTTTCAACTTTGCCTTTATGATAGCTATCCCCCTTATGTATAATTCTACTTGATTAATTGATGGATGAATTCATATTTTCTCTCCAGGTTATATATTACTCATGTTTTCTCTTCCATTCCCCTTGCTGATGAATTCCTTATTAACCTTTTTATCTATTTCAGTCTATGAATTGTTGATACAATGCTTTATACTTTTTACTGGTTAATTTTTAATACCCATTATAACTTGTGATACCCCCCTGATGAATTTTAAAACTTTTTTTAACTTTGTTTTCATGATAACTATCTCTCATATGTACGGCTCTATTTTATTACTTGACGGATGAATTCATTTTTTCATACTAGTTTATATATTATTCATGTTTTTTCCTCTATTCCTCTCGCAGATGAACTCTTTATACCCTTTTTTATTTATCTCGATCTATGAACTTTTACTAAATTGTTTTTTACTTTTTGATTGGCTACTTTTCCTTACCCATTATAACTTTTCCTTACCCATTATCTAATTTGTCTTTCCTTTCTACTTCCTCATTACCTTGTAAATCTACCACCATATATGCCACCCTCCAAGCGGTTCAGCATTTTGATTGTATTTCCGGGTCCGATAGACGCAACACGAACGGTTCTCCTCTCTGGTACAACCCCTCTTTTTGTATTGGTAATCGCCCTATTCACTGGAGTTCCTGGATTGACAAAGGGATATGGACTTTAAATCAGGTCATGGATAATGGTAAACTCCTTTCTTTTGCTCAGCTCATGGACAGGTTTGACTTACCTACAACGGAATGCTATCATTGGATTCAGCTCTCTCACTGTCTACTTAAATGTTCCCCATCCATTTTTTCCTATACCCAAACCTCTCCTTTCATGACTCTCTCAAAATTAGCGCTAGAACTAGGTCATACCACGTCCCTTTTTTATAAAGAACTCAGATCACATTTATACCCTAGATCCAAGAGATCTACAGATATTTGGTCATCTTACTCCACTTGGCATGGAACCGATCAGGACTGGGACCATTATTTCAGCAAAATAATTTGCCCAACAGCATCTGCAAGTTTATCTCAGTCGCTTTATTTTCTTGCGTACAAAGCTTTCTGGACTCCTAACAAGATGTATATGGTTGGCATTAGGGATTCCAATAGGTGTTGGCACTGTGCTTCGGAGTTAGGGGATCTTCATCATATGATTTATGCATGTCCTATCCTTCAGGACTTTTGGACACAAATATGGCGTCTTGTTCAACGTATTCTCCCTATTTCGTCGGGATTCTCCTTCGATATCTTGCTCTACAGAGCTTTAGCTGTGTCAGATCCCCTCTCCGCCAGTCAACAAGCTCTTCTTAATATTTTAATTGCTTTAACAATTCAAATGATTCTTCACAATTGGAAATCCGCAAATTTGCTTAATGTTGTTTTCTGGTGGAATACTGTTCTCATGATTCATTCCTATGAACTAAAAGCTGCTGAATTTACAAACCGATTGCAGCGCGTTTCCAAGATATGGGATCCTATTCGACACTACTCTCCTTAACCGTTGTCTTTCCTCTAATTTCTCTTGATCTTGTTATGTCCAACTTTCTCTCTCTTTTTCTTCTCTATCCATTACTCCAGGTTGGCATGGGATGTCCGCCCCGTATCCTTTACTCATTACTCATCATTCTTCACTCATTACTATTTCATTACTAGTCTCTCTCTTCCATCTTCTACTTGATCTACCTCTTCCTCCTCACCTTTTCCTAGTCTTCCTCTTTTTTCTCTTTCTCCTCTCCAGGTTCTACAGTGGGTTCTTTTGAGCCTCCAGGTTTCCTTGTGTTTTTTCTTTTTTGCAACGAAAATTATAAACATCATATCATATGTATTCTGTATTATGTACTCTTCTGATATCTGGTTGGTTCGTTTGAACCTCTTTGTTCACTTGTTCATTATTCTTTTTGTTATTTTTGTATCTCTGTTTTGGTTACTAAAAATTCAATAAATATATTTGAAATTAGAATAAAAGATGATCTAAAGTCCCAGCCTCAAGATGACAGTGCCAACATCTATTCGACTTAGAGCTATCTAATTTTTGTAAACGAACAGGGGTCCAAGAAAGAAGAAATGTATTTGTTTCTTTTTCTCTAGGGTTGCAGAGTCTTGAATCTTAGGGTTTCGCTTGTATACATTAGTACTTTTAGTTTGTGGTCCTGTATTTACATAGGGGTTATCTATGTTCTGGTAGGAATAAATGTTGAGAAGCATACAGTGTACTTTGTGTAGTTTAATTTTGTGGTTAACCATTATGTGTTGTTAATAAGATTATATTGTAAAGTTCAAAAAGTTTTTATTGAATTTTCAGAACAAATAAAGATATCCAGATCAAAGGATGCAAATTGAGAATGCAGTATTGACAATAAAGATGTTGCAGTAATATTGTCAGAAAAATCATCCAGTGACCTGGAACAGAGAAAAGGGAAAAAATATAAAGAAAACTTACATGACAATAACAGTATATATCAAAATGTCATAATGGGTAGTCATGTAAAAAGCCAAAAAACAAAAGCAGATCCACCTGGATGTCAATAGGGCTCACGTGTCATAGTCAGAAAACAAGCAGTATATAAAAATGTGTAGTAGTATCAAAGGAATAATTGTGATCTTACTTTCACAAAGTTCAGCCAATTGTTTGAAATGGAGAGTGGGAATAGTTCAGCAATGGTGATATTGTATGTATATTGTATACGAAAAATGAATGGAAAAAAATAGTTTTACAATTAGTACTATTATGGTGGCAGGGTCTGGGGCGGAGATTGGGCGAAGATGGGTGGGGTCTGGCCCACGACTTAGCCTGTGTTTTGGATTTTGGCTCCTTAATGTGATTGAGTTTACGCTTGCTATTTGCACGGTGTAAGTCAGGGGTGTCCAATGTCGGTCCTCGAGGGCCGCAGTCCAGTCAGATTTTCAGGATTTCCCCAATGAATATACATGAGGTCTATTTGCATGCACTGCTTTCATTGTATGCTAATAGATCTCATGCATATTCATTGGGGAAATCCTGAAAACCCGACTGGATTGCGGCCCTCGAGGACCGACATTGGACACCCCTGGTGTAAGTGATTGCACCTAGATGTGGGCACATAAATGTAGACTTACATTAGTATTCGATAACAGCAATTAATGGCATAATTGCCTTAATAGACTTAGCGCCTTGTATGTTGGTACCAATATTTGGGTGACCTTTATAGAATTGACCTCAGAATGCAGTGAGACAAATCACAACACTAGATTTTTATTCAACTTATCTTTAAACTGTTTTAGTATAGCTAAGGTCATTTGTCTTCAACAGAATTCGGGATGAGTGTGCCAAAAATGAAGAAGGGAAAAAAAAAAAAAAAGCTGAGAAAATAACTAAAATTGTGACAGCTGGTTAAGAGGCCCTGCTCAGCATCCATGCATGCTGCATTTTGTTATATCCTCGTATATGTTATTGCTTGGAAAAATCTTTTTTTTGTTGTTGTTTCAGTTATTCAACAATCTAAAGTTTATTAGATTAGCAGCTACAGTTCATAAAAAAACATTTTTCAACTGACACCCATTTCAGAATGCAACGAGCTGCTACTTATCAGGACATCTGAGAACAATCTAAAGCCCTGCTAAAGAAATGTTACAATTACAGTTGCATACATGCACAAACTCAAAAAAGTGATCAGTGGAACAACACAAAATTAAAAATTAGCATATTTACAAGAGAAGAAGCATTTAATTTAGTATAACTGTGGAAAAGACACTTTTCCATGTTACATAATGCCATGACTACAGACATTTAAAGACTGAGCTTTGTTTGAAGCATCTGCATGGTTTAAGTATCAAAGTTCATTAGTTTAAGTGCATCAACTTCACAAAACTCTATACCGGGGTGCCCAATATGTCAATCGCGATTGACCGGTAGATCGGGAAGGCAACACGAGTCGATCGCAGAGCCCATCCCGGGCTCCATGATAGACTCGTGTTGCCGCCCCAATCTACTGGGCGATCAGCCTTCCTCTCTCTGACGTCCCCCACCACCCTCCCTCCAGAAGCATCAGACTGACCAGCATTCTGCTCCCCAACGTCAATTCTGACATCGGAGAAGAAGTTCTGGGCCAGCCAATCACTGCCTGGCTGGCCCGGAACTCCTCTCCGATGTCAGAATTGATGTCAGGGAGCGGAATGCTCATCAGCGTAATGCTTCTACAGGGAGAGCTTGGGGCGGCGGTGGCTTGGGGGCCTGTTCCCCGATGGCGGCGGCAAACCTAGTGGCTTGGGGAAGGGCAGGGAGAAAGAAAGAAAGGGGCAGGCAGGGAGATAGAAAGAAGGGGGGCAAGGAGACAAAAAAAAGAAGGGAAACAGAAAGAAAGGGGGAACAGAGAATCAGAAAGAAAGAGGGCATGGAGAGAGAGAGAAAGACAGGGAGGCAGGGAAAGAGAAAGAAAGAAGGGGGCAAGGAGAAAGAAAAAGTTGGGGAAGAGAATGAGATCTGGAGGAGAGGAAGCATACAGGAGACTGAAAGAAGGGAAGAAATATTGGATGCACAGTTAGAAGAAGAAAGTGCAACCAGAGACTCATGAAATCACCAGACAACAAAGGTAGGAAAAATGATTTTATTTTCAATTTAGTGATCAAAATGTGTCCGTTTTGAGAATTTATATCTGCTGTATATATTTTGCACTATGGCTCCCTTTTACTAAACCGGAGTAGCGGATTTTAGCGCAGGGAGCCTCTGAGCATCGAGAGCAGCGTGGGGCATCCAGCGCAGCTCCCTGCGCTAAAAACTGCTATTGCAGTTTAGTAAATTGGGAGGGGGTATATTTGTCTATTTTTGTATGGTTGTTACTGAGGTGACATTGCAAAGAGTCATCTGCCTTGACCTCTTGGAAAAAATCCCAGAATATAAATGATAATTAACATTTTCTCTGCGTACAGTGTGCTTTGTGGGTTTTTTAAAAAAAAATTTTATTTTTGGCAAATCATTTTGACTTGGTCATTTTAAAAGTAGCTCGCAAGCCCAAAAAGTGTGGGCACCCCTGCTCTATACCTATTAAATATGAACAAAAAAAACTGGTGCTTGGACAAATACACACAAGAATGTCTGCAGGAAAAAAAAAGTGTTCCCTGGACATTCTATGGGGTCCTTTTATCAAGCTGCGGTAGGGGTTTAACGCGCGTTATGAAATGTCGCTAACCCCGCTAGCGCGGCTTGATAAAAGGACCCCTATGTCACCCATTCTACTGTATTAGTCTGAAGCATCATTCATTCTTCTTTTCTTTTTGCTTGAGGAGTTTGTTGATCTCCTTTTTGCCCATGCCAATGTACTTTGAAATAATCCCCTGATTGTTCAGGCCAGGAAGCAACAGCAAGAAACTCACAATAAAATAAGTGAGGAGAAGGTTATGAACCTGTTGTCCTATCCAAGCAATCACAGCAAGAGAACTTCTCTAAATCTAAACCTAAAGAGACTGTCCACATTTTTGTGGGACATCAATTTAAGACTGCAACGTGCATTGTGAACAATATGATTCCTAAAACCAAAAGGAGGACTGTGATTTAACAAACGTGAAATTTAAAACTCTAAAGCTTTGGCTATCCTGAATGCACCTCAGTATCTACCACAGTATTTCCACATACTGTGAAGGACAACAGCAGTGGGAAGAGATCCTGAAGTATACGTCACAACAGCTGACGAAGTACACACAGATTGCATATTTTTATCGCAGCCATTATTAAATCAGAGATATACAGTACCTAAAAATGATTTTGATAAACGTACATTTTCAGGATTTTGTTTTAAATACTTGAAAATATTAAGATGTTATAAGAGCATGCCTCTCAGTCCCTGGATGTTGTAAGCTTACTGGCTATGGCTCTCCTTTTGGGTCTTTGCTGTCCCAGCAAAAAAAATAAATTCATAAACATTCAGAGATCAATCTTCAGTAAGGCAACCACTATTTAAAGACATCTGGATTAGTTACTAGGTATCTTTAAATGGATTTTGAGCCTCCATATTTAATCAAGTTGGACCATCGACTATATGGTCCTAATTTTAAACAAGCCACTTAAATGAATAACATTTTTTGTCCCCAAAATGTTCTGGCTCTTCCTCAACTGGATACCTTTAAGCCACATATTGACTTCTACAGACAAACTTTATCTGCTCATAGGAGGGACATTTTTTTAAAGAAAGCACTTATACAACCAACATCCGATGCTGATTGCCTAAGTGATTTTGAATATTAACGAACCAAATACCTCTTATTCAAGAGAATTATTTATTTTCTGGAAAGCAGTTTAATTTTCACGTACTCCTGCTTTGGCAGAGGTTGTTACATGACTGTACCCCCAGTGGACTGACTGGCAGGATGCTAACATCTGAAAACTGACAATTAGATGTCCACATTGCATGGAAGTTCAAATCCTTATATTGTATATTGACCACTGTCAGCCTAAAGCTCCGACTCTACACTTGGATCTTGGTCATAAAAAGAAGCCAAGAAATGATCTCTGATCTCAGTAGTATAAAGTTAGACTTTTAAGAAAATTACCTTTCACATCCAGCTGTGCCTCTGTGGTCTTATTTCCTACACGGAAACTGACAGTGCCGGAATCTTCTTGGGTGACCTTCTTCAGAGTCAGAGTATGGGTCCGCCCCTTCTGAACAGATATCTCATTCATTTCATTGGCCTGAAGGGGCACACTTTCCAGGTACCACCGCACATCAGATACCTCATCCCGAGATACCTTGCACTTAAACACTGCATCCTGCCCTTCATCCACAGTCACATTTTTCAGTCCCTCAACCAGGTAGACGTCCGGTTCTTTTTATTTTTTTTAAAAAAGGAAATAGATTTGTCTTAGTTATCAATTCTTCAGCAGTTTCAAAACAATATTTTTCAAAAGCAAGCAATGAAACATCCTGAAACTTCAGTGGCTGGCTCTATGTCTATTTAAGTACAGTACCTTTCACAGAAAACTAGGGCATTATTTTTGAAGCCCTATGTGTGATTTGCCAGCACTTACACAAGGAAATGTCAACTACATGGAAATTGCAGTTTTAGAATGGCTGCAATCTACGTGTATATGTTTGGCCATGAAGAGATATTCATATTTAGAAAAGAGGATCGGTAGCATGGAATATTGCTACTCCTTGGGTTTTGGCCAAGTATTAGCGTGGTACTAGTGACCTGGATTGGCCAGATACTAGTGACCTGGATTGGCCACCTTGAGAACGGGCTACTAGGCTTGATGGACCATTGGTCTGACCCAGTAAGACTATTCTTATGTTCTTAGGTGTGTCAGAGGGTGTACACATCTATGACATATTCTGCAAAGGCCATGCAACTTGAGGGTGAAAAATCATCGGCATTTGCATCTGCTATAAATCATACAGCTTGTCGTTTGGTTCTGATGTTTGTGTCAATGGCTGCTATAGGAGATCTGAGAATGTTTTGATTGCCTGATTGACATCTCTGCCCACATTTCCTTGCTCTGCTTCAGGCCCTCCTCATCACCCTTGAATTTCCCTCAGTCAAACTATCTCTATCTCCCCTCCCCCCCCAGTCTTGGCCATGGTCCCCTCAATGTGTGCTACCTTGTCATCTGGTCTGTCTTTGATGAGGGACCAGTGTGTACCTGTTTGCCTCACAGTGAGTGCTTCTGCATGTTGCAGTGGGTGGACTCTGCAGGCCATGCAACAGTAGGCACACATGGAAAAGAGAAGAGCCAGGAGGAGGCAGCCTTATCAAGAGGATATACTGGCTCAGAATCTAGTTCCCAAACAAATCTCACAGACGAGCAGTGCCTCAGCAGGTTCTAAGGCTAGCATCCACCATCGATGCCGGCAGCTTGATCTTCTACTCTGCTCCTGCCAAAGAGGAGACAATTCATGCTTGTCTTCCTAAAGGTTATCAGGGTGCTTGTCTTTCTCACCCCTAGTTGATTTCGGCCTCAATCACACAGTTTCTTGGGGTCTTTCTCATCCACCTCTTGGACTACGTAATCTTATTGTGCAGCTCAGACACCAAACTATGACACCGTTGAATCATCGATTGCATACCCGTGGGCATCAGGCCATCACAAGGGAGGAAGGGGAACTTACTGCAACAGAAGCTCCTTTTATTTCTCAACATGCAAGTGATCTGAAATACCTAAAGGCACATCATAGATGCCTTCCCAAGATTCCCATGCTCCCGCCATGTTGGTTCACTCTAGCATTTATTGCAAGTTCGAGAGTGGCCAGATCACCCTGGAATGGCTGCTGGGTAAGCCCTGCAATACTTAAACTAGAAAGTGCTGCCGCCCCTTCCTTGCTCCCAGCATACCCCTCTATGGGTGACTCTTCTTTTGTTTCCACAGCCCTTCGCTGCCATGAGTTTCAAACTCTGATACGCTTCGCCCACCATAGCACATAAGCACATAAGTTGAGCGTTTATTCTTAGTATTCATTCTTTATTACTATAGAGACCGAATGATGTACAGGACAGGACTTATTGAGGGTTTTTTTTAACCTGGTGCTGGTCACCTATAAGTCTTTTGTCCAGGGCTATAAAAGTTACATTATAGTATTAAAGTGTTTAACTTTGGCCCATACTGAGGTGTCTCACTTTCATTAATTCTTATTTGAATACAGCCAGCATTTGTTCTTTGCATGGTTAATATAAGGTTCTGCCAATTGCTCTTTTTGTTATATTATAGGTTTGGCAGTTTTCCAAAGTTTTTTCTTGGTTGCACTTTATATTACCCACTTTATATTACTCCACCTTACCAAGCCACCTCCTACAGTATAATATGCAGCCTCCACTGTGCAAGATCCCACCGTTCTATCTACTTTGTCACATTTTGTCATACTGTCACCTTTCACTCTACTATACTATATATGATTACCACACTATGTCTATTGTGCTACATTCTCATGCTATGCTATACACAATGTTTGCCATTCCACTTCTCCACGCTAAGTTCTACCTTGTAACATACCATACTGTCATGTCATACTAGGTTAGCCACACTTGTATACTATATCTACCATGTTATGTTTCCCATGCCATGTTCTGTATATATAATACTAGGTATGTCATGCCATGCTATGCATGTATATACAGTATATATAGTACTAGGTTTGTCATGCTATGTCTCACCATACCATGTTATGTTGTGTTTTGCCATGCTTTGTTGACTGTTTTGCCATCCCTGTCGGACAATGTCCTGCCATGACATGTTTGCCAACACCTTAAGTTTATGCATGGAAAAGGACATGTAATCGATCAAGTAAGAGCAAGATGTTGACAGAATTTGAGAGATGGTTTTAATTTTTGCTATGCTTCTCTGACAATTGAAGTTTATTTTGACTTGGGTTTCCATTGCAGATAAACCCTGCCCTGACACAGATAGCGAACGTGCATGTTGGCATTGGGTTTGGCAGTGAGCCAGTGAATGGCATATAAACTAAGCATATTTAATACAAGTTTTAAAGTGACGTAAGAGAAAAAAAAAGAAAAAAAGTTTGGGTTATAATAAAGGTGAAGGTGACAAGGAAACTTGCGGATAACTATGCCCCAACGGGCGAAACAAGTCCCGTATAAGAGCTGCTTCTGAAGCAGGAGGGAGAGTGTTAACTGACAATATAGAAATTTCTTTCCCCAACTCAATTACCTGAGATAGTTATCATTGCCTTGGTTTGTCCATTTCCATTGTCACAGCTGTACTCTCCAGCATCCTCTGGCTTCAGGTCATGTATCTGTAATGTGTGGACTGTCCCCTCTTGTCTGAGTTCATACTTGGCACTAGGGGAAATCACAAGAGGCCCCTTACTCCATTTCACTCGGATTCCAGGCTGGGAGAGTGTACAGCGCAAGAGAGCCACGTCACCTTCCTTCAGCTCTAGGTTCTGCAGTTCTTCAGTGAAGACTGGAGGTGGCACTACAACAATGACAAAATATTTCATTCAGACAAACACTTGCTCCCCTCCTCGCCTAATATTCAGACAGCGGGAGATCACTGGCGATCTCTCGTGGGCCGCATTGACACTGGAAATTCAATGCCGGTGCCAAATCCAGCCACTGGCATTGAAATTCTAGTCTATTTTGGGCTGGCCGGGACATAGTCTGTTATGACAATATTCAATGGTTAGCCGGCTAAGTCTCAATGGCCAAAGATATACCACCCTCTTAGGTGCTCATCTTTGACCACTGAACTTGGCCAGCAAGTCACTGAATATTGGTAATGACCAGCTCAGTCACGCAACATAACCAGTCACTAGCCAATCTGCTAAGTATCGGAGGATAGCTGCTATGTGCTATTTACTACTACTACTACTATTAATTATTTCTATAGCGCTACCAGATGTACGCAGAGCTGTACAGAATCACAAATAAGACAGTCCCTGCTCAGAAGAGCTTACAATCTAAACAGGCAAGACAGACAAACGGGATATCATGGATACAGTTAAGGGGAAAGTTAATTTGCTGGCTAGGAGCGGTTCCCAGTTAAACAGTGTTGAATATTGGGCCCTCCCATTTTTTTCTGAGAGTGGCACAGTGACAGAATTTGCCCCCGTCCCCAGGGTTAACCATGGGAAACCATCCCCGTTGCATTCTTTAAGGAGAGAGAGAAGAATCAGAGTATGAATGGGCACCACCGCTGACCCCCAATCTTTGCACTGAAGAATGCTGGTGTAAAAGGACTGAGGTTGAGATAGACACTAAAGAATGACACAGGATGGTTTTCTGTGGTTATTCGTGGGATCGGGGACAAATTCTGTCCCCCGTATCATTCATTTTCCTTCCTAGTCAAATCAGCATTATGTGTGTTTATTTACAGCTACTGTTTATCATTTCTGTAGCACAGCTCAGTACCTATAAGAGACAGTCTTTGCCCTGTGAAGTTTACAAGCTATTAGCGGCCTATCAAGTTACTATAAATAAAGAGGTGGGGGGGGTCGCAGGTCGGCGGGGGGGACGATCAGGGGTTCGGGGGGCGGTCGTGGGGGGGGGGGTTGCGTCGAGGCAGGAGGTCCTGGAATCCCTCCTGCCCGTATTTTAGTGGGGGGTAGGGGTTAGAGGGTGTCGCCAGGCCAGAAGGGCTTGGGCTACCTCCTGGCCGGATCGTGTGGGGGGGAGAGGGGTGTTGGAAATCGCCGGGCCAGGATGGCTTGGGCTCCCTCCTGGCCCCATTGGACTCGGCGGGGAGGGGGGTTGGGGATCGCAGGGCAAGAGGCCTTGGGCTCCCTCTTGCCCCAATGTCAGCGGGGGGGGGGGGGGAGGGGAGGTGTCGCGGTTCACCAGGGCAGGAGGGCTTGGGCTCCCTCCTGCCCGGATCATTGTGGGGAAGGGGGGGATTCTGTAACTGGTGTTGTTTTTGATAGACACCGGTTACAGAATCCAGCTTTTAAGTTCAAGTTCAAGTTTCAAGTTTCAAGTTTATTAAGTCTTGATGAATCGCCTATAAATTTGCTAGGCGATGTACAATAAAAATAACAAGTATTAATAAATGAAACAAGTACAATATTAAAAATGACATAAAAAACAAATTTGTTGTGTAGACAAGAAACATACTTTGCAAACTACTCAAAAAAACCTATATTCACAATAATGTGAGGGTAAAACATACAAGAAATGTGAGGATAAATAGGGAAATAGTTACAATTTTGATAGAGGAGAGGAATAAACATAAAAGGAAAAAACAAAAGGTGGGTAAAAGATGGCTCCTCCTTCGCCTAAAAGCTCTTGTTTTGGACGTTTAGGGCTTAGGCTTTTTTTAGGTTGATTATATGATGTAAGTTTAGACGTAGTGGTGGTCTGGGCGTTTAAACAGCTGAACGTAGAGGCAGGCCATTATAAAAAAAACTCCTTTTGGACGTTTTTTTTGATAATGGACATTTTCCCTCCTTCTACTTTCACCGTTTAAGGCCTTAGGCCAAAAGGGGACTTAGACGTTTTTTTTGATTATGCCCCTCCACCTGCCTGGCAGTCCTATTTAGCCGTCCGAGTACAGCTCCCGGCCAGCTAAATGGCGCTAAGCTGACTAATCGCCAATATTCAGTGTGACATAGCCGGAAATTCAATGCCAGGGCTGTATCTGATAACCGGCAATGAATTTCTGGTCTTTGTGCAGCTAGGTTTGGCAATGCTGCTCAGTGCCAATATTGGCGGTCCAGTTAGGTTTAGCTGCCAGACAGACCCGCCTACATAGCAGGTCTGTCTTTGGCCGCTATGACCTACCTGGTCAGACAATGAATATCGGCTTGGCGGACAATGTCAAATGTGGCTGTAACTAGATCGGAAAATCAATGCCCGCTGCCAGATATGGCCCTGGCATTGAATTTCCAAGTTTATTAATGACTGCAAGAGGTAGCTGGGCTGCCTCCCACAGTCTGAAACTACGCCTTATAGGGCTTATCCAGGATGTCCATCCATACCATCCTTTCTCTTAGAGATCCCATGCACTTGTCTTAAGCTTTATTGAAGTCTTCATCTCCAAAACTTCAACCAGGAGGCTGTTCCTCAAATTCACCATCCTATCCATGAAGAAAGGTTACTCCTAAGTCTGTTCCCTTTCACCTTCATCCTGTGCACCCCCCCACCTCATTATAGAGTTTCCTTTCAAATGAAAGAGATCCACCTTGTGTATTTATACCACAGAAGTATTTGAACCTCTCTATCATGCCTGCCTTTCTCCCAAAGTTTCTATATTGAGGTCTTTAAGTCTAGTCGCACATGTTTTAAAAAGAAGACCTACTGACCATTTGAGTAGATATTAAATTGTATAGGACTCGAACCAAGGTGGTTCCATGCATTCAGCACTCTGACTTATATATATATATATATATATATATATATATATATATATATATATACACACAGCTCTCCCTCCATATTCGCGGGGGTTAGATGCAGAGCTGACCCATGAATAGCAAATGCAGAGCCGGCCCATGAATAGCAGATACAGAGCCGGCCTGCGAATAGCGAAAAATCGCAAATAAGTTTTTGGACTGGCTCTGACCCACCCTCGCCTCCCTCCTGCGTCCCTGGACCTTACCTGGTGGTCTAGCGGTGACGCGGCGCAGGAGTGATCTTCCTACACTCCTGCTCCGTGCAGAGCCATCATCAAAATGGTTGCCATGAGTTCCCGTTGTAGTCTCGAGACTACAACAGGAACTCACGGCAGCCATTTTGATGACAGCTCTGCACAGGGCAGGAGCATAGGAAGATCTCTCCTGCCTGGCATCACCGCTAGACCATCAGGTAAGGTCCGGGGAGGTTCAAACAGCCTAAAAATAGAAGACAAATAGGAGAAAAATTAGACAAAAAAAAAAAAATTGCGAATAATCAAATTTGCAAATATGGAAATCGCGAATCTGGAGGGAGATCTGTATAAATAAGTTAGAGTGATGAATGCATGAAGCAACCTCCCACAGTGGAAGAGGTAGGGGCCAAAAAATAGCACAGAAATTCAAGGAAACAGTGGATGGAGACAGAATACAAAAGATATTCAGACTTTACAAAAAATAAGTATTTGAATTATTTCAATGTTCCTGCAAAAATAGCCAAATTAGCTAGAACAACTTTTTATGTAAAATGCGATGCAACTTTCCATGAGGAATCACAGGTAGGAGTCATGCAGGCCTTGATAAATCACCAACTCCACATCAATACCCTAATTCTATAAACTTGTTTGCCCAAATTTAGGCTTAGCATGGAAATTTTTATATGCAATTTAAAGAATAAGGTCAGTTGTGTATAGAACTTAATTTAATAATTGGCTGTTAATTGTCATTAACAGCTAATTATTGGCTTTAATTGCAGTTAATTGGCACCAATTAGCAGTTGCATGCGCAACTGCCTTTGGTCACTATTCTAGAAGCTGTATGCACAAATTCTATTGCACACAACTTCTAGGGGGTGTGGATTGGGGAGGCATGGGTGGGTCAGGGTATGCATAGGAGTTAGGCATGCAAGTTATGGAATACTAGAAGTTATGCACCTTACTACCAACAGCTAGGCATGAACACTTACACTGGCCTTTAAATGCTTGTGCCTAAAGTTGGGCACGAAACTTACGCTAGCATTCTATAATGGCAGTTCTAAGGGAAACTGCTGTTACAGAATTTGTACTTACTGTGCATTATCCCATGGCCTAAATTTTAGCACTCTTGAATCTACACACAAATGTCCAAGAATGTAGATTTTCTGTCCCGCCACCTTCTTGTGCTGAGCATCCCCCTAATAGGTGTATCACCACCACCACCCTATTTCTGCATAGGCTAGAGAAAGGAGAAAATCAGGGCAGTGCAGGGTTTTCCAGCATAGGTTTATGCTCAAGCATTGCTACAGCTCACCCCCCTCCATGAGTTCCTGTCAGAAGGGGAAGGATTCATCAGGGCCCGGATAGGAGCCTTGGCTCTCCAAATCTCAGCAGCAATCTTTTAAATGTCAATTAATATGCTTCGATAAACAAAATCTTCTCAGTAAATCTGGGAGTAAATCACAAAAATTTTGCTAGACTTGAATAACGTCTAAAGTTCACTTGTTTCAGCTCTTATATGGAATATTCTGTTTCCTTATTGTCCCAACAGATAAGTCTAGATTTCTGGGTTATGTTCATTGACCAGCAGATGGAGACAGAGACAGTAGTTCTTTGTAATCTGCCCATTAAGGGTACTATATTTCTTTCTCCATCAGCTGGTTGATGGGCATAACTCACAAGTCTAGACTACAGGAAAAAAAATATCAGGTAAGGAGTGGCCTAGTGGTTAGAGCTACAGCCTCAGCACCCTGAGGTTGTGGGTTCAAATCTTGCACTGCTTCTTGTTACCCTGGGCATGTCACTTAATCCTCCATTGCCCCAGGCACACCAGGACAGATAACTTTGATAGGTGGTGTACAAATAAATAAGACATATTTTTTCTATATCTCAGCCTTACACTTAGTTCTATTTGTCTACTGCAGATTCTTACCTTTTACTGTGAGCTTTGCTGTAGATGTGTATGGTCCAACCCTGAAGGATACCATGCCAGAATCATCCTGTGTGACCTGTCTCAGCTTTAGCGTGTGAATCTTGCCTTTGTCAACTGAGATCTCATTCATTTCATTAGGCTGTAAGGCAATGTCCTGAAGCTTCCATTGCACATTCCTGGCATCTTTGTGGGACACCTTACATGCAAACATAACATCTTCTCCTTCAAACACTTCTACATCTTTAAGGCCACTGACTATAGTCACATCGAGCTCTGCAAAGTGACAGCAGCAAAAGAGAAATTCTATCAGATGAAGGAAAATACAGAAAACCCCAAATGACTAAATCTTAGTGCTATGATCTCTATGAGGTATACTGTACGCTACATTTTATTATTTCTTGAACACATGAGCAGACTGCTGGGCGCGATGGACCACTGGTCTGACCCAGCAGCGGCAATTCTTATGTTCTTACAAAGATGATATGGCTTGTTAATGCAATCATTTAGATTTTATTTGTATAAAAATATTAGGATTAATTTAATTATTCATTTCAAGTCCTTTAGGGTCAATTATTTAGCCACGAGGAGACACCCTGGATAACTCCCATGGTCAACACTGACTATCTGGGATTTTTTTTGGCTGTTAAATAGTTTAGTGACTAAGGCCAGGATTCTCTAAATGGCGCCATTGGCAGCCACCTTAAAAAAGGCCACTGAACATATATGTCAGTTTACAGAATCACAGCTTCAGAAAAGGTAGGGGCTGGAAATGTAGGCCAGGCTTTTCAAGGCCTACAATTCTGGCACCTACTTTTTACATGAACCATGTCTACGGAAGTGCTTGACGACGCCTAATGCCACTTCCGGCATTAGCCACGCCTACAGTGGCGTTAGGCATCTTAAAGCACCTCTGTAGGTGTGATGCAGGACTTACATTTTTCATTTTAAAACGGCATTTTCAGCTTAACTTAGGCACCTAACGGCACCTAACTTAAGGCGTTGTTTATAGAATATGGGGCTCATAATTGAAAGAGAAAAACATCCAAAAACCGGCCTAAGTCTGCAGTTGGACGAACATTTCTCAAAAACGTCCAAGTGCTGAAAATAAAAACGGGTTTTGGACGTATTTCTAAACGACCTAGGTCTTCATAGTGCCGCTCAACGTCCAAAGCTAAACGGGGCGTTTCGGGAGGCATGTCGAGGGCGGAAGTTGGGTGGGACGTGGGCTGGCTTAGACTTAGTCGTACAGCATGTATAACCGAAAGTTATACAGCCCAGGATCGACGGAACTTGGACGTTGTGACTTAGACCATGTAAAACATGGTCTAAGTCACAAAAACCCACCTAAACTCACCAGATAAGCACTGCAAACACATAACACAGACCCCCACACACTACCCCAGTGATCACCAACCCCCCTATCCCCCCAAAAATTTTATTCACAACTTTAAATTTCAGCCTAGGAAAGCCTAGTCGTCCAGCACAGAGGCAACTTAAGTCATCTTGGGGGTGGGTTGGGGACCCATAGAGAAGAGGACCCATGCCCATAAGCCCCTGTAATCCCTGCATAAACATGTGCACTGTCCTATACACCCCCAAAACCCTTTTGTACTGGCATATAAGTGGCTCCTGCAGCCATAAGGGCTATTGGGGTGGTAGATAAGTGGGTCTAGGGGATTCTCGAGGTGGTTTTGGGGCTCAATGTCACCTATAAGGGAGCTGTAGTGAGGAGAAGCCATGGCACCTTTTTTGTGAAGTTCACAGCAGTGCCCTGTAAAGTACCCCTGTAAGGTGGAGAAGGCTTCGTCCAAGGCAAGACAAATAATGGGCTGCATCCGTAGGGGTTTTGTCAGCAGAAAACCTGAAGTCATAATGCCGCTGTACAGATCCATGGTGAGACCTCATCTGGAGTATTGTGTTCAATTCTGGAGACCACACTACTGGAAAGATGTGTTGAGAATTGAGTCGGTTCAGCGAATGGCTACCAGGATGGTCTTGGGGCTCAGGGATCTCACGTATGAAGAAAGGCTAAAAAAACTGCGGATATACTCACTGGAGGAACGAAGAGAGAGGGGAGACATGATTGAGACCTTTAAGTATATCACGGGACGTATAGAGGTCAAAGATGATATCTTCTGTCTTACAGGGCCCTCGGTTACCAGAGGGCACTCGCTGAAAGTCAGGGGAGGGAAATTTCATGGTGATGCCAGGAAGTACTTCTTCACCGAAAGGGTAGTCGATCATTGGAACGAGCTACCTCAGCAGGTGATTGAGGCCAACAACGTGTCAGATTTTAAGAGAAAATGGGATATTCACGTGGGATCTCTAGGGGAGTAAAAGTCAGGGAGTGGGTCATTGGTATGGGCAGACTTGATGGGCTGAGGCCCTTTTCTGCCGTCAATTTCTATGTTTCAATGTTTCTAAACTAAACTAAACTAAACTAAGCCTTAGGTTTATATACCGCATCTTCTCCACTGAAGTGGAGCTCGACACGGTTTACAGAGTTTAAAAAATATGGGAAGAGAGAAGAGAAAGAGTTTACAAAGCATAAAAAGAGGGGATGTAATCAGGAGAAGAGATTATTATATGCTAGAGAAAAGCCAGGTTTTCAGTTGTTTTCGGAATAGTTGGAGGGAGTCCAGGTTCCGCAGCGGGACAGTGAGGTCATTCCAGAGGCCGGTGATTTTGGAGAGGAGGGATCTACCCAGTTTACCTGCGTGGAGGATGCCGTGTAGAGAGGGGAAGGATAGTTTATGTCTGTGGGCAGATCTGGTGGTAGTTGGTGTCGGGACGAGGAAGGATAGAGGGATTAGGGGCGGAAGGATGCCATGAATGATCTTGAAAGCCAGGCAGGAGCATTTGAAATGAATTCTGGAAAGTACTGGGAGCCAGTGAAGATTGGTAAGTAGAGGGGAGACGTGGTCATATTTGCGTTTAGCAAAAATCAGCTTAGCCGCAGTGTTTCTATTTAGGTGGCATGTCTGGGTGTGCAGTCTATCACTTTGCAGACCCCTCCCACGTCCAACAGGGCTTGTTCTAGGCGTTTTGGACTTGGACGGAAAGTTGGACGGAAATGTGGTATAAAAATGGACGATTTAGTGACTTGGACGATCAGATCGGCAGGACGTATAATTAGACGATTTTCGAAAGTAAAAAAAAGTTGGATGTATCTTTCGAAAATGTGTCTTAGGCTCTTTTTAACTTTGGACGACTTGAGAGATGGACGTAAATGGACTTAGACATCCCTTTCGATTTAATTTATAGCAGTCCAATTTGGCTGCTAAACTTAGCCGTTCAGCTGATTAATTTTTAGTCACTAACCTTGAATAGTTATCTTGCACTGAATGTTCGCATTTACCCCCCCCCCCACCACACCTTTTACTAAACCGCAATAGCAGTTTTTAGCGCAGGAAGCTGTGCTGAATTCTGTGCGCTGCTCCTGATGCTCATAGGAACTCTATGAGCGTCGGGAGCAACACGGAGCATTCAGTGTGGCTCCCTGCGCTAAAAAATGCTATCACGGTTTAGTAAAAGGTGGGTGGGGGTTAACCGGTTAAGCACAATTTAAGTATTCGGTGCCATTTCTGGCCAGTCAAACAGCGCTGAATATCAGCTAGTTATATTTTAACGGCTGCATATTTCAAAACTGCAACATGTAGGGGGGCGTGGCTTAGCGCGCACACAAAATGGTCGTGTGATCGCAGCGCTCCTCTTACCTGGGCAACCGTTGAATAAATAAAGATTTCCTTTTAAACTGTTTTCGGCTGAAAACATCGGAGAGGACAGCGGGAGCATGGCGAGCACCCGACAGAGTAAGAGTGAAACCGGAGGGGCTGTGAAAAGGCAGAAGCAGGATCAAATTACCCCGAGTAAGGTTCCGCTTCCTGCTGATGTATCAGAGGAGTTAAGCAAAGCTGAAGTTATGGGGGAACTGAGGCAAATCAAACAAATGCTGACAAAGACTGTGAGTAATATGGCAGAACTGAAGGAAGAAATCCTGAATATACACAGACAAATGGAAGTAGCTAATAAAAGAACAACAGAGTTAGAAGTTAAAATGGAGAGCTTAGAATGTGAAGGAAAAAGATGCAAAAATGAGTTTGGAAATAATTCAATTGAAAAGTCAGCTGGAAGATTACGAAAACCGTGGAAGAAGAAAGAATATAAAACTTTTTGGAATACAGGAAAATTTGGAAGGGAAAAATGCAATACAGTTTTTAGAAAATTTAATTCCTAGATTATTGCAGTTGGATTTCAAACAGCCTTTGGAAATAGAACGGGCACACAGGATTCCAATAAAGAGTCTGGAAAATCAAGGGAGACCAAGACCATTAATATTCAAGATGTTAAGATACCAGCAAGCAATAGAAATTTTAAATGCTGCCAAAAAAGATAAAAACTTAAACTATAAAGGATCCAAAATATGGTTTTTACCAGACTTTGCTAAAAATACAGCAAATATTAGGAAGAAATTCCTTGATCTGAGATCTCAATTAAAGGAAAAAGGATATAAGTATGGGTTATATTACCCAGCAAAAATGAGGGTATCTTGTGGGGATAAATCTTTGTATTTTGTTGATCCGGAAAAACTAAAGACCTTTCTTTCAAAATCAGAACCTATGTCATTTTAGCACAATGGGTGTTGAAATGAAGGGATAAATACTAAGACTGGATTGGTGGATATTGAACAAAAAATTAAATATAAAGAACTATGGGACTTTTGTTTGTTGGAAAAAGAAGAATATGCAACAAAGAACAGGAAATAAAAATGAACAAGTGAAAAAGAAAATAAAAGAATGTAAAAAAGAAAGTAGAAAGAAGGATAGACTGGAAAGACATTAAAGTGAAGTTATTAGACTGAACTTTTAGGAGACTGAAAGATGGATGGTTGGAGTAAAGAATGAACAAGAAGGATTAAAGGACTGGACAAATTAACACAAAAGGAAAAGTGAAGACTGAATAGGAAAATAAATAGATGTGAAGAAGAAGAAAGCAGGACTGATAGACTAAAAGGATATTATAAAAAAAAAAAAATGAATGACAATTGGCAGTCAAAAGTCTTTAAGAGTGGATGGATGGAGATAAGAAATAAATATGAAAGTTCAGTTTATTTAATAAGTCAGAAAAGGAGAAAGTAAAGAATGAAAGGACAATAAGGAAAAGATTGCAGAATGGACTAATGATAGAAAGGACAAGTTATATGATATTTAAATGCAAGTAAAGGAAAGGAAAATGAATAATATAAAAGAAAGATACATAAGAATTTATTGGTAGCTGAAGGAATGTAAAGATTGATGTTGTGAAAATATAGTTTTAAAAAGATTGGATTTAATTTGGAGAAGAGGAAATATAAAAAGGGGGAAAAAATTATTTTGAAAATGAAATACAAATGTTTAAATACAAATAGGGGATAAAAACTTATAAAATTGAATTTTTTTTTAACAGAAATATATGAAGAGATGGATATTTGTTGTTGGATATTTAAAGGAGGATAGGAGAAGATGGATTAGATAATATAAGATATAGGAAAATGATACTTTTTATTAAATATATGACTATGATAGAATTTTCTTGAATGAAATAAAATGTTGGGGGAATGAATTAGAGATTGGTGAAATGATAAAAATACATTAATGGAATGTTAGGAAATAAATATGGTTATGTGACTAAAGGTTAAATAATAGATAGAGAAATTAATTACTTTAAAATGGAAAAAGAAGAGAGATATAATTAGATATATTGTGGAGAGGTAGTGAGTTTGTCTCAATAAAGGATAAAGGGGTTATTAATAAATTTTTGTTGCCTGGGGGGGAGGGGGGAAGTTGGGATTACTGTCCAATGTGTGTCCTTAAGCAGTCATTATATTGGGGGGGGAGGGGGGAAGAAGGTGGGTATTAAAGATATTACTAGGATGATTAAGGAAAAGATTAATAAGGGATTGGGCAATTTGGAGGTAAGAATGTGTGCCATGGGGAGAAGTTTTTTAGATCTTAGTTATGGAAGAAGGGAAGAGGAAGATTATGATAAGGAGTATAAAATATATTATGACTTTTAAGATATTTTCTATTAATGTCAATGGCCTGAATCATGTAATCAAAAGGAAAAAGGTATTATCATTTTTAAAGAAGCAAAACGCGGATGTTTATTGTCTGCAGGAGACCCATCTTAATATAAAGGAATCACAGAAACTAACGGGTGGGTGGGTGAAAGAATGTTTTTTTGCTCCAGCAGAGGGTAAAAAAGCAGGAGTAGCAGTTCTTATAAATAAAAAGTGTATGGCCAATTTTAAGATAGTAAATTCAGACCCACATGGAAGATGGCTACATGTTGATATAAGTATGGGAAATAATGCCCTGACGTTGTTCAATATATATGCCCCTAATTCGAATCAATCAGAATTCTTTAAAAAATTTCAGAGTATGTTGTTACCACTGGCTGCTTCTAATTTAGTGGTGGCTGGAGATTTTAATGCTGTAATGGCTCCATTAATGGATAAAAAACCAGGTAAAAGTATAAAATCTTTAGGTTTAGATAATTTGGTTCAATCATGTGATTTGAAGGATATATGGCGTATTCTTCATTTTAATGATCAGGAATTTTCATTTTGTTCACAGGTTCATAAATCATTTTCAAGAATAGATTATATTTTTATTTCATCACATAAGGTGCAGCAAGTGATTAAGACTTCCATTGATCCCATTATCATTTCGGATCATGCGGGAGTATGGATAGATTTACAATTAGATCAATTAGAAAATAGAAGACCTCTTTGGAGATTTGATAATGCATTGCTTGTGGATGAAAAATTTTAAAACACAAATTAGTGATTTCTTTCAAATTAATTTAGTGGAAGATACATCTATTGAAAATGTATGGGACGCTTTTAAAGCGACTATGAGAGGTCATATTATATCATATTCGGCTTTTGTTAGGAAACAGATTAAAAAACAGTATATAGAGTTAGAAAAAGAAATTAAAATACTAGAAACTAAATTGGTAAGCAAATGGGAACATGATGTATTACAAGCTCTTTTGAAAGCAAAAGGTAAATATAACGAAATAGCTTCAAAAATGATAAGAAGAGACTTGTTTTCCAAACAGACAATGTATTATGGAAATTCTAATAAGGCGGGAAGATTATTGGCAAATTATCTTAAAGCAAAAAAAAGAAGAACTAACATTAATGGGATAAAAGATGATAATGGTATAATAACCAATCAAACGGATATAATTTTAAAGCAATTTCTAAAATTTTATAAGGACCTGTATTCTTCCGAGCCTTATTTGGAGAGGCAAAAAGATGGTAAAAATTTTTTAGATTTAATTATTGGACCTAAGGTTCCTGATCATATAAAACGGAGTTTAGATGAACCTATATCATTAAAAGAATTAGAAACAGCGTTGAGATCTCTTAGAGTTGGATCCGCTCCAGGTGGTGATGGTTATACAGTAGAATTTTATAAAACATTTCAAAATGTCCTTTCCCCATATTTACTAAATTTATATCAGACACAACTTATAAAAGGTGATATTAAAGGTACTATGGCTGAATCAATAGTAATTGTTTTGCCTAAGCCAAATAAAGATCCTACTTTGGTTTCAAACTACAGGCCTATATCTTTAATAAATGTGGATAATAAACTTTTGGCAAAAATTTTGGCTTTGATATTAGCCAAAGCTCTCCCACATATTATAGACACGCATCAGACGGGTTTCGTTGCTAAAAGACATTCCTCTAATAACTCTAGATTATTGTTTCATATGTTAAATTTATCAAAAAAAATGGATGAACCGGCTTTTACAGTTTCCTTGGATGTAGAAAAAGCGTTTGATAGGGTAGAATGGAATTTTATGTATCAGGCTTTAGAATGGTTTGGTATAGGTTCTGGATTTATACAAATGGTAAAAACATTGTATAGCTTCCCGATTGCAAGATTAAATATTAATAATATGATATCTGATGGTTTTCAATTGCAGAGGGGAGTTAGACAAGGTTGTCCTTTATCTCCTTTGTTATTTGATGTTGTATTAGAACCCTTATTGTTAGCAATACAGCAAGCAAGGGGGATACAGGGTATTCCATATTCTGATATTCTGATATGGAATATAAAATTTCGGCTTATGCGGATGACATTTTACTTTATTTGAGGAATCCAGAGTCTACCTTATCTTGTCTATTGGAATTAATTGATATGTTTGGCAAATTTTCAGGTTATAAAATTAACTGGAGTAAGTCTGAACTTATACCTTTAAATGTTCATTGTGTAAAAGGATTATTTGACGCTTTTCCGTTCATATGGAAAGAAGAAGGATTTAAATATCTTTGCATATGTGCCAAAATTCTGCCTAAGCGCTATTGGACAAATACACGCATATCTAGTATAGCACATTTCTTACAGGTAGGCATACACATAGGTGGAACTGGAGTGGAATATGGGTGGGACTTGGTACTCAGCTCACCCAACTTATTCAATATTAATGTCTATGGGGCTCAAGGATCTCACGTATGAAGAAAGACTGAATAAACTGAGGCTGTACTCACTTGAGGAACGAAGAGAGAGGGGTGATATGATTGAATCGTTTAAGTACATCACGGGCCATATCGAGTCGGAAAAAGATATCTTCTACCTCGACCACCAGGGGGCATCCGCTGAAAATCAGGGGAGGGAAGTTCCATAGCGACTCCAGAAAATACTTCTTCACTGAAAGAGTGGTGGATCATTGGAACAAACTCCCACTGCAGGTGATTGAGGCCAACAGCGTGTTGGACTTTAAGAGAAGATGGGATATTCACATGGGATCCCTAGGGAAGTGAAACCAGAGGGCGGGTATTTGGAATGGGCAGACTTGGTGGGCTATAGCCCTTTTCTGCCGTCTTTTTCTATGTTTCTCTGCACATACTTACACCATTTCTGTGGCTCAGAGTGTATTTGCACCTTACTTATAGGTGTATATTTTTGCTGTTACGCTGGTATACTATAAAAAAAAGTAGGTACCTATGCTCCCTTATAGACCAGGCTCCTATCAAGCATCCAGTTATAAAATTACCCTCTAAACCAGTGTCCCGCAAACTTTTTTTTTTTGTCTGGCACACTAACGAAGCAAACGTTTTTCTGTGACACGCCCACAACCCTGCCCCACTCTGCACAGGGTTTTTCAGGGATGACATCACAGCACAGTAGTTCTCAGTCTCCCTCTGCTGGAAGCACAGCAACAAGCCAAATATCTGGACTGGCTGGTTTGGTGGGGCGATAAGGAATTTCATTTATAGAGGACTTTATGTACTGCTGCATAGATAATTGTGAGACAATAACACCTAGATATTTCTCCTTCCTGCTCAGGAAGTACCACGTCATTAAGCCACTGAGGCAGTCTCACATAATACAATCATAACAATGTCTCAATGTTGGATAAATTAATCACCATCCCGTGAAAGTTCAGCCAGGCAATCATACTTTGCACAATTAAGCTGTGGAATATACAACTTGACAGTGTAGTTAAAGCTAGTCGTAAAAAAAAGGTTTGGATAAGTTTCTGAAGAGATCCTTTGGCAACTATTAGCCAGATAAACTAGGAGGGCATCACTTCTAGAAATGTAGAACAGGGCATAAGTCCTATTAGGATCTGCTAAGTACTTCTAAGAGACCAGAATTGGCTACTGTTGGAAAGAAGATGCTGGGCTCAATGATCTACTTGTCTGATCCAACAGGGTATGTCTCTCTTATGAAGATACACAGGTTCTTAGGTATCATTATGAATCCTTCAATGGATTTCAATTCTCAGATCGTGATTAGTTTCTAAATTTAAACATTCCACTAACCGTTCACTTTAAGCTTAGCTGTGGTTTGTTGGTATCCTGTATCACAGGTATACTCGGCCACATCATCTGCTTCGGCTTGAGGGATCACAAGTTCAGCGACTGATCCATCCATCTTAATTTCATATTTAGCACATGGGTGGAGCACCATTGAGTCTTTCCGCCATTCCACAGAGGCATTCGACTTTGTAAGCTCACAGCAAAGTTTAACTGCAGCACCTTCATCCACTTCCAAGTCCTTTAGCTGCTTTTTGAATAAAACTGGAATAGCTATTGAGAGAAACAAGTGAACGGATCTTAGTCTACGGCAACACATGTCTTGCATGTGGATGATTAAAAGCTGCAGTGTGACTGGTTAATGAAACTATGGGCTCCTTTTACTAAGCTGTGTTAGCATTTTTTGCGCATACTAAACCCACACTACACGGCTAGAACTAATGCCACTAAGGATTTTGTCGACTTCAATCATATCTCCCCTCAGCCGTCTCTTTTCCAAGCTGAGAGCCCTAACCTTTCTAGTGTTTCCACATAAGAGATAGGTTCCATCCCCTTTATCATCTATTGTACCCCTTGACAAGAAATAATAATAAAAATAAATTTGGAAAGAAAAATTAGTCTAAGCAAAAAAAAAAAAAAAAGGGTAGAAGAAACCACATAATATCAGGATGACAACAGGAATGCTAAAAAAATATATTAAAAAATCAAGGTAGCTAAAGTTAATATCCCTTTTGGTGCTTAAGGAGACTGAGACCCTATTGCTGATTGTGGATCTACCTCTGCTTGAGGAGGACTATTGATCATGGATGGACCTTGCATGAGGGATGCTATTGATTGTGGTTGGATCTTTGCTTGAGCAGTATCACTGGAGACTTGGCTCAAATCTTTAAGTGAGTGACAGACTGAGTTATTGCAGAGTCAGCCTACACTTACAGAATTAATTTCAAGTATACCCTCCCCCTTTTACCAAGCAGTGTTAGGCTTTTTTTTTTTTTATCACTGTGGCAGTATTAGCTCCGATGCTCATAGGAATTCTATGAGCGTCAGAGCTAATTCCGACGTGACTGGTCATAAAAAAAGCCTAACGTGACATCGTGAAAGGGGGGTGAGGGGCGGAGTAAATGAGGTGTAGCAAAGATAAACAGACTCCAGAGGAAGGCAGAATTTGCCAAAACATGGACTGTGTTGGGTCCAACCGTTCATTACTCTACGTGTGACGTGCTACTTCACCCCTGCGGTTTTACTACTTTGATTTTTTTTAATAAATTTTTTTAATAAATTTTTTTTTTAGCATTCCTGATACTGTGTGGTTTCTTCCACCCTTTTTAGCTTGCTTTCTTATAACACTGTTTGTAAGTTGGCTCGTATTTTAGATGTCACTAAGATGCCACAAGAGAAGAATTGTATCAGGAAGTGGTTCTTATAATCTAATAGATTTTTGAAGGACTCAAGAGGACCTCAGTTACCTACCACTTATAATTTACAGTTATGTAATTGAGACTCTCATATCACCTTCTCTACTATTAAGAATCCTATAGTGTTTACCTTTCACTGTTAAAGAAGCTCTGGTTTCCTGGTCCCCAGAACTGCAGCTGTACTCCCCAGTATCTTCTAGTTTTAGGTCACATATCGTAAGTTCTGCAATGTATTCCTTCTGTTTCATCTCATACTTGTTTCCTGATTGGAGTTCCAGACTTCCCTTCCTCCACACCAATGGGACATTGGGCTTTGAAACCTCACAGCACAAGGTAACTGCATCTTCCTCCTGACCTTCCTTATTCTGAAGAGGTTGTCTGAATACAACAGGCAGTGCTTGGAAAAACAAAAAATGGTAAAATGTAGCGTCTTTTCTGTTTAAAATGCAAAGAAAATCTTTCAGATTTTTGGTCAAAAATAACAATACACAGAGGAAACATTCAGCAGCCCATTTAAAGCTATGGGTATTTTCAAGGTCAATTCCGTGCAGCTTTGAAAGGAGAAATTAGGTTCTTACCTGCTAATTTTCTTTCTATAAGACTCTCCAGACCGGCAGTTCACTGATGGGTAATAACTCACCATGACAAGCAGGTGGAGACTGAGACAAAACTTTTGGCTGTAATGCAAGTAGCTGTGCTTCCCCCTAAAATAACCAGTCTGTTGAATAGCCAAGCAGAACTAAGAAGTGCTAATTAGAACAATAACAACACTCCTAACAGGAGAAACAACTAACATAGAGCAATACTGTTGGAAACTGCATAGAAAAATACCCATCAGCAAATGTCCCCACAGCTACGCCAGCTGAGCCAAAGCCGCTGTTCTTTTAAGCTCCCTGACCCTATTAAAATACTAGAACCTGCAGAAAAAAAAATCACACTCTTCACGCGAATCCCACAAGAACAACAGACAGTCAGACAGGATGGGGACTGTGCCAGTCTGGAGAGTATATAAGAAAGAAAATTAGCAGGTAAGAACCTAATTTCTCCTTCTTTAACGCCTCTCCAGACCGGCACAGTTCACTGATGAGACATACCAAAGCAGTATCCATCATGGGTAAGACCCCCAGAGGGCCGCCACCAGAACACACTCACTGAACACCGCGTCCCAATGCACCTGAACGTCCCGGTAGTGTCACACAAAGGAAAACAGAGAAGACCAAACTGCAGTTTTACAGATATCCATTGGAGGCACAAGAGAAGACTCAGCCCAAGAAACTGCCTTGACCCCAAGTGGAATGAACCTTGAGAAATTCCGGAACAGGTTTCAAGAAATATGTTCAGATACCTTAACTCCCACCCCCTCCCTCTCCTCCCCGGTAAATTCCCCTCTCAAAGCCTCCACTTTTCTGGTAATTTTTTCCTTTTCTAAATATCAACCAAGAATACAGTTCCCTAAAATGTAAAGCTCCTGGAAATGTCTAGCTTTCTTAGTTGTTATCCTATTTGTAATATTGCCTAGAAATGTCCAATTCTTATTTGTTATCTAATTCGCAATATCTCCTGGAAATATCCAGCTCTCTTATCTCACTTGTAACCAAAAAATTGTAACTATCCTGGAAATGTCCAGTTAGCTCTTTTATAATTCGCCTAGAACTGCAAGGTACAGGCAGAATAGAAGTCACTAATGTAATGTAAAGTTTCTTCTGAAGAAGGTATGCGATCCAGCAAGCAATGGTAGCCTTGGAAGCGCCATCCCCCTTACGAGGACTCGCTAAGAGGACAAAAAGATGATCCAACTTCCGGAACTCCTGGGTCTGCTGAACATAAGAGCAAAGAACCCGATAGACATCCAACTTACGCAATTGCCTCTGCTCTAACAAGATCTCCTGACTACCCAAGACCGGGAGGACTATGGACTGGTTGACATGGAAAGGCGATACCACCTTCGGCAGAAAAGAACAGGCCGCAGCACAACATGCTCCCTAGAAAACTCCAGGAAGGGAGGCCTACAAGAGAGACCCTGCAGTTTCAGACCAGCAGTGTCTCAGGATTTTTTTTTTTCTGTCAGAACAGACTCCACTTGCTCTCTAAGCCATATGCCTTGCCAGTATCGGTGGCAAGGTTTACAGCTGAGGCACCTCTAGAAAAATTTTGGGGAGGTCGAGGAAATGGGGGGAGGGACTCAACTCGTGACCCGTCGAGTGTAACACCCCCCGAGGTCGGATGGACCTTCAAAGGGTTTCCCCAAGCTCAGTCCAACACCAGACGGGGACAAAGGAGAAATTAGGTTCTTACCTGCTAATTTACTTTCTTTTAGCTTCTCCAGACCAGTAGAGGTTAACTTTACGATTGGGTATATATCTAATCATGACCAGCAGGTGGAGACTGAAAACAAAACTTTGGGACAGTATATCCTAGCCCCTCCTCTCTATTTCCCTCAGTCTGCCGAATAGCCAAGCAGAACCAAGAACTGGAAACAACAGAGAGAAAAAACAATACTCCGAAAGGAGTAACCAATAACATACCCAAAAAATGCTGTTGGAAAATGCAGAGGAGAAATTCCCGAAGGAAGAAGGTCCCCACAGCTCGCCAGCTAAGCCAGCCGAGCCACAGCCGCTGTTCTTCAATTCTCCCCGGCCCTAGAAAAATACTAGAACCCGCAGCAAAAACCAAAAACTGCCCGCGCAACAGCCCCAACAACAACAACAACAGACAGGGTGGGGACCTCTACTGGTCTGGAGAAGCTAAAAGAAAGTAAATTAGCAGGTAAGAACCTAATTTCTCCTTCTTTAGCACTCTCCAGACCAGTAGAGGTTAACTTTACGATTGGGACGTACCAAAGCAGTCCCTCTCACGGGCGGGACCCCCGAAGGGCCGATACCAGAACACGCTCACCGAACACCGCGTCCCGACGCGCCTGAACATCTACCCGATAATGCCGAACAAATGAATGCAAGGAGGACCAAACCGCAGCCTTACAAATATCCACCGGAGGCACGAGCGACGACTCAGCCCAAGAAGCCGCCTGACCCCTAGTGGAATGAGCCTTGAGAAACTCCGGAACCGGCTTCTGACTCAGAAGATAAGCGGAAGCGATCGTCTCCTTGATCCAGCGCGCAATAGTAGCCTTAGAAGCGCCAGCCCCCCCGACGAGGACCCGCCAGAAGCACAAAGAGATGATCGGAGCTCCGAAAATCCCGGGTCCGCTGCACATAAGCATGGAGGACCCGACCGACATCCAACTTGCGCAGCTGTCGTTGCTCAGAAGAACCCTCCCGACTACCCAAGACCGGGAGGACCACCGATTGATTGACATGAAAAGGAGAAACTACCTTCGGCAGAAAGGAAGGAACAGGCCGCAAAACAACCCGCTCCTTTGAAAACTCCAGGAAGGGAGCCCTACAAGAGAAAGCCTGTAGCTCCGACACCCGTCTAGCGGAAGTAATGGCCACCAAAAAGACCGACTTCAGCGTAAGGTCCTTCAACGAACAGCCATCCAACGGCTCGAAAGGAGGGCGCACTAGAACAGAGAGAACCAGATTGAGATCCCAAGAGGGAATCGAGGGCCTTATGGGAGGCCTGAGCAACTTGGCCGCCCTAAGAAAGCGAATCACATCAGGAATGGCTGACAAACGCTGACCTGTCACCAGCCCCCGAAAAGCCGACAGGGCCGCCAGATGAACCCGAAGAGAAGACCAGGCCAGGCCCCTATCCAGGCCATCCTGCAAAAACTCTAGAATGTTAGGCAGAGAAGCGCGAAAGGAGACCACTCCCCGCGCTCGGCACCATTCCTCAAAAAGACGCCAAACCCGTACATAAGCCCGAGAGGTAGAAAGCCTCCGGGACCCCAAAAGTGTAGAGATCACCTTGTCGGAATATCCCTTCTTACTCAGGCGGCCCCTTTCAAGAGCCAAGCCGTAAGACAAAAGGGAGACGGGTCGAACATAGGAATGGGACCCTGCGTCAGAAGATCGCACTCGAGAGGCAGAGGAAGAGGATCCGCCACCAGATGCCTCACCAGATCCGCATACCACGGACGACGAGGCCAATCCGGAGCCACCAAGACCACCAGCCCCGGATGGCGAACAATGCGAAGCAGTACTCTGCCTACTAATGGCCAAGGAGGGAACACATACAACAGCCCCTCCGTTGGCCACGGTTGGACCAGAGCATCCAGACCCTCGGCCAGACCGTCCCTGCGACGACTGAAGAAGCGGGGTACTTTGGCGTTGCCACTTGTAGCCATCAGATCCATCAGGGGCTGCCCCCAAGCACGCACTAGCAACTGAAACGCCTCGGCGCCGAGACACCACTCTCCCGGATCCAAGAAGTGACGACTGAGGAAGTCCGCCTGAACGTTTTCTACCCCGGCAATGTGAGAGGCCGAGAGGTCCAGAAGATGCGACTCCGCCCAAACCATGAGCCGAGCCGCCTCCTGCGCCACCAGAGTGCTCTTGGTGCCCCCCTGACGATTGACATAAGCCACCGCCGTGGCATTGTCCGACAGGACTCTGACCGACTTGCCCAACAAAAGGGAGTGGAAAGCCAACAGCGCCAGCCGGACCGCCCTGGTCTCCAACACGTTGATCGACCAGGAGGCCTCCTCCGTGGACCAGGTTCCCTGAGCAGAGTGACCCAGACACTGGGCCCCCCAACCCAGGAGACTCGCATCCGTAAGGAGCACCGTCCACTGCGGAAGATCCAGACCCACCCCCTGAACTAGGTGAGGGGTCCGGAGCCACCAACGCAGACTGCAGCGCGCCAAGCCTCGCAGGGGAACCGGAACATCCATCCCGTGCCTCTGGGGAGACCACCTCCGGAGCAGAGCATACTGAAGAGGACGCATGTGGGCCCGCGCCCACCTCACCACGTCCAGGGACGCCGCCATCGACCCCAGGACCTGGAGGAAATCTCGCGCCCGAGGACACCGGGACGCCAAAAGCAGGCGAATCTGAGACTGCAATTTGCTCACCCGGGCCTCTGGGAGGAAGACCTTCCCCAAGGAGGTGTCGAACAGCACCCCGAGGTACTCCAGACGCTGAGCCGGAACCAACCGACTCTTGGAAAGGTTGACCACCCAGCCCAGCGACCGGAGAAACTCCACCACCCGAGCCGTAACCCGGTAGCTTTCCTGCAACGACTTGGCCCGAATTAACCAGTCGTCCAGGTAGGGGTGTACCAGAATGCCCTCCGACCGCAAGGCTGCCGCGACGACCACCATCACCTTGGTGAACGTCCGGGGAGCCGTGGCCAGCCCAAAGGGAAGCGCACAGAACTGATAGTGCCGACCCAAGATCGCAAAGCGCAGGAAACGCTGATGAGAGGTCCGAATAGGAACATGCAAGTAGGCCTCCGTCAGATCGAGAGAAGTGAGAAACTCCCCCGGCTGAACCGCCAGAATGACCGACCGCAGCGTTTCCATACGGAAAGAGGGAACCTTGAGAGCCCTGTTGACCCCTTTCAAATCGAGGATGGGCCGAAAAGTCCCCTCCTTCTTGGGCACCACAAAGTAAATGGAGTACCTGCCCGTGCCCCACTCCGGGGGGGGCACCGGAACTACTGCCCTGAGATCTAGCAAGCGCTGAAGGGTCTGGCGAAAAGCCTGCTTCTTCCCCGGAGTCTGACACGGAGAAGCGAGGAAAAAATCCGGCAGAGAGCGGGCGAACTCCAGGGCATAACCGTCCCGCACCACCTCCAGGACCCACTGATCGGACGTGATCTCGGCCCATTTGGGAAAAAAGTCGCGCAGCCGGGCCCCCACCGGAACCAAGGGGGGCGCCGGCAAGGCGTCATTGTGCAGGACGGGAAGCGGGGGAACCGGCGGAGGGGTTCCCTGCCCCCCGACGGGCCCCCCGAAAGGGCTGCATGCGCTGGAAGAACCGACCCCGGGAAAACCCCGGAGACTGGAAAGAAGCAGCCCCACGCCCAGGGCGATACTTGCGAAATTCCCGCAAACGCCCCCGGGCCGCACCCCCCCGAGACGCCGGGCGGGCACGGTCCTCCGGCAAACGGGGAACTTTCGAGTCCGACAGAGTCTGAATTAACTTATCCAAGTCCTCTCCAAATAAAAACGACCCCCGAAAGGGAAATTTAGAAAGCTTAGCTTTGGACGCAGCATCCGCCGCCCAAGCGCGCAGCCACAACACACGCCTTGCGGCCACGCCAAAAGCCATGGACTTAGCCGAGATCCGCACCAAGTCATACAGAGCATCCGAGAGGAATGAGGCAGCCATCTCAATCTTCGCTACCTCCTGATCCACCAGAGACCAGTCGTCAGACTCTCGATCCAAGACCCGCTCCGCCCACCGAAACACGGCGCGAGCGACCAGTCCCCCACAAATAGCCGCCTGGACCCCAAAAGCAGAGACTTGAAAATTTTGCTTAAGGATGGTCTCCAATTTGCGCTCCTCAGAGTCCCGCAAGGCAGAACCGCCCTCAACAGGCACGGTATGCCGCTTGGAAATAGCCGAGACCACCGCATCCACGACTGGCGAAGCTAACGTAGCCCGATCCCCTTCAGGAATGGGATACAGGCGAGCCATGCTGCGCGCCAGCCGAAACGGCGTCTCCGGCGTTTTCCACTGCTCAAGAATAATATCCCGAATATCCTGATGCATAGGAAAAGAGCGGGAAACGGAACGGATCCCTCGTAACAGAGGGTCCCCCACACGCGGAGTCTCCGGCGGCGCGTCCTCAAAACGCAAAGCCGAAGAAACCTGTTGAATAAGGTCAGGCAGCTCATCTCTCTGAAAAAGGCGCACCACGGACGCCTCGTCAGTGGAGAACGGGAAACCCGACAACCCGCCGCCAGCTTCCGTCCCCTCCAGAGGGTCCTGGAATTCCTCAGAAGGGTCCAGGTCCTCCTCCATACCGACACGTTCCTCCGACCACAAATCCTCGTCCCACGACACCCGCGGACGCTTGGACAAGAGAGGCGGCGGAGGGGACGTCACGTCAGACGAGAGAGGCAAAGCCGCAGGGAGCGCGGAGGAAACCCCACCCCCCGAGACCCCCTGGGCGCAACCGGGACCCCCAGCCGCCTGAAAATAGGCTTTGCATAATGAAAAGAAAAAATCAGGGGAAAAACCCCCCGAGGGTCCCAAGGGACTCCCTGCCACAGCAGGGGACCCAGCAGAAACCTGCCCCTGCTTAGACAAAACAGGGGGAAGGTCACCTGAGGTGGAAGACAAAATGGAGGGGCCAGACAGAGAAGATGGCGTCTTTCCCGCCAAAACAGCTCCCTCCACAGCCTGAAGCGGCTGAGAGACCTGAATAGTCTCAGCCGCTAAAACAGGCAAGCCGGCATCAGCTGTCAAAATATCAGCTGAGAGGGAATCCTCTAAAACCCGACCGTCGGCGGCTCGGGGAATCCCTCCGTGGGCGGACGGAGAAGACCGGGCTTCTCCACCGTTCCCTGCCGACTCGCGAGGCACCATCGGCGGGGAGCTCTGGGCGCCTGCAGCCGCTGCCGACGGAGCTCCTCCACCGCACCGGCCTGAACACCGCTTGCACAGGCCGGCCGCGAGTGCCTCGCGTCTGGAGCACAATGAGCACTTTTTCCCTTTAGAAGTGCTCATTGCTCCATACGCGACCTAGCTGTAAAAAAGTGCCGGTTAGTTGAAAAAATACAGTAAAATACAGTTTTCTTAAAGGGATACAACCCTCCAGACCAGCACTACCTCAGGATTTTTTTTTTTTTTTTTTTTTTTTACAGAACAGACTCCACAGGCTCTCGAAGCAATATGCCTTGCTTGATTTAGGGGGCAAGGCTTACTGCTGAGGCTCCTCTAAAAAAATATGGGGAGGTGGAGGAAGTGGGGGGAGGGACCCCGCTCGTGACCCGCCGGGTTTGACACCCCCGAGGTCGGACGAACCCCCAAACAGAGTCCGTCCAAGCTCCGTCCGGCTAAAAACAGGGACAATAAACCTCTAAACAAATTCCAACAGCCCTACCAAGGGAGATGGGTACAGATCACTCAACACCTGCTGGAGACTGAAAGAAGACTGAGGGAAATAGAGAGGAGGGGCTAGGATATACTGTCCCAAAGTTTTGTTTTCAGTCTCCACCTGCTGGTCATGATTAGATATATACCCAATCGTAAAGTTAACCTCTACTGGTCTGGAGAGTGCTAAAGAAAAGGCCATTAAACAAATTCCAACAGCCCTACACTAACCAAGGGAAGCTGCCACAGCTTACCACACCTGCTGAAAGACTAAGAACAGACTCGTTATTATGGAGGGAAGCACAACTATAACATAATATAACATAGACTCTTATATACTGCAACTACCTCACGGTTTTGTGCGATTCACAAGTCAAGAAATACTAAGCAACATAGTATGATCACAGCAAATGAATCAAAATATTTGTCAAACAAAAATGTTTTCAACATTTTTCTAAAAGCCAAATAGGAAGTATTTGTATTACAGCCAAAAGTTTTTGTCTCAGTCTCCACCTGCTGGTCATGGTGAGCTATTACCCATCAGTGAACTGTATCAGTCTGCAGAGATGCTAAAGAAATTACGTTAGGTTCCTAGATAAGCTAGGCTAGCTGACCTAGACATCTAACTTTAGATATCTTTTATAGAATCAGGGCCTATCTAGACCTGATGTGGGTTTATACTTGTGATTACTTTGATTGCATCTATATGGGCAAGTAAAAAGAAGAACAGCATTATTTTAGAAATTTTTATTTATACCATTTACTGTCAAGGCTGCTGTTGTCTGGTGCTCCCCACATATACAAGTATAATCTCCTGCATCTTTCGCTTCCAAGTCATGGATCAGCAGCTTAGCAACAGGACCTTCCAGCCTCATTTTGTACTTGTCGCTTGGTTTCAGTGACCTGTGTCCCATCTTCCACTCTACTGAAGCAGCGGGCTTTGTCAGCACACAGCACAAGGAGGCTGTTCCACCTTCAATGGCTTCCTCATTTTTCAATTCTTCTTTGAAATGTGGTGAAAGTTCTAGAGAAATCAAAACGGGCACAAATGTAAGCTATCTTTTTTTTTTTTGAACGATCAACAGGGTGAAAAAAAACCCTACATGGATGACTGATGTTGGGGGGTATTAGCAGAAATCATTCATCTGAGGTGCAAGCTTCATCTTATGATGAACATCTAACATGTCAGCTCAAAAAAAAAGAAATCAAGCAGTAGAAAGGAACGTATCCATAAAAGATTAATATGAACAAATCGGTAAATGGTTCATCTCCAAGTTACATCAATCCTCATTTTAACCGGTACTACACAAACAAGAAATCCCATAGAATACAACTGTTCGCCTTCCCCTCGCTAAAACTTTGTCACCTCAAAAGATTCCTAGACAAAACCTTCGCCTTCCAAGCAGCCAAGCTGAACTCATGGCTTGCCCAAATGATACTCGAGGCCCCCACTTACCTCGGCTTCAAAAAATCACTAAAACTTACCTATTCAGCGAACAAGACCCCTAAGGGCCCCCCCACTTTTCATTACACTTCGCCCCCCCTAATTCACCCCCTGCTCTTCTCCTCCTCCACGATAGCTTCTCTATTCTTGACCTCCCCCAATCTCCCCTCCTCCTCTACCAAGTTTGGTCAAAAATGTGTTATATAGATGATAAATTGTTGTAAATCTGCCGTCAACGCGGATCCTAATCTAACTGATGTAAACCGCCTAGAACTCGCCGGGTATGGCGGTATATAAGAATAAAATTATTATTATTATTATTAATATGTGTGATTAGAGATATCAAAATCAGGCATAATGCTGCTGCCCACTACCTGAAAAAATTTGACCACATAACTCCATTCTACCAAAAATTACATTGGCTTCCTGTTGAGGGACGAGTTCCCTTCAAATTTGGATGCCTCATTTACAAAGCCATACATGGCCTACTACCTAACAGCTCAGTTCTTGTTCTCGTCGCCAAGCCCCTCCACACGTTCCCAATCATTTTTTACCTACCCTTCAGTCAAAGGCTATATGCAGAAAAGATTCATTAACCAACTCTTATCATACCAAGTTGCTTCCAGGAATCCTGGACTGGGCCAAATGGTTAGAATATCAACATCATATATGCATTTTAGAAAGCTATTAAAAACCCATCTGTTCTCGAAATTCTTGTAATCCCTTCAAAGCAGCATAATGATGGGAAACTATCGTTAAACTTTTTGATGCCAATATTCTATCAATTGTAGCTCACTGACAATGGTCAGCCCCATCTCTTTTGTAAACCGCATAGAACCGAAAGGCTTTTGCGGTATTTAAAGGAGAAATTAGGTTCTTACCTGCTAATTTACTTTCTTTTAGCTTCTCCAGACCAGTAGAGGTTAACTTTACGAATGGGTATATATCTAATCATGACCAGCAGGTGGAGACTGAAAACAAAACTTTGGGACAGTATATCCTAGCCCCTCCTCTCTATTTCCCTCAGTCTGCCGAATAGCCAAGCAGAACCAAGAACTGGAAAACAACAGAGAGAAAAAACAATACTCCGAAAGGAGTAACAAATAACATACCCAAAATGCTGTTGGAAAATGCAGAGGAGAAATTCCCGAAGGAAGAATGTCCCCACAGCTCGCCAGCTAAGCCAGCCGAGCCACAGCCGCTGTTCTTCACTTCTCCCCGGCCCTAGAAAAATACTAGAACCCGCAGCAAAAACCAAAAACTGCCCGCGCAACAGCCCCAACAACAACAACAACAGACAGGGTGGGGACCTCTACTGGTCTGGAGAAGCTAAAAGAAAGTAAATTAGCAGGTAAGAACCTAATTTCTCCTTCTTTAGCACTCTCCAGACCAGTAGAGGTTAACTTTACGAATGGGACGTACCAAAGCAGTCCCTCTCACGGGCGGGACCCCCGAAGGGCCGATACCAGTACACGCTCACCGAACACCGCGTCCCGACGCGCCTGCACATCAACCCGATAATGACGAACAAAGGAATGCAAGGAGGACCAAACCGCAGCCTTACAAATATCCACTGGAGGCACGAGCGACGACTCAGCCCAAGAAGCCGCCTGACCCCGAGTGGAATGAGCCTTGAGAAACTCCGGAACAGGCTGCTGTTTCAGAAGATAAGCGGAAGCAATCGTCTCCTTGATCCAGCGCGCAATAGTAGCCTTAGAAGCGCCAGCTCCCCGACGAGGACCCGCCAGGAGGACAAAGAGATGATCGGACTTCCGGAATTCCTGGGTCCGCTGCACATAAGAGCGAAGGACCCGACCGACATCCAACTTGCGCAGCTGCCGTTGCTCAGAAGAGCCCTCCCGACCACCCAAGACCGGGAGAACCACCGATTGATTGACATGAAAAGGAGAAACAACCTTCGGCAGAAAGGAAGGAACAGGCCGCAAGACGACCCGCTCCCTAGAAAACTCCAAGAAGGGAGCCCTACAAGAGAAAGCCTGCAGCTCAGAAACACGCCTAGCAGAAGTAATGGCCACCAAAAAGACCGCCTTCAAAGTAAGGTCCTTCAAAGAACAGTCGTCCAAGGGCTCGAAAGGCGGACGCACCAAAACAGAGAACCAGAATAAGATCCCAAGAGGGAACCGAGGGCCGTAGGGGAGGCCTAAGCAACTTGGCCGCCCGCAAAAACCGAATCACATCAGGAAGAGCCGATAAACGCTGACCTGACACCAACCCTCGAAAAGCCGACAGGGCCGCAAGATGAACCCGGAGAGAAGACCAAGCCAGGCCTCTATCCAGGCCATCCTGCAAGAACTCCAGAATGTTAGGCAGAGAAGCGCGAAAAGAGGTCACTCCCCGCGCCCGACACCATTCCTCAAAGAGACGCCAAACCCGCACATAAGCCCGAGAGGTAGAAAGCCTCCGGGACCCCAACAGTGTAGAGATCACCTTGTCTGAATATCCCTTCTTGCTAAGGCGACCCCTTTCAAGAGCCACGCCGTAAGACAGAAGGGAGACGGGTCGAACATGGGAATGGGACCCTGCATCAGAAGGTCGTCCGAGAGAGACAGAGGAAGAGGATCCGCTACCAGGTGCCTCACCAGATCCGCATACCACGGACGGCGAGGCCAATCCGGCGCCACCAGCACCACCAAACCCGGATGGTGAACAATGCGAAGAAGCACCCTGCCCACCAGCGGCCAAGGAGGGAACACATACAACAGCCCCTCCATTGGCCACTGCTGGACCAGAGCATCCAGACCCTCGGCCAGACCGTCCCTGCGACGACTGAAGAAGCGGGGCACTTTGGCGTTGCCACCCGTGGCCATCAGGTCCATCAGGGGCTGCCCCCAAGCCTGCACTATCAACTGAAACGCCTCGGCGCTGAGACACCACTCTCCTGGATCTAGGAAGTGACGACTGAGGAAGTCTGCCTGAACATTTTCTACCCCGGCTATATGAGAGGCCGAGAGGTCCAGCAGATGGGATTCCGCCCAAACCATGAGCAGAGCCGCCTCCTGCGCCACCTGAGTGCTCTTGGTGCCCCCCTGACGATTGACATAAGCCACCGCCGTGGCATTGTCCGACAGCACTCTGACCGACTTGCCCAGCAACAGGGAGTGGAAAGCCAACAGCGCCAGACGGACCGCTCTGGTCTCCAACACGTTGATCGACCAGGCGGCCTCCTCCGCGGACCAGGTGCCCTGAGCTGAGTGACCCAAACACTGAGCCCCCCAACCCAGGAGACTCGCATCCGTCAGGAGCACCGTCCACTGCGGGAGATCCAGACCCACCCCCTGAACTAGGTGAGGGGTCTGGAGCCACCAACGCAGACTGCAGCGCGCCAAGCCTCGCAGGGGAACCGGAACATCCATCCCGTGCCTCTGGGGAGACCACCTCCGGAGCAGAGCATACTGGAGAGGACGCATGTGGGCCCGCGCCCACCTCACCACGTCCAGGGACGCCGCCATCGACCCCAAGACCTGGAGGAAATCTCGCGCCCGAGGACACCGGGACGCCAAAAGCAGGCGAATCTGAGATTGCAATTTGCTCACCCGGCCCTCTGGGAGGAAGACCTTCCCCAAGGAGGTGTCGAACAGCACCCCTAGGTACTCCAGACGCTGAGCCGGGACCAACCGACTCTTGGAAAGGTTGACCACCCAGCCCAGCGACCGGAGAAACTCCACCACCCGAGCAGTAACCCGGGAGCTTTCCTGCAACGACTTTGCCCGAATTAACCAGTCGTCCAGGTAGGGGTGTACCAGGATACCCTCCGACCGCAAGGCTGCCGCGACGACCACCATCACCTTGGTGAACGTCCGAGGAGCCGTGGCCAGCCCAAAGGGAAGCGCACAGAACTGAAAGTGCCGACCCAAGATCGCAAAGCGCAGGAAACGCTGATGAGAGGCCCGAATGGGAACATGCAAGTAGGCCTCCGTCAGATCGAGAGAAGTGAGAAACTCCCCCGGCTGAACCGCCAGAATGACCGACCGCAGAGTTTCCATACGGAAAGAGGGAATCTTGAGAGCCCTGTTGACCCCTTTTAAATCGAGGATGGGCCGAAAAGTCCCCTCCTTTTTGGGCACCACAAAGTAAATGGAGTACCTGCCCGTGCCCCACTCCGGAGGGGGCACCGGAACAACTGCCCTGAGATCTAGCAAGCGCTGAAGGGTCTGGCGAAAAGCCTGCGTCTTCCCCGGAGTCTGACACGGAGAAGCGAGGAAAAAATCCGGCAGAGAGCGGGCGAACTCCAGGGCATAACCGTCCCGCACCACCTCCAGGACCCACTGATCGGACGTGATCTCGGCCCATTTGGGGAAAAATTCGCGCAGCCGAGCCCCCACCGGAACCAAAGGGGGCGCCGGCAAGGCGTCATTGTGCAGGACGGGAAGCGGGGGAACCGGCGGAGGGATTCCCTGCCCCCCCGACGGGCCCCCCGAAAGGGCTGCATGCGCTGGAAGAACCGACCCCGGGAAAATCCCGGAGACTGGAAAGAAGCAGCCCCACGCCCAGGGCGATACTTGCGAAAATCCCGCAAACGCCCCCGGGCCTCACCCCCCCGAGACGCCGGGCGGGCACGGTCCTCCGGCAGACGGGGAACTTTCGAGTCCGACAGAGTCTGAATCAACTTATCCAAGTCCTCTCCAAACAAAAACGACCCCCGAAAGGGAAATTTAGTAAGCTTAGCTTTGGACGCAGCATCCGCCGCCCAAGCGCGCAGCCACAACACACGCCTTGCGGCCACGCCAAAAGCCATAGACTTAGCCGATATCCGCACCAAGTCATATAGAGCATCTGAGAGGAATGAGGCCGCCATCTCAATCTTCGCAACCTCCTAATCCACCAGAGACCAGTCGTCAGACTCTCGATCCAAGACCCGCTCCGCCCACCGAAACACGGCGCGAGCGACCAGTCCCCCACAAATAGCCGCCTGGACCCCAAAGGCAGAGACCTGAAAATTTTGCTTAAGGATGCTCTCCAATTTGCGCTCCTCAGGGTCCCGCAAGGCAGAACCGCCCTCAACAGGCACGGTATGCCGCTTGGAAATTGCCGAGACCACCGCATCCATGACTGGCGAAGCTAACGTAGCCCGATCCCCTTCAGGAATGGGATACAGGCGAGCCATGCTGCGCGCCAGCCGAAACGGCGCCTCCGGCGTTTTCCACTGCTCCAGAATAATATCCCGAATATCCTGATGCATAGGAAAAGAGCGGGAAAACGGAACGGATCCCCCGTAACAGGGGGTCCCCCACACGCGGAGTCTCCGGCGGCGCGTCCTCAAAACGCAAAACCGTAGAAACCTGTTGAATAAGGTCAGGCAGCTCATCTTTCTGAAAAAGGCGCACCACGGACGCCTCGTCACTGGAGAACGGGAAATCCGACAACCCGCCGCCAGCTTCCGTCCCCTCCAGAGAGTCCTGGAACTCCTCAGAAGGGTCCAGGTCCTCCTCCAGACCGACCCGTTCCTCCGACCACAAATTCTCGTCCCACGACACCCGCGGACGCTTGGACAAGGGAGGCGGCGGAGGGGACGTCACGCCCGACGAAAGAGGCAAAGCCGCAGGGAGCGCGGAGGAAAACCCACCCCCCGAAACCCCCTGGGCGCAACCGGGACCCCCAGCCGCCTGAAAATAGGCTCTGCATAAAGAAAAGAAAAATTCAGGAGAAAAACCCCCCGAGGGTCCCAAGGGACTCCCTGCCACAGCAGGGGACCCAGCAGAACCTTGCCCCTGCATAGTCAAAACAGGGGGAAGGTCACCTGAGGTGGAAGACAAAATGGAGGGGCCAGACAGAGAAGATGGCGGTTTTCCCGCCAAAAAAGCTCCCTCCATAGCCTGAAGCGGCTGAGAAACCTGAATAGTCTCAGCCGCTAAAGCAGGCAAGCCGGCATCAGCTGTCAAAAAATCAGCTGAGAGGGAATCCTTCGGGGAATCCCTCCGTGGGCGGTTGTGGAAGACCGGGCTTCCCCACTGCTCCAAGCCGACTCGCGAGGCACCATCGGCGGGGAGCTCTGGGCGCCTGCAGCCGCTGCCGACGGAGCTCCACCACCTCACCGACCCAAACCGCCGAGTTCAGGCCGGCCGCGAGTGCCTCGCGGCTGGACTAAAATTGTGGCCTACTCCCCCGGAGAAGGGCACAATTGCTCCATACGCGACCTAGCTATAAAAAAGTGCTGGTTACATGAAAAAATACAGTAAAATACAGTTTTCTTAAAGGGAAATAACCCTTCAGACCAGCACTACCTCAGGATTTTTTTTTTTTTTTTTTTTACAGAACAGACTCCACAGGCTCTCGAAGCAATATGCCTTGCTTGATTTAGGGGGCAAGGGATACTGCTGAGGCTCCTCTAAAAAAATGTGGGGAGGTGGAGGAAGTGGGGGGAGGGACCCCGCTCGTGACCCGCCGGGTTTGACACCCCCGAGGTCGGACGAACCCCCAAACAGAGTCCGCCCAAGCTCCGTCCGGCTAAAAACAGGGACAATAAACCCCCTAAACAAATTCCAACAGCCCTACCAAGGGAGATGGGTACAGATCACTCAACACCTGCTGGAGACTGAAAGAAGACTGAGGGAAATAGAGAGGAGGGGCTAGGATATACTGTCCCAAAGTTTTGTTTTCAGTCTCCACCTGCTGGTCATGATTAGATATATACCCATTCGTAAAGTTAACCTCTACTGGTCTGGAGAGTGCTAAAGAATAAAGATTTATGTTATGTTATGCAGAAAATTATTTAATTCTGGCTTCATAGTTTACCCTTCACTGCCAGGGCTGCCGTAGTCTGTTGTTCCCCACATACACAAGCATAGTTTCCGGCATCCTTCACATCAAGGTCAGAGATTACCAGCTCAGCTATGGCACCCTCCTGCTTCATTTTATATTTGCCATTTGCTTTGAGTGTTCTGGCTCCCTTCTTCCACTCTACTGGGGAAGCGGTGGCCTTAGTGAGCTCACACTGTAGAGTGGCAGTTCCACCTTCGGTGCCTTCCTCATTTTTCAACTCCACTCTGAAATGTGGAGGTAGCTCTGGGAAGTGAAGAACCAAGAGAAAAAAAAATGACAAAGACCCCAGTCACTGGACCTCATGGTTTATAATTCTAGTAGGACTTACTGAACAGGTAACCTCCCCGACCTTATACTCAAAGAAGCAAATCTGAGTTCAAGTTCAATTTATTATTTAACATACTGCAAATCAGTTCAAGTAACATCTAACCCCCCCCCCCTTTTACTAAGCCACAGTAGAGGAATTCAATGCTGCTCCAACGCTCATAGAATTCCTATGAGCGTCGGAGCATTTAGTGGCTCAGTAAAAGAGGGCCTGAGTGTTTTATAAAAAATAATTAAATCTGGGGAATACCTTACAACATATAAGGGCAAGGTAAAACAAACAGCAAATAGCAGGGAGGTCACATTAAGGGCTCCTTTTACTAAGCTGTGATAGCGTTTTTAGCACACGCAGGATTTTAGTGCGTGTTAAACCCATGCTACGCGGCTAGAACTAACGCCAGTGCCCTCTCTCCTCTTTGCCTTTTTCCATTTTCTCACTGTACCTTTCTCTGACATACTGATCTTTTCCTCCCTACCTTTCAGCCTCTGTGTGCATTCAAATTTCACCCTTTTGCTCCTCATTTTCAGTTTTCATCTACCTAGCAACTTTCAATTTGCTCTTATTCCTTAGTTTTTCCATTTTCCAGCTCACTCTTTTACCAGTGTCTTCTTTCTTTTTTATCTTCTTCCCATTACTACATTTCTACCATCTGTACTCCTATCCTCCTCTCACTCATTTCTTTGACAGCCCTTCCATGGCTTTTCCCACATTGTTCCACCACTCTTGGCATTTCCCCTTCCTATCCCTGGCTCCATCTTGAAGCCTGACATCTCCCTGTCTCTTCTCCTCCCTCCCTCCCACCCAGAACGGCATCTCTTTCTTACCTTTTTCCCATTCCCTCCCACCAACCCCAAACTGCATCTCTCACTCACCCTTTGTCCCCCTCACAATACTGCATCTCTGGTTTACCCTTTACCCCTTCCCTACCAGTACAACATTTCTCACTCACCCTTTGCTCCCCTTCCTTCCCAGTACTGCATCTCTCACTCACCCTTTGTCCCCATCTCTCTTAGTGTTGCATCTCTGGCTCAACCTTTGCCCCCTCCCTCCCAGTATTGTATATCTCCCCCCCCTTTACCCCTTCCTACCCAGACATGCGTCTCTCATCTTCCCTTTGTCCCCTTCCCTCTCATAACTGAATCTCTCCCTCCCCCTTTCCCTCCTAGAACTGCATCTCTCACTCAATCTTTGCCCTTCCTCCCCTCACCCAGTACTGCATCTCTCATTATCCCCACATTAGGTTCCCTCTCTTTCTCCACAGTCCTTCCTGCCCTTGATCCAGAATCTTCTATGGTCTCACTTTCTCTCTCAGTATCCCCCAGCCCTCATGGTCTCATTTCTCATTCCATCCTGCCTGGCCTTCAGGGCATGCCTCCATGATAGCTCCTTCCTTTACAATCCGGGCTTCCCTAGTCCAGCAGTTCTCCTTTCCCCCTTTCCCTCGATCTGGTACAGTAGTTCTTTTTTTCCAGTTTCTTTTTATTTATTCATTTATTTAGCCCATCCTCCGAAAGAAGCCCAGAACGGGTTACAAAGGTACATTCACAGTATAGAAGGACAAAATTATTGAAAGACATTTTTGGCAGACATAGCTTAGAAGAATTTGCGGCATTCGTAGAAGATATTACATGGCATAGTATAGATTTAGAGTGCAAACTGAACAGGTAAAGTGAAGACCTTAAAGAAGTGTTGAAAAAGACAAAATCCTCAGATTACCATCAACACTGTAGATTTTCTATTTTTATTTCTCCCACATTAATGAAAATTGAAGAACTGGCAACTATCAAATATAACCCAAGACTGGAAATCTGCCATGCTGGAATTGAACAACAAGAAGCACTTATCTTAACATTTAAACCCGACGGAGGCCAAATCTGTTTCACGCCAACGGGTTTCTTCAGGGGAAACCAGTTCTTCAGGGGAATGCCAGTTTCAATAAATTAACAGCCGAGCTCGGCAGTGACGATCAAAAATCAAATAACCAGACAACTGTTAATTTATTGAAACTGGCATTCAACAAGCTTCAGTGTTTCCACTGAAGAAGCCCGTTGGTGTGAAACGGATTTGGCCTCCATTGGGTCTAAATGTTAAGATAAGTGCTTGTTGTTGTTCAATTCCAGCATGGCAGATTTCCGGTCTTGGGTTATATTTGATAGTTGCCAGTTCTTCAATTTTCATTAATGTAGGAGAAATAAAAATTGAAATTGAAATATTTATTCACAAAAAAACAGATTTAAAATTCATATAAAAATATTAAATTCTAAAGTAAATTACTTTACAGAGGTTTTGGTCGATGATGAGACCCTAACCCCCAAATTAATCCTTCTATTGATTGGATCCTAGGGGTGTTTTGAGATCTTTATCCTCTGGTTAAACAAATTTTGTGCATTTCACATATGTGAAGTGTTCTATAGTGTTGATAGTATAGATTTAGGACAGCATTTACTGTACTAACAGAACATAACATAACTGTACTAAAATTTTAGTGTTGTAAGTGAGTACATGATCGGTGGTCGGCAGTTAAGGTCCCGTGAGTAGCGTCGGTCATTACAGAGCTCGTGAGTAGCGCTGGACATTAACGAGCTGGATTTGTGAAGAGGAAGGTTTTCACGGCCTTCCTGAAGTTCCATAGATGTCTAGTCATCTAATGGATGTGGGGATGATGTGCCAGAATCTGGGTATAAACTGTGAATAAGAATGTTTGCGGGCTGTTTCAGTTTTGAGTGAACGACCAGATGGTAGTGTGAGCCGTCTCTCTGTTTGAGATCTCAGTGATCTGTTTGGGACATAAATTTGTAGTTTTGATGTCATGTAGTTCGGTGTCAGCTTGTGGTAGGTCTTGAAGACTAGGACCAAGGCTTTAAAGGCGCAGCATTTTTGGATAGGTAGCCAATGTATGGATGTTAGTTCTGGGGTGACATGGTCTCGGAGCCTAGGTTTTTCTTGTCCAGTAGCTCTCCTTACTTCCTGCCTGATCTACCTTCACTAATTACTTGCTTTCTAGAGGTCACAGGTGGCAGCCTATACGTTGACTGCATGGCTGCTGGCACCGGCATCTTCTCTGTAGGTCATTCTGCCCCTGAGGAAACAGGAAATGACATCAGAAAGAGTGGGACACCATGCAGAGAAGACGCTGGCAGCCAGGCAGGCAACGTATCGGAATAGCTGTTCCTGGCGACCTCTAGAGAGCACATAATTAGTGAAGGTAAACCACGCAGGAGAGAAAAAGAGCTCCAAGATAGGGAGAGACTGGAAAAAAAAGAACTACAAGATTGGGGGAAGGAGAACTGCTGGACTGGGGAATCCAGGATTGGAAAGGAAGGAGAGCTATCATTGGAGGGGGGGGGGGAAACATACTATAAATTTGTACAAAAGGCAATGTGGCAGGAGTGGCGGAAGAAGGCAGTTTGCTCTGCAGGGTACTGGAGGACTGTCTGTCATGCCACTTTCTGAAACCTACCGCCTGAGGCCGCCGCCTCAGTTGGCCTCAGGCCAACTCAGGGGTGCCCCTGGTAAGAATGATCTCCATGACAGCACTTTATATGACAAAATCATGCATTTATGCACTGATACATAGAGTGTAATTTACCCTTCACTGTTAAGGTTGCTTTGCTTTTCTGCTCTCCACACACACAAGTGTAATCTCCTGCATCCTTCTCATCCAAGTTCTGAATTATCAGTTCAGCAATAGGACCCTCTTGCCTCACGTTATACTTGTCACTTGGTTTCAGCGTCTTGTGTCCCTTCTTCCACTCCACTGAGACAGCGGGTTTCGTCAGTTCACAGCGTAAGGCGGCTGATCCACCTTCTAAGGCTTCCACACTCTTTAGCTCCACTTTAAACAAGGTAGGCACTTCTGAAAGAGGCAAAATGGGGAGAATGTGCATCATACAGCAGTAACATAGTACAAGCATCTGATGGCAGAAAAAAACTTTATTTTCTTTATTTATTTGTTCAATTTTCTATACTGTTCTCCCAAGGGAGCTCAGGACGGTTTACATTAATTTATTCAGGTACTCAAGCATTTTCCCGGCGGGCTCACAATCTATCTAATGTACCTGGGGCAATGGGAGGATTAAGTGACTTGCCCATTCTGCCCAGCTTTCCTCCTCCATTCTGCAAGTTCTCAGTCTTAGAATGTGATTGCTTGTCAGGCCTTTGTGTATTCAGAAGAGTTTATTTTATTTCCCATCAATTCATTTATTTACACTCAATTAATCACTTTAGTCTGGGAAAAACCCAGGGTACAAGTAATGTACAGTAAGATAAACCAGAAAAGTAATAAACAATCAATAAAAACAAAATAATAAATATGAGAAAAAATATGCAATGAATAACATGCACATAGTTTACCTTCCACCAACAGGGCCGCAGTGGTCTGCTGCTTCCCACATACACAAGTATAATCTCCTGCATCCTTGACATTTAATTCATGGATTTCCAGCTCAGCAGCAGTGCCCTCCAATCTCATTTTATACTTCTCACTTGGTTTCAGTGTTGTTTGTTCCTTCTTCCACTCCACTACATCAGCGGCCTTGGTCAACTCACAATGCAGAGTGGCACTTTCGCCCTCCTTTGCTTTCTCATTCCTCAGCCCTTTTTTGAAATTTAGAGGCCGTTCTGGAAGACACAAAATATGTTACGTGCATAAGGTATGTTAAAATCTAGACATTCAGAGCTACAGGTTGTGCTCTTCAGCTAGTTAAGACAAAGATGAGAAGACAGCAGACGTCGAGTATAAACTGAAAAACTTAATCTCACAATCTGAATCTCATTGGGAATTCTGTGGACCAGGACAAACAAATAAAATATAAATCGAGAAATATTTCTTACAAAAGTCTTCACACCCTTCAACATTTTTCACACTAAGCACTGGCGCCTAAAAAGGATAGGCACCTAAAGTAAGGTGCCTATGCATGTCAATCACACTAGGCGCCCATTACAGAATCAAGCTTAGCCGCGCCTAACTTAAAACTTAGGCGCATGTAATGTAGGCTAGGGTTTTAAAGGCCTACATTATTTGCAGAAAGCAGGAGTGTTGGGTAGGAGAGCAATTTTAGGTGACTGGGTTGGAGGAGGAGCTCCGTCTTACTGGGCTTGGAGGAATTGTCTGCGTGCGCTCATGATGTTGGAGCAGAGAGGGGCTCGTAGATCGTATTGGGCAACACAGTTATTTTTGCGGACTTGGGATCTCTACATCTTCTCTTTGCCCCCTACAGATAGAAGTTTAGTTTTGAACGCCCTACAGGGACCAGAGTAATAGCACCTGGATGGACAGTGGATATGGCACATCTGGCTTACTATACTGGTGCATGGATTGGAAGTCTGTGTGTGGTGTTTGTTTATTTTTTTTAATTATTATTATTATTATTTGGGTTTGGGGGTAGTGTTTCTGATTTTTTTATTTTTTTTTTTGGGGGGGGGGGGTGAATTACACTTTTACAGTGTTGGTGTATGCTATCCAGTACCCTACTCACATGTTATGTTGGCTATTGTAGCCATTTTTTGTATTTCTGGTACTGTTTGTTTTCTACATTACTACGCATGGGCAAACTCTAAGGATGGGGGTGGGAGGTTAGGTTTGGGTTATTGTTGCTTGTTGTTCTACTGCTATTGGATATATCTTTTGTAATATAAAATTTCAATAAAACTGTTAAACCCTTAAGTCCTTTAGAGAATCACGCCTAGTGGTGTCTAAGTCTTTCTCCACTCCTAAACTTGTCTACTTTGGTCTTGGGAATGTGATAGGCGCCTATCTTTTGTAGAATCACATCTATGAAGATAGGTGCTTATCTCTCAATTAAATTTAAATTTTTTCAATTATGAGTTCATTATTGAAGCCAGTTTACTAATTAAGTGCCTAACTTTAGGTGCCTCTTATAGAATTTCCTCCCTGAGTGCTCTTAATAGAGCTTAGAGTAGATTCCTATGACCAACTTTGGGTGCGAAACTTGGTGTAAATTCTGATGCACAAGCTGGACACGTAACACCAGTATTCTGTAACACTGCACCTAAATATTTGAAATGCCCTTGACCCACCCACTTCCCTCCTATGGTCAAGCCTCCTCTTGAGTTGCACATGGTATGCTGTCAGCACGCAATGTTATAGAATAGCATGCAAACGTAAATTCAAATAAGTGGCAATTAAAACCAATAACTTGTTGTTTGCACCCAATTGACTAATTATTTTATGCACATATCTGGGCTCCGCGATAAAATTAGGGCAATTTATATAAAATCCAGTGGTGCGTAGCTTTCATAGACTAGAAGAGATAGCAAAAAAGAAAGACAGGCAACAATGTCTGGAAAAATAGTTAGAAAAGCAAAGATGCAAATGGAAGTCAAAATAGCCAACAGGGGAAAGGGAAAAGGAATGATATATTTGATATATTGCCTTTCTGTGGTTACAATTGAAGCAGTTTACATATTATATATAGGTACTTATTTTGTACTTGGAGGGTCAAATGTCTTGCCTAGAGTCACAAGGAGCTTCAGTGGCTCCACTCCAGTACAGGACATTTTTTAGACATGTTACCGATAGGACGAAGTATGAAAGTGGCATTGTGAGATTCAAGGATGAAGGGAAGGAATATGTAGAAGTTGAAAAGGACAAAGCAAAATTGCTTAACAAATATTTCTGTTCTGTGTTCAGAGCTAAAGGTCTGGGAGAAGGTTAGCAGAAAAATACAAATACAAATAGGAATGGAGATGTGGTACACTCTGAACAATTTTCAAAGAACTGGATTTAAAGGTATTCACAGAGAGCTATGACTGGAATATAGTTATACCAGGCTATAATCTGTTCATGAAAGACAGGGTAGGATGGAAAGGAGAGGGAGTGGCATCATATGTTAAAGATCATATTAAAACCACATGGTTGCAGGATTTACATGATAAGGAAGAGGTACTGTTGTTCAATCTGGAAAGAGGGAATGGAAAATGTATTTATATTGATGTGATATACTGTACAGGCCTCCTTCACAAACAGAAGTGGACAGAAATTTAATAGAAGACATTCAAAATACAGCTGTAAATGGGGAGTACTACTAATAAGTGATTTTAATATGCCAGATGTTGATTGGGGTACCCCTATTACAGTTGGGAGATCCTGGATACTCTACAAGGAGAACTGTTCCGGCAGTTGATAATGAAATCCATATGGGATGGGGCCCTACTGGACTTAGTGCTTATAAATGAGTAAAGTGTTTCTGATGTTATATGGGTGATCATATAGCATCCAGTGATCAACTCAAGGTGTGGTTTCATATTAAGACAGGTGTAGAGAGGGCTCATTTGAAAGCAAAGGTTCTAGACTTTAAAAGAACTAACTTTGTTGAGATGGGGGATTACATCAAGGAGTTGTCTGGATGGAAACATCTGGAAGTAGGAAAGCAGTGGGCAAAATTTAAAGGAGCTATTGTAAGGGCAACAAACCATTTTATAAGGAAAGTAAGTAAAAGTAAGAAGAAAAGTAGGCCACTTTGGCTCTCAAAAATAGTAGCTGAAAAGGTAAAGTAAAAGAGGTTAGTTTTCATAAACTATAAAAGACTGCAGATAAAAAGTGTATCTGAATATAAGAAAGCTTGGGGCAAATACAGAAGAACATAAGAATAGCCTTACTGGATCAGACCCATGGTCCATCAAGTCCAGTAGCCCGTTCTCATGATGGCCAATCCAGGTCACTAGTACCTGGCCAAAACCCAAGGTGTAGCAATATTCCATGCTACCGATACAGGGCAAGCAGTGGCTTCCCCCATGTCTTTCTCAATAACAGACTATGGACTTTTCCTCCAGGAACTTGTCCAAACCTTTCTTAAAACTGGCTACGCTATCCGCTCTTACCACATCCCCTGGCAATGCGTTCTCTGAGTTAAAAAAAAAAATTCTTCCTATTGGTTTTAAGAATATTTCCCTGTAACTTCATCAAGTGTCCCCTAGTCTTTGTAATTTCTGACAGATTGAAAAATCGATCCACTTGTACCCGTTCTACTCCACCCAGGATTTTGTAGACTTCAGTCATATCTCCCCTCAGCCGTCTCTTTTCCAAGCTGAAGAGCCCTAACCGTTTTAGTCTTTCCTCATACGAGAGGAGTTCCGACCCCTTAACCATCTTGGTTGCTCTTCTTTGAACCTTTTCTAGCACCACTATATCTTTCTTGAGATAAGGAGACCAGAACTGAACACAATACTCCAGATGAGGTCGCACCATGGAGCGATACAGGGGCATTATGACATTCTTAGTCTTGTTAACCATCCCTTTTTTAAATAATTCCTAGCAACCTGTTTGCTTTTTTGGCCGCCGCCAAACATTGGGCGGAAGGTTTCATCGTATTGTCTACAATGACAATCCTTTTCTTGGGTGCTAACCCCCAAGTACTTTGGATCTCTAAGGGAGAGGAGAGGCATGATTAGATAGACTAGATAGGCCACATGGTCTTTATCTGCCTTCATTTTTCTCCGTTTCTGAGATAGAGGATATACACATACAGTCTCTTGTCAAAGTTATTGCCCTAATTACTTGCTAACAAGAGACTTCAAGTAAACAAGTTGGTTCAGAACACATATACTGAAGAGGTCTGGCATATTGACTGAACGAGGTAGTTGCTTAAAATTTCCTGGTGCATGCCAGTCCCAGCAATGGACCAACCCAAATAAATACAGTTATGTGAGGGGTCCTCCATACAATCACCGGGCATAAAAGGGGCCCACCCTTACACATCTTACAAAATATGAAGCAAATATAAGGTACATCTGGCTCATAAAATGGCATTTAAAAAAAATAAATGCTGCATCTTTGGTATTGACCATGTTCTGTAATTTACCATTCACTAATAAGGCTGCAGAGGTTGTCTGCTTTCCACACACACAAGTATAATCTCCAGCATCTTTCACATCTAGGTCAAGGATCACCAGCTCAGCAATGGTACCCTCCTGCTTCATTTTATACTTGTCACTTGATCTGAGTGTCTTTTTTCCCTTCTTCCACTCTACTGAGGCACCGGCTTTGGTCAGTTCACAGCACAGAGCGACTGTCCCACCTTCTGTGGCTGCCTCGTTCTTCAGCTGTACTTTGAAATGTGGAGGTAGCTCTGGAAAATGCAGAATGAACAGCATGGATCTTTATTTCTATACGAAAACAAGAGAACTGATCCAATGATCTCCACAGACAAATCCAAGAAGAAACAAAAAACAAATGTGGAGAAATGATGTTCCTGAGAGGGACTTTATTAATATTAAAATAATATTAAAACTTGGCAACTCACATAAAAACCTCTAGGACACAGTCCGCTGAAAAGCTTTGGACCCTGGACCCAACATGGTGCGTGTTTCGACAGAATGTCTTCTTCAGGGATCCCTAAGAAGTCCTATGGGAAAGATACGTGGATAAAAATGCCAGTCGGAAATAAACTGATCTGTAAAAGCTGTGTGCAGGACAGGGGCTCAAAAAGCCGGATCAGTTTATTTCCGACTGGCATTTTTATCCACGTATCTTTCCCATAGGACTTCTTAGGGACCCCTGAAGAAGATATTCTGTCGAAACACGCACCGTGTTGGGTCCAGGGTCCAAAGCTTTTCAGCGGACTGTGTCCTAGAGGTTTTTATGTGGTTTGCCAAGTTTTAATATTATTTTAATAATAATAAAGTCCATCTCAGTAACATCATTTCTCCACATTGGTTTTTGTTTGTTCTTTATTTCTATATACATTTATTAATCATTGCCTCATAAAGATCATCCTTTTCAGAGATTTCTTTCAGTAATAAAGCAACAGACAGGGGAAGTAGCAACATAGAAGAAATAACTAGTAACTTCCCACCAGGAAGACGATAGGGTGGACAATGAAGATATACCCAGGCAGATGAGAATATGATAAATAAGTACAAATAACTAGAATTAACAGATGTGTATAAAGCTAAGATGAACAAGACCCAAGATACTGGTAATAGGCATGAAAGTAAGTAGGTTATAGAACGAACATAGTACAAGATACTAGAATTTTACATGAACCATTAATTACTATAGACTCAACACTCTATAAGATCAATCCAACGATTAAAATATTGGGAGTTGTTATAGATCAACAATCGACCATGAAAAAGCAAGTAGACGCTGTACTGCAAAAAGGGTTATTACACATTGTGGAAGCTGCATATCATAAAATCATATTTTGAGTTTCCGGCCTTTAAACTTTTAGTTCAGTCGTTACTTCTAAGTCTTCCCGACTATTGTAACTGTGTCTATTTGACATGTACCATGAAAGAGATAGCTAGGCTTAAACTGATTCAAAATACAGGGGTCAAATTAATTTATGGTCTAAAGAAATATGATCATGTGACTCCTTTCTACCGTGAGTTGCATTGGCTTCCAGTGGAGGCGCGTGTTTTGTTTAAGCTGGGTTGTCTTTGTTACAAAGTTGTGTATGGTATTGCTCCAAACCATAAGAGGTTACAGCATGGAAAAAGGAAAAAAATATATTAGCTGAAACAGCAGGCTATTTATATTCATCAGAACCCTTTAATACTATCTCATCCCCCAAATCAAAATCAAGTAATATTAACTTGTTCCACAGGTACCTTAACCCACAAAAACAGATTCCAACTGCACTGCATCAAAGAAATACAGGGATTCTTTTACTATGGCATGCTAACGGATTTACCTCACCCCTCCCTTTTTTCTTTTTTTTTTAACTAAGCCATGGTATAGGTTTCTACCGCAACCCGGAGCACTAAATGCTCCAACACTCATAGAATTCCTATGAGCATCAGAGCATTTAATGCTCTGGACCATGGTAGAAATCTCTACAACGGCTTAGTAAAAGAGGGACTTAGTGCTACTAATTAGCACATGCTGAATGCTATCTAGACCAGAGAACGACACGGGGATAAATTTTTTCTCCATCTGTGCGAAAGCTCATTTTCCCGTCTTGTCCCCGCAAGTTCTTTTCCTGTCCCTGCCCCATTCCTGCATGCTCCGTCCTCATCTGCACTAGCCTCAAACACTTTAAAATTATAAGTAGCAACATTCTAGATTTCAGATTGTGAAGTCATAATGCCTCATTCCACCAATGCCTCAGCTCTGTCCTCATCTGCACAAGCCTCAAACACTTTAAAATCATAAGTAGCAACATTCTAGATTTCAGATTGTGAAGTCATAATGCCTCATTCCACCAATGCCTCAGCTCTGTCCTCATCTGCACAAGCCTCAAACACTTTAAAATCATAAGTAGCAACATTCTAGAGCTCAGATTGTGATGTCATAATGCCTCATTCCACCAATGCCTCAGCTCTGTCCTCATCTGCACAAGCCTCAAACACTTTAAAATCATAAGTAGCAACATTCTAGAGCTCAAATTGTGATGTCATAATACCTCATTTCACCAATGCCTAAGCTCCGTCCTCATCTGCACAAGCCTCAAACACTTTAAAATCATAAGTAGCAACATTCTAGAGCTCAAATTGTGATGTCATAATGCCTCATTCCACCAATGCCTAAGCTCCGTCCTCATCTGCACTAGCCTCAAACACTTTAAAATCATAAGTGTTTGAGGCTTGTGCAGTTAAGGTAGAGTTTACAGGAATGGGACAGGAACAGTGACAAAACTTGTGGGGATGGGGATATTGAGTTCCTGCAGGGATGGAGAAAAATTTGTCCCCGTGTCATTCTCTAATCCAGACCATTGTATTTCTATGGACTGCACAGTATTTAGCTCACACTAATCGCTAGCATGCCATAGTAAAAGGACCCCATGATGATTATTCTGATATTAAACTAAAACATTTGTATGGGAATTTAAGAGTACATATCTAACTCTTGCTCCACTTGTTACTAAATCCATCTCTCATTCCAGGAATTCTCCTTGGTTCACACCATATCATAGAGAACTTAAGCAAACATGTAGGAAACTTGAACGAAAATGGAAAAAATCTATTTCAGACTTAGATAAACTTAATTGGAGGCTTACTGTAAGAAAATATAACTCTCAGCTGAGGAAAGCAAGAAAAACCTACTATGGAGGTAAAATTGCTAATTCTAATCATCAAAGTAGTACATCTTCTCAGGCTTCACTACCCACAGCAAACTCTCTTGCATCTTTTTTCAAAGATAAAATTGTTACTATTAAGAATTCATTTTCTGCAGTGAACCTTGGTCTATTTTTAAGGGATTCTAAGAATAATTTTATGTTGACGCCAGCTGATCGCTTTTGGTATTCATTTGACTCAGTATCCAAGTCTCAAGTCCCAAAACTTTGTGCAAAATTGATGAGATGTAAATGTATTCTTGATCCTTTTCCCTCTTATCTTTTTGCCAATATTCCTCCTCAGGCGATCAATTGGCTGACTATATTATTAAATGACGCTTTGGAAACAGGATTTTTCTCGCATGATATGGGTATAAGTCTTACTCCCCTTCTGAAAAAATCAGATCTCGATCCAACTGTTCCTCCCACTATAGACCGATTGCTAACATACCTCTCTTAACTAAACTTATGGAATCAGTTGTTGCCACCCAACTCTCAAGTTATCTGGAGAAATTTTCTATTCTTTTGCCTTTTGAGCATGGGTTCTGCCCGAATTTTAGTACAGAAACTCTTCTGGTTTCACTTCTTTCTAAGATTCAGTCTAGTAAGAAGCACGCTATCTTACTTCAGTTCAATCTCTCTGCAGCTTTTGATGTAGTTAATCACAATATTTCAGAAAATCGGCCTTGATCAAATTGTTCTAGACTGGTTTGACACATACCTACCTTCCCGCTCTTATTCAATCAATATGAAAGGTTCCAATTCAAAATCATGGAGAGCCCCAGGGCTCTCCATTGTCTCCAACCTTATTTAACATCTACATGAGTTCATTGAAGCGTTACGATTTGAATATCCAAGAAACTTTACTAACATACGCTGATGATATCTTCATATTACATGAGGTTGATCCACATCTCGATAATTTGATATCCAATATTAACCATGGTATTATCAAACTTCAGTCCTGGGCAACAATGGTCCAGATGAAATTAAATGCTGCCAAGATTAAGGGCTCCTGTTACTAAGCTGCGATAGCAGTTTTAGCGTGCGCTTAGCGCACGCAGAATTGCCATGCGCATTAGATGCTAATGCCAGCATTGAGCTGGCGTTAGTTCTAGCCTCGTAGCGTGGGTTTGGTGCACGCTAAAATTCTGTGTGCGCTAAAAAACGTTATTGCAGCTTAGTAAAAGGAGCCCTAAGCTTTTATGGCTTGGTCCAAAGTTAGATTCTCTCCTTTCTGCTGTGATCTAAGACTCAGGAGAATCTTTGAAAATTGAGTTTTCCTCGTTAATACTGGGTATTGTTATTGATTCTTCACTTACATTTAAGGACCAACTAAACTTGCTTATTAAAAAGTGTTTTATCAGCCTCCATGCTCTGAGAAGAGTGAGAGCACTCTTTCACCAACAACACTTCTCTGTATTGGTTCAATCAATCATTTTGTCAAGGTTGGATTACTGCAACTCAGTGTATTTGGGTCTTTCAAAGGTCAATCTGCAGAGACTTCAATTAATACAGAACACTGCAGCTAAACTTATTTTCAGCAAAAGTAAATTTGACCATGTAACCCCTCTTCTTAAAGAATTACATTGGCTTCCAGTGTATCTCAGAATTCAATTTAACTGCATTTGTATTGCATTTAAGATCCTATTTGGCATTTTTGCTACTTTGATTCCTTTAGACTGGAATGTTCATAGATCTCATCTTGCTAGAAGTTCTCAAATTAAAACTTACATTTCCCTCTCTCAGTGGTAAAAACAGAACCTTTAAGAGATTTAGCCACTCTTTTGCTTTTAAATTAACCGAATTCTGGAATGCTTTACTGCTTACATTAAGAAGTTTAGGTTATTTTGCTTTATTCTGGAAAGTTCTGAAAACTTTTTGCTTGCTAAACATTTTGGAAATTATTTCAGTCCACTTTCCCTTGTCAAGTTTATATATTATGAATTACATTATTGTTAACCGAGTTGAGCTCCTCTTGGTTGATGACTTGGTCTATAAAACTAAGTTTTAGTTTAATTTAAGAAAAGCTTGCACTGACATCCAAAAGTTTGTTTTTTAACTGCAAAAAAATAAAAAATATAAAGCTCTCCTCTGTAATTCAGTTGCCATAGCAACATCAGGAAACAGAAATATGGGTAATATGACTAGCTGTAGAACATGGCTGAATTTCCCAAATGAAAAACAGGAGAGAGAGAGAGAGAGCTTTAGTTTTGAAAACAGTGGTGACTGTAGCAACCCTGAGAGCTGAGTTTTTCTAGGTGAAAAATGTATCCGCTGATGTACAGGCCTGAACTAAATTCTTCAGCTGTGAAAAAGAACTCTATACCAGAACTCTGTATAATTGAGTTGCACAGCACAAGCCTGTGTTCAGAAGCTATATATACACGCAGCTGGCTAGTCAAACAGTAGACTATTTACTAGGCCTAACACTTTTTATAAGCTTGTTAGAAAATACAAGAGCTCTGCAATAACAACATGGTGAATGAGGCTAGTGTCTTTAGTATTCAGGACTATTAACTACGAGGAAAATAGCAAAATTAAGTGAGTGAAGAAGATAAAACTTTCCAGAGGAAAGGTAGAACTTACCTCTCTAGATAAAACAATACCTCAAGTAACAATACAAGCAGTCTGTCTCACAGAAGGCAGTAAGAAAGCCTTTAGTTTCTTCAACTCCTTAACAAACTGCAGTGCAGAGAAGGAGTGGGGGAGGGATGGCACTGCCCATTAAGAACCCCCAGCTCTACTGACACACAGTACAGGTTCTGGAGCTCTGTGAGAAGCACCAAGGAGGCGCTGAATGGTCCATCTACCGTCCACTTGGAGATAGAGGATAATACTGAACATTCCATGGCTGCATGACACCCTTAAGGGGCAAGTCATAAAGAACTACTTTTTTTTCTCTGTCTCCATCCAGTGGTTAACAGACGCAACCCACTGGTTCTGGACTGGTCTGATACGGACGAAAAGGAAGGAGAAATTAGGTTCTTACCTGCTAATTTACTTTCTTTTAGCTTCTCCAGACCAGTAGAGGTTAACTTTACGATTGGGTATATATCTAATCATGACCAGCAGGTGGAGACTGAAAACAAAACTTTGGGACAGTATATCCTAGCCCCTCCTCTCTATTTCCCTCAGTCTGCCGAATAGCCAAGCAGAACCAAGAACTGGAAAAACAACAGAGAGAAAAAACAAGACTCCGAAAGGAGTAACAAATAACATACCCAAAAATGCTGTTGGAAAATGCAGAGGAGAAATTCCCGAAGGAAGAAGGTCCCCACAGCTCGCCAGCTAAGCCAGCCGAGCCACAGCCGCTGTTCTTCAATTCTCCCCGGCCCTAGAAAAATACTAGAACCCGCAGCAAAAACCAAAAACTGCCCGCGCAACAGCCCCAACAACAACAACAACAGACAGGGTGGGGACCTCTACTGGTCTGGAGAAGCTAAAAGAAAGTAAATTAGCAGGTAAGAACCTAATTTCTCCTTCTTTAGCACTCTCCAGACCAGTAGAGGTTAACTTTACGATTGGGACGTACCAAAGCAGTCCCTCTCACGGGCGGGACCCCCGAAGGGCCGATACCAGAACACGCTCACCGAACACCGCGTCCCGACGCGCCTGAACATCTACCCGATAATGCCGAACAAATGAATGCAAGGAGGACCAAACCGCAGCCTTACAAATATCCACCGGAGGCACGAGCGACGACTCAGCCCAAGAAGCCGCCTGACCCCTAGTGGAATGAGCCTTGAGAAACTCCGGAACCGGCTTCTGACTCAGAAGATAAGCGGAAGCAATCATCTCCTTGATCCAGCGCGCAATAGTAGCCTTAGAAGCGCCAGCCCCCCGACGAGGCCTCGCCAGAAGCACAAAGAGATGATCGGAGCTCCGAAAATCCCGGGTCCGCTGCACATAAGCATGGAGGACCCGACCGACATCCAACTTGCGCAGCTGACGTTGCTCAGAAGAACCCTCCCGACTACCCAAGACCGGGAGGACCACCGATTGATTGACATGAAAAGGAGAAACTACCTTCGGCAGAAAGGAAGGAACAGGCCGCAAAACAACCCGCTCCTTCGAAAACTCCAGGAAGGGAGCCCTACAAGAGAAAGCCTGTAGCTCCGACACCCGTCTAGCGGAAGTAATGGCCACCAAAAAGACCGACTTCAGCGTAAGGTCCTTTAACGAACAGCCATCCAACGGCTCGAAAGGAGGGCGCACTAGAACAGAGAGAACCAGATTGAGATCCCAAGAGGGAATCGAGGGCCTTATGGGAGGCCTGAGCAACTTGGCCGCCCTAAGAAAGCGAATCACATCAGGAATGGCTGACAAACGCTGACCTGTCACCAGCCCCCGAAAAGCCGACAGGGCCGCCAGATGAACCCGAAGAGAAGACCAGGCCAGGCCCCTATCCAGGCCATCCTGCAAAAACTCTAGAATGTTAGGCAGAGAAGCGCGAAAGGAGACCACTCCCCGCGCTCGGCACCATTCCTCAAAAAGACGCCAAACCCGTACATAAGCCCGAGAGGTAGAAAGCCTCCGGGACCCCAAAAGTGTAGAGATCACCTTGTCGGAATATCCCTTCTTACTCAGGCGGCCCCTTTCAAGAGCCAAGCCGTAAGACAAAAGGGAGACGGGTCGAACATGGGAATGGGACCCTGCGTCAGAAGATCGCACCCGAGAGGCAGAGGAAGAGGATCCGCCACCAGATGCCTCACCAGATCCGCATACCACGGACGACGAGGCCAATCCGGAGCCACCAAAACCACCAGCCCCGGATGGCGAACAACGCGAAGCAGTACTCTGCCCACTAATGGCCAAGGAGGGAACACATACAACAGCCCCTCCGTTGGCCACGGTTGGACCAGAGCATCCAGACCCTCGGCCAGACCGTCCCTGCGACGACTGAAGAAGCGGGGTACTTTGGCGTTGCCACTTGTAGCCATCAGATCCATCAGGGGCTGCCCCCAAGCACGCACTAGCAACTGAAACGCCTCGGCGCCGAGACACCACTCTCCCGGATCCAAGAAGTGACGACTGAGGAAGTCCGCCTGAACGTTTTCTACCCCGGCAATGTGAGAGGCCGAGAGGTCCAGAAGATGCGACTCCGCCCAAACCATGAGCCGAGCCGCCTCCTGCGCCACCAGAGTGCTCTTGGTGCCCCCCTGACGATTGACATAAGCCACCGCCGTGGCATTGTCCGACAGGACTCTGACCGACTTGCCCAACAAAAGGGAGTGGAAAGCCAACAGCGCCAGCCGGACCGCCCTGGTCTCCAACACGTTGATCGACCAGGAGGCCTCCTCCGTGGACCAGGTTCCCTGAGCTGAGTGACCCAGGCACTGGGCCCCCCAACCCAGGAGACTCGCATCCGTAAGGAGCACCGTCCACTGCGGAAGATCCAGACCCACCCCCTGAACTAGGTGAGGGGTCCGGAGCCACCAACGCAGACTGCAGCGCGCCAAGCCTCGTAGGGGAACCGGGACATCCATCCCGTGCCTCTGGGGAGACCACCTCCGGAGCAGAGCATACTGGAGAGGACGCATGTGGGCCCGCGCCCACCTCACCACGTCCAGGGACGCCGCCATCGACCCCAGGACCTGGAGGAAATCTCGCGCCCGAGGACACCGGGACGCCAAAAGCAGGCGAATCTGAGACTGTAATTTGCTCACCCGGGCCTCTGGGAGGAAGACCTTCCCCAAGGAGGTGTCGAACAGCACCCCGAGGTACTCCAGACGCTGAGCCGGAACCAACCGACTCTTGGAAAGGTTGACCACCCAGCCCAGCGACCGGAGAAACTCCACCACCCGAGCCGTAACCCGGGAGCTTTCCTGCAACGACTTGGCCCGAATTAACCAGTCGTCCAGGTAGGGGTGTACCAGGATGCCCTCCGCCCGCAAGGCTGCCGCGACGACCACCATCACCTTGGTGAACGTCCGGGGAGCCGTGGCCAGCCCAAAGGGAAGCGCACAGAACTGATAGTGCCGACCCAAGATCGCAAAGCGCAGGAAACGCTGATGAGAGGCCCGAATAGGAACATGCAAGTAGGCCTCCGTCAGATCGAGAGAAGTGAGAAACTCCCCCGGCTGAACCGCCAGAATGACCGACCGCAGCGTTTCCATACGGAAAGAGGGAACCTTGAGAGCCCTGTTGACCCCTTTCAAATCGAGGATGGGCCGAAAAGTCCCCTCCTTCTTGGGCACCACAAAGTAAATGGAGTACCTGCCCGTGCCCCACTCCGGGGGGGGGCACCGGAACTACTGCCCTGAGATCTAGCAAGCGCTGAAGGGTCTGGCGAAACGCCAGCGTCTTCCCAGGAGTCTGACATGGAGAAGCGAGGAAAAAATCCGGCAGAGAGCGGGCGAACTCCAGGGCATAACCGTCCCGCACCACCTCCAGGACCCACTGATCGGACGTGATCTCGGCCCATTTGGGAAAAAAGTCGCGCAGCCGGGCCCCCACCGGAACCAAGGGGGGCGCCGGCAAGGCGTCATTGTGCAGGACGGGAAGCGGGGGAACCGGCGGAGGGATTCCCTGCCCCCCGACGGGCCCCCCGAAAGGGCTGCATGCGCTGGAAGAACCGACCCCGGGAAAACCCCGGAGACTGGAAAGAAGCAGCCCCACGCCCAGGGCGATACTTGCGAAATTCCCGCAAACGCCCCCGGGCCGCACCACCCCGAGACGCCGGGCGGGCACGGTCCTCCGGCAAACGGGGAACTTTCGAGTCCGACAGAGTCTGAATCAACTTATCCAAGTCCTCTCCAAATAAAAACGACCCCCGAAAGGGAAATTTAGTAAGCTTAGCTTTGGACGCAGCATCCGCCGCCCAAGCGCGCAGCCACAACACACGCCTTGCGGCCACGCCAAAAGCCATGGACTTAGCCGAGATCTGCACCAAGTCATACAGAGCATCCGAGAGGAATGAGGCAGCCATCTCAATCTTCGCTACCTCCTGATCCACCAGAGACCAGTCGTCAGACTCTCGATCCAAGACCCGCTCCGCCCACCGAAACACGGCGCGAGCGACCAGTCCCCCACAAATAGCCGCCTGGACCCCAAAGGCAGAGACTTGAAAATTTTGCTTAAGGATGGTCTCCAATTTGCGCTCCTCAGAGTCCCGCAAGGCAGAACCGCCCTCAACAGGCACGGTATGCCGCTTGGAAATAGCCGAGACCACCGCATCCACGACTGGCGAAGCTAACGTAGCCCGATCCCCTTCAGGAATGGGATACAGGCGAGCCATGCTGCGCGCCAGCCGAAACGGCGTCTCCGGCGTTTTCCACTGCTCAAGAATAATATCCCGAATATCCTGATGCATAGGAAAAGAGCGGGAAACGGAACGGATCCCTCGTAACAGAGGGTCCCCCACACGCGGAGTCTCCGGCGGCGCGTCCTCAAAACGCAAAGCCGAAGAAACCTGTTGAATAAGGTCAGGCAGCTCATCTCTCTGAAAAAGGCGCACCACGGACGCCTCGTCACTGGAGAACGGGAAACCCGACAACCCGCCGCCAGCTTCCGTCCCCTCCAGAGGGTCCTGGAATTCCTCAGAAGGGTCCAGGTCCTCCTCCAGACCGACACGTTCCTCCGACCACAAATCCTCGTCCCACGACACCCGCGGACGCTTGGACAAGAGAGGCGGCGGAGGGGACGTCACGTCAGACGAGAGAGGCAAAGCCGCAGGGAGCGCGGAGGAAACCCCACCCCCCGAGACCCCCTGGGCGCAACCGGGACCCCCAGCCGCCTGAAAATAGGCTTTGCATAATGAAAAGAAAAAATCAGGGGAAAAACCCCCCGAGGGTCCCAAGGGACTCCCTGCCACAGCAGGGGACCCAGCAGAAACCTGCCCCTGCTTAGCCAAAACAGGGGGAAGGTCACCTGAGGTGGAAGACAAAATGGAGGGGCCAGACAGAGAAGATGGCGTCTTTCCCGCCAAAACAGCTCCCTCCATAGCCTGCAGCGGCTGAGAGACCTGAATAGTCTCAGCCGCTAAAACAGGCAAGCCGGCATCAGCTGTCAAAATATCAGCTGAGAGGGAATCCTCTAAAACCCGACCGTCGGCGGCTCGGGGAATCCCTCCGTGGGCGGACGGAGAAGACCGGGCTTCTCCACCGTTCCCTGCCGACTCGCGAGGCACCATCGGCGGGGAGCTCTGGGCGCCTGCAGCCGCTGCCGACGGAGCTCCTCCACCGCACCGGCCTGAACACCGCTTGCACAGGCCGGCCGCGAGTGCCTCGCGTCTGGAGCACAATGAGCACTTTTTCCCTTTAGAAGTGCTCATTGCTCCATACGCGACCTAGCTGTAAAAAAGTGCCGGTTAGTTGAAAAAATACAGTAAAATACAGTTTTCTTAAAGGGATACAACCCTCCAGACCAGCACTACCTCAGGATTTTTTTTTTTTTTTTTTTTTTACAGAACAGACTCCACAGGCTCTCGAAGCAATATGCCTTGCTTGATTTAGGGGGCAAGGCTTACTGCTGAGGCTCCTCTAAAAAAATATGGGGAGGTGGAGGAAGTGGGGGGAGGGACCCCGCTCGTGACCCGCCGGGTTTGACACCCCCGAGGTCGGACGAACCCCCAAACAGAGTCCGTCCAAGCTCCGTCCGGCTAAAAACAGGGACAATAAACCCCTAAACAAATTCCAACAGCCCTACCAAGGGAGATGGGTACAGATCACTCAACACCTGCTGGAGACTGAAAGAAGACTGAGGGAAATAGAGAGGAGGGGCTAGGATATACTGTCCCAAAGTTTTGTTTTCAGTCTCCACCTGCTGGTCATGATTAGATATATACCCAATCGTAAAGTTAACCTCTACTGGTCTGGAGAGTGCTAAAGAAAAGTGTGTTTAAATGCAGGAAACAAGAACAACATTCTGATCAATTGTTATATTTGAAGTATCACCACATACAGTTTAAATTGTTGGCCAAGGAAATAGGTGGATAAATATATGCCGAGGGTTAGGGAAATGATGGGATACTTTACCCTTCACTGCTAGGGCTGCTGTGGTCTGCTGCTCCCCACAGACACAGGTGTAATTTCCGGCATCCGTAACTTCAAGATCATAGATTACCAGCTCAGCAACGGGACCCTCTTGCCTCATTTTATATTTGTCACTGGATTTGAGTGCTTTGGGCCCTTTTTTCCATTCCACTGGAGCAACCTTGGTCAGCTCACATCGCAGGGTGACTTTTCCTTGTTCTGTAGCTTCCTCATTTTTCAGTTCTTCTTTGAAAAATGCAGGCAGTTCTGGAGGACATAGAATGGACAAAATAAATCATATCTACATACAAAGAGTACCAGTGTAGACTAAATATTTTTTCAATGGCCTAATCCTTAGATGGCATTCATGCCATGTAACTTTTTAAAAAAAATGTATTTAGCTCATGCCTTTTAATTGGTAGGGAAGAGGATAGAATAAAAGTATAGAGTATTTCCATTCAAAGAAAAACTTAATTCATTGACACAGATAAAAAGAGGAGTGGGGGTAACCTGTAACACTAGCTAGCATTCTGGACAGAGTGGATGGACCGTGCTGGTCTTTCTCTGCCATCATTTATTATGCTACTTTGTAAGGCGAGTTACATTTAGGTACACTAGTTATTTCACTGTCCTTAGAGGACTTAGAAACTAAGGGCCTGTTTTACAAAGCCGTGCGGTAACGGCCCCGAAGCCCATAGAGATTTAAAGGGCTTTCGGGCTGTTGCTGCGCGGCTTTGTAAAACAGGCTGTAAGTGGGATATTCTATAAACTGCTCTCAAACGTAGGCGCTAGTATGCGCCCTAACGGTGCCAAAGTTAATTGAGAAATGCTGTTTAAAACTGCGAAAAATGGTAAAATTAAAGCGCCTACTGGCACCTAAATAAAAGATGCCAGAATCGTGTCTGCATGGGTGTTTTACAGCACTTAACATTGTTGTGGGCATGGCGCGATGCACAACAAAGATAGGCACCAGAAATGTAGGCTTCTAATACCCTGGCCTACATTTCTGGCTCCTATCTTTCACAGAGGCGTGATTCTCTATAGGAGCACCGTTGCGTGATTGAAATGTGAGCGGCGGCATATCGGCGCCCTATAGAGAATCCGGGCCTAAGGGGCCACAGTCTGTGGTGGTCGGTGGATTTCAGCTGCAGTCAAAACGAAGACTGCATATTCAGTGTTGTGGTCATGACTGGCTCTACATTATGCGGATACAGCTAATATTCAGTGCTGGCGCTCACATAGCTAAGCAGGCAAAGATAGGGCTGCCTATTGTGTGTTGCTATCTGTCCACATAACTATGCAACCACTCAGCCGAAACATCATTTTTGAGGGTGCACTGTAGGGGAAGGTGGCACAGTTTTTTGTCCCATCCCCTACTATCTGTGCTCTCCCTCTGCCCCCCCCCCCCCCCCCTGACAACCCCAAATACCTTTGGCTGCCAGTAGGATCACCAAAACCTGCCAGCCAAAGTGGTTCCCTACAAGTGTTCCTTCTGTTAGTGGCATTTTCTATAAGACATTGCCACCCCTGCACCCAACTCCCCCTGCCCCCAGGCATACATGAAAACTGAGCATATGCAGGGCAGGCATTCCCCCACCAAGCTATGTTTTGCAAAAAACAAGTGTGCGCGGGGAGAGCCCCACCATAAAAAAATGCCACTAACAGACAGAACACTGGTGGAGAACCTCACCAGAAAGCGGGACTTGAGGATCCCCACCATCATGTGGAGAGTGATGAGGAGAAAGCAAATGTGCTAAACAAATACTTCTGTTCTGTGTTCACAGAAGAAAATCCTGGAGAAGGACCGAGATTGTCCGGCAAAGTTACACGAGAAAATGGAGTAGATTCTGCGCCGTTCACGGAGGAGGGTGTTTATGAGCAACTTGAAAAACTGAAGGTGGACAAAGCGATGGGACCAGACGGGATCCATCCCAGGATACTAAGGGAACTCAGAGAGGTTCTGGCGAGTCCTATTAAAGACTTGTTCAACAAATCTCTGGAGACGGGAGTGATTCCTGGGGATTGGAGGAGAGCGGATGTGGTCCCTATTCATAAAAGTGGTCACAAGGATGAAGCAGGAAACTACAGGCCGGTGAGCCTCACTTCAGTTGTTGGAAAAATAATGGAAGTGTTGCTGAAAGAAAGGATAGTATATTTTCTTGAATCTAATGGGTTACAGGATCCGAGGCAACATGGCTTTACAAAAGGTAAATCGTGCCAAACGAACCTGATTGAATTTTTTGATTGGGTGACCAGAGAGCTGGATCGAGGACATATGCTAGATGTAATTTACTTGGATTTCAGCAAAGCCTTTGATACAGTTCCTCATAGGAGGCTGTTGAACAAACTTGAAGGGCTGAAGTTAGGACCCAAAGTGGTGAACTGGGTCAGAAACTGGCTGTCGGACAGACGCCAGAGGGTGGTGGTTAATGGAAGTCGCTCGAAGGAAGGAAAGGTGACTAGTGGAGTCCCTCAGGGTTCGGTGCTGGGGCCAATCCTGTTCAATATGTATGTAAGTGACATTGCTGAAGGGTTAGAAGGAAAAGTGTGCCTTTTTGCAGATGATACCAAAATTTGTAACAGAGTAGACACCGTAGAGGGAGTGGAAAATATGAAAAAGGATCTGCAAAAGTTAGAGGAATGGTCTAATGCCTGGCAACTAAAATTCAATGCAAAGAAATGCAGAGTAATGCATTTGGGGATTAATAATAGGAAGGAACCGTATATGCTGGGAGGAGAGAAGCTGATATGCACGGACGGGGAGAGGGACCTTGGGGTGATAGTGTCCGAAGATCTAAAGGCGAAAAAACAGTGTGACAAGGCAGTGGCTGCTGCCAGAAGGATTCTGGGCTGTATAAAGAGAGGCGTAGTCAGTAGAAGGAAGAAGGTGTTGATGCCCCTGTACAGGTCATTGGTGAGGCCCCACTTGGAGTATTGTGTTCAGTTTTGGAGACCGTATCTGGCGAAAGACGTAAGAAGACTTGAGGCGGTCCAGAGGAGGGCGACGAAAATGATAGGAGGCTTGCGCCAGAAGACGTATGAGGAGAGACTGGAAGCCCTGAATATGTATACCCTAGAGGAAAGGAGAGACAGGGGAGATATGATTCAGACGTTCAAATACTTAAAGGGTATTAACGTAGAACAAAATCTTTTCCAGAGAAAGGAAAATGGTAAAACCAGAGGACATAATTTGAGGTTGAGGGGTGGTAGATTCAGGGGCAATGTTAGGAAGTTCTACTTTACGGAGAGGGTGGTGGATGCCTGGAATGCGCTCCCGAGAGAGGTTGTGGAGAGTAAAACTGTGACTGAGTTCAAAGAAGCGTGGGATGAACACAGAAGAATTAGAATCAGAAAATAATATTAAAGATTGAACTAGGCCAGTTACTGGGCAGACTTGTACGGTCTGTGTCTGTGCATGGCCGTTTGGAGGAGGATGGGCAGGGGAGGGCTTCAATGGCTGGGAGGGTGTAGATGGGCTGGAGTAAGTCTTAACAGAGATTTCGGCAGTTGGAACCCAAGCACAGTACTGGGAAAAGCTTTGGATTCTCGCCCAGAAATAGCTAAGAAGAAAAAAAAAAAAATTTAAATTGAATCAGGTTGGGCAGACTGGATGGACCATTCGGGTCTTTATCTGCCGTCATCTACTATGTTATATGTTAGCTATAGCAACAGACACCCAGTGCCACAATATGAGTGTGCCTGAACTTGATGTGAGAGGGCCCAGGCGCCAATTATGACTATGCCACTGGCAGGCACCAGAATTCAATATGACTGCTGCCGGCATAACTGACGACTTCTCCATGACTATGCCCTAACACAGTGGTTCCCAAACCTGTCCTGGGGGACCCCCCAGCCAGTCAGGTTTTCAAGATATCCCTAATGAATATGCATGAGAGAGATTTGCATACCTGTCACTTCCATTATATGCAAATCTCTCTCATGCATATTCATTAGGGATATCTTGAAAACCCGACAGGCCTGGTGGTCCTCCAGGACAGGATTGGGAACCACTGGTCTGGACCCATTTCTAAGAGCAGGAAATCACTCTGCTCTATCTCGTCTATCTATATCAGTGGTTCCCAAACCTGTCCTGGGGGACCCCCAGCCAGTCAGGTTTTCAAGATATCCTAATGAATATGCAGCGTTCAACTTCAGGAAAAGGAACTATGATGCCATGAGACAAATGGTGAGGAAGAAGTTCAGAAACAGCTCCAAGAAAGCTCTGTCTGTGGAGCAAGCATGGTCCCTACTCAAGGACACATTAAGCAAGGCACAAAACCTATCTGTACCCAGATTTAGGAAAGGATGCAAAAAGAATCAGACTAAAGACCCAGCATGGATAAACAATGAAGTAAAGACAGTGATAGGAGACAAGAAAACATCATTTCGGAAGTGGAAGAAGGACAAAACTGAAGGAAATTGGAAAGAGCACAGGAAGCATCAGAAAGAATGTCACCGAGTGGTCAGAAAAGCCAAGAAAGAATACGAGGAGAGACTAGCCAAGGAAGCAACAAATTTTAAACCATTTTTCAGATATGTAAAAGGGAAACAGCCAGCGAGGGAGGAGGTGGGACCTCTGGATGAGGGAGACAAGAAAGGAGTGGTGAAGGAGGAAAAAGAGGTGGCTGATAGACTAAACAAGTTCTTCGCGTCGGTCTTTACAAAAGAAGACACATCTAGCGTGCCGGAACCGGAAAAAATCTTCAAGGTGGATCAGGAGTGTATATTATCATGCATGGAGGTAAGCCTCGAAGACGTTCTAAGGCAGATAGATAGATTAAAAATTGACAAATCTCCTGGCCCAGATGGGATCCACCCGAGAATACTGAAAGAGCTCAGAGACGAAATAGCGGAGTTACTCAGGCATATTTGCAACCTATCCTTGAGAACAGGGATAATCCCGGAAGATTGGAGGATAGCAAATGTTACACCAATCTTCAAAAAAGGATCGAGAGGCGACCCGGGGAACTATAGACCGGTGAGCTTGACCTCAGTTCCGGGGAAGATGGTCGAATCACTGATCAGGGAAGGTATCAATGAGCATATAGAAAAAAATAAACTGATGAGAACAAGCCAGCACGGTTTCTATAAAGGACGATCGTGCCAAACTAATCTACTACATTTCTTTGAGGGGATAAGCAATATTTGGACCAAGGTAACCCCATTAACATAGTTTATCTGGATTTCCAAAAAGCCTTTGACAAGGTACCCCATGAGCGCCTGCTGAAGAAACTGTGGAACCACGGGGTGGAAGGGGACGTCCACAGATGGATCCAAAATTGGCTGGCGGATAGGAAGCAGAGGGTAGTAGTAAAAGGACACTACTCTGACTGGAAAGGGGTCACGAGTGGTGTCCCGCAGGGGTCAGTGTTGGGACTGCTGCTGTTCAATATATTCATTAACGATCTGGAAACAGGCACGAAGTGCGAAGTTATCAAGTTTGCGGACGATACAAAACTCTCCAACAGGGTCAAAACTGTTGAGGAATGCAAAGAACTGCAAAGCGACCTGAACAAACTGTGTGAGTGGGCAAAAAGATGGCAGATGAGCTTCAATGTGGAGAAATGTAAGGTCTTGCACATGGGGAAAGGGAACCCCATGTACAGCTATACGATGGAAGGAAGGGTGATGGGGAAAGGCACCCTAGAAAAAGACCTGGGGGTATTGGTGGATACAACAATGAAGCCAGCGGCGCAATGTGCAGCGGCCTCAAAGAAAGCAAACAGAATGCTGGGCATTATCAAAAAAGGTATCACTACCAGAACGAAGGAGGTTATCCTGCCATTGTATCGAGCAATGGTGCGACCACATCTGGAATACTGTGTCCAATACTGGTCACTGTACCTTAAGAAAGACATGGCGATACTTGAGAGGGTCCAGAGGAGAGCAACTAGGATGATAAAAGGAATGGAGAACCTTTTATATGCCGAAAGGTTAGACAAACTGGGGCTCTTTACCCTGGAAAAGCGGAGACTGAGAGGAGACATGATACAGACATATAAAATCATGAAAGGCATAGAGAGGGTGGAGAGGGACAGATTCTTCAAACTAGCAGGGACAACAAAAACAAGAGGTCACTCAGAGAAACTGAGAGGGGACAGATTCAAAACGAATGCAAGGAAGTTTTTCTTCACTCAGAGGGTGGTGGACACCTGGAACACGCTTCCAAAGGAGGTAATAGGACAGAGTACAATACTGGGTTTCAAAAAGGGACTGGATGACTTCCTGGAAGCGAAGAGGATTGCAGGGTATAGATAGAAGGTTACTCTACAGGACAAAAGCGAAAAGCGTATGTGAGTTTTAGGGTAGGAGCACTATCAGGTCCTGGACCTGAGGGGCCGCCGCGTGAGCGGACTGCCGGGCACGATGGACCTCCGGTCTGACCCAACAGAGGCAAGTCTTATGTTCTTATGAGAGAGATTTGTATACCTGTCTCTTCCATTATATGCAAATCTCTCTCATGCATATTCATTAGGGATATCTTGAAAACCTGACTGGCTGGGGGTCCCCCAGGACAGGTTTGGGAACCACTGCCCTAACACTATCTGGGCAGCACCACAGAGGTCAGAGCCAATATCAACAGCACTGACCGATATTGGCAATAGGGAGCTGAACGTAATTTAACCAGCAGGTGCTTCTCCTACCAAGTTAAATTGCTTTGAATACACTATAGGGCTCATAATCAAAAAACTAAAACTAAACTAAACTAAACCTTAAGTTTGTATACCGCATCCAAAAGAACATCCTAAGTCGGCACTTGGACTTCCTAATCGCTGGGACGTCCAAGTGCCAATAATCAAAACCCTTTTCCTGGATGTGTAGTGAGATGTTCCAGGGAGTGCACTGGGAGGCATGTTATGGGTGTGCTTAACTCGTATGTCTTAATGTGATAATTGAACCTTTTCCAAGATGTCCTGGATGGAACTTAGATGTTTGGAGCTAGAGCTGTTTTAGAAGCGCCAAAGTGCCACAAAGGGACCCAAACTGACTAGATGACCCCCGGATACATTAAACTATGACTCCCCACTTTTTCACAGCTCACTAACCCCCTCCCACCCCCCAAAAAATCTAAATGAAAGAGTACATACCTGTATCTAAAACAGCAGCACTTGGTCTGGGAAAGTCTAGTAAGTAGAGCATCACACAGATGTCTTAAGTAACCTAGTGGATGGGCTAATGAACCACAGACAGAAGGACCCAGGCCCATAAGCCACTCTAACCACTACATTTATGGTGGAAAGTGTGAGGCCACCAAAACCTACCTAGTATACATAGAAACATGATGGCAGATAAAGGCCAAATGGCCCATCCAGTCTGCCAAGTAGGTGCCACCTGTAGCTATGAAGGCTATTGGGGTGGTAGACAGGTGGGTTTAGTAAGTTTTGGGGAGTTTTAAAGGGCTCAGCATAAATTAGAACTGATATATGGTCAGATGTACTTCTGGAACTCTTTAAGTAAAGTTCACAGCCATGCCCTCTAAGGTGTCCCGCTGCTTTTTTGGCATGTCTTTGTGGCCAATTCATCACAATGATGGCCACTCCCATGTCCAAATGGTCTAGATTTGGATGCTTTCAACTTGAATGTTTCTTTGGACAGAAATTGGGTATAAAGTTAGGAGTCCTAAGGGCTGGACATCCTGTCGGTCCAGACGTCCAAGTAGACTTTTTAAAATATACATATTTTTTAGCTTTTGAAAATGGATGTTTCTGTGCTTCCATCTTTGGACGTTTAGCAAGAAACGTTCAAATTGGAGTTAAGACATCCTTTTTGAACATGGCCCTTCATGTAACATGATTTTTGTTCGTGAGCAGTAAGTGTAATTTCCTAATTGCTCATGCCTAAAAAGAATAGAAAATGTCTGTGATTTCCATAAAAGTTTACTTTTGTGAGCAGGATAGTCAAATTTTGCTATTTACCTATTTAAAACGTGAAAACGCCAATTTTTCATCTTTTCATTCTTATAAAGTCATAAAAAGAAACACATGAATCACAATTAAAATGTATTTATATTGAAGATTTAGAAGTGAGTAGTTTTTCGAGATTTGTGATTATATTGTTAGTCACTTTCATGAATCAGCTCCCAGATGTATTCTCCAATCATGTTGCTATTATATTGTCCTTGGTAGCGGTGTTTGAAGTCCAGTATATCCTGGTAGAAGCACTCACCTTGCTCCCCAAGTATGCTCTCATGTTCTCCTTGAATGTCTCAATATGAGCATTAAGGACAGGACTTTGAGAGACATTATACAGCCCATTTTACTGGAATTCTTCACCGGATTCTCTACAATTACACGTAGTTTTCAGCCTTGTGATTGCCCAGGAAGCCCTGAACCACTGTGACACAGCTGTTCCAAGCCTCTTTCTCCTTCTTAGTTAGCTTCTTGGAAATTTCTTGAACTCCAAGATCTTGTTTGTGGTCTGACGAAACATCAGCTTTGACCATTGCCTCAGACAGTTTAGAGATGTCTTGAAAGTACTTGAAGGCTGCCGACTCCTTATCTAGAGCTCTGACAAATTTTTCATTAGGCCCAATCTGATGTGCAGTTGTAGCATCAGCACTTTCCAGGAGTCCTCCAGTGGTTCTCATTTGACATTAAGCACATAAGAATAGCCTTACTGGGTCAGACCAATGGTCCATCTAGCCTAGTATCCTGTCTTCACAGTGGCCAATCTAGGTCACAAGTATCTGGTAAAAACCCAAATAGTAACAACATTCCATGCTACTGATCTAGGACAAGCAGTGGCTTCCCCCCATGTTTGTCTCTGAGTGAAAAAAAATATTTTCTCTTATTGGTTTTACATTTATTTCCCTGTAACTTCAAGTGTCCCCTAGTCTTTATGATCCACTTGTACCCACTCAGGATTTTGTAGACTTCAATCATATCTCTCCACAACTGTCTCTTTTCAAAGCTGAAGAGCCCTAACCTCTTTAGTCTTTCCTCATACGAGAGGCGTTCCATCTTCTTTTATCATCTTGGTCATTCTTCTTTGAACGATTTCTAGTTCCGCTATATCTTTTTTGAGATAAGGCAACCAGAATTGAATGCAGTACTCAATGTGAGGTCGCACCATGGAGCGATACAAAGGCATTATAACATTTTTAGTCTTGTTTACCATCCCTTTTCTAATAATTCCTAGCATCTTGTTTACTTTTTTGGCTGCTGCCACACATTGATGAAAAATTTCAACGTATTGTCTACAATGACACCCAGATCTTTTCCTTGGGTGCTGACCCCCCAAGGTGGACCCTAGTATCTAGTAACTTTGATTTGGGTCATTCTCAATATGCATTACTTTGCATTTGCCCACATTAAATTTCATCTGCCATTTGGACATCCAGTCTTCCAATTTCCTAAGGTCTGCCTACAATTTTTCATAGTACACATGCGTTTTAACAGCTTTGAACAGTTTATTGTCATCGGCATATGTAATCACCTCACTTGTTCCAATTTCTAAATCGTTTCTAAATAAGTTAAATAGCACCGGTCCCAGAACAGATCCCTGCAGCACTCCACTATTTACCTTCCTCCATTGAGAAAAATGACCATTTAACCATACCCTCTGTTTTCTGTCTAATAACCAATTCCTAATCCACAACTGAACATTGCCTTCTGTCCCATACTCTTTAATTTTCTCAGGAGCCTCTCATGAGTAACTTTGTCACAAGCTTTCAAAAAATCTAGATATACTAGATCAACTGGCTCACTTTCAAAGAAGTCAAGCAAATTGATGAGGCAAGACCTCCCTTGGCTGAACCCATGTTGACTCTGTCCCATTAAATCATGTTTGTCTACATGTTCTAGTTTTATTTTTTTAAATAGTTTCCATTATCCACTGAAATCAAGCTTACCAGTCTGTAATTTCCCAGATCACCCATGGAACCCTTTTTAAAAATCGGCGTAACATTGGCCACCCTCAAATCTTCAGGTACTACAAACGATTTTAGCAACAGATCACTAACAGCAGATCAGCAATTTCATGTTTGAGTTCTTTAAGTACCCTGGGGTGTATACAATCCGGTCCAGATGATTTATCACTCTTTAACTTGTTAATTTGGCTTAGTGTGTCTTCCAGGTTCACAGAGATTTCTTTCAGTTCCTTCGCTTCACCACCCTTGAAAACCATTTGCAGTTCAGGTAGATCTCTTACATCTTCTTCTGTAAAGACCGAAGCAAAGAATTAATTTAGTCTCGCCGCTATGACCTTATCCTCCCTGAGCGTCCCTTAATCAATAGGGACGCACAGACAACTTTGTCTGCTGTGGCCAGTCCCGCCTTTGGTAATGCACCTTTGTGTCCCTAATGTCCCAAAGGCAGAGATAGCAGGGAAACTTGGAAAAACCACTTTGGAGATCCATTATGAATGCCACTATTTTGAAGTCTCTGATGACCATCGACCCATACTCATTATACTTTAAAGTGCCTAATAAGGTCTTGATGCTTTTGTAATCCTCTTTGAGGTGCACTCAGTGAGAGTGGAAGAGACAGGTACTTGTTCCCATTATGGAGCTGCACAGATTGATGCTCCTGTATGAGCTGTCAATGAAGAGACACCACTTTTTCATGTTGCCTCAAACAGACTGGTTGCATTGTGGCAGAAGCAGAGCCCATCTTGATGGGTGAAGAAGTTGGAAAAAGCTTGGTGGCACTTCCTTTGATCTGTGACTTAAACACTTTCATCCAACACGTTCCACTGCTTGAGCCTAGACATTAAAAGCTCGGCATTGAACTTGATGAGATCATGATGTCTGATCAAGTCATTGAGGTTTTTTTGTTTTGGATAGTATGGGTTTCTCTTATCAGCTGAACTACTGATACTGTAAACTGGATCTACAACGTCTCCCTCACTCTCTGACTTGCTGCTCTCTTCTGAAGACAGCAGCTCTCTCTCTCTCTGGGGATTGGGTATGGAGAGCTCATGGCAACGGGGTGATGGATGAAGGAATGTCCAGATATGTGATTGCACATGTAGGCTTGCCAATTCTATGTTTGGAAGGGTCCACCTTGTAGAAGTAGTAGTTGCTTTAGTGGTGAGTGGGTTCCCGCCAAATTCTTGGGGTGGCAAACTTCATGGCTCTCTTTTCCCTTCTGTATCATCCTGTAGAAGAAGAAAATGAAATTGTGGAATGAAAACAATAGATTTATTTCATCTATGATTAATGAGTGTGAGAGTCTCGCAATATATTTCATATATGATATATTTTCAAATAATATTAAAAAAATTTTAATTTATATATATTTTTAAAATTAAACATTCTAATACATTTTATAGCAGAAAATCTGCCATCCTAATGAGAAACAAAATTGTCTTACCTTCCAGAGTTTTTGGGCACTGCTGGCATGTGAAGTGAAGTGCTCAAGATTTGTCCTGATCCCCTACAAGCATGCCAAAATATGCCTTGTAGGTATCACACATCTTAGCAGATGCTTCTATGGAATACTTTTTCCCTATTGTCTTGATAAATTGGCTGCATAAATAGCAAAACGCATCTGCCAGATGTCTGCAGCCTCTAGATGCCATCTAAAACAATGCAGATATGTTACCACTTAGGCACTACTGAGCTGGTGGGCTTAAGATCTCTATAGTTACACAGTACTACTATTTAAATTGATGGAAAATTCTAGAAAGTTCTTGAAGTTATTCTAAGGGGCCCTTTTAATAAAGGGAATGAAGCCATTTTCTATACTTTTTTGGCATAGGCAATTAAGAAAGAACATTTATTACCCAGGAACAACAACAAAAAATTGTTACTTAGTAATATCAGGTCTAAAGTTTCTACTTCAGGCAACAGAAGATGATCTAACTACTGAATGGTGGACTCTTGGCTGACCAACCACCAGTCAATTGGCTATAAGGCAGCCAACGGACATATATATGTTTCATAATTTTTCTTGATTTTCCAGGTTTTGATTTCCAACTGCTCTCATGAGGTCAAGGTTCACAGAGGTCAAGGACACTGTAGCCACCAGAAGCTATCACAAAAGGATATAGACCAGGGGTAGGGAACTCCGGTCCTCGAGAATCGTATTCCAGTCGGGTTTTCAGGATTTCCCCAATGAATATGCATGAGATCTATTTGCATGCACTGCTTTCAATGCATATTCATTGGGGAAATCCCGAAAACCCGACTGGAATACGGCTCTCGAGGACTGGAGTTCCCTACCCCTGCTATAGATGTCCCAGTACATGGTAAATACTTAGGAGTCTATTTAATAAGATAAATGAGTTGGTTAGCTTGTAATGCTATAAGGCCATACTAACAGTTAACACAGGACATTAGCTAATAGCATGTACAAAGTCCTAGAGCAGGGGTAGGCAATTCCGGTCCTCGAGAGCCGAAGCCAGATCAGGTTTTCAAGATATCCACAATGAATATGTATGAGATGGATTTGCATGCACTGCTTCATTGAGATGCAAATCTAGCTCATGCACATTTATTGTGGATATCCTGAAAACCTGACCTGGCTCCGGCTCTTGAGGACCAGAATTGCCTACCCCTGTCCTAGAGATATGCGCACACTGGGGGTTTTTTTTTGTTTTGTTTCAGGCACAATTTACCTTTCACTGCCAAGGATGCTGAGGTTTGCTGTTCCCCACACACACAAGTGTAATCTCCAGCATCCTTCGCAACAAGATCATGGATCACCAGCTCAGCAATGGGACCCTCCTGTCTCATTTTATACTTGTCACTTGGGTTAAGTATCCTCTGTCCTTTTTTCCACTCCACCGGAGTAGTAGTGGCCTTGCTCAGCTCACAATGCAGGGTGGCTGTTCCACCTTCTGGGAAATCTCCATTCTTTATTCCCACCTTGAAAAGTGCAGGCAGCTCTGAAGGATGTCAAAACAAAAAAATGAACACAGTGTGACATTTAGTAGTGACATCAAATTTATAATAATAATGAGGAAAAAGACCTCAAATACCCCAGCATCTTAATATTTTAAAGACACATTCAATGGGGCAGAACATACTATCATTGGTCAAAAAAAAAACCCTCATTATCATTGCGCTCTCACCAAAAGACTTTTTCTTTTTAATATTATTTCTTTTTATATTGTTTCTTCTAATTCTAAATCCTGTGGTGCTTTTTATTAAGATCTTGCTTCAGGCAAACTCCATTGTAATGTTAATGTAACTGTGTGTTACTGAGCAAACAATTGCAAATGACCAAGCATTCACTTATAAATGTTAATACAGTATAAGCACATATCTTGCACCCCTCAATGGCTTCCTCAGGGGATATATTTAAAGTGCTGTCCGTATTGTGAAATCTTCACCTCAATTTTGCTCACACAGTTCTGGCCAACAAAATCTCACTACTCAGTCTGTCAGCGAACTTTAACGCTAATCCACGCTGAATTAGACCAAACGAATAACCCTGGCACCGCTGCAGTCACCAACCAACATGTACATTGAATGCCGCAACCTATACAGACAGCGGCACCGAATAGACAGGTTAAATTGAATACCAGTGCTGGGATTTAACTCATTCCAGAGACTGCATCAGCTGAAAACTAAGTCCTGTGGAGCCTTAGATGCGAGGATGTGAAGGCAAAGCCTGACAGTGGTGGTGGTGGTGGGGGGGGGAGGCTCTGTGGTGTTGCATCAGATTGGTTAGCCCCATGGCTTTGTCTGCCATCATGTTCTATGTTTCTCTGAGGAACTAAGAAGAGCATAGCTCCCCTTCAACGTCAGAGATCAACTTTTCAATTCTTTGTTCTATGGAGATCGCATTGGGTTCCAAGTACAGCATGACCAAAGGAGTTAAAAAATGCTATTACTAGTCCTGAATCTGCTTGATTTCAATGCTGTTTTTCCCCTCTTTTTTTTTTTTCTTTCTAAAAATAGGTACTTCACTTATAGCCAAGAGCCTCCAAATGTATGTTTTTCTTGCACACTATCACAAAAACCAAACCTTGCCTTATATTCAAAGAAGTGCTGCCCGATTTGCCGATTCAAATCGATTCACTTCAGTAAATCAATTTGAATCGATTCGTTCTCCGAAAAAATCAGACTCTTCGATTCAGTGACCAACAGCCAACCCACCCCCACCCCACCCAGCTTGGGTTTGGAGAAGGCAAAGGAGGGGGGGCGGTGAAGAGGCTACAAAATAAACCCGCCAGGGCATTTGAAAACAATGCCCGACTGGGCGGGTAAAGCGAATTGAATCAAATCGAAAAATTGATTCAATAGGCCAAATCGAACTGAATTGAAAAATTTTTCCCTCAATCGGGTAGCACTAATTCAAAGTCACTACATAACTGGACAAATATGCTACTTAGCATTTCTATAATACTACTAGTAATATTTTTCTATTATTTGTGTATCACCTTGGGTACATAGTAGGAAAGGTTGATTATAAATAAATAGAATCAAATTAATAGTAAGCAGATATAATATTACTGAATTCTTGTAATTTAAACATATCATATTAATAAAGAGAACAGGAAGAGAAAAAGGAAGAGTAAGAATGTTAGGAGGACGATGGCATGTTGGAATACCAGAGGGACAATTTTTAACAAGTCAGACAAGGAGAAAACACTAAGGAAAGTTTTTTCAAAATACGGGGATGAATTCTTAGCATGGCCCTTGTAGTTTAAAAAGAGGTGGTACATGGCATTAATCTTAAACATGACTCCTTTTTACCTTTCACGGTCAAGGTTGCTGAAGTCTGTTGCTCACCACAGAGACAAGTATAATCTCCAGAGTCCTTCATGTCAAGATCATGGATTATCAGCTCAGCAATGGAGTCTTCCTGTTTCATTTTGTATTTGCTGCCAGACTTCAGTGACTTTTGTCCCTTCTTCCATTCCACCGGTGCAGCCTTGGTGAGCTCACAATGTAGAGTGGCCGTGCCACCTTCATTCACATCTTCATTTTTCAACTCTTGTCTAAAAAGTGCAGGGAGGGCTGAGGAATGCAACATGAAGAGGCAGGGTATCAGTAGCCAAAAAGCCTCGGGGCCTTCTTGGTGAGGAATCACTTCCATTAGTAGCTGGCCACTCTGAGTAGGTCTGCTTGTACTGTTGGAAGCTAAGCAGGGTTGGGCCTGGCTAGTACCTGGATGGGCAACCACCTGTATGAATACCAGATGCTGTAGGTTGAGGGGCCCCCTGTTGGGCAGCAGTGACATGGTGGAGCTGCACACTGCATGGGAGAAAGCAATGGCAAACCACTCCTGTTGTGCTCTGCTGTGAAACATCACAGGGTGGATTCCTCACTAGGCTTGTTGCCATGAGTCAGTGGCATAATCCATCCAGTGATTACTTATTCAATGTATTGCAACTTACAATTTCCCAAAGTCACTGCCAATTAAGAAAACTAAGCAACAATGGCTCAGAGAATAAATTGCTTAAATATAATAATTATAAAGTGAATTATGTACAAAGAGATAATTATGCTTGTTTATTGTAATATACCTAGACTGAAAGATAGAATGAGATATAAATCCATAAAATAAATCTCTCTTATCCCTGCTGCCCACCAGCAGGAAGCCATGAATGTCTTATGGGGCTGCTGAAAGTGAGATGGTTCCCATAGCAGGCCCTATACAGCTGCCAGCACCATCTCCAGCCATCCCAAGGCAATGGAGAATTAAATGGCTTGCCCAAAGTCACAAATAGCTGCCATGAAATGTGAACCTGGGGTCCTCTGTTCCCAGTCCGCTGCTCTAACCTGTAGTCTACTCCAGTGGTTCCCAACCCTGTCCTGGAGGAACACCAGGCCAATTGGGTTTTTCAGGCTAGCCCTAATGAATATGCATGAAGCAAATTTGCATGCCTATCACTTCTATCATATGCAAATCTCTCTCATGCATATTCATTAGGGCTAGCCTGAAAACCCGATTGGCCTGGTGTTCCTCCAGGACAGGGTTGGGAATCACTGGTCTACTCCTCTGCCTGCTCCACCCACCTCCTCCCGCACAATCAATCAATAGAACGGGAAAGAAAATTCTTTTTAAATTTCATGCACATAAACCACATTTCCAGTCTAGCAAAGGACACTCCTGTTGACCAAATAGGTGAGACTGAGAGACATTAGCCAGAGCGACTGGAAATGAGATGTGGGCATAGCATGCTCAAAATAATAAAGAAGGCAGGAAACAATATACAGTAGTCAATATTGTACCATTCACAGTCAGGGTTGCCGAGGTCTGCAGCTCTTGACATAGGCAGCTATAGTCACCAGCATCGTTCACATCAAGGTCGTGGATTACGAGCTCAACGATAGGGCCATCCTGCTTCATTTTGTACTTGTCACTTGGTTTAAGTACTCTGTGTCCCTTCTTCCACTCCACCGAGGCAGAGGCCTTGGTTAGCTCACACTGAAGAGTCACCGACTCACCTTCGGTCATGTCCTCGTTCTTCAATCCTTCTTTGAAAAGCACTGGTATTTCTGGTAAATGTAGGATACAGAATAGAAACATTAACATCTGCAAGCTCAGAGCTATAGGGTAGATTTCTCTCTGCTAATTAAGAGTGAAATGAGAGCAAAGAGCATGGATGACAAATTTGGGGAACATTAGCTGACAATAATGATCCTAGAAGCAAAGTTCACATCATACTTGAGATAACATGAATTTCAACTTGTACAATTCACGCAAAGCAGGGGGACATGAGCAAAGGCAAGCAGGAATCAATTGTTATATAATTAATGGTACAAAACAGAGGATAACTGCTGAGCACCCCAGAGAAAAAATAAAGGCAGCAACTAATTCCGAACATATATTTTACCGTTCACAGTTAATACTGCTCTAGTCTTTTCCTCCCCACAGACACAAGTGTAATCTCCAGCATCCTTCACATCGAGGTCGTGGATTATCAGCTCAGCAACAGGACCCTCCTGCCTCATTTCATACTTCTCGCTTGGTTTGAGGGCCCTATGTTTTTTCCTCCACTCCACTGGATCGGCTGTGACCTTGGTCAACTCGCAGTGCAGAATGGCTGTTCCACCTTCTATGGCCTCCTCGCTTCTCAGCTCTTCTTTGAAAAGGACAGGAATCTCTAAGGAAATAATAAGAGGGTTCTTTTACAACAGGGTATTTAAATTGTGTGTGTTGGCATTTACATAAGCTTGGGAGCAGGCATAAATGTTAATCTAGAAAGTATCAATGAAGTCGAAAAAGCGCCAGGGACCTAAGAGTGGGATAATAAGAGTTCTCTTTATTGAATGACCTGACACGGGCTATGTTTCGGCAAACTTGTCTGCATCAGGGGTCAACTTTTTAAATTGTATCAATGATGGTACATCAAATGAGAGAACTGTAAAAACAATTAGGTAAAAAGTTTAGGATGCTGCTTAGATTTTGCTTCTGCTGAACTTGAGCAGCATAAACTCCAAAAGGTAAGCTAGACTTTTGGTTTGTCCCAGTATGGCAATGCTAATATAATTATATACCTAGTACATGCCTACTTGACCTGTGCATAAATTTAGGCATGACTTGATTTTCCCCCTCTTTTACGAACGCATAGTGCGGGTTTTAGCGCCGACGGTAACTGTTCCGACGCTAAAAGGAATTCTATGAGCTTCGAAGCAGTTACCGCCACTGCCGATGCTAAAACCCACTCTATGTGTTCGTAAAAGAGGGGGGTTTATGAGGCATTTTACAGGTGAAATGGTTTAGAAAATTATTTCCTAAAAGCACAATATCCATAATAAATTTATACCATTATAATGTTTGAACTGCATTCTCGTCCTTCTGGCACTCTCGTCCTTCTTTGTATGGTTTAAGGACAAACCATACAAAGCTGGAAGGAAAAACCTTGCATGCAGATAGCTAGTAGCAAAAGACAAGTCAAATATGATTGTGAGGATAAAAGAAGAGAAGATGGGAGAATAAATAGCTATGCTTACATGAAAATTCCATAGCATCAGCACTGTCTGCCAACCAGTGGATGGAGACAGGGGGAAAAAAATGTAGTTCCTTGCGATCCGTTCCTCAAGGGTTTTGTATCGTCCTGGAACTCTCTCAGTATTTTGCTCTGTCATAGCAGATTGTGATGGTTTCTCATGCAGCTCCTTGGTTATATAGCCCTGTCAGCTCCTAAACTATTTTCTCATTGGGGGGGGGGGTCTTTCACGATGGCGCGCTAGCCGATTTAGCGCGCGCTAAAAATTAGCTCTGCCATTGAAAAATATGTTCTGCCATTGAAAGAACAAAATAGCTCAACTAATAACTATGGGGGTCTTTTACTAAGGCGCGCAGAGCATATATGGACCTTGTCTGGAAATGCCTCTTACCTCAGTAAGAATTCTTAGAGTTGATGGGCCCACAAAAGGCTTAACTCCTGATCCAGCTGAGTACGGAGATTGATAATCAGAGGGCAACACTCAGTGGTGCCGAGTCCCTCCCCTCATCTCTCCACTACCACCAGCACCTTTATCTGGAAGAAGGCAGACTGGCGCTATAAACAGCAAGTAGACTTCCTTTCTGGTTTTTGCATCTAATTCATATTCAGCAACCAGCCTCCAGTATTTCTTGCCCTCTAGTGCGTTTTATAGAGAATGACACCACGGGGACAAATTTTTCTCCATCCCTGCGGGAACTCATTTTCCCCGTCCTGTCCCGGCGAGTTCTTTTTCTGTCCATGCCCAAACTCCTGCAAGCTCCGTCCTCACCTGCACAAGCCTCAAACAATTAGTAACCACAAGTGTTCAAGGCTTGGGTGGTTAAGGCAGAGCTTACAGGAATGAGGCAGGGACAGGGACAGGGACAGCAACAAAACTTGCAGGGATGTAATGTAATTTATTTATTTATTTCTTATATACCGCTAAACTCCGTTAGGATTCTAAGCGGTTTACAGAAAAATAGACAATAGGGTGCATTAAAATTATAAATAAAATAGGTACTTAGAAATTCCCTTACTGTCCCGAAGGCTCACAATCTAATTAAAGTACCTGGAAAAATGACAATTAGTAGAGTAATGAAGAAATAAAATAGAGAATAGATGAGAAAAATAAGAAAATAAACATTCTAATGGGACGGGGAAATTGAGTTCCTGCGGGGATGGGGAAAATTTGTCCCCATGTCATTCTCTAGCATTTTATTCTTCCTTGAAAGCACATCATTACATTACATTACATTAGTGATTTCTATTCCGCCTGTGCCTTGCGAGTTCTAAGCGGATTACAAATTAGAAGAGATCTGGACATTACCGAGAGAATTACGTAACAATGATTACCGAGAGAATTACATAACAGTGATTCATGTACTTTACATGGTATGGTAGAGGATTATAAAATATCTGGATTTTTCCAAAAGAATTACATAGCAAAGAATCAAGTGATAACAGGAGACAGTGGAGAATATCAGTATATACAGGTTACAGAAGAAAAGTTACCTAACAATGAAGGAAGAAGTTTGTTGGATACTGAAGGTAGATGCTTATTTAGGAATCAGAATATTTTTGGAAGGTATGGTTCTAGGAATTGACTAATGTGTTATTCACGGGGGGGGGGGGGGGGGGGGGAGGGGAGAGCATGCTACTGGCTGGTATGATGTCTTTGCTCTAGTTTCCTCGTGTTTGAAGGGCTCTCCTAAACCTTTCTTCTTTGTAGGCATTCTTTCTCCAAAAGGTTTTTCAAAGTGTCTTCCTGCATCAAACTATTCCTCATAGAGCAATTTGTTACTGTATTCTTTGTGCCAAAATTTCCACCATTGTTTTTCAGCAGTATACTTATATGGCAGATGTGCAGTCAATGATTTTTCGTTTTAGATCTGCTGTTTGTCTTGAAGAAAAGAAAACAAACCCCCGAGGGAAATTACACTTCTTCAGCTCAGTCTGTCTCCTTCTTCACTTTCTGTCATGTGTGCTTCTATATGCAGAACTATTTCAGTGCAATTTATACACAAAACAAAATACAGTTTACAAGCACTGGAGTAGCAATATTACTGGTTAGGGAGGTGGTCATTTACCACAATTATAAGCATAACCTAAAAAACTCAACAAGCACTGCTCAAACTCAGAGTTGGCCCGATTCCTGTTCTCCTGACACGGTAGGCTGGTGCCCCACGAAACAAGGCTGCCCTTGTCAAGTCTTTGGGATGGTGCACCGCTGAATGTGGCCTGGAGGAGAATTTTGTTGAAACGATTTTGGTCTTTGTTTTTCCAGAGCGTTGCTGTAGTGAAAGAAACTGTGTTACGCAGCTTCGCAGACCTACCTCAGAGATCCCAGTCAGGAGAGTGACAATTAAGAGCAAAGTGGCTGGGGGGGGGGGGGGGGGTCAGCAGTGTGTTTGATTTATTTTGGAACTCAAACTTCAAAATATTGGTATTAATAGTGATGATCTGTCCTTAAATAACACTGGAGATGATATAGGAAAATGTGCTTCCCGAAATAAGAAAAAATTAGTAAAAACAAAGTGAATGAAAGGACCAATCAGTACGGGCCCAGTGCCCTCGTAACAACCGTTGGCCCCGGGCAGGTGTTTATGGAGTGACAAACACTTAGAAATAAATCTAAATAAACCCTGCCCCGTACATCATCTTATCCTTGTATGTGTGTGATTATAGAAAAAATATATATACATAATAAATAATCGGGAGCACAAACATCCCCAGATTAAAGCAAAAGGAGAGAAAATCACCCCAAAAGAGTTCTCCCTGAAACCTAATTAAAAAAAAAAACAATATATGAAAGAACCAAAATACGAAAAAATGACAAAAATCACCAAAGAAATAAGAAGAATATAATATTCTCAGTCTCATCCATAAATCCACAACGCAGTGAGCCCTGTGCACCTATCACAAATTGTGAAAGTAATGAAAAACAGTGAAAAACAGTGAAGAATACTTAGCGCAAGCGGCTGAAATAAATCCAAAACGAGACGAAGTTCAAAGTTCACCAATCATCACTGTTCAGTTCCGCTCACTACTCAGTCCCGCTCGCATAAACTCGCTCAGTGAAGAGTCATAAATATCAATCCATTCGTTGTTCCACTTCACTCGCTCAGTCCCATGCAATCAATACAGCTGTTCAATGCTGTTCACCACACATTTTGGTTCCGCTCACTCGACAGGTCCTGTTTCAATATCCTCATCAGGAGGGAGCAAGAAAATCAGAAATGTTAGTAAACTGGCTGAAAGTTCACAAACCCAGTCCCTAATATAAAGGACGGAGTAATCCTTTGCTCAAAGCAGCCTGATTGTGCCGCTGCCGTGGATTACTCCGTCCTTTATATTAGGGACTGGGTTTGTGAACTTTCAGCCAGTTTACTAACATTTCTGATTTTCTTGCTCCCTCCTGATGAGGATATTGAAACAGGACCTGTCGAGTGAGCGGAACCAAAATGTGTGGTGAACAGCATTGAACAGCTGTATTGATTGCATGGGACTGAGCGAGTGAAGTGGAACAGCGAATGGATTGATATTTATGACTCTTCACTGAGCGAGTTTATGCGAGCGGGACTGAGTAGCGAGCGGAACTGAACAGTGATGATTGGTGAACTTTGAACTTCGTCTCGTTTTGGATTTATTTCAGCCGCTTGAGCTAAGTATTTTTCACTGTTTTTCATTACTTTCACGAACAATTTGTGATAGGTGCACAGGGCTCACTGCGTTGTGGATTTATGGATGAGACTGAGAATATTATATTCTTCTTATTTCTTTGGTGATTTTTGTCATTTTTTCATATTTTGGTTCTTTCATATATTGTTTTTTTTGAATTAGGTTTCAGGGAGAACTCTTTTGGGGTGATTTTCTCTCCTTTTGCTTTAATCTGGGGATGTTTGTGCTCCCGATTATTTATTATGTATATATATTTTTTCTATAATCACACACATACAAGGATAAGATGATGTACAGGGCAGGGTTTATTTAGATTTATTTCTAAGTGTTTGTCACTCCATAAACACCTGCCCGGGGCCAACGGTTGTTACGAGGGCACTGGGCCCGTACTGATTGGTCCTTTCATTCACTTTGTTTTTACTAATTTTTTCTTATTTCGGGAAGCACATTTTCCTATATCATCTCCAGTGTTATTTAAGGACAGATCATCACTATTAATACCAATTTTTTGAAGTTTGGATTATCGTTGTTATTGGTATTTATATTTTGGGGTTTTTTTTGGCCATTTTTGGTAAAATGATTTATTTTGGACCATTTGAGACCAGAAAATATTGTTCTCATATTACTGTTTTTGGGGGAGGTTGATCTTATTGGTTTGACTGTTTTTTTTTTTTTCTGAGCAAGAGAATTTTCCTCTCCTTTTGAGGTTTTTATATTTTGCTCAGTTTTTTTCTGGTCTAACCTGGCCAATGATAGTGTGGCTGCATCTTTGAATTGGATCGGTGTTCGTTGAGTCTTTGAGGTTATGTTTATAACTGAGGTAAATGATTACCCCTCCTAACCAGTAATATTTTACTCTAGTGATGGTAAGCCAGCTGTAGTTTGTTTTGTGTGTGAATTGTTTCATTGAAGCTGGTATCTCATATTATAGTTATTTCATTAGGAACCTTGGTTTACGAGCATAATTTGTTCCAGAAGCATGCTCGTAAACCAAATTACTCATATATCAAAGCGAGTTTCCTCATAGGAAGTAAGGGAAACTCACTTGATTGGTTCCACCTCCTCCTCTCTCCCCCCCCCCACGGCCACAGACGCTGCTCCACCCCACCACATCCCCAAAAGACCCCCCACCCCCGAGACCACTGGTGCGCTTCCACATCCCCCCCAAACTGGCATCGCCCCCCCCATGCGAACGCCCACCCAAACTGAAGCCTTACCCCCATCTGGCACTGGCACGCAGCACCAACCCACAGGAGGTGCCGGTGCCCAAAGATCGTGCTGCTTGCTGGACTGGGCCTTGAGCATGTGCAGATGCTCAAGGCCCAGTCCAGCAAGCAGCACCGGCACCTTCTGTGGGTTGGTGCTGCGTGCCAGTGCCAGATGGGGGTAAGGCTTCAGTTTGGGCGGGCGTTCGCAAGGGGGGACGATGCCGGTTAGTGGGAGGGGCGCGGGCGGGGGAGGCGATGCCAGTTTGCGGGCGGGGGGATTCGCAAATCAAGTCAACGCTCAGTTTGTGAGTCAAGATTTGCAAAAATGTTTTGCTCGTCTTGCAAAACACTCGCAAACCGCGTAACTCGCAAACCGAGGTTTGACTATTATCTGGTGTTCATGTCGGATTCTTTTTTACAGGGGATTGGTCTGCAAGTGTCCCCTTTCACTGCAGCTATCCTTCCTTCATAGTTTTCAGCTGTGCTGTCTTTCTCACATCACACATCTTGTTCTTGGATCAATTCTCTAAGGCTGGAAATGGAATCCTTATTGAGTCTTTGGCATAACACCTTCCCATCTTATCTGGTCTCCATCTCTCAAGCATCAGCCTAGTGGCAATTTGTTGGGGGGGGGGTTGCCTTTGTTTATACTAAGAAAGGCAAGGTGAGCTCAGAGCTGTTTGAAGGGTTAGTGCAGCAGGCTGAGACCTACACTTTCATTTTGCCATTTATTTTATGGCTTCACATAGACTTTAAAATACTTATCTGTGCAGTCCAGGCAATATTTTCCACTAGACCAGGCTTGCTCAACCTGCCGGAAAAAATCCAGTCCACCAAGTGCTTTCTTCTGGCCCTTGGAAGCTTGGCAATTCTAGCAGTGTTTACAGCAGGATTCCTGCACCCCATCACAATTCAGCTCTTTGTAAGCCTGAGCCACCCAGTACTGGAAGTTCAAATTGGTCTTGCAGTTGTCAAATCTTGTGGGACTTGAAAGCACAAGATGAACCCCAACTTCCAGCACCATGCCGCTCAAGTTTGCAGAGAACTTAAATTATCTAGCATGCTCTATCTTGCAATTGGATCAGTAGCATGGGACGCTGCTACTATTTGGATTTTTTGCCAGGTTCTTGTGACTTGGATTGGCCTCAGGGGTCTCACCTTTTTTAGGACCTTCAATGTATGTTCTGACTAAGCTTTTACAGCTTCAAGTCTCTTTCTCTCACAGTTTATATTCTGGCTCTTCTAGAGTCACAGGTGTCAATTTTCATAGTGATATTCTTGCAGGTTTTCTATTATGTTTCCGGCACCCTAATTACACATCCCACAAGTTCTGGGCTGATCTGTTGCTGATGCTAAGGAAAGTAAAATTAAGTTTTACCTACTAATTTTATTTTCTTTAGTCACAACAGATCAGACCAGGAACCCACCCTCATATTTCTCTGGTTTAGTTTGATACTTGTCTACTCACAAACTTCTCTGTCTACCTTCATGGAGTAACATTACACCACTATTTTAGCCTGCATTCCTCTTACGTACTTACAGATCTGCATGATGGCATTTACTATACAGTAATTCTTACACTCTCTACTATTTGCTTATTTTCACTCCATGTTATTGACTGAGTACTATACCAGTGAATTTGTTACTGCCACCTTTAAATGGTCTGCTCAATAAGCCATTGACGTATGGGTGCTGATAGTGAACATAATCTACTATCATATGTTTTCTCTGTATCAGCTCCATTTCTTTGTCAGTAAAAATACTGAGAGTTCCAGAGCGTTACAATACCCTTGAAGGACAGATCGCAAACAACTGCTTTTTCTTTTCCTCTATCTCCATCCATTGGTTGATAGACATAGCCTACAAGTTCTGGACTGATCAGTTGAGACTACAAGAAATAAAATTAGTAAGCAAGACCTAATTTTACCATGTAAGAAAATACAAAAGAAGAGAATGGAATTGGATGTTAGAGAAGAAACATTTTGCATTGTAAGCAAATGCTGTACAGTAGGATACCTGAAATATGAATCCTCCCCCCCCAAAAAAAAAAAATAAATAAATTCATGAAACAAAACATGTGAATACATTAATATTTGAGCCACGATTAAAGTACAGAAAATTACAGATAATGCTTTACCCTTCACTTCCAAAGTGGCTATGGTCTTCTGCTCTCCACACACACAAGTGTAATCTCCAGCATCCTTCGCATCTAGGTCCTGGATCATCAACTCCGCAATGCGACCTTCCTGCCTCATTTTATACTTGTCACTTGTTTTAAGTGTCATTTGACCCTTCTTCCACTCCACTGGAGCAGTAGTGGCTTTGGTCAGCTCACAGTGCAGGGCAACTGTCTCACCTTCGGTGGCTCTCTCCTTCGTCAACTCTTCTTTGAAAAGTGCAGGAAGCACTAAGGAATATAATATTCAAAGGCAGGGTATTAGAACCTACAAATTCTCACTAGTACCTTTATTAATAAGAAACAATAATTTTTTATCTGGATTTTCAAAAGCCATTTCACAAAGTACCTTATGAGAAAATTAGAAAATCATGTCATAGGAGTAGGGTTAAATAGTTAGCATTCTCAAAGGCGAAGGGTAGATATTGGGGTTGCCAAGAGGCCTGTGACCACAGACTGCAAACATGAATAGGGATGGAGGAGTGGTAGACCCTGATCGATTTTCAAAGGGTTGTGTTCGTGAGGAGCTAGCTAAAATAAAGTTAGACAAAGCAGGGGCCAAATAGTATACATCCAAGGGTGCTGAAGGAACTTAGGGAAGTTCTAGGGGCTCTGCTGACTGATCTTTTCAATGAGTCTTTAGAGTCAGAAGTGGTACCGGAGTAGTGGAGAAAGGAAGATGTAGTCCCTCTCCACAAAAGTAGTAGTAAGTAAGAAGGAGAAATTAGGTTCTTACCTGCTAATTTACTTTCTTTTAGCTTCTCCAGACCAGTAGAGGTTAACTTTACGAATGGGTATATATCTAATCATGACCAGCAGGTGGAGACTGAAAACAAAACTTTGGGACAGTATATACTATCCTCCCTTCTCTATTTCCCTCAGTCTGCCGAATAGCCAAGCAGAACCAAGAACTGGAAAACAGGAAGAAAACAATACTCCGAACAGGAGTAACAAATAACATACCCAAATGCTGTTGGAAAATGCAGAGGAGAAATACCCGAAGGAAAATGTCCCCACAGCTCGCCAGCTAAGCCAGCCGAGCCACAGCCGCTGTTCTTTAATTCTCCCCGGCCCTAGAAAAATACTAGAACCCGCAGCAAAAAACAAAAACTGCCCGCGAAAACAGCCCCAACAACAACAACAACAACAGACAGGGTGGGGACCTCTACTGGTCTGGAGAAGCTAAAAGAAAGTAAATTAGCAGGTAAGAACCTAATTTCTCCTTCTTTAGCACTCTCCAGACCAGTAGAGGTTAACTTTACGATTGGGACGTACCAAAGCAGTCCCTCTCACGGGCGGGACCCCCGAAGGGCCGATACCAGAACACGCTCACCGAACACCGCGTCCCGACGCGCCTGAACATCTACCCGATAATGCCGAACAAAAGAATACAAGGAGGACCAAACCGCAGCCTTACAAATATCCACCGGAGGCACGAGCGACGACTCAGCCCAAGAAGCCGCCTGACCCCGAGTGGAATGAGCCTTGAGAAACTCCGGAACAGGCTGCTGTTTCAGAAGATAAGCGGAAGCAATCGTCTCCTTGATCCAGCACGCAATAGTAGCCTTAGAAGCGCCAGCTCCCCGACGAGGACCAGCCAGGAGGACAAAGAGATGATCGGACTTCCGGAATTCCTGGGTCCGCTGCACATCAGAGCGAAGGACCCGACCGACATCCAACTTGCGCAGCTGCCGTTGCTCAGAAGAGCCCTCCCGACCACCCAAGACCGGGAGAACCACTGATTGATTGACATGAAAAGGAGAAACAACCTTCGGCAGAAAGGAAGGAACAGGCCGCAAGACGACCCGCTCCCTAGACAACTCCAAGAAGGGAGCCCTACAAGAGAAAGCCTGCAGCTCAGAAATACGCCTAGCAGAAGTAATGGCCACCAAAAAGACCGCCTTCAAAGTAAGGTCCTTCAAAGAACAGTCATCCAAGGGCTCGAAAGGCGGGCGCACCAAAACAGAGAGAACCAGATTAAGATCCCAAGAGGGAACCGAGGGCCGTAGGGGAGGCCTAAGCAACTTGGCCGCCCGCAGAAACCGAATCACATCAGGAAGAGCCGATAAACGCTGACCTGACACCAACCCTCGAAAGGTCGACAGGGCCGCAAGATGAACCCGGAGAGAAGACCAAGCCAGGCCTCTATCCAGGCCATCCTGCAAGAACTCTAGAATGTTAGGCAGAGAAGCGCGAAAAGAGGTCACTCCCCGCGCCCGACACCATTCCTCAAAGAGACGCCAAACCCGCACATAAGCCCGAGAGGTAGAAAGCCTCCGGGACCCCAACAGTGTAGCGATCACCTTGTCTGAATATCCCTTCTTGCTAAGGCGACCCCTTTCAAGAGCCACGCCGTAAGACAGAAGAGAGACGGGTCGAACAAGGGAATGGGACCCTGCATCAGAAGGTCGTCCGAGAGAGGCAGAGGAAGAGGAACCGCCACCAGGTGCCTCACCAGATCCGCATACCACGGACGTCGAGGCCAATCCGGAGCCACCAGCACCACCAAACCCGGATGGTGAACAATGCGAAGAAGCACTCTGCCCACCAGCGGCCAAGGAGGGAACACATACAACAGCCCCTCCGTTGGCCACGGCTGGACCAGAGCATCCAGACCCTCGGCCAGCCCTTCCCTGCGACGACTGAAGAAGCGGGGCACTTTGGCGTTGCCACTCGTGGCCATCAGGTCCATCAGGGGCTGCCCCCAATCTTGCACTATCAACCGAAACGCTCCGGCGCCGAGAAACCACTCTCCTGGATCCAGGAAGTGACGACTGAGGAAGTCTGCCTGAACATTTTCTACCCCGGCTATATGAGAAGCCGAGAGGTCCAGAAGATGGGACTCCGCCCAAACCATGAGCCGAGCCGCCTCCTGCGCCACAGGAGTGCTCTTGGTGCCCCCCTGACGATTGACATAAGCCACCGCCGTGGCATTGTCCGACAGGACTCTGACCGACTTGCCCAGCAAAAGGGAGTGGAAAGCTAACAGCGCCAGCCTGACCGCTCTGGTCTCCAACTCGTTGATCGACCAGGAGGCCTCCTCCGCGGACCAGGTGCCCCGAGCTGAGTGGCCCATAAACTGAGCCCCCCAACCGAGGAGACTCGCATCCGTAAGGAGCACCGTCCACTGCGGGAGATCCAGACCCACCCCCTGAACCAGGTGAGGGGTCCGGAGCCACCAGCGCAGACTGCAGCGCGCCAAGCCTCGCAGGGGAACCGGAACATCCAAATCTTGCCTCCGGGGAGACCACCTCCGGAGCAGAGCATACTGAAGAGGACGCATGTGGGCCCGCGCCCACCTCACCACGTCCAGGGACGCCGCCATTGACCCCAGGACTTGGAGGAAATCTCGCGCCCGAGGACCCCGGGACGCCAAAAGCAGGCGAATCTGAGATTGCAATTTGCTCACCCGGGCCTCTGGAAGGAAGACCTTCCCCAAGGAGATGTCGAACATAACCCCAAGGCACTCCAGACGCTGAGCCGGGACCAACCGACTCTTGGAAAGGTTGACCACCCAGCCCAGCGACCGGAGAAACTCCACCACCCGAGCCGTAACCCGGGAGCTCTCCTGCAACGACTTTGCCCGAATCAACCAGTCGTCCAGGTAGGGGTGAACCAGGATGCCCACCGACCGCAAGGCTGCCGCGACGACCACCATTACCGTGGTGAACGTCCGAGGAGCCGTGGCCAGACCAAAGGGAAGCGCACAGAACTGAAAGTGCCGCCCCAAGATCGCAAAGCGAAGGAAGTGCTGATGAGAGGCCCGAATTGGAACCTGCAAGTAGGCCTCCGTCAGATCGAGAGACGTAAGAAACTCCCCCGGCTGAACCGCCAGAATGACCGACCGCAGCGTTTCCATGCGGAAAGACGGAATCTTGAGAGCTCTGTTGACCCCTTTCAAATCCAGGATGGGCCGAAAGGTCCCCTCCTTTATGGCCACCACAAAGTAAATGGAGTACCTGCCGGTGCCCCACTCCGTAGGGGACACCGGCACCACTGCCTCGAGATCTAGCAAACGCTGAAGGGTCTGACGAAAAGCCTGCGTCTTCCATGGAGTCTGACATGGAGAAGCGAGGAAAAGGTCCGGCAGAGAGCGGGTAAACTCCAGAGCGTAACCGTCCCGCACCACCTCAAGGACCCAATGATCGGACGCGATCTCGGCCCATTTGGGGAAAAATTTGCGCAGCCGGGCCCCCACCGGAACCAAAGGGGGCGCCGGCAAGGAGTCATTGCGCAGGACGGGAAGCGGGGGAACCGGCGGAGGGATTCCCTGCCCCCCGACGGGCCCCCCGAAAGGGCTGCATGCGCTGGAAGAACCGACCCCGGGAAAAACCCTGAGCCGGGAAAGAAGCAGCCCCACGCCCCGGGCGATACTTGCGAAATTCCCGCAAACGCCCCCGGGCAGCCCCACACCTAGACGCAGGGCGGGCACGGTCCTCAGGCAGACGGGGCACCTTCGAGTCCGTCAGAGTCTGAATCAACTCATCTAATTCCTCTCCAAACAAAAAGACCCCCTAAAGGGAACTTTAGTAAACTTAGCTTTGGACGCAGAATCCGCCGCCCAAGCGCGCAGCCACAAAATACGCCGCGCGGCCATGCCATAGACTTAGCCGAAATCCGCACCAAGTCATAAAGAGCATCTGAGAGGAACGAGGCAGCCATCGCAATCTTCGCTACCTCCTGATCCACTAGAGACCAGTCATCAGACTCCCGATCCAGGACACGCTCAGCCCACCGAAACACGGCGCGAGCGACTAGCTCCCCACAAACAGCCGCCTGGACCCCAAAGGCAGAGACATCAAAATCATACTTAAGAAGAGTCTCTAACGCACGCGCCTCCGAGACCCTAAGAGCAGAACCGTCCATAACAGGCACGGTATGCCGCTTAGGAAGTGCCGAGAACACCGCGTTCCCCATTGGCGAAATTAAGGTAGCCCTACCTCCCTCCGGGACGGGATACCCAAGAGCCAAGGCGCACACCAAACGAAACTGCGCCCATAGGCCACTGCGCCAACACAAAATCCCGCAAATCCTGACGCACAGGAAAAGAGCGGGAACCAGGACAGACCCCCTGAAGCAGAGGGGCCCCCATACGCGGGGTCTCCGGTGGCGCCACTGCAAAAATGCAGCACCAAGGAGACCTGCTACACAGGTCTAAAAGCTCATCCCTCTGAATAAAAAAGCGCACCACGGACGCATCTGCTCTGGAAGACGGGAAACCCGCCGCCCCGCTGCCAACAGGCGTCCCCTCTAGAGGATCCTGGAAGCCCGCCAAAGCAGCCAGGTCCTCAACCAGGCCAACACGCTCCTCCGCCCACCAATTCGCAATCCAAGCCCCCCCGCGGGCGCTTGGATGAGGGAGGAGGAAGAGGGGACGCCAAACGAAAAGAGGGAGGCAAAGCCATAGGGGGCGCGGAGGGAAACCCCCCCCGAAACCCCCCAGGCGCACGTGGGACCCCCAAAAGTCCGCACAAAGAAAGAAAATAAATTGGGGGCAAAAAACCCCTGGGGGTCCCCAGGGACTCCCTGCCCCAGCAGGGGTCCATGCTGAAACCTGCCCCTGTGTTCGCCATACAGGGGGAAGGTCACCTGAGGTTGCAGACAAAATGGAGGGGCCAGACAAAGAAAATGGCGAAGTTCCCGCCAAAAATGCTCCCTCCATGGCCTGTAGCGGCTGAGAAGACTGAACAGTCTCAGCCGCTAAAACAGGCAAGTCGGCATCAGCTGTCAAAAAATCAGCTGAGAGGGAATCCTTCGGGGAATCCCTCCGTGGGCGGTTGTGGAAGACCGGGCTTCCCCACTGCTCCAAGCCGACTCGCGAGGCACCATCGGCGGGGAGCTCTGGGCGCCTGCAGCCGCTGCCGACGGAGCTCCACCACCTCACCGACCCAAACCGCCGAGTTCAGGCCGGCCGCGAGTGCCTCGCGGCTGGACTAAAATTGTGGCCTACTCCCCCGGAGAAGGGCACAATTGCTCCAGACGCGACCTAGCTATAAAAAAGTGCTGGTTACATGAAAAAATACAGTAAAATACAGTTTTCTTAAAGGGAAACAACCCTTCAGACCAGCACTACCTCAGGATTTTTTATTTTTATTTTTATTTTTTTTTTTTTTTTACAGAACAGACTCCACAGGCTCTCGAAGCAATATGCCTTGCTTGACTTAGGGGGCAAGGCTTACTGCTGAGGCTCCTCTAAAAAAATGTGGGGAGGTGGAGGAAGTGGGGGGAGGGACCCCGCTCGTGACCCGCCGGGTTTGACACCCCCGAGGTCGGACGGACCCCCAAACAGGGCCCGACCAAGCTCCGTCCGGCCAAAAACAGGGACAATAAACCCCTAAACAAATTCCAACAGCCCTACCAAGAGAGATGGGTACAGATCACATCAACACCTGCTGGAGACTGAAAGAAGACTGAGGGAAATAGAGAAGGGAGGATAGTATATACTGTCCCAAAGTTTTGTTTTCAGTCTCCACCTGCTGGTCATGATTAGATATATACCCATTCGTAAAGTTAACCTCTACTGGTCTGGAGAGTGCTAAAGAAGTAGGGAATTACAGGCTGGTAAGTCTGACTTCTGTGGTAAGCAAATTAATGGAAATGCTTTTAAAACAGAGAATGGTGAAGTTTCTGGAATCCAGTGGATTACAGGACTGGAGACAATATGGATTCACTAGAGGTAGGTCTTATCAGACAAATCTGATCAATTTCTTTGACTGGGTGACCAGAGAATTAGATAGAGGGAGTGCACTAGATGTGGTATATTTAGATTTTAGCAAAGCCTCTGACAGTGTTCCACACAGACCTCTAATAAATAAACTGAGTGCCCTCGGGATGGGTCCCAAAGTTATGGACTGGGTCAAGAACTGGCTGAGTGGAAGGTTTTAGAGGATAATGATCAATGGAGATCGCTCTGAGGAAAGGGTTGTTACCAGTGGTGTACCTCAAGGTTCTGTTCTTGGGCCTGTTCTTTTTAACATATTTATAAACAATATTGCTGACGGGCTGTCAGGTAAGATTTGCCTCTTTGCAGATGATACCAAAATCTGCAATACAGTAGACACCCAGGATGGTGTGAATAACATGAAAAAAGACCTTGCGAAGCTGAAGGATGGTCTGAAATTTGGCAGCTAAAATTTAATGCTAAGAAATGCAAGGTCATGCATTTGGGCTGCAAAAACCAGAGGGAACGGTACAGTTTATGGGGTGAAGAAGTTATGTGCACAACAGAAGAGCGGGACTTGAGTGTGATTGTATGTGATAATCTTAAGGTGGCCAAACAGGTTGAAAAGGTGACAGCGAAAGTTAGAAGGATGCCAGGTTGCATAGGGAGAGGTATGGCCAGTAGGAAAAAGGAGGTATTGATGCCACTGTATAAGACTTTGGTGAGAACTCATTTAAAATATTGTGTGCAGTTCTGGAGGCTGCACCTTAAAAAAGATATAAAAAGGATGGAGTTGGTTCAGAGGAAGGCTACTAAAATGGTGTGTAAGGCGTATGGGGACAGACTTAAAGATCTCAACCTGTATACTATATGAAGGAAAGGCAGGAGAGGGGAGATATGATAGAGATGTTTAAATACCTACGTGATGTAAATGCGCATGAGTCGAGCCTATTTCATTTGAAAGGAAGCTCTGCAATGAGAGGGCATAGGATGACGTTAAGAGGTGATAGGCTCAGGAGTAATCTAAGGAAATACGTTTTTACAGAAAGGGTGGTAGATGCGTAGAAAAGTCTCTCGGAAGAGGTGGTGAAGACAGAGACTGTATCTGAATTCAAGAAAGCCTGGGATAGGCACATGGGATCTCTTAAGAGAGAGAAAAAGATAATGTTACCATCATGTTTCTATTATAGCCTGAAAGCCAGGACACTGATCCTAATCTCTGCTTTCATTCAAGGCAAGCTAAGAAAAGCCATATGGTCCAATCAGTCTCTTTTCCCTACATTTACAAGTACATATGCTGTGAAACCTGTACACATACCTTTAGCAACCATTAGGAGGGTAACAGTCATTCTGTAGAATTCATCTATAAGATTAGGGGACACTCATGAAGTTACATAGTAATAATTTTTAAAACAAAAAGGGAGGAAGGCAGCAGTCCCCCACTAACTCCCCAGACTAACTCTAACTTGTTTTGATCTTCTTTTCGTTCGTGCACTCAGTCCTCTGGTGTCGAGACCAATGGAGCACATCATCCTCTAGGCTAGATGAATTAGTTTTTAAGAAATGAAAACCTTTAAAAACAAAAAAATCTTAAGTTGTTTTCTATAATGAAGATAAGAAATAGACTTCGAAAACAGCCACTTTAACTCTTTATCCCATAATGCAATCTGAAAAGAGAGTGTTTATCTGCCTTCATTTTTCATAGTTTCTGTGTTTCTATGTAATGCAGTACAATGCAAGTTGTCTATATCAGGCTTCACCAGTTCTACACCACCTTGGGCTAATCTCTTCATTAGAGGCCGAATGAAACCAGTGGTTCTGTTTCCATCTGAAACCAAATCCATGGCTGAAATCTGCAGCTCAGTTTCAATTGGAACAGGAACTGAAACAGAGGTGCCCCCTATCCCAAGCCATAGCCCCCATTTTCTAACAGAAAACACCTTCCTCCATTCCCCCCAGGCCACCCACTAACTCTGTCCTCTCCTGCCTCCCATAGGCCTTCCCTGGGCCTAACATTTAAAAGCCATGGTAATCTAGTGGCATCTTCGGTATAGGAGCATCCCAATTTGCTCCTGACCGCACTGGCTGTGTTGTCAAAATGGCGGCTGCAACTTCCCATTACAGACTTGCAAGAATGAAAGAGGGAGGCCATGGCCACCATTTTGGAACTGGGAATGGTATAAGCACTGGTACTGTATTTTTTAGCTGAAATTTAAACCTAGATTTTAGGTCAGTTTGGTGCTGAATTTGAAACTAAAACTGAAAATCGGTTGGCTTCTACTCTTCAAAAAGGCAGGTAATAATCATTAATAAATAACTAAAGACATTGAGAGGCTAAATAGAAAATTATGTCCCCTGGACAGTTAGAGGGATAGCAGAGGCTGCAACCATAAGAACATGAGAATAGCCTTACTGGGTCAGACCAATGGTCTATCAAGCAGTAGCCCGTTCTCACGGTGGTCAATCCAGGTCACTAGTACCTGGCCAAAACCCAAGGTGTAGCAATATTCCATGCTACCAATACAGAGCAAGCAGTGGCTTCCCCCATGTCTTTCTCAATAACAGACTATGGACTTTTCCTCCAGGAACTTGTTCAAACCTTTCTTAAAACCAGCTATGCTATCCACTCTTACATCCTCTGGCAACGCGTTCCAGAGCTTAACTATTCTCTGAGTGAAAAAAAATTCTTCCTATTGGTTTTAAAAGTATTTCCCTGTAACTTCATCGAGTGTCCCCATGTCTTTGTAATTTTTGACGGAGTGAAAAATCGATCCACTTGTACCCGTTCTACTCCACTCAGGATTTTGTAGACTTCAGTTATATCTCCCCTCAGTCGTCTCTTTTCCAAGCTGAAGAGCCCTAACCATTTTAGCCTTTCCTCATAAGAGAGGAGTTCCATCCCCTTTACCATCTTGGTTGCTGTTCTTTGAACCTTTTCTAGCGCCACTATATCTTTCTTGAGATAAGGAGACCAGAATTGAACACAATTCTCCAAATGAGGTCACACCATGGAGCGATACAGGGGCATTATGACATTCTTAGTCTTGTTAACCATCCCTTTTTAAATAATTCCCAGCATCCTGTTTGCTTTTTTGGCCGTCACCGCACATTGGGCGGAAGGTTTCATCGTATTGTCTACAATGACTCCCAGATCCTTTTCTTGGGCGCTAACCCCCAAGTATCCGGTAACTGTGATTCAGGTTATTCTTCCCAATGTGCATCACATTGCATTTGTCCACATTAAATTTCATCTGCCACGTGGACGCCCATTCTTCCAATTTCCTAAGGTCCGCCTGCATTTTTTCACAATCCACATACGTTTTAACAACTTTGAACAGTTTAGTGTCATCTGCAAATTTAATCACTCGTTGTGATGCTTAGGAAAGAAAATTCTAGATAACATGAAGGAGAGCAGGCAAAGGCACAGCAGCATTACACACAAACTGAAAGGAAATGCAAAACTAGATACGTGAACATGGAGCTGAAGCGTTATCAGGAATGTAGACGTGAAGCACTGCATAGAGTATTTTACCTTTCACTGCCAGAGCTGCTGTGGTCTGCTGCTCCCCACAGACACATGTATAATCTCCAGCATCCTTCTCATCTAGGTCACAGATGGCCAGCTCAGCAACGGAACCCTCCTGCCTCATCTTATACTTGTCACTTGGTTTGAGCGCCTTCGGTCCCTTCTTCCATTCCACTTCAGCAGTGGCCTTGGTCAGTTCACAATGTAGAGTAGCTATACCACCTTCAATAGCTTCTTCGTTCTTCAGTTCAAAATTGAAAAGTGCAGGCAGCTCTAGAGAATGAGAAATGAAAAAAAAAAAAAGATGTGAAACAAAATTTGGGAATTTAGAACCACAGATCATCCATGTAAATACTACCCTTGACCCTAATCCCATTCATTTGCTTATGTGATCATAATGCTATACCTCTGGATTGTGTTTCCTCTAAGCTGAGCGGGAGTCCTCCAACTGTGTTGCTACCCCTGGAGGGTAGTGTTCAATAGGATGTTTTCAGTTTCTAGAGACAGGCAGGTTACCTGGCGTCTGGCAGAGCTTGCTTGTCCCTCACAGCACCACCCACTGACAGGAATGTAGGTGGAGGACTTCTGCTCAACTTCAAGGGAACAGTGCCTCTAGGGGATTTTTATTTTGTTTTTATTGTCATAATTGTATGCACACAGTGTAAAGTATCACTGCACAATTAACAGCCAGTACTGTTATACCCATTACACATAATCATCCAATTGCTCATTTCCTGGCTATCCACACCCTCCGACTTTTTTGGGGGGTAATCCTATAAGGCAAACAAAACAGGGAATCCTATAAGAACAGCATCAAGATGTTGGTGCCAAGAATACAAGTAAATAACCTAAATACTGGCATTTATGTGTTTGTGTGTTTACTACAACTTAGTGAATGCTTAGCACAACTTAAAATGGCTTACTGTAGGACACACTGGGCCTACCTGTATATTGACGGTCCAGTGGGGGTCTTTGGGGGCAGGAGCGCAGCCCCTCATGGGGGCCTTTCAACTGAAGTACTATGAGTTGCTGTGAGAGGTCATGGTGGCCATTTTGAAAGGCCAATCTTGAGGAGGCAGGAGCGCAGGTAGGCCTCCCTTCTATACAAATAGAAGGGAGTGTGTAAGTGGAGGGGGGCACACTTTGTCTATGGTAAGAGACAGCAGGGAGGAGGCATTATTGGCGGGAGGGTTGCAGAGGGAAGGAGATTTTTTTTTTTTAAAAAAAAGGAAAAACTATTTATGCGAGCTCTGGCCCAATATTCAGGTGAATTTAGGACTGCTCAAAAGCTGTCCTAAATTCATATGTTTATCTTATGAGGGCCCTGGATAATTATCACCAGCATGCTCATAAGCTCTTGTTCTTCCCCAGCACCGCCTTCTGGCCTGACCCTGACTGACCCACTTTTTGGGGACCAGTCAAGAGCTGATATTCAGAAGCACTGCCCGACTTAGTGCCACTGAATATCTGTGTTTGGGTGGTGAAAGGTGATTTAAGTGAGCCAGAGGCTCTCTGGCTCTCTTAAATCACTCTGAATTAGAGAATGACACGGAGACAAATTTTTCCCTGTCCACAGAGAAACTCATTTTCCCATCCTGTCCCAGAGAGTTCTTTTCCTGTTCCTGTCCCAATCCTGCAAGCTCCGTCCTCATCTGCACAAGCCTTAAACACTTTAAAATAAGTGTTTGAGGCCAGTGCAGTTAAGGCAGAGCTTACAGGAATGGGGCAGGGACAGCGACAAAACTTGCGGGGACGGGGGACAAATCTGTCTCCATGTCATTCCCTACTCTGAATATTGGCCCCTTTGGATTTAGACCAATATGTTGTAAATGCCAGGTCCAATTTATAGTCCCAGTCTCTCACTGGTATTTAAAATTCAAACAGAAATTATATTTTTACCATTCACGGTTACAGTTGCTGTGGTCTGATGATCTCCACATATGCACACGTATTCTCCAGCATCCTTCACATCCAGATCGTGGATTATCAGCTCAGCAATGGAACCCTCCTGCTTCATTTTATATTTTTTGCTGGTCCTAATGGCTTTGTGTCCTTTTTTCCACTCCACCGATGCATCAGCTTTGGTCAGCTCACATTGCAGAGTAACTGTTCCACCTTCAGGGGTTTCCACATTCTTCAGTTCTTCTTTAAAAAGTACAGGGAGAGCTGAGGAATGCAGTTAAATGAAAAAAATAAATAAATAATAGCTCACCAGGTCAAAATAAATACGTGTATGCCTAAAGAGTCAAGTCACATTTCAGATTCAGACTTCTAACCTCGTATTTCAAGGTGTGCAAAATGATAAACGCCCTCTTCTACGAAACTACGCTAGCAGTTTCTAGCGCAGGGAGCTGCGCCGAATGGCCTGTGCTAATCCCGACGTTCATAGAGTTCCTATGAGTATCGGGAGCAGCACGGCTCTCTGCGCTAAAAACTGCTATCGCGGTTTCATAGAAGAGGGGGAAAATTTTCTCAAAGACAGAGGGACATAAAAAGAATAGCCATACCGATTGTCCATCTAGCCCAGTATCCTGCTTCCAACAGTGGCCAAAAATTAAAAAAATTAAAAAAAAATAAAATAATAAATTTAAATTGAATCAGGTTGGGCAGACTGGATGGACCATTCGGGTCTTTATCTGCCGTCATCTACTATGTTACTAAGTACATGTCATAAACCACAAAAAAATAGTAAGTTTCCATGTTACTGATCCCAGGCATATATAATGGTTTTCTCCATGTCTATCCTCCAGGAACTTGTTCAAGCCCATTTTCAATCCAGATATGCTAAATCCTGTAACCACGTCCTCCAGCAATGAGCTCCGTTGCTTAATTATCCATTGAGTGAAAAAATATTTTCTGCTATTTGCTTTAAAAAGTATTACCATGTAATTTCATAGACTGTCCCCTAGTCTCTGTACTTGTTGAAATTGTAGACAATTGAGTTATGTTTATATGAGTAAACAACTAGAAGCTTGGACACTAGTCCCAGAAAGATTATTATTTCAAATTGTAAAAAAAAATATTTTATTTGAATGAAATAGTGGGGTAGCCATGTTAGCATACTGTTTGAGATAATATATAGAATTTAAAAAAAAAACCAAAAAGCACAGTTGCTTACCGTAACAGGTGTTATCCAGGGACAGCAGGCAGATATTCTTGACTGATGGGTGACGGCACCGACGGAGCCCCGGTACGGACAATTTTAGAGTGATTGCACTCTAAGAACTTTGAAAGTTCTAGTAGGCCGCATCGCGCTCGCGCGAGTGCCTTCCCGCCCGACAGAGGCGCGCGGTCCCCAGTTAGGATAAGCCTGCTAAGAAGCCAACCCGGGAAGGTGGGTGGGATGCAAGAATATCTGCCTGCTGTCCTTGGATAACACCTGTTACGGTAAGTAACTGTGCTTTATCCCAGGACAAGCAGGCAGCATATTCTTGACTGATGGGTGACCTCCAAGCTAACAAAAAGAGGGATGGAGGGAAGGTTGGCCATTAGGAAAATAAATTTTGTAAAACAGATTGGCCGAAGTGTCCATCCCGTCTGGAGAATGCATCCAGACAATAATACGATGTAAAAGTATGAACTGAGGACCAAGTAGCAGCCTTGCAGATTTCCTCAATGGAAGTAGATCAGAGGAAAGCTACAGACGCTGCCATAGCTCTAACTTTGTGGCCCGTGACAGAACCTTCCAGTGTCAGGCCCGACTGAGCATAACAGAAAGAAACGCAGGCAGCAAGCCAATTGGAGAGAGTGCGTTTAGATACAGGATGACCCAACTTATTAGGATCAAAGGACAAAAATAGTTAAGGGGATGATCTGTGAGGCTTAGTACGTTCAAGATAGTAAGCCAGAGCACGTTTACAGTCCAAGGTATGCAAAGCCTGTTCACATGGATGAGAATGAGGCTTTGGAAAAAATACAGGTAGGACTATGGACTGGTTAAGATGAAAGTCAGATCGAGGGAGCATAGCCAGTCGCCCTGAGCGAGAAGAGGGTAGAGGGTGGCAAGAGAGAGCATTTTGAACTTCTCCTTGACCAAACATTTGTTGAGAACTCTGAGATCTAAGATGGGTCTGAGGTCTCCGGTCTTTTTGGGAACTAGAAAATACCGGGAGTAAAAACCCTGACCTCGCTGATCTTGAGGAACTTCTTCGATGGCATTGAGAAGAAGGAGGGATTGAACCTCTTGAGCGAGAAGGAGGGACTGAGACTTGTTGGAAGCAGACTCTTTTGGCAGGCCTAACGGCGGAGGAGTCTGAAAATTGAGGGAGTAGCCATGGGCTATGATCGAGGGCACCCACTGGTCGGTGGTGATTACCTCCCATCGAGAGTGAAAAATGGTTAATCGACCTCCTATGGGCTGTGGAAGAGGACAGGTGGGAGGGAGACTGGCAATGTCCAGGAGAAGGGAGTCAAAAGGGCTGAGTCGGCTTTGTCTGAGTGACAGGCTTTATGGTAGGCGGCTGTTGCTGACGTGCTTGTTGGTGCTGTTGCCGCTGCCTGCGAGGTTGTGGAGGTTGAGGCTGAACCGGCCGAGCAGAAAACCGCCTCTGATATGATGGCTGCTGTCTAAATGGACAAGGAGGAGGAGGCTTCTTTTTATTTTTCAGCAAGGTATCCCACCTCGTCTCATGGGCAGAGAGCTTTTGAGTGGTGGTATCCATAGATTCTCCAAAGAGCTCATCACCCAGGCAGGGAGCATTGGCAAGGCGGTCCTGGTGGTTCACATCAAGGTCGGAGACTCGGAGCCATGCCAATCGTCTCATCGCTACAGACATAGCCATGGCTCGGGATGTGAGTTCAAAAGTATCATAAATGGACCGGACCATGAACTTCCTGAGTTGTAGGAGACTGGAAGTGCATTGTTGGAATGCAGGAAGCTTACGGTCAGGAAGATACTTTTGAAAAGAAGAGACTTGCTGAATCAAGTGTTTCAGGTAAAAAGAGAAGTGAAACGCATAATTACCTGAACGGTTGGCCAGCATTGCATTTTGGTAAAGTCTTTTACCAAATTTATCCATGGCCTTGCCCTCTCTGCCAGGAGGGACAGAGGCATATACACTAGAGCCTGCCGATTTTTTGAGGGTGGACTCCACCAGCAGAGATTCATGGGGCAGCTGGGGTTTGTCAAACCCTGGAATAGGAATCACCTTGTAAAGCGATTCCAGCTTCCTAGGGGCTCCTGGAACAGTGAGAGGAGTTTCTAAATTTTTGTAAAAAGTTTCCCTCAAGATGTCATGGAGGGGTTAATTATTTCGGAGGCTGGTCAAAATCCAAAGCATCAAGAAATGCTTTGGATTTTTTAGAGTCAGACTCTAGAGGGATGGAAAGGGTGTCCGACATCTCCTTAAGAAACTTGGTGAAGGACGAGTGCTCTGGCTTACCAGCAGGATCCTGCACCGATGTAACATCCTCCTCCGAGGAATAATCTGCCTCGGTACCGAGGGGGTCATCAGAATCATCCCACAAATCAGGGTCCCGTACCGATGACAGACGGCCCTGAGAAAGTGGGGTAGAAGGTTTGGTATGCTTGGTTTTGTGTACTGATTTACCAGACCTCATGGACACCGTACCGGGTGACTGTACAGCAGTACGGGTGTCAGAGAACGGTACCGGCTCCGAAGTTGAGTAAGCAGTGCGTCGAAGAGACTTCGGTTCCGCCGAGAGAACAGGCATAGAAACAGATTTTTGCGGTGCCGACAACGTCGATGCCGACAAAACAGGCTGTTCGACAATCGGCACCGAATGCTCAGTAGGTACCTACACTGGAAGGCTCGGAGTCAGCAGAGCCGGGAGCAAATGTTGTAACTGCTCCTTAAGCTGGACCTGAAGGATGGATGCTATTCTCTCATCCAGAGACGGTCCCGATGGCACCGGTACCGCTTTTTTCTTGCTCGGTACCTGCGGTGCAGCTCGACGCTCAGGGGAAGTCGATGCCGATGAAGAGGCAGTGACTTCAATAGGAGCGGAGCGTTTGCGGGGCCGGCGCACAGTCTGCAGGACTTGGCTCACTGCTTGTTCGACTGGCGGGCTAAGGACAGTAGGGGATGGCTTCTTAGCCGGCTTACCTACAGGGTGCGACACCGAGGATGGATCTTGCGGTGTCGAAGTCACCGGTGCCGATTTGGAGGAAGATGACGGTGTCGATGCCGGGGGAACTTCCATGGCGGCACCGAAAAGAATTTGCTGTTGAATTTGGCGATTCTTTAGAGTTCTCTTTTGGAGAGAACTGCAGCGGGTGCACGTTTCTGCCCTATGGTCCGGACCCAGACACTGAAGGCACCACTTGTGCGGGTCGGAAAGAGAAATAGGACATGCACACCGCTGACACTTCTTAAAACCCGGTGAAGGGGGCATGAAGGGAAAAACGGCCGTAGCAAAATCGAAGCCCGAGGCTTCGATGGTGCCAACAGGCCCCGCCAGGGCTGACCGGAAAAAAGTCTAAAAAAATGGACTTTTTAAAAAAAATAAAAATAAAAGAAAGAAACGATAAGTGAAAAAATCACAACAAGAAAATAACGCGCGAGCGGGAAGGCTAGAAAAATTTGAAAAAATTTTCCAACAGCAGTTGGAACACGCATCTTCTTAGCTCCGCGGAAACTAAGAAACTGGGAACCGCGCGCCTCTGTTGGGCGGGAAGGCACTCGCGCGTGCGCGGTGCGGCCTACTAGAACTTTCAAAGTTCTTAGAGTGCAATCACTCTAAAATTATCCGTACCGGGGCTCCGTCGGTGCCGTCACCCATCAGTCAAGAATATGCTGCCTGCTTGTCCTGGGATAAGAATAAATATGATACCTTTTTGATTGGACTAACTCCCCCCCCAGCACTAAAAACTTTGATGCTCATGTGAATTCTATGAGCGTCGGAGCATTTATTGCTCTGGGCTGCAGTATAAACTTCTACCATGGATAAGTAAAAAGGGGGTTTAGTGCATTGTTTGATTAGCTTTTGAAGGTAACGCTTCATTATGATCTGAAGAAGAAGGGTCATCTTCGAAAACTAATCAAACAATGCACTAACCCCTTCCCCCTCCCCTTTTTACAAAACCATAGTGCAGTTTTTAGCGCTGGCCAAGGTATCAGAACTGTTACCACTGCAGCTGGCATTGAAGGGGGGGATGTTAGTCCAATAAAAAAGGTATTACCTTCATTCATTCATTTTTGTTTCATTTCTTTCAATTCTGTCTATTATTTTCAATACAATTGACTTGTGATGAAAAACAAAAAAAAAACATTGGCGGGTTCAAAGTGTAGTACTGAATCGTGCTAATGCGGTGCAGTCTTCATCTCACCATGCACTTTGACCCGAGCAGTGCTCTGTTGGTCTCCAGTATCACAGGTATAATTTCCCGAGACCTCTGGTTCCACATTGTGGATCTGTAGCTCTGCAACAGTGCCTGTCTGCTGAATTTCATACTTTGCACTGGCCTGGAGGGTTACAACGCCTTTCTTCCACACTACTTGGGCATCGGGTTTTGTGATCTCACAGCACAGGGACACGGCGCCGCCTTCTTCAGCCTCTACATTCTTCAGCTCTTGTTTAATGCGGACTGGACGAGCTAAAGTAGAAAAGCACAATTACTTTACAAGTGTGTGATTACTATTCCGTGGTCTTTTCTTTTGTATTGCAGGGCCCCCAAAGTCTTAAGAGGCCCTTTTCCTAAACTGTGGTAAAATTGGCAGCTTCAAATATTAATGCGGCCACCATTGAGGGTGTTCTCTATATTCTGTAATGCCAATCGTGTTTTAACAGTGAGATTAATGCGTGGTAGCTGCTCCGGGTTATCTTGGAAGCACTTAGAACCTTCTATTTAGGAGGTGGTGGTCCTGCATTAAGCCTGCACTACGCAGGTGGAGTGGCATAGTCAAAAATGTGCCCGAGTCTGAGGTTGGACATTTTGTGCAAGACGTCCACAAACCCAGCAGGAAAAATGTCCATTTTCAAAGCTGCCAAATGTCTATCTTTTATTTTTGGAAAATGAACAAGGACGTCTAGTTTTTTTTTTTTACCCATTTTCAAAAATAAAAACGTCCACGTGAAAAACGTACAAAAGCAAGTTTTGTACACGTACCCACCAACTACCTTGTCTCATCGTGGCAAAAGGAATCCCCATCATCTGAGCCAGTTTGGGGATTCCTGGTGACTCAGCTGATGAGGATTCCTCCTGGCAGGATCAGCTGAGCTGCGGAGCGCTACACCCTCCCCTGACATCCCCCTGATATCCCCCACATCCCCCCTCACATTCCCCACATCCCTCTCATATCCCAACATCCCCCTGATATCCCTCCTGCCATTTGCTCTTCCAAAGATATGGGGGGGAGGTCCGGGGATATCAGGAGAGGGATGTAGGGCTCCGCTGGGAGAGTAAGAGGGGACCATGCCTTAAATCCTCCAGTGGTCTTCTAGTCAGTTTGGGCACCTTTGTGGAACTTAGACGCAACTCAAAACAGGTCTAACTGCTGGTGTTTAAGTTCCCTTTAGGAAAGCTTTGATTATGGCTGGGGTACATCCAGGTTGAAGCCTGCCCGATTCCCACCTCCCAACACACCCCATTGCTCTCTGGATGCACAGCAGCTTAGAAGGGGTGCTGCCGCACTAACAGAAAGTTGGTTTTGATTATCGGCAATTGGACGTCCCTGCTATTAGGACATCCAAGTGCTGACTTAGAATGTTTTTTGGAAGTTTTAAAGTTTTGATTATGAGCCCCTTAGTGTGCAGTTAAGTACAGCATATTAACTGCCAAATGCCTTCCACACTCACTCTCTGCCCTTGCTACACTCCCTGGCACAAAAAAAACAAACAAACAAAAAATCCCAATTTACCCATATGCTGACTGCGAATGCGGTTTTGTGCTAGCAGTTAACGAGGTTTCAACCAGGTGTTAAGTGCTTAACCTAGTTTAATAAAAGAGTCCCTTAGTCTAAGGTTGATAAATGAGGGTCTTTTATTTTCCTGAGGTGGTGCATAGAAACTAGAAAAGCATCAAGTACTTCACAATATTTCTGAAACAAAAGAGATATGTTCTAAGCTTCTAGGCAATTTTCAGACACTGCACCCAAATGATTCTTGCAAAGTTAACAGGCAGTGGGTTGGCTGGCACATAACGAGCTTTGCATTTAAGCAGATATACTAAAAATAATGAATGTTGCCTACCAATCACTTTCACATGAGCTGTGCTTTTTTGGTCTCCTGTGTCACATGTGTAGTCCCCAGTATCCTCTGGTTTCACGGCCTGGATGAAAAGCTCAGTTATGGTCCCGTGTTGCTTCAGCTCATACTTCTCGCTGGACTGCAGAGTCAGGTCTCCCTTTCTCCACGTCACTGAGGCACTGGCTTTTGTGAGCTCACAGTGCAGCTTGACCTTACTGCCCTCTTTCACTTCCTCATTCCGAAGTCCGCGTTTAAAAAGAACTGGCAGAGCTAAAATGCAGAATTTTACAAAGCTACGTTTTATAAACCTGAAGGCTTTGTTTTACAATGCAAAAGAAAAAAAAAACCCCCACCAGATTTCATGACACAATAATGCAATGGTTTTCTAGCACCATTTCTTCCATAAGAATTTTAATTCTTAAATCAGAAACCAATCAGTTAATATGTCAAATCTTGGACAGGAACAGGTTTTTCTCCCCAAAAGCCAATGAAGTAAACAAAGCAATTCTGAAAGGTCAAATTTAACAAGCTAATAACGGTACATTCAAGGTGTGGAAAAAAAGAGGAGGTTAATAAAACAGTGAATGAAAGGAGAGAAAGAGGAAAAATAAGAAGGAGGAAGATTATCATCTCAAAGAGCCATGGATCAAAATCTTGTCACCAAAGTTACTAACCTTGGAAACCACCAGGGAAGAGGCAGACATAGAAGTGGTTACAACCACAAAGTGTCTGTTTAACAAACAGCAGACACGAGCAAATACTTCAGAGGAGACAAAATAAGGAAAACAGGAGAGGGAAAATATCTCTTTAAGTTAGGGATATAATAAAAATCCACTGAGGTACAAGAAAGGACAGGCCAGTATTCAAAAACACTTATCTATAAGACTTAGCCACTGCTGTCCGTGGATATCGGAATATCTTTAGACTGCCTCAGCATATCTGGATAGAGCTATAAAGCTAGAGTCACCAGATTTTTCCACGGAGAAATCCGAGCACATGTTCCCGCCCCATTCAGCTTCCAGGTCTTCCCCATTCTGCCTCCAGCCTCACCCCCTCAAAGCCTCATCTTTTCTGACCTCTGGACTGCATCTGGAGGGCCTCTGAGCATGCGCAGATGCATCCGACATCATCCACCCATGCTCAGAGGCCTCCAGACATGGCCGGGAGGTTGTGGCTTTCAAAAAACCCAGACAAACTACCGGGTTTTGGAAAGTCTGTACGGACACCCAGACAGTCCTCTAAAAAGAAGACACGTCTGGGTTTTCACGGAAATCTAGTTAGGGTTACCAGACATCCGGATTTCCCCAGTCATGTTCTCCTTTTGAGGACATGTCCGGGGGGGTCCGGATGTCTTTTCAAAACCCGGCACTTTGTCCAGGTTTTGAAAAGCCTCCTCTGAATCGCGTCGGGCAAGTAGTGTGGGCAGGGCTGGGGCGGGAGGACAACTGCAACCCCTTGGGAGAAAGGCCCACCTATGAGCCTTTAAACAAACTTCCTCTTGGTCCGGTAGCACTGTTTACTCCCATGTCCCTGATCCAGTGGCACAGCTTCCTTATCCCCTGCCAGTCAAACCACCTCCCAATATAAAACAAGTGACAAGGGCACAGAGCTGCTGTCTCTAGGCCAATGGTTCCCAACCCTATCCTGGAGGACCACCAGGCCAGTCGGGTTTTCAGGATAGCCCTAATGAATATGCATGAGAGAGCTCTGCATATAATGGAGGTGTCAGGCATGCAAATCTGCTCCATGCATATTCATTAGGGCTATCTTGAAAACCCGACTGGCCTGGTGGTCCTCCAGGACAGGGTTGGGAACCACTGCTCTAGGCCATGCTGAATGGCTCTTCCAGTCTTGCTCCTCCAAAGCAGAAAGTTCACATCAGAAGGGGTGGGACTGACAGGAGCCATTCCTAGCATGACCTAGACAGAGTTTCCATGCATTTATTCCGCTTTTATTTTTTTGTTGTGAAGCAGCAGAGCTGGCAGGGGTGGGGGGGTAGAAGGAAGCTGCTGAATCAGGGGTAAGGAGGGAAGAAAGATGCTGGACTGGGGTGAACCCTGTGCTCAGGGTCACATTCTCCTTTAAGCTGGGCCCAAGACAGCTGCCCTTCATGCCCATAGGTAAAAGTGACAGCTTAGGAGGCTACATGACTACTGCCAATGCCAGGAGAATGAGACGAGTGAGGCTTGTACCTTAGAGTCTATGGAGGAGACGAATGACAACATCACCAAATAAGGCGAGGTGAGAAACTGAATGGGGGACAGAGGTCGCATCCCGTGTCATTCTTTAGTGCCTATCTCAACCTCAGTCCTTCTACACCAGCATTCTTCAATGCAAGGCTTGAGGGTCAGTGGTCTGGTGTCCTTATCTCAAGAAAGACATAGCGAAACTAGAAAAGGTTCAAAGAAGAGCATAAAGGGGATGGAACTCCTCTGGTTAGGTTAGGGCTCTCCAGCTTGGAAAAGAGAAGGCTGAGGGGGAGATATGATTGAAATCTACAAAATCCTGAGTGGATTAGAATGGGTACAAGTGGATCGATTTTTCACTCCGTCAAAAATTACAAAGACTAGGAGGACACTCGATGAAACTGCAGGAAAATACTTTTAAAACCAATAGGAGGAAATATTTTTGCACTCAGAGAATAGTTAAGCTCTGGAACGCATTGCCAGAGGTTGCGGTAAAAGCGGATAGCATAGCTGGTTTTAAGAAAGGTTTGGACAAATTCCTGGAGGAAAAGTCTATAGTCTGATATTAAAACATGAGGGAAGCCTCTACTAGCCCTGGATCGGTAGCATAGAATGTTGCTACTCTTTAAGTTTGGGCCAGGTACTAGGGGCCTGGATTGGCCACCGTGAGAATGGGCTTGATGGACCACTGGTATGATCCAGTAAGGCTATTCTTATGTTCTTATGGTTGTGCCCATTCGTATTCTAATTCTTCCCTCTCTTCTTAAAGAATAACATGGGGATGGTTTCCTGCGGTTATCCACGGGGATGGTAACAAATTCTGTCACCATGTCATTCTCTATAGTGACAACAGGCTTGGTAGGGAGAGAAACAGGAAAAATTAGTTCACTCACAATCTCCTTTCATCTCTCACCACCTCACCGGAAACAACTGAGCCCTGTTTCTTCTTTTTTGGAGTGTCAACAGGCATGAGATAAATAGTTGTAACGAACAAAGGCCTAAAATACTTAGGGCTCCTTTTACTAAGCTGCGTTAGCGTTTTTAGCACATGCAACATTTCAGCGCGTGCTAAACCCGCGCTATGCGGCTAGAACTAACGCCAGCTCAATGCTGGCGTTAGCGTATAGCACGCACTATTCCGCGCGTTAATGCCCTAACGCGGCGTAGTAAAAGGAGCTCTTAATGTCTTTACCAGCCCAGTTCTCCGGTTTTTAATCTTTATTTTGATTTCTTTCACCTACCATTTACTATCAAGGCGGCAGCAGTTTTCTGATCTTGGGCACAGCAGGTATAGCTCCCAGCATCCTCTGGCTCCAAATCGTGGATTAATAACTCTGCCACTGCTCCCTTCTGCTTCATCTCGTGCTTACTGCTGGGGTGGAGCAGTTTGTCCTCTTTCCTCCATTCCACAGCCGTGTCGAGTTTTGAGAGCTCACAGCGCAGGGCAGCGGTCTCACCTTCAGTGGCTTCAGTATCCTGAAGCTTTTCTTTGAAGCTCACTGGCAGCGCTAAGATTTATAAATAGAAACTGCATTACCAATTATAATTATTATAAAACCATGATTGCCACAGTCTGTAAAGAACATAAGAACTGCCATCTCCGGATCAGACCTTCGGTTCATCAAGTCCGGCGAGCCGCACACGCGGTGGCCCAGCCAGGTGTACACCTGGCGTATTTTTAGTTACCCATATCCCTCTATGCCTCTCGTAAGGAGATGTGCATCTAGTTTGCTTTTCAATCCTAGAACGGTGGATTCCGCAAGAATATTTAAACTAGATGGATCTAGTTAGATTTCAAACAAAATGATTGCCTGGAACACCCCCCTATTAATACGTCATATATCCCCACGATTCACACTTAAGAATTCAGAATGTTCATGTCAATTGCATCATTCTTAAAGCCCTTATGAAAAATAAGTTACATTGTCAGTGAACACTCTTAACACTGGAAATTATTGCCTAATTAACAAAGCATATGGATGCCTAACTTTACAACTTCAAACTAGCATTTTCAAATCAATAGAGAGCACTATAAGAGAGAATTTATGAGGAGTTGTTCCTTGACAAGAGGAACATCCAATAAACTGCAAAAGAGAAATTTGCACTTATAGAACAGAATCTAACCCCCTCTTCTATGAAATCGAGCTAGCGGATTTTAGCACAGAGTGCTGCGCTGAATGGCCCGCGCTGCTCCCGACGCTCATTGAGTTCCTATGAGCTTCGGGTGCAGCGCAGGCCATTCAGCGTGGCTCCCCGTACTATAAACTGCTATCACAGTTTCGTAGAAGAGGCCCTAAGTGTTGGACTCCGTCACAGACTTAGGACAATATTTTTTACTGCCTGCTCTATACCTCTCATTTCCATACATATCTGATGCATGTTTTTACAGTAGGCATTGTGTAGGGATTACCTTTAACAAACAAATTTACAGAGGATTTCTTATCACCGGCTTCAAATGTAACGACACCAGAATCCTTCACGGTAAGTTGTTTCAAGGTTAGCTCATGATATCCACCCTGATGGGACTGGATCTCATTAAGTTCATTGATGTGGAGAGGGGTCTTATCCAAAAACCATTGTACATTGGTGTACTCTGCTGGAGAGATTCTGCATCTAAAGGTGGCAGATTCTCCTTCAAAGACGTCAATGTCTTCCAGATCTTCAGTGACTAGAATTTTGTGGCCTGAAAGGAACACAGGCACATCAGACTATGTGCTCATGATCTCTCCAGTAAATTTTCTGGTGACTAGGGCTATGGGAGGACAGTCTCACATGATGCCCTCCAGTATGTTTGCCCTACCCTAGCAGATCCTTTCTTCAAATTTGAAGATGGTGAAGAAAGCACAGTTACTTACTGTAACAGGTGTTATCCAGGGACAGCAGGCAGATATTCTTGACTGATGGGTGACGGCACCGACGGAGCCCCGGTACGGACAATTTTAGAGTGATTGCACTCTAAGAACTTAGAAAGTTCTAGTTAGGCCGCACCACTCGTGCGCGAGTGTCTTCCCGCCCAACGAAGGCGCGCGGTCCACAGTTAGGATAAGCCAGCAAAGAAGCCAACCCGGGGAGGTGGGAGGAACGCAAGAATATCTTCCTGCTGTCCCTGGATAACATCTGTTACGGTAAGTAACTGTGCTTTATCCCAGGACAAACAGTCAGCATATTCTTGACTGATGGGTGACCTCCAAGCTAACAAAAAGTGGGATGGAGGGAAGGTTGGCCATTAGGAAAACAAATGTTGTAAAACAGATTGGCCGAAGTGTCCATCCCGTCTGGAGAATGCATCCAGACAATAGTGAGATGTAAAAGTATGAACTGAGGACCAAGTAGCAGCCTTGCAGATTTCCTCAATGGAAGTGGAACGGAGGAAAGCTACAGACGCTGCCATAGCTCTAACCTTGTGGCCCGTGACAGAACCTTCCAGTGTCAGGCCCGACTGAGCATAACAGAATGAAACGCAAGCAGCAAGCCAATTGGATAGGGTGCGTTTAGATACAGGATGACCCAACTTGTTAGGATCAAAGGACAAAAACAGTTGAGGAGATGATCTGTGAGGTTTGGTGCGTTCAAGATAGTAAGCCAGAGCACGTTTACAGTCCAAGGTATGCAAAGCCTGTTCACCTGGATGAGTATGAGGCTTTGGTAAAAATACAGGTAGGACAATGGACTGATTAAGATGAAAGTCAGACACAACCTTAGGGAGAAACTTTGGATGTGTACGGAGGACCACCTAATCATGGTGAAAAACAGTGAAAGGTGGATCGGCCACTAGTGCATGCAGCTCACTGACCCTCCTGGCAGAAGTGAGAGCTATAAGGAAGACCACTTTCCAAGTAAGAAATTTGAAATGCGCTGTGGCCAAAGGTTCAAAAGGAGGCTTCATTAAAGCAGAAAGAACCACATTGAGATCCCAGACTACAGGAGGGGGCTTAAGAGGTGGTTTCACATTGTAAAGGCCCCTCATGAACCTAGAAACCAAAGGATGAGCCGAGAGGGGTTTTCCATGAATTGGCTCATGAAAGGCAGAAATTGCACTAAGATGAACTCTGATGGAAGTAGATTTGAGACCAGAGTCAGACAAGGAAAGAAGATAGTCCAACACCATTTCCACTGCCAGAGACAAGGGATTATGGTGATGGCAGAGGCACCAGGAGGAAAACCGAGACCACTTCTGTTGATAACACTGAAGCGTGGTCGGTTTCCTGGAAGCATCAATGATAGAACGGACAGGTTGGGAAAGGAGTGAGTGAGCCGAAGTCAGCCCGAGAGATACCAAGCTGTCAGGTGCAGAGACTGTAAGTTGGGATGCAGTAGTGTCTGCTGATGCTGAGTAAGCAGAGAAGGAAACAGTGGAAGAAGTATGGGTTCCCTGGAACTGAGTTGAAGTAGAAGGGAGAACCAATGCTGCCTGGGCCACCGTGGAGCGATGAGAATCATGGTGGCTCGTTCCCTCCTGAGCTTGAACAATGTCCGCAGCATGAGCGGTAGAGGAGGAAATGCATATAGGAAGAGATTGGTCCAATCTAGGAGAAATGCATCCGCTGCCAGACGGTGAGGAGAGTAGAGTCTGGAGCAAAACAGGGGCAGCTGATGATTGCAAGGAGCTACAAAAAGGTCCACTTGAGGAGTGCCCCATTGAGCGAAAATGGACTTGAGAGTCAAAGGGTCGAGAGTCCATTCGTGAGGTTGGAGAATTCTGCTGAGATTGTCTGCTAAGGAATTCTTTTCTCCTTGAATGTAGACAGCCTTCAGGAATAAGTGACGAGCTGTTGCCCAAGACCAGATCCTTTGGGCTTCCTGACACAACAGGCGAGAGCCCGTCCCTCCCTGTTTGTTGATGTAGTACATTGCAACTTGATTGTCTGTGCAAATGAGAAGTACTTGAGGAGAGAGAAGATGTTGAAAAGCCTTGAGGGCATAAAACATTGCTCGGAGTTCCAGGAAATTGATGTGGTGTTTCTTTTCCTGGGCAGTCCAAAACCCCTGAGTTTTGAATTCGTTCAGGTGAGCTCCCCAGGCATAAGGGGATGCGTCTGTGGTGATGACAAAATGATGAGGAGGTAGATGGAACAGTAGACCTCTGGAAAGATTTGAAAATGTCAACCACCAAAGAAGCGACTGTCGAAGAGACGAGGTCACAGATATGTGTTGTGAACAAGGATCTGTCGCTTGTGACCACTGAGTCGCTAGGGTCCATTGAGGAGTACGTAGGTGGAGACGTGCAAAGGGGGTGACATGTACTGTGGAGGCCATGTGCCCCAAGAGCACCATCATGTGATTTGCAGAGATGGTAGTCTGCTGAAACACCTGCTGACAGAGATGAAGGATGGTTTGAAGGCGGTTTGATGGAAGAAATGCCCTCATCAGAACAGTGTCCAGAATGGCTCCAATGAACTGAAGTCGCTGAGTTGGAATGAGGTGCGACTTGGGCAGATTGATTTCGAACCCCAACAGGCGAAGGAAGTGAATGGTCTGATTGGTGGCAAGCAGAACAGCCTGAGGTGTATGAGCTTTGATCAGCCAGTCTTCCAGATAAGGGAAGACTTGAAAGTTGTGAGAGCGAAGATAGGCCGCTACCACAATTAGGCATTTGGTGAACACCCTGGGAGAGGAGGTCAGACCGAAGGGTAACACCTTGTACTGATAATGATGTTGGTTGATAAGAAATCGTAGGAATTTCCTGGACGTCAGATGGATAGGAATGTGTGTGTAAGCCTCTTTGAGATCGAGGGAGCATAGCCAGTCGTCCTGAGAGAGAAGAGGGTAGAGGGTGGCAAGAGAGAGCATTTTGAACTTCTCCTTGACCAAACATTTGTTGAGATCTCTGAGATCTAAGATAGGTCGGAGGTCTCCGGTCTTTTTGGGAACTAGAAAGTATCTGGAGTAAAATCCCTGACCTCTCTGATCTGGAGGAACTTCTTCGATGGCATTGAGAAGAAGGAGGGATTGAACCTCTTGAGCGAGAAGGAGGGACTGAGACTTGTTGGAAGCAGACTCTTTTGGCAGGCCTAACGGCGGAGGAGTCTGAAAATTGAGGGAGTAGCCGTGGGCTATGATCGAGAGCACCCACTGGTCGGTGGTGATTACTTCCCATCGAGAGTGAAAAATGTTTAGTCGACCTCCTATGGGCTGTGGAAGAGGACGGGAGGGAGAAAGACTGGCAATGCCCTGGAGAAGGGAGTCAAAAGGGCTGAGTCGGCTTAGTCTGAGTGACAGGCTTGATAGCAGGCTGCTGTTGCTGACGAGCCTGTTGATGTTGTTGCCGTTGCCTCCGAGGTTGAGGAGGATGAGGCTGAACCGGCCGAGCAGAAAACCGCCTCTGATATGAAGGTTGTTGTCTAAAAGGATGAGGAGGAGGAGGAGGCTTCTTTTTATTTTTCAACAAGGTATCCCACCTCGTCTCATGGGCAGAGAGTTTTTGAGTGGTGGTATCCATAGACTCTCCAAACAGTTCGTCACCCAGGCAGGGGGCATTGGCAAGGCGGTCCTGGTGGTTCACATCAAGGTCTGAGACTCGTAGCCATGCTAATCGTCTCATCGCCACAGACATAGCCGTGGCACGGGATGTAAGTTCAAAAGTATCATAGATGGAACGGACCATAAACTTCCTGAGTTGCAGAAGACTGGAAGTGCATTGCTGAAATGCAGGAAGTTTACGGTCAGGAAGATACTTTAGAAAAGAGGCCCTTGTTGAATCAGATGTTTCAGGTAAAAAGAGAAGTGAAACGCATAATTACCTGAACGGTTGGCCAACATTGCATTTTGGTAAAGCCTTTTTCCAAATTTATCCATGGCCTTGCCCTCTCTACCAGGAGGGACAGAGGAGTACACGCCGATTTTTTGAGGGTTGACTCCACCAGCAGAGATTCATGGGGCAGCTGGGGTTTGTCAAACCCTGGTATGGGAATCACTTTATAAAGAGATTCCAGCTTCCTAGGGGCTCCTGGAACGGTTAGAGGGGTTTCCAAATTTTTATAAAAAGTTTCCCTCAAGATGTCATGGAGGGGTAACTTCAAAAATTCTTTAGGAGGCTGGTCGAAATCCAAAGCATCAAGAAATGCCTTGGATTTTTTAGAGTCAGACTCTAGAGGGATGGAAAGGGTGTCTGACATTTCCTTAAGAAATTTGGTGAAGGACGAGTGCTCTGGCTTGCTAGCAGGATCCTGCAATGATGGATCATCCTCATCTGAAGAATAATCTGCCTCGGTACCGAGAGGGTCGTCAGAATCATCCCACAAATCAGGGTCCCGTACCGATGAAAGACGGCCCTGAGAAAGGGGAGTAGAAGGCTCGGTATGCTTGGTCTTGCGCACCGATTTACCTGATCGCATGGACACCGTACCGGGTGACTGTACAGCGGTACGGGTGTCAGAGAACGGCACCGGCTCAGAAGTTGAGTAAGCGGTGCGTCGAAGAGACTTTGGTTCTGCCGAGAGAACCGGCATAGAGACAGATTTTTGCGGTGCCGATAACGTCGATGCAGACAGAATAGGCTGTTCGACCATCGGCACCGAAGGCTCAGTAGGTACCGACACTGGAAGGTGTGGAGTTAAGAGAGCCGGGAGCAAGTGTTGTAATTGCTCCATAAGTTGGGTCTGAAGGATGGATGCTATTCTCTCATCCAAAGACGGGCCCGATGGCACCGGTACCGGTTTTTTCTTGCTCGGTACCTGCGGTGCAGCTCGACGCTCAGGCGAAGTCGATGCCGATGAAGAGGCAGTGACTTCAATGGGAGCGGAGCGTTTGCGGGGCCGGCGCGCAGTCTGCAGGACTTGACTCACTGCTTGTTCGACTGGCGGGCCAAGGACAGTAGGGGATGGCTTCTTAACCGGCTTACCTACAGGGTGCGACACCGAGGATGGATCTTGCAGTGTCGAAGTCACCGGTGCCGATTTGGAGGAAGTTGTCGGTGTCGATGTCGGGGGAACTTCCATGGCGGCCCCGAAAAGAATCCGCTGTTGAATTTGGCAGTTCTTTAGAGTTCTCTTTTGGAGAGAACTGCAGCGGGTGCACGTTTCAGCCCTATGGTCCGGACCCAGACACTGAAGGCACCACTTGTGTGGGTCGGAAAGGGAAATAGGACGTGCACACCGCTGACACTTCTTAAAACCCGGTGAAGGGGGCATGAAGGGAAAAACAGCCGTAGCAAAATCGAAGCCCGAGGCCAACCGGAAAAAAAAATCGGAAAAAATTATATTTTTATTTTTTTATTTTTTAAGAAAAGAAAGAAAACAAGAACGTGAACACTTCACGACAAGAAAAAACGCGCGAGCGGGAAGGCGAGAAAAAATTTTCCAACAGCCGTTGGAAACACGCGTCTTCTTAGCTCCGCGGGAAGGCACTCGCGCACGCGCGGTGCGGCCTAACTAGAACTTTCTAAGTTCTTAGAGTGCAATCACTCTAAAATTGTCCGTACCGGGGCTCCGTCGGTGCCGTCACCCATCAGTCAAGAATATGCTGCCTGCTTGTCCTGGGATAAGTATCATTACTTTGTGGACAAAATGGAAAAATGATCTGGAGTAATGTTTGTCTTTACAGTGGCTACGACAAAATTATTTGTAAAGAAACACAGAAGGAACATTAAGCAAGAAAGATGTAGAAATTATGGTTTATTTACATTTAATACACCGTGTTTTCCAACAGTGGATCTACGTGATGTACAGTGATAAAATATCTGTTAATGTGCTTTCCTTTAGTCCATCCAGGCCATTCCAGACACATGGATATACTCTCCCTCTGCCAGCAGATGGAGACTGAAAACTACTGCCTTTATAACTTTGCCCTAAATGTGTCCTGTGAAGCCCACAGCCAGTCATTATTCCCATACCAAAGGAAGAATACTTTACAAAACCTTGTAATACTTAACACTTTTCTTAGCCAGGGAAAAATTTGTAACAGACAACTAACAAGAACAATCCAATTTGCAGCCGTGCTGTAGACTGAAGATTAATGTCACAAACTGCTCCAACTTCTAATCTCCAAATGATTATGTTCTTCAACTTTAAAGCTATATACAGGTAGGTCCTTGACTGGTCTGGAGAGACAAATGGAAATAAAATTAGGTAAAATCAAGTTCTCCTTCCTTATAATCCTTCCAGACCAGTCCAGACATGTGGCAACTACTAAAGCAGTATCTATTAAGGAAGGGGGGACAGATGAATCCTGCAGTCAACGCTCTCACCCTAAAGGTAGCGTCCTGAGGGGTCCGCATATCCAGCCTACAGTGCTTTACAAAGAAATACAATAAGGAGAAATTAGGTTCTTACCTGCTAATTTACTTTCTTTTAGCTTCTCCAGACCAGTAGAGGTTAACTTTATGAGTGGGTATATATCTGATCATGACCAGCAGGTGGAGACTGAAAACAAAACTTTGGGACAGTATATCCTAGCCCCTCCTCTCTATTTCCCTCAGTCTGCCGAATAGCCAAGCAGAACCAAGAACTGGAACAAAACAGAGAGAAAAAACAATACTCCGAAAGGAGTAACAAATAACATACCCAAAATGCTGTTGGAAAATGCAGAGGAGAAATTCCCGAAGGAAGAATGTCCCCACAGCTCGCCAGCTAAGCCAGCCGAGCCACAGCCGCTGTTCTTCAATTCTCCCCGGCCCTAGAAAAATACTAGAACCCGCAGCAAAAACCAAAAACTGCCCGCGCAACAGCCCCAACAACAACAACAACAACAGACAGGGTGGGGACCTCTACTGGTCTGGAGAAGCTAAAAGAAAGTAAATTAGCAGGTAAGAACCTAATTTCTCCTTCTTTAGCACTCTCCAGACCAGTAGAGGTTAACTTTACGAGTGGGACGTACCAAAGCAGTCCCTCTTACGGGCGGGACCCCCGAAGGGCCGATACCAGAACACGCTCACCGAACACCGCGTCCCGACGCGCCTGAACATCTACCCGATAATGTCGAACAAAGGAATGCAAGGAGGACCAAACCGCAGCCGTACAAATATCCACTGGAGGCACGAGCGACGACTCAGCCCAAGAAGCCGCCTGACCCCGAGTGGAATGAGCCTTGAGAAACTCCGGAACAGGCTTCTGTTTCAGAAGATATGCGGAAGCAATCGCCTCCTCGATCCAGCGCGCAATAATAGCCTTAGAAGCGCCAGCCCCCCGACGAGGACCCGCCAGAAGGACAAAGAGATGATCGGATTTCCGGAATTCCCGAGTCCGCTGCACATAAGAGCGGAGAACCCGACCGACATCCAACTTGCGCAGCTGCCGTTGCTCAGACGAGCCCTCCCGATTTCCCAAGACCGGGAGGACCACCGATTGATTGACATGAAAAGAAGACACTACTTTCGGCAGAAAGGAAGGAACAGGCCGCAAGACGACCCGCTCCCTAGAAAACTCCAAGAAGGGAGCCCTACAAGAGAACGCCTGCAGCTCAGAAACACGCCTAGCAGACGTAATGGCCACCAAAAAGACCGCCTTCAAAGTAAGGTCCTTCAAAGAACAGCCATCCAAAGGCTCAAAAGGCGGACGCACCAGAACCGAGAGAACCAGATTGAGATCCCAAGAGGGAACCGAGGGCCGAATGGGAGGCCGAAGCAACTTGGCCACCCGCAAAAACCGAATCACATCAGGAAGGGCCGACAAACGCTGACCTGACACCAACCCTCGAAAAGCCGACAGGGCCGCAAGATGCACCCGGAGAGAAGACCAAGCCAGGCCTCTATCCAGGCCATTCTGCAAGAAGTCTAGAATGTGAGGCAGGGAAGCGCGAAAAGAGACCACTCCCCGCGCCCGGCACCATCCCTCAGAGACGCCAAACCCGCACATAAGCCCGAGAGGTAGAAAGCCTACGGGACCCCAAGAGTGTAGAAATTACCTTGCCTGAATAACCCTTCCTGCTAGGGCGACCCCTTTCAAGAGCCACGCCGTAAGACAGAAGGGAGACGGGCCGAACATGGGAATGGGACCCTGCGTCAGAAGGTCGTCCAAGAGAGGCAGAGGAAGAGATGCCTCACCAAATCCGCATACCACGGACGCCGAGGCCAATCCGGAGCCACCAGAACCACCAGCTCCGGATGGCGAACAATGCGAAGAAGTACTCTGCCCACCAGCGGCCAAGGAGGGAACACATACAGGAGCCCCTCCATTGGCCACGGCTGGACCAGAGCATCCAGACCCTCGGCCAGACTGTCCCTGCGCCGACTGAAGAAGCGGGGCACTTTGGCGTCGCCACTCGTGGCCATCAGGTCCATCAGGGGCTGCCCCCAAGCCTGCACTATCAACCGAAACGCTCTGGTGCCGAGAAACCACTCTCCTGGATCCAGGAAGTGATGACTGAGGAAGTCTGCCTGAACATTTTCTACCCCGGCTATATGAGAAGCCGAGGGGTCCAGAAGATGGGACTCCGCCCAAACCATGAGCCGAGCCGCCTCCTGCGCCACAGGAGTGCTCTTGGTGCCCCCCTGACGATTGACATAAGCCACCGCCGTGGCATTGTCCGACAGGACTCTGACCGACTTTCCCAGCAAAAGGGAGTGGAAAGCTAACAGCGCCAGCCTGACCGCTCTGGTCTCCAACACGTTGATCGACCAGGAGGTCTCCTCCTTGGACCAGGTGCCCCGAGCTGAGTGGCCCATAAACTGAGCCCCCCAACCGAGGAGACTCGCATCCGTAAGGAGCACCGTCCACTGCGGGAGATCCAGACCCACCCCCTGAACCAGGTGAGGGGTCCGGAGCCACCAGCGCAGACTGCAGCGCGCCAAGCCTCGCAGGGGAACCGGAACATCCAAATCTTGCCTCCGGGGAGACCACCTCCGGAGCAGAGCATACTGAAGAGGACGCATGTGGGCCCGCGCCCACCTCACCACGTCCAGGGACGCCGCCATTGACCCCAGGACTTGGAGGAAATCTCGCGCCCGAGGACCCCGGGACGCCAAAAGCAGGCGAATCTGAGATTGCAATTTGCTCACCCGGGCCTCTGGAAGGAAGACCTTCCCCAAGGAGGTGTCGAACATAACCCCAAGGCACTCCAGACGCTGAGCCGGGACCAACCGACTCTTGGAAAGGTTGACCACCCAGCCCAGCGACCGGAGAAACTCCACCACCCGAGCCGTAACCCGGGAGCTCTCCTGCAACGACTTTGCCCGAATCAACCAGTCGTCCAGGTAGGGGTGAACCAGGATGCCCACCGACCGCAAGGCTGCCGCGACGACCACCATTACCTTGGTGAACGTCCGGGGAGCCGTGGCCAGACCAAAGGGAAGCGCACAGAACTGAAAGTGCCGCCCCAAGATCGCAAAGCGAAGGAAGCGCTGATGAGAGGCCCGAATTGGAACCTGCAAGTAGGCCTCCGTCAGATCGAGAGACGTGAGAAACTCCCCCGGCTGAACCGCCAGAATGACCGACCGCAGCGTTTCCATGCGGAAAGACGGAATCTTGAGAGCTCTGTTGACCCCTTTCAAATCCAGGATGGGCCGAAAGGTCCCCTCCTTTATGGCCACCACAAAGTAAATGGAGTACCTGCCGGTGCCCCACTCCGTAGGGGGCACCGGCACCACTGCCTCGAGATCTAGCAAACGCTGAAGGGTCTGACGAAAAGCCTGCGTCTTCCATGGAGTCTGACATGGAGAAGCGAGGAAAAGGTCCGGCAGAGAGCGGGTGAACTCCAGAGCGTAACCGTCCCGCACCACCTCAAGGACCCACTGATCGGACGTGATCTCGGCCCATTTGGGGAAAAATTTGCGCAGCCGGGCCCCCACCGGAACCAAAGGGGGCGCCGGCAAGGAGTCATTGCGCAGGACGGGAAGCGGGGGAACCGGCGGAGGGATTCCCTGCCCCCCGACGGGTCCCCCGAAAGGGCTGCATGCGCTGGAAGAACCGACCCCGGGAAAAACCCTGAGCCGGGAAAGAAGCAGCCCCACGCCCCGGGCGATACTTGCGAAATTCCCGCAAACGCCCCCGGGCAGCCCCACACCGAGACGCAGGGCGGGCACGGTCCTCAGGCAGACGGGGCACCTTCGAGTCCGTCAGAGTCTGAATCAACTCATCTAATTCCTCTCCAAACAAAAAGACCCCCTAAAGGGAACTTTAGTAAACTTAGCTTTGGACGCAGAATCCGCCGCCCAAGCGCGCAGCCACAAAATACGCCGCGCAGCCACGCCATAGACTTAGCCGAAATCCGCACCAAGTCATAAAGAGCATCTGAGAGGAACGAGGCAGCCATCGCAATCTTCGCTACCTCCTGATCCACTAGAGACCAGTCATCAGACTCCCGATCCAGGACACGCTCAGCCCACCGAAACACGGCGCGAGCGACTAGCTCCCCACAAATAGCCGCCTGGACCCCAAAGGCAGAGACATCAAAATCATACTTAAGAAGTGTCTCTAACGCACGCTCCTCCGAGACCCTAAGAGCAGAACCGTCCATAACAGGCACGGTATGCCGCTTAGGAAGTGCCGAGACCACCGCGTTCCCCATTGGCGAAATTAAGGTAGCCCTATCTCCCTCCGGGACGGGATACCCAAGAGCCAAGGCGCACACCAAACGAAACTGCGCCCATAGGCCACTGCGCCAACACAAAATCCCGCAAATCCTGACGCACAGGAAAAGAGCGGGAAACAGGACAGACCCCCTGAAGCAGAGGGGCCCCCCATACACGGGGTCTCCGGTGGCGCCACTGCAAAAATGCAGCACCAAGGAGACCTGCTACACAGGTCTAAAAGCTCATCCCTCTGAATAAAAAGCGCACCACGGACGCATCTGCTCTGGAAGACGGGAAACCCGCCGCCCCGCTGCCAGCGGGCGTCCCCTCTAGAGGATCCTGGAAGCCCGCCAAAGCAGCCAGGTCCTCAACCAGGCCAACACGCTCCTCCGCCCACCAATTCGCAATCCAAGCCCCCCCGCGGGCCCTTGGATGAGGGAGGAGGAAGAGGGGACGCCAAACGAAAAGAGGGAGGCAAAGCCATAGGGGGCGCGGAGGGAAACCCCCCCCCGTAACCCCCCAGGTGCACGTGGGACCCCCAAAAGTCCGCACAAAGAAAGAAAATAAATTGGGGGCAAAAAACCCCTGGGGGTCCCCAGGGACTCCCTGCCCCAGCAGGGGTCCATGCTGAAACCTGCCCCTGTGTTCGCCATACAGGGGGAAGGTCACCTGAGGTTGCAGACAAAATGGAGGGGCCAGACAAAGAAAATGGCGAAGTTCCCGCCAAAAATGCTCCCTCCATGGCCTGTTGGCTGAGAAGACTTAACAGTCTCAGCCGCTAAGACAGGCAAGTCGGCATCAGCTGTCAAAAAATCAGCTGAGAGGGAATCCTTCGGGGAATCCCTCCGTGGGCGGTTGTGGAAGACCGGGCTTCCCCACTGCTCCAAGCCGACTCGCGAGGCACCATCGGCGGGGAGCTCTGGGCACCTGCAGCCGCTGCCGACGGAGCTCCACCACCTCACCGACCCAAACCGCCGAGTTCAGGCCGGCCGCGAGTGCCTCGCGGCTGGACTCAATTCCAGAATTAGGTTCTGAATTAGGTTCTGAAATCCCCTCAGAACCTAATTACGAAAACATTAAAGGATACTACCTAAACACCCGTTCCGTGAGAAACAAAGCCCACATAATATATGATTGGATACTACAAACAAAACCTGACCTCCTGTTTCTGACTGAAACATGGATGATCTCTGACACCGACACCATCATGAAGGAAATCCTACCTCAGGGATACAAAATTATCCCTCTATCAAGAAACTGGAAAAAAGGAGGAGGACTAGCGATCATCCTAAAAGACCACTTCGATTACATCAAAACCGATTCCAAATCTTCTGATAACCTTGAAATACTAACGTGCAAAATCACTAATGCGCAGTTAGAAGAATCACTAATCACAACTCTATTCTATATCCCACCCAAAAAATGGTCAAGCGCAAAAGAGGAATTCGCCGAATTCCTTACCCTATCTAATCTAAATGGTTCATACAACTTGCTTCTGGGAGACATAAACACTCACCTAGAACAAACGACAAAACCAGAAATAACTGAAATCGCCAACCTCCTAATGTCACTGGACTTTCCAAACCCTGACGCAGAAATAACCCACGAAAAAGGACACAAACTAGACCTTATCACCTTCTCCCACAAAGAAATAGCCCCCAAAATACAATATCACTCAGGGCCCTGGGAAAAATGTATTTGGTCAGACCACTACATTGGCAAGTTCAATCTACATTGGCTAAAACAAAACACTCAACAAAAACACAAAAACGCCAATATGAACACAGTAACCAGCCGTGGCATCATAAACCCAACCGAATTCTGGACCCACTATGAGTTACAACCCCCAATCAATGAAACTCAGGACTTCCCCACAAAATGGGAAACTTACAGCAAAGAACTCTTAAACAAAATTGCACCATATAAAACCTACAAAAAGAAAAATAGACCACCAAATGAATGGTATGATGGGGAACTACTAACCACCAAACAGGAACTAAGAAAATTGGAAAGAATCTGGCAAAAAACAAACAATGAGTCAGACAAGACAAAATGGAAACAAAAAATGAAAATATACAAAAATATGATCAAAGAAAAACGCACTAAGCATTATGCGAAAAAAATTGGTACTTCAAAAATAAACAGCAAAGAACTATTCAAACTAGTAAAAACCATAACCGACACAACACAAATACTGAAAAAGGACACTGAGCCCACTCCATCGGCACAAACCCTAGCCAATTTCTTTCAAAATAAAATCACAGAGCTAAGAGCAACACTACCCACGACCACAACAAATGCTCCTCAATTCCTGGAACCCCACGACCAAGACACCAAGGTAGACATGATATGGGACCACCTTGAATACCCAAACTGGCAGCAATTCCTGAATTTATTTAACAAGTACACCAAATCTAACTGCCTACTTGATGCATGTCCCCCTAAAATCATGACAGTTGCCCCCCTAGAATTTAAAAAGGAACTTTTTGCATGGCTAACATCCACCCTTACAAGCGGAACATTAAACAAAAAAACGGGTCACATATTAATCACCCCAATCCCCAAAGACCAGAAAGCCTCCTCAGCCTTGACAACCAATTTCAGACCCATAGCAAGCATTCCACTCTTCACAAAGATACAGGAAGGACTGGTCAACCTTCAATTAGTCAACTACCTGGACAAATTTAACCTCCTTAGCGAACACCAATCAGGATTCAGGAAAGGATACAACACTGAAACTGTCCTAGCCTCCTTACTGAACCACCTCTATGATCTCTTCAGTAAAGGCAAAAGCGCACTGATCCTACAATTAGATCTCAGCAGTGCGTTCGATTTGGTAGACCATGAAATCATGCTACTGTGCCTTGAAGCAATGGGAATAACAGGAAAGACAAAGAAATGGTTCCAAGAATTCCTAACAAACAGATCCTACAGAGTAATTGGCAATGGAAACTACTCCAAACCTTGGAAAAACCCATCAGGCGTGCCTCAAGGTTCCCCCCTATCACCCACACTTTTCAATATCTATATCGCCTCCTTAGGCCACCTACTACAAAAATTAAATTTAATACACTACATTTACGCCGACGACATATCCATCCTTATACCCTTAAACGACATCACAAAAGAAATTGTAGATAACCTCTCATACACAATGACCGAAATCAATAAATGGACCAACAACTTCAAACTAAAACTTAACGCAGAGAAAACAAAAGTCTTTCTGGCTAGTCCTAATGACAAAATTTCAAATACATCGATAAAAATAAACAACCACGAATACCCAATTTCCAAAAACATAAAAATACTAGGTATCACGCTAGACACTCATCTAACTATGACTGACCACACAAACGCACTAGTCAAAAAATGCTTTTACACGTTATGGAAACTAAGAACCATAAAAAAATACTTTGACCCTACATCATTCAGGTTGCTGGTACAAGCACTGACACTATCCCTTCTTGATTATTGCAACATCATATATCTGGGCATCCCACAAAAAACAATCAAAAAACTAAGACTCATACAAAACACCGCCGTCCGCCTAATTTTCGGACTAAGAAAAAACGACCACATCAGCCCCTACTATAAAAAACTGCATTGGCTTCCAATAGAAGCGCGAATTATATTCAAATTTGCTTGCACCTGTTTTAAACAAGCCTGGGGAACAGCACCTTCATATCTACAAACACACTTCACCCTACACAACCCCACAAGAACGACCAGGAACAAAAACATCTTTGCTTACCCAAAGATTACAGGCTGCAGATACAAAGCCTTCCTAGATAGAACCTTTAAGTTCCAAGCGAACAGACAGCAAATCTGGCTGAAAAACCACATAATCGAACCCAACGTAACTTATAATGCATTCCGCAAAACAATCAAAACTGCCCTATTCGCAAAATACATTGACTAAAACGGTCCCCAACGTCACCAGGTCTCCTCTCCCCACAAAACGCATTTTCTCTCTCTCTACAAACCCCTCATACCTTGATCTCCTCGAACCCAGAACCCCAACTCATGGTTGTTCTAAATCCCTCAGACACTCATTACCCTTAGATCTCCAATCAATTAATACGTAACTTTCGCATCTAAACTATTGTATTGCGTTTAGACTCTTTGTACGATATTGTATTTAGACTTAATGTATAGTATTGTATTTAGACTTAATGTATAGTATTGTTATTCAGCCTCACGGTATTGTATAGTATCGTATTGTATGTGGATCTATTGTTTTGTTTTGTACTGTTTTAAAACCTTTAATATTCGCTGAATGTCCAGCCTTCTTACTATGTAAACCGCCTAGAAGTCGTCTGACTATGGCGGTATAGAAAAATAAAGTTATTATTATTATTATTATTATTATTAATTGTGTCCTACTCCCCCGGAGAAGGGCACAATTGCTCCATACGCGACCTAGCTATAAAAAAGTGCCGGTTACATGAAAAAATACAGTAAAATACAGTTTTCTTAAAGGGAAACAAACCATCAGACCAGCACTACCTCAGGATTTTTTTTTTTTTTTTTACAGAACAGACTCCACAGGCTCTCGAAGCAATATGCCTTGCTTGACTTAGGGGGCAAGGCTTACTGCTGAGGCTCCTCTAAAAAAATGTGGGGAGGTGGAGGAAGTGGGGGGAGGGACCCCGCTCGAGACCCGCCGGGTTTGACACCCCCGAGGTCGGACGGACCCCCAAACAGGGCCCGACCAAGCTCCGTCCGGCCAAAAACAGGGACAATAAACCCCTAAACAAATTCCAACAGCCCTACCAAGGGAGATAGGCACAGATCACTCACACCTGCTGGAGACTGAAAGAAGACTGAGGGAAATAGAGAGGAGGGGCTAGGATATACTGTCCCAAAGTTTTGTTTTCAGTCTCCACCTGCTGGTCATGATCAGATATATACCCACTCGTAAAGTTAACCTCTACTGGTCTGGAGAGTGCTAAAGAATGACCAGTTAGCCACTCTAAAATTTCCTGTGGAGTTATTAGGTCATGCTCCACCCAGGAGGTAGCTTGATCCCTGGTAGAATGCACTTTCAGAATGTAAGAAACTTGATATGCCTAAACCATATTTGTTATTTATTTTGTACATTTATATTCCTTACTATCCAAAATTCTAGGCAGATTACAAACACAATGGCCCCCTTAATCCAGCGGACTGTTTATACACTTTGGAGGGGAATGCCCTTTCCTAGCTCCTCCAAAGAGCATAAACAACTGATCCAATTATCAAAACTCTTTGGTCACCTAGAGAAAACAGCACAACACTCTCCTCGCATCCAACTAATGCCGACTGCTTTGTGTTTTCATTGCCTCACATTGGCCAACACCAGAAGTGAGACAGTTTGACTAACGTGGAATGAAGATCCATTTTCAGGATACAGGAAGGGAACTGACAAATTATTATCTTCTCCTGTGAATAACCAGAAATGGCTCTCAACATGACAAGACCTGCAATTCTGAAATTCTCCTGGTCATATAAATAATAATAATAATAATAATTTTATTCTTATATACCGCCAAAGTCATAGTAATTTGAGGCAGTTCACAATAAGAAGAGCTGGACAATCAGAGACATAGTCACAATGTAAAGTCATCGAATACATGTAGTTATCGAATACATGTAAGCAGAATAAAGAGAATCAGAGAAAAGAGGTAGTAGGGAAATAGTCACAATGTAAGGTTGTCAAGTACATGTAAGCAGAATAAAGTGGTAAGACTTTAAGAGTTCTTACGTTACAAATCGGTTAAACAATGGCTACCTGAAACACTTCAACATGACATCCTTCAATGAGGCTTCCTTGAGGGCACCAAAAACGACAGAATGAAATTCAGATCCCTCTTCAGCATCATCAGACACCTGGAGAACCTCAAAAACATACACGTTGCCTTGAATTAATCCTCTGCAGCATTCCAGAGCTTCAATCTGAAGTTTTAGAAAGGCTAAGACCAAGTCTTTGTCCAAGCCATCTTGCTAAATGTCTAAGATCTTTGTGACTTGCCTTCATAAGGACACTCATTGCTGATCCAGGCACCATGCCTTGAAAATCTGCGAAACCCTGACATAAGCCAAGGTAGCTGAAAATATGGCTAGGACTCAACTAGATTATCTTCTCTTTCAAAGCCCTTTCAAGAGTCATTGCCATAAGACAGAATGGAGATAGATCTGGCATCTGGCTCAACCCCTGCACTCCCACCTCTTCCATTTTTGGACAAAACTAATTGATCTCCCACCGTCAGTCTCACAATATCCCTGTACCAATATTTAAAAAAACACACCTGTAACTAATTGGGAAGGTTTTTATGCCAGTGATCGGAAGGTGAGAACCATATAAGTGCAATTAAGCACCCAGTAAGAGCTCCCTAGTACCTCTGAGGCTTTTCCTGCCCCATAGTTCATGTGATAATCCGTGTAGTAGCAGTGACATTAATTTGATTTACAGCGGCTGTTTTATTTGCAGTGTTTATTATCATCATCCTATTGAATTTGGAAGCATTTTCTATATTGGCCACATGTGTTGACATCTGACCCAAGAGGTGCCGAACTGCCTGAGCATGTTCACTTCCTCCTGGCTCTTGGTGCTGTGCTGATGATTCATATAGGCCACTGCTTTTACAATGACCCACAGTACTCTTATCACCTTTTTGATCAGAGGCAAGAAGGCAAGCAGAGCTACACATATGGTCCTCACTTCAAGCCGGCTGATTGGTAATGCTGCCTCTGTCATGCTGGGTTATAACCCAGCTTGAAGGGGAGAACATCTTTAAACTCACCAGAGAATTTACTGTTCTATGGGAAAAAGGGACCAATGGATTTTCCCACCAAAATTCAAATTGGGACCAACGGACTTTCCTGCCTCATTCACCTTAAGTCCCAGCCAATCGTGTTTGAGGACCCACTATATAAAAAGACAAACTGCAAAACTCCCAGAATTCCCTGAAGAGAGCCACAGCATGATGGCTGAAACATCGATTCTACCTACCCAGATGCAGCGAGTCCCAGAGAACTGCAACAACAATGACACCAGCCGTAGAAACCTACGAGAACAAATATGTAACCCACTTTAATTGTAACCAAAGAAAGGTGGTATATCAAATACTCTTTCCCTTTCTTTCTGTCAGAAAAAGCCAACCTCATCTCAATCCAGTCCATTTGCAGACCTCCTTCCAACACTCTTTCCAGGGATTGTTCTAGAAGCTGTTTAGCCCCAGTGAAAATAAGCCTGGGCTGCATAACTCCTTCAGTATGTTACCTGTGGACCAGTGCTGTCACCTCAAAGGTCTGCTTCAGAAGATTTTCCATCCAGCGAACCTAAAGTTCCCACAAGGCTGCACCCTCTTCCACTGGAATGGCTTTCTTCTTGGCTACAACCAATACCAATACATCCACATTTGGGAGGTGCAAGACTTTTTTTTTCATCCAAAAGGACAGGATAGAGCCTTGTAGTGGAGTGTCCTACCTTAAACTCCCCATCCAGGGACTTCCTTTCAGCTGCTATCATTCTTTAATATCTCTGTGTGTGGGAAATGCCTTGGAAGGCTTTTTAATTTCCTTCTTAATAGGGCTAAGCTGTCTGTCTTCTCTGCCAGATTATCGTTAGAAATTTTGAGAACTGAAAGGATCTGAGAAATCAGGGCAAACCCTTCATCTCTTTGGAATATATGCACTACTTTGGAATCTTCCCCAGGGGTAACTCTTCTTCCTCATTGAACTCTTCTATGAACCCCTCCAGGGCCCCCCAAAGGTCCTCCCACCAGATCCAGGGAAATGACGGACCACTCCAACTCCTTGACATCCAGATCCCTCCCCTCATCCAGTAAGATCTGTGGGTGCTTAAGTACTAATGGACTTTTCATTAAGAGAGCTGCCTGACACAGTGCTCCCACCTATCCTCCTCAGTCTCTCATTTAAAATGCCTGCTGCAACAAAATGACAAACTCCAAGAAAAGTGTTTACACTGCCCTGGAGTCCACTCCTTACTGCTGTTCCAACCTGAGGACCCTTGAGCAACTGTGAAGGTCAGTGTTGGAAGGCCAACCAGTATCTTTCCCACCAATTTCAAGATAGTGGTGATATCTACAAAAATCGGGTCTCTGCTAACTCAAAGCTCACCCTCATCCCAAGTCCATGGCCCACAACTCCGTCATGACTTCTCCGCACATCTGCTAGGTTTGCCTACCAAAGGTAGCCCCTGGCACAGACCTCGTTGCATCTGCAGCACCAGCCACTTTCAGAGACGCGTTAGAGGCAGCACTGGCTTTGTTCCTCTTGGAATCAGAACTTCCTTACTTAGGAATCAGGATTTTCCTGCTCTAAAGCTAAGTTACATGATACGTTGTTATAGCCATTTCTTTAACAAACTAAGTTGAAGTTATTTCTCAAGACCTATGTCTTGTTCAATTGATCAGCTTCGGCTGTTTTGAAATGACATCACAATTGTTTGGGGTCTTTTTTCTTCTTTATGGAATGCTGTTGAATGATTTATTGATAAGATTACAGTATTATAGTAAATACGATCCTATAGGTGAAGAATCCTTTTCATCTCTACTTTGAATATTTATCTTTTGATTGTAGAGTTTTTGTCTTTTTTGTTCCTCTTGTGCCACCATAGCAGTGGCCTGACTGTTTCCATTAGCATTTGTTTTCTCCCGTCTGCTATTGATTTAAACCATTCCATTTTTACATCCTGTTTATTCCGGATTTATATCCTGTCTCTTAAATCAATGTCTAGGTGGCTTACATAAGAGAAATAATTGAGGGGAGGTGTGAGAACAAATCAACAATATGCGAGGAAAGGTAAGGAAATACAATATTTAATAGGAAAGATGGGCGGAGGAAGCACATAAGGAAGAGGGAATGCCCCCTCTAAAGAAAGTTCCACTCACTACCTTTATTTGCTCCAAGTTCCAGAAGTGCAGGCCGCAATCTCTGGTTTTGTTACTGATGTTTGTCTGTTGCAGTTGAGCCCAGGTACGTCACTCAAAGGTCCCTTTCCAGGCATAAGGGAGGAGGACCGAGGAACAAGCAGCCAAACACCACCTTAGGCAAACTGCTTCAAGGTGGAGGAAGGCTGGGACTTGAGCCACCTGGCTGTACCCTAGTCTACAAGATTAACTCGACCAGAACTTGACTCTTCTTCTACTCTCTCTCTCTTTTTTTCCTTTAAAGATACTCTTCAATGGCAAACTATAAATAGCTGGCCACAACTCCTTAACATACCTAACAGAGTAGATCTAAACTGCACAAATTAGCTCACTTACCATCTGATGGAGACTGAGAATTGCTAGCTGGCTGCAGGCTGCACAGGATACTTAACAGGGTGAAGTAATGAAGCCAGCAGTTTTTAAGTCTCTACCTGCTAGCAGATGAGAGTAGACTCATGTGACTGGCCTGGTCTAGGGGATGATATGGAAGACAAAAATTAGACAGATTTCATTCCTTGGATGAGACCAGATAGCACTTTCCAAACATCAAATGTTTGTATTATGCCCCATGTAGTAGGGTAGATTAGTGAGATAAGCCTAACATTCACATTTGGCCGCAGCTGTTCTGTGTCTCCAGTACCTTTTATGCACTCATTCAGCACATACCTTGAACAGACAACTTGGCTCTGGTCTGAGCATCCCCAATGTCACAGATGTAGGTGTCACTGTCATTCTTCTCCAGCTCATTCACCGTCAGGTTCAAGACTGCACCCTTCTGGTTCAGCTCGTGTTTCTTGCTTGGTTTGAGGTCCGTCATCCCTTTCCTCCAGGTGACTGAGGTTGCAGGCCTCTCAGTCTCGCATGCAAATACAGCTGTTCCTTTCTCTTCCGCTGTCATGTCTGAAAGCTTTTTGATGAACCAGTTAGTTACTTCTGCAAAACAGAATTCCAACCTCAGTTTTGAAATCCTGATCTCAACTTGATCAGAAAGATTATTATGTAGTTATAGTGAATAACAACAACACTATTCAGTTTGAGTACAATTTTCAAAGTCATTTCTGCAGGTAAAACAACTTTCACCTACAAAAATAGGCTTTTTAAAATGTCTGCCCTCAATGTGAGTAAATTACACAAGGGACCTGATATTCAGACCATGGAAAGCAGCTCAGCCACCTCCCACAGTTGGGGGCAAACCCGGAAATTCAGTGATGAGGCAGTATCTAGCCACTGGTACTGAATTTCCAGGCTCAGCCACATTTGGCTTTGACATAGCCAGCCAAGCCAATATAGGCTTGGTCTATCCGCTTTATAGGCTTGGTCTTTCTGGCTGCTAGACTTAGCTGGTCAGCCAATGAATATTTGCACTAACTGGCTATGTTGAGTGACTTAGCCGGTGACCAGCTTAGGCGCTGACCAGGATATTATGCGAGAGACAGCTGGCTATCTCCCTCTGTAAATTGGTGGCTAGCTGGCTTAGCACTATTTAGGCATTCCTGGACAGCTAAATAGTACTGAGTATCAGGCGGAAGTTGTTCCACAATGTATACAATTTTACTTGCATTTCCGAGGACATATTTAACTTGGGAGAGGGAAATAAGTCAAATAGATGGCTTTTTTCAAACAATACAGAGACATAACATAACATAAAAATTAACTTCTAGGGAATGGGATCCAAGATGGCCGCGACGGTTTGACTCTCAAAGCTCTTTCCTAGTCTTACCTTATATTTGCAAAATGCCAAAGAGGAGAGGCAAGAGCGCTGGTGGAGCCTCACAGTGCCCGGAGACCTCTCCTCTGGTAACTATAGACAAGTTTTTGAGGCGCCTGCAGCAGGAGAGAACAGCGCCGTGGAATCGCCCGCTGGAGGTCCCAGCAGTGAGTGAAGCTGCGGTGAACCTCCCTGGGCTAGAAGCGACACTGAGCCCCATCGCTAGGACCCCGCCTCCACAGCCGCAGGGAGCCAGCTCACCTAAAGAAGACAATCTATCCGACGAGGTAGACTCGTTCTCCCGGGAGGCTTCGTTGAGCCAGGCTTCAGAAGACACCATGCCTGCGGCAGGAACAGCATTGGAGCAGATAGAAGGACAAGGTGGAAGAGAGAGAAATCCTGGGACTGAGGAAATTCAGCCAATACAATCAGGTACTTTTTTCCTTTTCAAAACCCAACAATGTAACCATGGATTCCCTTTGGGCAGTCACCATTTCGACAAATAAAGGAATTGGAAAAAAGAGTGTTGGAGCAAAAAGAAGAATTCAAAAACTTTAAACAAGATACTTCCATAATGAAAAATAAGATGGAAAACATTGAGAAAGAGTTGTTAGAAGTGAAGCAAGTGCAGACTACCCTTATTAGGGATAACACTATTCTGAGAAGGAAAATTGAAAACTTGGAAAATAATTCCCGCTCTAGTAACCTTAGATTATTATATTTTCCAAAAACCTCAACGATTTCCGCAAAAGAAATGTTAAAAAAATATCTTATTGAAATATTTTGCTAAAACTACTTTGCTTCCTTCCACGCTACCTGCAATTCCGACAAAAAATTTTTGTAAATCCGGGTTCAGACCGGATCCTAATGTAATGGATGTAAACCGCCTAGAACTCTTTGGGTATGGCGGGATATAAGAACATAATAATAATAATAATAATAATTGAATATTTCAGAAGATATGCTTCCTCCTTTTGCAAAAGTATTCTACCTACCAATGAAAGAACAGAAGATTTTCCTCTCCAAAAACAGGATTTACAAATGGATGTTACAGCAATCCTGGAAACATCATTGAAGGACATAATAAAACCTGCTACACTTATACTAATGGTGGCTTTATTGCCTGATAGAGATTGGCTATTGAAGTTGTTCTTCAAAAATAGACATAAAGAATTTTTGAGACTAAAGATACCGATGTTCCCAGATAATAATAATAGTTTATATACCGCAATACCGTTAAGTTCTATGCGGTTTACAATAGATTAAGCGAGGTACAAATTGATTGAATTTAAGAGGGGGGGAAGAGGAGAGTTAATAGGTCCGGAAATGCGTTGTTGAGGAGAAAGAGATTAATAGGACAGAGAAATCAATATGGAGGAGAAAGAAGATGAGTAGGTCAGTTGTCTAGATACTTTAGGAACAGTTGAGTTTTTAGATGTTTTCTGAATTCCTCATAAGTAGTGGGCGAAAGCAGTTGATCTAGGTCTTTACCCCACAATGCTGCTTGATGTGACTAAGGACACCCAAAAACGTAGACGACAATTCTTGCTCCTTAAACCAGGGGTAACAACGATGGGAGGTGATTTTCTCTTGCGAACGCCTTGTAAATGTATTGTTAAATATAGATCCAATACATATGTATTCTTTGGTCCACCTCAGTTAACAGGGTTCCTCTCTACGAAACACCTTGAAGGGGTAAATGAAATAATAGCAACAGTGACTTAAAGTAATTAGAAATAATCCTACTACTGCAGTTAGATATTTGCTTTTCTTGCTAAATTGACTTATTTTTTTATTTTCACTCACTAGAATTATTGGATCTATATAAGGAATTAAAAGTATTGACTAAGAATTGTATTTCCTATTTTATACTAGTATTTTGTGTAAAATTACTATTCCTGTTTCTTTTTCAATATTCTGTACAAGAGGTCTTCTTGAAAAATTTTAAAAGTAATAAATAAATTCACTTCTAGACCACGTTACCTTTAAGTTCTATGTGGTTTACACAAGATTAATTTAAAAAATGCACATAAGATGAGAATAAGAAACTAAGAACCTAAGAATCTAGAAAATAAGTAAGTCTTAAGTTGTTTTCTAAAATGTAAATAGGATACAGAAATCAGTAAAGCACAGTTACTTACCGTAACAGGTATTTATCCAGGGACAGCAGGCAGATATTCTTGACTGATGGGTGACGGCACCGACGGAGCCCCGGTACGGACAATTTTAGAGTGATTGCACTCTAAGAACTTGGAAAGTTCTAGTAGGCCGCACCGTGCACGCGCGAGTTCCTTCCCGCCCGACAGAGGCGCGCGGTCCCCAGTTAGGATAAGCCAGCTAAGAAGCCAACCCGGGGAGGTGGGTGGGACGCAAGAATATCTGCCTGCTGTCCCTGGATAACACCTGTTACGGTAAGTAACTGTGCTTTATCCCAGGACAAGCAGGCAGCATATTCTTGACTGATGGGTGACCTCCAAGCTAACAAAAAGAGGGATGGAGGGAAGGTTGGTCATTAGGAAAACAAATTTTGCAAAACAGATTGGCCGAAGTGTCCATCCCGTCTGGAGAATGCATCCAGACAATAATGAGATGTAAAAGTATGAACTGAGGACCAAGTAGCAGCTTTGCAGATTTCCTCAATAGGAGTGGAACGGAGGAAAGCTACAGATGCTGCCATAGCTCGAACTCTATGGGCCGTGACAGAACCTTCCAGTGTCAGTCCGGACTGAGCATAACAAAATGAAATGCACGCTGCAAGCCAATTTGACAACGTACGTTTAGAAACAGGACGTCCCAATTTATTCGGATCAAAGGACAGAAAGAGTTGGGGAGATGATCTGTGGGGCTTAGTACGCTCTAAATAGTAAGCTAGAGCCCGCTTACAGTCCAAAGTATGCAGAGCCTGTTCTCCAGAATGAGAGTGAGGTTTCAGAAAGAAGACAGGCAGAACAATGGATTGGTTGAGATGGAATTCAGAGACAACCTTAGGGAGAAACTTTGGATGTGTACGCAGAACCACCTTGTCATGATGAAAGACTGTAAAAGGTGGATCCGCAACTAGTGCATGTAGCTCACTGACCCTCCTGGCAGATGTTAGAGCAATAAGGAAGACCACTTTCCAAGTGAGGAACTTGAAAGGAGTCATAGCCAAAGGTTCAAACGGAGGCTTCATTAAGGCGGAGAGAACCACATTAAGGTCCCAGACTACAGGGGGTGCTTTAAGAGGTGGTTTCACATTGAAAAGACCCCGCATGAATCTGGAAACCAAAGGATGAGCTGAAAGGAGTTTTCCATGAACTGGCTCATGAAAAGCAGCAATAGCACTGAGGTGAACTCTGATGGAAGTAGACTTGAGACCAGAGTCAGACAAAGAAAGAAGGTAATCCAACAAGGTCTCCACAGCAAGGGACGTAGGATTATGATGATGAAGAAGACACCAGGAAGAAAATCTTGTCCACTTCTGATGGTAACATTGCAGAGTGGCAGGTTTCCTGGAGGCATCCAGAATAGAACGAACGGGCTGAGACAAAAGAGTATCATTCAATGTCAGGCCGAGAGATACCAAGCTGTCAGGTGCAGAGACTGGAGGTTGGGATGCAGAAGGGTCTCCTGATGCTGTGTAAGCAGAGAAGGAAACAATGGAAGAAGAATAGGCTCCCTGGAACTGAGTTGAAGTAGAAGGGAGAACCAATGTTGCCTGGGCCATCGTGGAGTAATGAGAATCATGGTGGCCTGTTCCCTCTTGAGCTTGAACAAGGTTCGCAATATGAGAGGTAGCGGAGGGAAAGCATACAGGAACAGATTGGACCAGTCCAGGAGAAATGCATCTGCTGCCAGACGGTGAGAAGAGTAGAGTCTGGAGCAGAAGAGGGGCAGCTGGTGATTGTGAGGAGCTGCAAAGAGGTCTATCTGAGGAGTGCCCCACTGAGCGAAGATGGACTGTAGAGTTAAAGGATCGAGAGTCCACTCGTGAGGCTGGAGAATTCTGCTGAGTTTGTCCGCTAAGGAATTCTGTTCTCTATGAATGTAGATCGCTTTTAAGAATAGTTGGTGATCTGTGGCCCAAGCCCAAATCTTCTGGGCTTCCTGGCACAAGAGGCGAGAGCCTGTCCCACCCTGCTTGTTGATATAGTACATTGCAACTTGATTGTCTGTGCACAGCAGGAGGACTTGAGGAAAGAGAAGATGTTGGAAGGCCTTGAGGGCATAAAACATCGCTCTGAGTTCCAGGAAATTGATGTGATGCTTCATTTCCTGGGCTGTCCAAAGACCTTGAGTTTGGAACTCGTTCAAATGAGCTCCCCAGGCATAAGGGGAGGCGTCGGTGATGATGACAAGTTTATGAGGAGGTAGATGGAACAAAAGACCTCTGGAGAGATTTGAGGACATCAACCACCATTGTAGAGACTGACGAAGCGATGATGTCACAAATATGTGTCGTGAGCAAGGATCCGTCGCTTGGGACCACTGGGTAGCTAGGGTCCATTGAGGAGTGCGCAGGTGAAGACGTGCGAAGGGTGTGACATGAACTGTGGAGGCCATGTGACCCAAGAGTATCATCATTTGCTTGGCAGAGATGGAACGTTGTGGAAGCACCTGCTGACATAGAGATTGAAGAGTTTGAAGACGGTTGGACGGCAGGAACGCTCTCATGAGGACTGTGTCCAGCACCGCTCCAATGAATTGAAGTCTCTGAGTGGGGATGAGATGAGATTTGGGTAGATTGATCTCGAACCCCAGAAGTTGTAGAAACAGGATGGTTTGGTTGGTGGCCAGGAGTACTGTCTGAGATGAATTGGCCTTGATTACCAATCGTCCAGGTAAGGAAAGACCTGAAGGTGGTGAGAGCGTAGAAAGGCAGCCACCACAATCAGACATTTGGTGAACACTCTTGGAGAGGAGGCAAGACCAAAGGGCAGCACCTTGTATTGGTAATGACAATGATTGATCATGAAGCGGAGGTACTGTCTGGAGGCCAGATTGACCGGTATGTGAGTATATGCCTCTTTGAGATCGAGGGAGCATAGCCAGTCGCCTTGATTGAGAAGAGGGTAAAGAGTGACCAGAGAAAGCATCCTGAATTTCTCTTTGACCAAGCATTTGTTGAGATCACGAAGATCTAGAATGGGTCTGAGATCTCCTGTTTTTTTGGGGACTAGAAAATAGCGGGAGTAGAATCCCTGCCCCTTTTGATCTAGAGGAACTTCCTCTATGGCGTTCAGAAGGAGGAGGGATTGAACCTCTTGAAGAAGGAGGGAAGACTGAGGTGTGTTCAAAGCAGCCACAGGATTACCTTTAAAATCTTATTACTTATCTTTAAAACATTAGCCTCTAATGAACCACTTTTTATTTCACGATCTCTAATCCCATATAACTCCCAATGCTCTCTTCGATCTTCCGACCAAAATATGCTTTCAGTACCTTCCTTGAAAATCATAGGTACAAGGAGATCAGACATGTTTACAGTCATGGGACCACAATGGTGGAACACCCTCCCTCAATATATTCGATCTGAAAAAGATATTGTAACTTTTAAAATCTTACTTATTTAGGGATGCTTTTAATACTTAAAACTTTTTTAAAAACTTTAAAATCTTATTTAAAGTTTTGGACATTTTTAATACTTTTAGGATGTTTCGAACTGTGCTTTGGATTTTAGCCTCTTACCTCTTGGCCTACCCTTTCTACCAAATATAAGATTGTAAACTTTAATCCTTCCCTACCCTTTCATGTTTGTTTTTATGTTATTATTTTTGTTAATTGATAGTTTCTTTGTATTAATCTCTATATGGACTCTGTACATCGCCTAGCAATTTTAATAGGCGATTCATCAAATGAATAAATAAACTTGAAACTTGAAACTTGGCAGACTTTGGGTAGGAAGAGTCTGAAAGTTGAGAGAGTAGCCGTGGCAGATGATGTTGAGGACCCACTGATCCAAGGTGATGATTTCCCAACGGCTTATGTAAAAAGCAAGGCATCCTCCTATGGGTCGAGGAAGATGGGCAGATGATACAACACTGGCTATGCCCTGGAGAACCAAGTCAAAAGGGTTGGGTAGATTTTTGTGTAGGAGGAGGCTTCACCTGTTGTTGTTGTGCTGGCCTAGGGGTTTGCCTTTGTTGTTGTCGTTGACGCCTAGGCTGTTGAGGAGCCGGTGGCAAAGGACGAGCCACATAGCGGCATTGGTAGGCCGATTGCTGCCGAAAAGGCTGAGCTGGTGGGGTCTTCTTTTTTGTTTTGAGGAGAGTATCCCACCTAGTCTCATGGGCAGAGAGCTTTTGGGTAGTGGAGTCCATGGATTCTCCAAAGAGCTCATCACCAAGGCAAGGCGCATTAGCCAGTTGATCTTGATGGTTGACATCAAGTTCTGAGACCCTGAGCCATGCCAGACGACGCATGGCCACCGACATGGCCGTGGCTCGAGAGGTCAGCTCAAATGTGTCGTAGATCGACCGGACCATGAATTTGCGAAGCTGTAGAAGAGATGAAGAAGTTTGGCGAAAGGCAGATCTCTTGCGGTCAGGGAGGTACTTCTCAAAACCAGTCAGATTTTGTATAAGATGCTTGAGATAGAACGAGAAATGAAAAGCATAATTCCCTGACCTGTTAGCCAACATCGCATTCTGGTACAACCTCTTGCCAAATTTATCCATGGCCTTACCTTCTCTGCCAGGAGGGACTGAGGCGTACACACTAGCTCCCGTGGATTTCTTTAAAGTGGATTCCACCAAGAGAGACTCATGTGGAAGTTGTGGTTTGTCAAAGCCAGGAATGGGGATGACTTTGTATAAGGAGTCCAATTTACGAGGGGCTCCTGGGATGGTTAAAGGCGTCTCCAGATTCTTGTAAAAAGTCTCTCTCAAGATATCATGGAGAGGCAATTTCAGAAATTCCCTTGGAGGCTGATCAAAATCCAGTGCATCAAGAAACGCTTTGGATTTTTTGGACTCAGCCTCTAAGGGAATAGAGAGAGAGTCACACATCTCTTTCAGAAATGAGGTGAAAGAGGTTGCATCTGGTTTAGAGGATGGATCTAAAGTAGAAGGATCCTCGTCACCAGATGAACATTCCCCCTCAGAGAGAAGAGGCTCTTCGGAGTCACCCCACAGATCAGGATCTCTAACTTGGAAGCTGCGGTCTCGGGACTCCGGTGTGGAGGGTTCCAGGTGTCGAGTTTGTGTGTCGACTTACCCGACCTCTGGGAAACGGTACCGGGAGATGTTAAGGTCTGTGTCGGTGCCGATGTAAAGACCGCGGTTCCGGTGCTAAGATCGGCATGGATACCGATGAAGCAGAATGTACCGGTACCGACAAAGTGGATGTCGATAAAAGGGGCTGTTCCACTGTCGGTACCGGTGGCTCAGACCGGACCGGGACTGGAAGGCTCGGTTTCAAAAGTGCGGGAAGGAGCTGTTGTAACTGCTCCTTGAGTTGCACCTGCAGGACGGCAGCAATTCGCTCGTCCAGCGAAGGCACCGGTACCGCTTTTTTCTTCTGCGGTACCTGCGGTGCCGCTCGACGCTCCGAAGAGGAGGAACCCGAGGTCGATGGGCTCATCTCAATCGGTGCGGAGCGTTTCTGCGGGCGCCTCAAGGTCGGCAGGACTGGGCTCGCTGCTACTGAGACCGGAGGACGCTCCAGCGGGGAAGGCTTCTTAGCCGGCTTACCTGTAGGGTGCGACGCCGGCGCGGTGTCGACGAGGTGGGTGCCGACTGAGAAGGGGCCGATGTCGGTGCCGGTGCCGCAGGATCAGACATATCGGCACCAAATAATAACCGTTGCTGGATCTGACGGTTTTTTAAAGTTCTCTTTTTTAAAGTGGCACAGCGGGTGCAGGTGGAGGCCTGATGGTCAGGACCCAGGCACTGTAAGCACCAGTTGTGCGGGTCGGTGAGAGAAATGGGCCTCGCACACCGCTGGCACTTCTTAAACCCGGGTTGGGGGGCATGAACGTGAAAACGGCTTCTGCCAAATCGAAGACCGAGGCCTCGATGGTGGCAACAGGCCCCGCCGGGGCGAAACTGAAAGAAATAAAAAAACAAAGGGTTTTGTTTTTTTTGTAAATAATGAAAAAAAGAAAGAAAATGAAGGAAATATTATTTCCTCAAGGGTTTACGCGAGCGGGAAGGCGATACCGAAAAAATCTTTCAACAGCCGTTGAAAGAGATGCGTCTTCTTAGCTCCGCGGAAACTAAGAAACTGGGGACCGCGTGCCTCTGTCGGGCGGGAAGGCACTCGCGCGTGCGCGGTGCGGCCTACTAGAACTTTCCAAGTTCTTAGAGTGCAATCACTCTAAAATTGTCCGTACCGGGGCTCCGTCGGTGCCGTCACCCATCAGTCAAGAATATGCTGCCTGCTTGTCCTGGGATAATAGGGGTTTCAGCTCCTTATCCCATAAAGCAACCTGATATGACAGCATTACATTACATTACATTAGTGACTTTTATTCTGCCATTACTTTGCAGTTCAAGGCGGATTAATAAGAGGTTATCTGGACATTTCCAGAAGAGTTACAGAGTTGAGCGGGTTACTTCGGGGGATTGAGATGCTTCCTGTGGTGTTAGTTTGTCTTGATGGTTTTGTAGTTTGGTGTCATGAGTAGATTGGATAGTTGGTGGTCTAGTTTCGCTGCCTGCCTGGCCAGTAGGCCATCGTACATTTTTTTTGCGTTTGACGCTCCTTCTTGGGGGGGGGTGCATGAATGGTGTCTGGGTTCTCCTTTGCCTGGTTGTGGTAGTTTGGATAAGGCGGTTGTTCAAGTAAGCTGGGCTGTCTCCATTCATGGCTTTAAATAGTAGACAGTAAAATTTGAATAGTATTCTTGCTTGTATTGGGAGCCAGTGTGAGTCGAGGTATGCGGCGGTGATGTGGTCATATTTCTTCAGCAAGTAGATCAGTCTCAGGGCTGTGTTTTGTACTGTTTGTACTTGTTTTATCATGACAGCATCTGTCTATCATCACTCCAACCCAGGCAATGTGCCTAAGGCCCCACCCACAGGAGGGGCCTAAAGCAACTGGGCCAATTCCGGTTGGCCCAGGCGCCTAAGGCCCCTGCTGTGGGAGGACGGGCTAGAAATCCGACTACATAAATAAATAGAGCACAAAGCACTACTGCTTACCCTGAACTTGAACAGAGGCTTTAGTTTTTGAGACTTCTGTTTCGCATTTGTATTCCCCCGAGTCTTTTGTTGTGGTACTAAGGATTGTTAGCAAGGCCTGAGTTCCTTCCTGGCGGATGTCGTAATTCTTGCCCTTCCGAATGGCCTTGCCGTCTTTGTACCACTTCACACTTGAGTCTGGTTTTGAAATGTCACAGCTCAGGGTCAGAGATTCTCCTGCTGATACTGTTTTATCCTCTAGCTCCTTTGTAATCACTGCTGGTTTTTCTAAATAAAAAAAAAAAAATAAGAGAATCACTCTTAATCCATACTGTTTCTGTATTTCACGTTTTATATATATCACTAATTGCTTCCCTGTAGCAGGGGTTCTTCGTAGACAGCAGAATAAATCAGAAAAAACCTTGACATTTTTTTTCAGAGTATGCACGGGAGTAACCACATAACCCCCCCTTGGTCAGTATTTAGCTGAGTAGTGGTCAAATTCTCAAGAACAGCAAGTAGGTCAGTGTGTCCGATTGATTCTACTGTCCACGGAGAGCTCCCATTGCAAGTAAGCAACTTTGCTTTCTCTTTAGACAAGCAGGATAAATCAGCCACACGGCCGAGAGTTCCTGCACCCGCACCTGTTTCACTTTCTAAGCAGAAACCCAGTTATTTAGCTTACCTATAGTAGAGTTGAGATTTAGTTATATAAATTCTTCAGTACAGTCTAACTAAAACTACTGTCCGCCCTGGACACTGTGTCTAACTAGTGGTGGCAGGTATAGATGCAAATTGAAGACCATGTTGTGCTTTCACATATGCCCTCAATGGCAGGAGGAGAGTGTGGCTTTTATCAAGCTGCGTTAGGGTTTTTTTTTTTTTTTTTTAAATTGTGGGTCGCTATGGTAAAAGCTCCACCGCTCATAGGAATTCTATGAGCGTCAGAGCTTATAATGCCACGCAGTGGCGTAGCAAGGGTAGGAGGTGTCCAAGGAGGTGGCACCCTCTACCCGTGCCCTCCTCTCCTCCCTCTGCTCCTTTTGCGCCCCCACCACACTCGTGCCCTCCCTACCCCCGTACCTTTTAAAATCTTCGCCAGCACAAACAGCTTCTCCAGCCTGCTCACGCCGGCACTGGCTTTCCCTCTGATGTCAGTACCTGGTCACGTGACCAGGAAGTGATTTCAGAGGAGAGCCAGGCCGGCACAAGAACCAGTCCGGAGAAATTTCTCATGTTGGCAAAGATTTAAAGAAATACAGGGGGGGTGAGGAAGAAGGCTGTGAGCATGCATGGGGGGGGCGGAGAAGTGCTGGCTCCCTCACCAGGACGGCACCCAGTGCAGTCTGCCCTCCCCTCACTATGCCACTGTCACCACGGCCTGTGATAAGAAACCCTAACGCATCTTGATAAAAGGGGTCCTTAACGTTTTGAATATCACCAGAACTGTGACAAGTACTTCTTTATTTCAAATGAAAGACCCGACACTGTCAGTGTTTCAGCTCTTGGCCTGCCTCAGGGGTCTTTTTAATTGTCATGCACTATTTCTTTCATGGAATTGCTCGTCCTAATATCAGATTAAATGGTTTCCAGCGACAAATGTTTTGCGGTCTCTACTCAACCAGTGCCCTTTCATGATTTCATGATGAAAGGGCACTGAAGAGCACAAGTTTACAACAAGATCAACGCATGTAAAATCTATGATGAGTTTTCTAAAGCAGCCTTGTTGCGAAATGCGTCAAAACCCGTACGGCTGCCCGGCTCCAGCATAAGATAAGTTGTTGGGGTTTTTTTTAAAAATCTTGATAAATGCTAGCGTTTTGCTTATAATATGAAGCTACAAAAAGTGCTGTGATTCAAAAAAGAGAAATGGACAGGTGGGGCTGGTGCCTAAAGTCTGGTCTCTTTAAAACACTTTTTTTCTGAGCACTCATGAAGATTATTGCAATAAAAGATGAAAATGGAGAAACACATACTAAAATGGAAAATATTTCAAAACAATTTCTAAATTTTTATAAAGACTTATATTCTTCTGAGCCTTAGGTGATAAGGAAAAAGATGGTTTAGAATTTTTAAATTTAATTGTTGGACCAAAGGTTCCTGAACATATAAAAAGAAGCTTAGAAGAGCCTATATCACTAAAAGAATTAGAAACAGCATTGAAGTCTCTTAGAGTTGGATCCGCTCCAGGTGGTGATGGTTTTACAGTAGAATTTTATAAATCATTTCAAAGTACCATTTTATTAAGTACCTATTTATTAAAAGTACCTATTTATTAAATTTATATCAATTTCAACTGAATAAAGGTTGCATTACAGGTACTATGGCAGAATGATTAACAATTGTTTTGCCAATGCCAAACAAAGATCCCACTTTGGTTTCAAACTACAGGCCTATCTCATTAATTAATGTGGATGGAAAACTTTTTAGAAGATGATGCAATGTATATAACTCTTTGACAATCAAGGACTGTTTATTTTGTTACCTAGTATTATCTTTTCCTTGGTGATTAGTAATTCACTTCCCCAGTGAGCATTGGTTTCACCTAATTTTCAGCACTATTTTCTGAATTTGGGTCAAAGCATGTAGTATGGCAGTGAATAATTAATGGTAAACACAGCACATAAGGTATGTATATGATGTCACTTTCTCCCCTGTAATGTATCCATGTCTATTAATGGAGTTAAAGGGTTCCGGGGAATTAGATAATACAAGACTCTGGCTTGGTGATAGCATGATATATATAAGAACAAACAAAAAGAAACCAACAGAAACTGCAGTAAAAAAAAATAACAGCGCAAAACCAAAACAAAACTGCAGAAAATGTACAAGGTGCAGGAATTTTTATCAAACAAAAATATAAAAATCAATAAAACAATAATAAAAAATCCAGTCATTAGTTCTTGATATAGGACAAACCGGACCTGACACGGTCCGTGTTTCGAAAAACACTTCTTCCCCAGGATAAAAATAAATTGACAAAAAGTCTAGAAGCACAGGCAGTCAGAAAACTCCTGTAAAAAAAATGCTGCTCAGTGAGACGCATATTATTGTACTGAATGAACTACCTGGACCCTGAGGAAGAAGTGGTTTTTTTTTTTCAAAACACGGACCATGTCGCATCCGTTATGTCCTATATCAAGAACTAATGTCTGGATTTTTATTATTGTTATTATTGTCTTTATTGATTTTTATATTTTTGCTTGAATAAAAATTCCTATATTTATAAGATACAATGATAAGATGTTCAATTGTTCTAATTAATAGTGTTTATTATGAATTCTGTACACTTGATGAAAGTTTTAAAATGAATAAAGAATTAAAAAAAAAAAAAAAAAGAATAAAAATTCCTGCACCTTTTACATTTTCTGCAGTTTTATTTTGGTTCTTATGATATATATAAGACACAAACCCCCTCATTTACAAAGGTGTGCTAAGCTTTTTAGCGTGTGCTAAATATTAGCGTGCGCTAAACACGCGCAAAACACTAATGCATAGATATTATCCTATGGATGCGTTAGCGGTAAGCGCATGCGTTGATTTGGTGTGCGCTCAATCCGCACTAAAACGCTTAGCACGCCTTTGTAAAAGAGGGCCATAATGTACCAAAACTGTCTTGTTGTTCTGTAGTACATTTGTTGATTAATGTTTCATTAAAAATAGTTAAAAAAAACCAAACTGCTAAGTGGCAAATAACCTTTTACTATTAGCGATGCCTTGGAGTTTAGGTTGCGTGCAGTGAAGACTACTTCTCCAGAATCAATTGCCACCACTTCCTTAATGTTGAGAGTATATTTTCGGCCCTTGTTAAAGATCTCAAATCGGCCACCGCTATCCACTTTTTGCCCGTTTACTGTCCAGTGGTAATCACCGATGCTTTCGTGGGACAGAATGCACTCAAAGGCACAGCTCTCCCCTTCTTTGGCCTCGGTGCTTTTCAGGCGCTTTGTGATACCAATATTCAGCTCTACAAAACAGAAAAGCAAACAATATGTTTCTTTAAGATGTGATCTACCTCTCCTGCATTTTACTGACCTATGCGGTTTACAAAGAATCAAACTAAAATGAAATTAGGTACTTGAGAAAAAACTACCCTGTCGGTCCCAAAGGCTCACAATCTAGCTACAGTACCTGATAAACTAAAAATATGTAATAACATATAATACATTTCCAAGATCAAAAATCAAAGAAATAGAAAGAATGAAAGAAGATAAAAAATCTATATATATAAAATCGGAGGTATGTATGTGTGTATGTACCGTATTTGCCGGCGTATAAGACGACTGGGCGTATAAGACGACCCCCCAACTTTTAAAGTTAAAATATAGAGTTTGTTATATACTCGCCATATAAGACTACCCCTTCTTCCGCACACCTTCTGCACAACAAATAAAACTTAAAAGAACATCAGTCCTGCATCTGGCCCTCTCCCTTCTACCTGCACCTGGCAACACCCCCCTGCTCCGCGGCTCTCTTCAGCAACTCGTCAGCAGCGGTGATCAAGACAAGCTGCCGACATCGAGGCCTTCCCTCTACGAGTCCCGTCTTTGTGGAAAAAGGAAGTTGAAACAAGCGGGACTCGCAGAGGGTAAGCCCCGACGTCAGAAGCTTATGTCGATCGCTGCTGCTGAGTTGCCGAAGAGAGCCGCGGAGCAGGGGGTGTGGCCGGAAGCAGGTAGAAGGGAGAGGGAGATAGGAAGGCTGTAGATCTCCGGAGCATGACACCGACCCCGGCCAGGATGATTTCTTTTTCAGGCGTGCAGCTTACAAGTCCGGCGTCGCGGCGGGAAATAGCCATGCTGAGCAGTGAGCTCAGCACGTACACAGATGAAAGCCTTGCTTGCTGATTGGTCCGGCGGCACGGCGGGGCGGGGCCGCCGGACCAATCAGCAAGCAAGGCTTTCATCTGTGTACGTGCTGAGCTCACTGCTCAGCATGGCTATTTCCTGCCGCGACGCCGGACTTGTAAGCTGCACGCCTGCATCGCCAGAATTTAGGTAGGCTGTTTTCATCCCCGTGGGAGTCCCGTGGGTCAGGGGGGCATCCCCGTGGGAGTCCCGTGGGCCAGGGGGCGTCCCCGTGGGAGTCCCATGGGCCAGGGGGGGAACCCGCGGGATCCCCGCGATCCCCGTTCAGACCTCTAATGTAAACAGTACCCGGCGTATAAGACGACCCCCGACTTTGGGGAGGATTTTAAGGTACTGAAAAGTCGTCTTATACGCCGGCAAATACGGTATGTGTGTGTGTGTGTATGTGCCGCGATCACGCAAAAACGGCTTGACCGATTTGAACGAAACTTGGTATGCAGATCCCTCACTACCTGGGATGATATGTTCTGGGGGTCTCGCGGCCCACCTGCACACGTGGGCGGAGCTACAAACATAAAATCAGATTTCACCCATTCATGTCAATGGAAAAAATGTAAAAAGCTGCCATTCTCACAGTAATTAAAAAACGGCTTGACCGATTTGAACGAAACTTGGTATGCAGATCCCTCACTACCTGGGGTGATATGTTCTGGGGGTCTCGCGGCCCACAACTCTATGTTGCTTATATGTTCTTGCTCCTGGAGGTGAAACTAAAAATGTTGTTTATAATCACGTTTTGCGTTAGTTGTATTGTATTCATTTTGTCAAATATTTCACATTATAATTTGAATATATGTGTGTGTGTGTATGTATGTATGTTCCCTTAAAGCTACTCATAAATTGGCCACTTGTCATATAATGATAATCCAGCCACTATAAATGTCCATAGAATCAGTATTCAACTGAATGGTCTGGATTCAATAATATTAATGGTAATTGTATGATATTGAAAAGGACGCCTCAGCCCCACCACTCCACCGCAAAAAAGTCGCTCAAATCGCGGGAAGCATAGTGTGGTGCTTCATCATTGGCTGTCACTTCACACTTGTTATTAACTCAATACTTTTTATTTGTTTTTCTATAGTAAAACTATGGGTAGTACATAGTACTACTATAGTAAAACTATAGAAAAACAAATAAAAAGTATTGAGTTAATAACAAGTGTGAAGTGACAGCCAATGATGAAGCACCACACTATGCTTCCCGCGATTTGAGCGACTTTTTTGCGGTGGAGTGGTGGGGCTGAGGCGTCCTTTTCAATATCATACAATTACCATTAATATTATTGAATCCAGACCATTCTGTATGTATGTTCCAGCATAACTCTTCAATGCATGGACAGATTTCAACCAAACTTGACATACACATTACTTACTATCTGAGGACAAACACTGTGGGGGTGGGAAGGGGGGGATATGTAAAAATGATTGAAAATGACAGATTTTAGTATCTACCCCATAGTGTTTTCAGGCTCACAGATGAATACTCAGCATAACTCTGAAACGCATGGAGAGATTTCAACCAAACTTGGTACACATATGACTTACTATCTGGGGAAAAATATTGTGCAGGTGGGACGGGATAAAATACTGTGGGGGTGGGAAGAGGGTGATATGTTAAAATTATCAAAAGCGACAGATATTAATGTCCAACCCATAGTTTTCGGGCTCGCAGAGATGAATACCGACACTCCCGATGCCGTTTAAGTCTAAGTTCAGCCCCATAGAGAGGGACATTCCTTTGTGACATGTGGAGGGTAGGGGGTTGGGACACGTTGGGGGGGGTAACGTGGGGGGTGGGACATGTGGGACATGTGGGACATAGGGGGGTGGGACATGTAGGGGGTTGGACATTTTGGGATAAATAAATATCCGGGCAACGCCGGGTTATCAGCTAGTTAAAAATAAAATAAAACAAATTTTAAAGATAGAAAAGTCTCTGAAGCGGTCATATTTTAGTGCAGGTCTTAATACAATTCCCGGCACAGCCCACTTCACAGATCCGTCACTGGCAGAGCTTGAGAGCATCAAAGAAATGAACATTTCTAAAACGTATCCACTAAAACTGTTATATGAAATATATAAATCCAAATCAACACGAATCAGTACACATTAAGGCAGATTGCGGTCCCCATTCCATTATTCAATTTGGGAGAGCCATTTGAAAAAAAATGTGCTTTTAGATGTCTCTTAAAATTTTGAAATGATTCTTCAATATAGTTACTCTGGCAATTAAGGATAAGAAAGCCCTATTTACACCATCTTCACATATGTCGATTTTTGGCGTTGTGCAAGTCAAATTATTTGGGGGGTAAAAAAAAGCCTCTCCCTTTCATTCTATAATATGTTATAGAGGAGGCACTAGGAAGACCCACCTGACATTCAATGCAAGTTATGTGTGTGCCAGTGGATGGGAACACGATTCAAGTATGCCTGCATTTTCAGTGCTTATACCAATAAAATTGGTCCTTTTAACTCACTAAGGGGCAAGATTTTATCCCTAGAAGAAAGGGTTGGCAATAAGAAAGGGACAAAAGTGGATCCAATACTTTTACGTCATGCATTTAAAATCAAGCCTTCAAAGTAGAAGATATAACTTTCAACAGACAGGCAGTGGCCACCAGACAGATATATTTATTTAGAGATGCTAGATGAAATGTTTGGCGCTTAGGAATATGCAAATAAAGAGACCCTTTTACTAAAGCTTTTCTTAGGTCAGTCAATCTGCATCTTGCCTTTGGGGAACTGACGGAGGAAACAGACAAGAACTTTTGGTCAATAAATAGACATTCTTACGTGAAAACAAAGAATCTGTAAATACCGTAATTCAGAGAAGAATTTTATCTGTGTATTTATTAAAAATTATTTACTGCGTTTTTGAAGAAATTCACTTAAGGTGCTGCACAACAAGTGTAAGATACCTATGTCCATCCTATCATGCTCTCTGTAAGAAGCTCCATAACCCCTATCTGTCCTAGTTCTGCCTGGCCTAATTACACTGTAAGCTCTTCTGAGCAGGGACCGTCTATTACATGTTGAATTACAGTGCTGTGTATGGCTTTCAACACTATAGAAATGATAAATAGCAGTAGTAGTAGTAACTGACACATGTAATTTATAATGACAGCTTAATCATAATCAAAATGCTCTAATATCAACATACATGCAAATTTGGATTGGCAGCATTTCTTAAATGCTGACCACTGCTGGCTAATGTAGACCCAGATATTCAGTTCTGGGCCATATCTAGGCATAGCACTGAAGTGACACCCAGAAGTTATATAGCAATGATAATGCGCAAAGTTAACTGGGCAAAGTTAAGATTGCTTTTTCTGTGGTCCAATTTGCTCAGTTGGCTAAGCAGTTATGAACACTTCATACTGCCAATGCCTCTGTAACTTTTGGATTTGTCCCTGGACTGACCCAAGACTGCCCTGGCACTACAAACTGGTGTCACTGAGATCAAGAAGAGTCAATATTCAGCAGAACTGTTCAGCGACATGCCAGTTATCAGTTCCCAGTCCACTCGGTGTGATTTAAGGAAGCAGGAACTTGGAGCATAAGAACAGCGTTACTGAGTCAGACCCATGGTCCGTCTATTCCAGTATCCTGTTTCCACAGTGGCCAATCCAGGTCATATGTACCTGGCAGAAACTCAACTAGCAGCAACATTCCATGCTACCAGTTCCAGGGCAAGAGGTGGCTTCCCCCATGTCTTTCTCAATAGCAAACTATAGACTTTTCCTCCAGAAACTTCCTCAAATTTTTTTTAACCCCAGCTACACTAACTGCTATTACTATATCCTCCAGACAACAATTTTCAGAGCTTAACTAGTTCCAGAGCTTTCATTGAGTGACAAAATATTTCCTCCTGTTTATTTTAAAGGTAATTTCATGTAACTTCATTGAGTGTCACTTAGTCTTCATAATTGTTTTAAGAGAGTGTGGCATAGTGGTTAGAGCTACAACCTCAGCACCCTGAGGTTATGGGTTCAAACCCTGTGCTGCTCCTTGTAACCCTGGACAAGTCACTTAATCCTCTACTGCCCCAGGTACATGCTTAAGTACCTGATTTATAACCCGTTCTGAGCTCCTATGGGAGGACAGATAAAAAGTCAATTCACGTTTACCCGTTCTACACCAGTCATATCCTCTTCAGCTGTCTCCTTTCCAAGCTGAAGAGCCCTAAGCTCTTTAGCCTTTCCTCATATGAGAGGAATTCCATCCCTTTTATCATTTTGGTCATTCTTCTTTGAACCCTTTCTAATTCTGATATCTTTTTTCAGGTACAACGACTAGAATTTAACACAATACTCAAGGTGAGGTCACACCATGGAGCAATACAGAGGCATTATATTCTTGGTCTTATTTACCCATCCCTTCTCTTGCTCGCTTAAACCAACCTGAATATTGACCCTATAATGCACAATTAAAACTGCAAAATAAACTTAGGCCCTCTTTTACGAAGGTGCGCTAGCGTTTTTAGTGCACGCACTGGATTAACGCGCGCTAGCCGAAAAACTACTGCCTGCTCAAGATGAGGCGGTAGCGGCAGCGCGCGCAGCATTTTAGCGCGCGTTAAGGCCCTAACGCGCCTTCGTAAAAGAAGCTCTAAATCTAAAGGGTAATATTTATGCCATTTCACCAACTATAAAAATTTTGGGAATCAACTTTGATCGCCAACTATCATTTGATTCTCATATTACCACTCTGATTTTAAAAATCTCATTTCCTTTTACGGAAATTAAGAACGGTAAAGTCCTATTTTGGTTTTGCAGCGTTTGACTGATGGTACAGTCTCTTGTTTTGAGTTCGTTGGACTATTGTAATATTCTTTATCTTTTGATTTCTAAGCGAAATGTAAAAAGGATGCAGATCATTCAGAATACTGCAATACGGTTGATTTTTGGATTGAAACGGACAGATCACGTCTCGCAGTATTATTATAAATTGCATTGGTTGATAGTTGAGGCCAGAGTGATTTTTAAGCTAGGCTGCTTATGTTTTAAGGTTTTGAAAGGATTGCTGCCTAGTTATCTTTCTGATGCTTTCAAATTTGTTGATAAAATGCTGGCCTACATTTAAGGTGCCTGTTTTAAAAAACCAGCCGTGATTGACACACAATCAGCAGTCATTTTTAGTTGGCCATTGATACTGGCACCGATTATAGAATCCGGGCCTAAATGAACAAATAAAATTAAATAAATGGGTTCATAGACAAAACCGCTGAAGACAAAGAGTGTTTTTAGGGGTAAAGATGGGGGGTTTTGTTGGGGAACCCCCCCCACTTTACTTAATACAGATCGCGGTGGAGTTGTGGGGGGTTTGGGGGGTTGTAACCGCCCTCATTATACTGGAAACTTAACAGTTTCCCTGTTTTTTAGGGAAAAAGTGAAGCTTTCAGTAAAATGTGGGGGGGTTACAACCCCACAACGCCCCCACAACGCGGCGCGATCTGTATAAAGTAAAGTGGGGTGTTCCCCCCCACACCCCCCGTCAGAGCCCTTTAAAACAGTCATTTTCTTTGGCGCGTGCTTCCGCGTTGCGCTCAGTTGTCTGCGCGCGCCTTTGTCCTGGCGCGCTTTTGACCTGACACCAAATAAATGTGTACCATGCCACGCCAAGCCTTCAAAATCACTCTGGCTTTGTTTTCCTGTTTATCTACCTTGAACGTGAACTCTTGATTTGGCAACATCAGTACCAATATCACAGGTGTACACTCCAGCATCGTCCTTATTTAGGTCATGGATGACTAAACACAGAGACTTCCCAGCCTGCCTCTGCTCATATTTGTCGCTCGCAGTGAGCAAAACATCATCCTTCCTCCACACTGGCGTAACCTTAGGTTTCGAGACTTCGCATGCCAGAGAAATCACTCCTCTCTCCTCACCCACAATGTCATCCAGGGACTTCAGGAATACTACAGGCTTTACTGAAGAACGGGGAAAAGAGAAACAAAGAAAAAAAAAGAATTCATCAGGGAACATCACACAGCAATGTTTCTTTAGCTTACGTCATTTAAACACTACTGGATTGGAAGTTGCCAAGTTCCATTTCTATTGCTTGATCAATCAGGTTATAGCTTCCTTTCAGCGTATTACTGGTGATTTACCGTACTTTGATTTGATAGGTTCATTCACGACACTAGGAAGGAGAAATTAGGTTCTTACCTGCTAATTTACTTTCTTTTAGCTTCTCCAGACCAGTAGAGGTTAACTTTACGAATGGGTATATATCTAATCATGACCAGCAGGTGGAGACTGAAAACAAAACTTTGGGACAGTATATCCTAGCCCCTCCTCTCTATTTCCCTCAGTCTGCCGAATAGCCAAGCAGAACCAAGAACTGGAAAACAACAGAGAGAAAAAACAATACTCCGAAAGGAGTAACAAATAACATACCCAAAATGCTGTTGGAAAATGCAGAGGAGAAATTCCCGAAGGAAGAATGTCCCCACAGCTCGCCAGCTAAGCCAGCCGAGCCACAGCCGCTGTTCTTCAATTCTCCCCGGCCCTAGAAAAATACTAGAACCCGCAGCAAAAACCAAAAACTGCCCGCGCAACAGCCCCAACAACAACAACAACAACAGACAGGGTGGGGACCTCTACTGGTCTGGAGAAGCTAAAAGAAAGTAAATTAGCAGGTAAGAACCTAATTTCTCCTTCTTTAGCACTCTCCAGACCAGTAGAGGTTAACTTTACGAATGGGACGTACCAAAGCAGTCCCTCTCACGGGCGGGACCCCCGAAGGGCCGAAACCAGTACACGCTCACCGAATACCGCATCCCGACGCGCCTGCACATCAACCCGATAATGACGAACAAAGGAATGCAAGGAGGACCAAACCGCAGCCTTACAAATATCCACTGGAGGCACGAGCGATGACTCAGCCCAAGAAGCCGCCTGACCCCGAGTGGAATGAGCCTTGAGAAACTCCGGAACAGGCTGCTGTTTCAGAAGATAAGCGGAAGCAATCGTCTCCTTGATCCAGCGCGCAATAGTAGCCTTAGAAGCGCCAGCTCCCCGACGAGGACCCGCCAGGAGGACAAAGAGATGATCGGACTTCCGGAATTCCTGGGTCCGCTGCACATAAGAGCGAAGGACCCGACCGACATCCAACTTGCGCAGCTGCCGTTGCTCAGAAGAGCCCTCCCGACCACCCAAGACCGGGAGAACCACCGATTGATTGACATGAAAAGGAGAAACAACCTTAGGCAGAAAGGAAGGAACAGGCCGCAAGACGACCCGCTCCCTAGAAAACTCCAAGAAGGGAGCCCTACAAGAGAAAGCCTGCAGCTCAGAAACACGCCTAGCAGAAGTAATGGCCACCAAAAAGACCGCCTTCAAAGTAAGGTCCTTCAAAGAACAGAAGTCCAAGGGCTCGAAAGGCGGACGCACCAAAACAGAGAGAACCAGATTAAGATCCCAAGAGGGAACCGAGGGCCGTAGGGGAGGCCTAAGCAACTTGGCCGCCCGCAAAAACCGAATCACATCAGGAAGAGCCGATAAATGCTGACCTGACACCAACCCTCGAAAAGCCGACAGGGCCGCAAGATGAACCCGGAGAGAAGACCAAGCCAGGCCTCTATCCAGGCCATCCTGCAAGAACTCCAGAATGTTAGGCAGAGAAGCGCGAAAAGAGGTCACTCCCCGCGCCCGACACCATTCCTCAAAGAGACGCCAAACCCGCACATAAGCCCAAGAGGTAGAAAGCCTCCGGGACCCCAACAGTGTAGAGATCACCTTGTCTGAATATCCCTTCTTGCTAAGGCGACCCCTTTCAAGAGCCACGCCGTAAGACAGAAGGGAGACGGGTCGAACATGGGAATGGGACCCTGCATAAGAAGGTCGTCCGAGAGAGGCAGAGGAAGAGGATCCGCTACCAGGTGCCTCACCAAATCCGCATACCATGGACGGCGAGGCCAATCCGGCGCCACCAGCACCACCAAACCCGGATGGTGAACAATGCGAAGAAGCACTCTGCCCACCAGCGGCCAAGGAGGGAACACATACAACAGCCCCTCCGTTGGCCACTGCTGGACCAGAGCATCCAGACCCTCGGCAGACCGTCCCTGCGACGACTGAAGAAGCGGGGCACTTTGGCGTTGCCACCCGTGGCCATCAGGTCCATCAGGGGCTGCCCCCAAGCCTGCACTATCAACTGAAACGCCTCGGCGCCGAGACACCACTCTCCTGGATCTAGGAAGTGACGACTGAGGAAGTCTGCCTGAACATTTTCTACTCCGGCTATATGAGAGGCCGAGAGGTCCAGCAGATGGGATTCCGCCCAAACCATGAGCAGAGCCGCCTCCTGCGCCACCTGAGTGCTCTTGGTGCCCCCCTGAAGATTGACATAAGCCACCGCCGTGGCATTGTCCGACAGCACTCTGACCGACTTGCCCAGCAACAGGGAGTGGAAAGCCAACAGCGCCAGACGGACCGCTCTGGTCTCCAACACGTTGATCGACCAGGCGGCCTCCTCCGCAGACCAGGTGCCCTGAGCTGAGTGACCCAAACATTGAGCCCCCCAACCCAGGAGACTCGCATCCGTCAGGAGTACCGTCCACTGCGGGAGATCCAGACCCACCCCCTGAACTAGGTGAGGGGTCTGGAGCCACCAACGCAGACTGCAGCGCGCCAAGCCTCGCAGGGGAACCGGAACATCCATCCCGTGCCTCTGGGGAGACCACCTCCGGAGCAGAGCATACTGGAGAGGACGCATGTGGGCCCGCGCCCACCTCACCACGTCCAGGGACGCCGCCATCGACCCCAAGACCTGGAGGAAATCTCGCGCCCGAGGACACCGGGACGCCAAAAGCAGGCGAATCTGAGATTGCAATTTGCTCACCCGGCCCTCTGGGAGGAAGACCTTCCCCAAGGAGGTGTCGAACAGCACCCCTAGGTACTCCAGACGCTGAGCCGGGACCAACCGACTCTTGGAAAGGTTGACCACCCAGCCCAGCGACCGGAGAAACTCCACCACCCGAGCAGTAACCCGGGAGCTTTCCTGCAACGACTTCGCCCGAATTAACCAGTCGTCCAGGTAGGGGTGTACCAGGATGCCCTCCGACCGCAAGGCTGCCGCGACGACCACCATCACCTTGGTGAACGTCCGAGGAGCCGTGGCCAGCCCAAAGGGAAGCGCACAGAACTGAAAGTGCCGACCCAAGATCGCAAAGCGCAGGAAACGCTGATGAGAGGCCCGAATGGGAACATGCAAGTAGGCCTCCGTCAGATCGAGAGAAGTGAGAAACTCCCCCGGCTGAACCGCCAGAATGACCGACCACAGAGTTTCCATACGGAAAGAGGGAATCTTGAGAGCCCTGTTGCCCCTTTCAAATCGAGGATGGGCCGAAAAGTCCCCTCCTTCTTGGGCACCACAAAGTAAATGGAGTACCTGCCCGTGCCCCACTCCGGAGGGGGCACCGGAACAACTGCCCTGAGATCTAGCAAGCGCTGAAGGGTCTGGCGAAAAGCCTGCGTCTTCCCCGGAGTCTGACATGGAGAAGCGAGGAAAAAATCCGGCAGAGAGCGGGCGAACTCCAGGGCATAACCGTCCCGCACCACCTCCAGGACCCACTGATCGGACGTGATCTCGGCCCATTTGGGGAAAAATTCGCGCAGCCGGGCCCCCACCGGAACCAAAGGGGGCGCCGGCAAGGTGTCATTGTGCAGGACGGGAAGCGGGGGAACCGGCGGAGGGATTCCCTGCCCCCCGACGGGCCCCCCGAAAGGGCTGCATGCGCTGGAAGAACCGACCCCGGGAAAATCCCGGAGACTGGAAAGAAGCAGCCCCACGCCCAGGGCGATATTTGCGAAAATCCCGCAAACGCCCCCGGGCCGCACCCCCCCGAGACGCCGGGCGGGCACGGTCCTCCGGCAGACGGGGAACTTTCGAGTCCGACAGAGTCTGAATCAACTTATCCAAGTCCTCTCCAAACAAAAACGACCCCCGAAAGGGAAATTTAGTAAGCTTAGCTTTGGACGCAGCATCCGCCGCCCAAGCGCGCAGCCACAACACACGCCTTGCGGCCACGCCAAAAGCCATAGACTTAGCCGAGATCCGCACCAAGTCATATAGAGCATCTGAGAGGAATGAGGCCGCCATCTCAATCTTCGCTACCTCCTGATCCACCAGAGACCAGTCGTCAGACTCTCGATCCAAAACCCGCTCCGCCCACCGAAACACGGCGCGAGCGACCAGTCCCCCACAAATAGCCGCCTGGACCCCAAAGGCAGAGACCTGAAAATTTTGCTTAAGGATGCTCTCCAATTTGCGCTCCTCAGGGTCCCGCAAGGCAGAACCGCCCTCAACAGGCACGGTATGCCGCTTGGAAATTGCCGAGACCACCGCATCCACGACTGGCGAAGCTAACGTAGCCCGATCCCCTTCAGGAATGGGATACAGGCGAGCCATGCTTCGCGCCAGCCGAAACGGCGTCTCTGGCGTTTTCCACTGCTCCAGAATAATATCCCGAATATCCTGATGCATAGGAAAAGAGCGGGAAACGGAACGGATCCCCCGTAACAGGGGGTCCCCCACACGCGGAGTCTCCGGCGGCGCGTCCTCAAAACGCAAAACCGAAGAAACCTGCTGAATAAGGTCAGGCAGCTCATCTTTCTGAAAAAGGCGCACCATGGACGCCTCGTCACTGGAGAACGGGAAATCCGACAACCCGCTGCCAGCTTCCGTCCCCTCCAGAGAGTCCTGGAACTCCTCAGAAGGGTCCAGGTCCTCCTCCAGACCGACCCGTTCCTCCGACCACAAATTCTCGTCCCACGACACCCGCGGACGCTTGGACAAGGGAGGCGGCGGAGGGGACGTCACGCCCGACGAAAGAGGCAAAGCCGCAGGGAGCGCGGAGGAAACCCCACCCCCCGAAACCCCCTGGGCGCAACCGGGACCCCCAGCCGCCTGAAAATAGGCTCTGCATAAAGAAAAGAAAAATTCAGGAGAAAAACCCCCCGAGGGTCCCAAGGGACTCCCTGCCACAGCAGGGGACCCAGCAGAACCTTGCCCCTGCATAGTCAAAACAGGGGGAAGGTCACCTGAGGTGGAAGACAAAATGGAGGGGCCAGACAGAGAAGATGGCGGTTTTCCCGCCAAAAAAGCTCCCTCCAAAGCCTGAAGCGGCTGAGAAACCTGAATAGTCTCAGCCGCTAAAGCAGGCAAGCCGGCATCAGCTGTCAAAAAATCAGCTGAGAGGGAATCCTCTAAAACCCGACCGTCGGCGGTTTGGGGAATCCCTCCGTGGGCGGACGGAGAAGACCGGGCTTCCCCACCGTTCCCTGCCGACTCGCGAGGCACCATCGGCGGGGAGCTCTGGGCACCTGCAGCCGCTGCCGACGGAGCTCCTCCACCGCACCGGCCTGAACACCGCTTGCACAGGCTGGCCGCGAGTGCCTCGCGTCTGGAGCACAATGAGCACTTTTTCCCTTTAGAAGTGCTCATTGCTCCATACGCGACCTAGCTGCAAAAAAGTGCCGGTTAGTTGAAAAAATGGAGAAATTAGGTTCTTACCTGCTAATTTACTTTCTTTTAGCTTCTCCAGACCAGTAGAGGTTAACTTTACGAATGGGTATATATCTAATCATGACCAGCAGGTGGAGACTGAAAACAAAACTTTGGGACAGTATATACTATCCTCCCTTCTCTATTTCCCTCAGTCTGCCGAATAGCCAAGCAGAACCAAGAACTGGAAAACAGGAAGAAAACAATACTCCGAACAGGAGTAACAAATAACATACCCAAATGCTGTTGGAAAATGCAGAGGAGAAATACCCGAAGGAAAATGTCCCCACAGCTCGCCAGCTAAGCCAGCCGAGCCACAGCCGCTGTTCTTTAATTCTCCCCGGCCCTAGAAAAATACTAGAACCCGCAGCAAAAAACAAAAACTGCCCGCGAAAACAGCCCCAACAACAACAACAACAACAGACAGGGTGGGGACCTCTACTGGTCTGGAGAAGCTAAAAGAAAGTAAATTAGCAGGTAAGAACCTAATTTCTCCTTCTTTAGCACTCTCCAGACCAGTAGAGGTTAACTTTACGAATGGGACGTACCAAAGCAGTCCCTCTCACGGGCGGGACCCCCGAAGGGCCGATACCAGAACACGCTCACCGAACACCGCGTCCCGACGCGCCTGAACATCTACCCGATAATGTCTAACAAAAGAATACAAGGAGGACCAAACCGCAGCCTTACAAATATCCACCGGAGGCACGAGCGACGACTCAGCCCAAGAAGCCGCCTGACCCCGAGTGGAATGAGCCTTGAGAAACTCCGGAACAGGCTGCTGTTTCAGAAGATAAGCGGAAGCAATCGTCTCCTTGATCCAGCGCGCAATAGTAGCCTTAGAAGCGCCAGCTCCCCGACGAGGACCAGCCAGGAGGACAAAGAGATGATCGGACTTCCGGAATTCCTGGGTCCGCTGCACATCAGAGCGAAGGACCCGACCGACATCCAACTTGCGCAGCTGCCGTTGCTCAGAAGAGCCCTCCCGACCACCCAAGACCGGGAGAACCACCGATTGATTGACATGAAAAGGAGAAACAACCTTCGGCAGAAAGGAAGGAACAGGCCGCAAGACGACCCGCTCCCTAGACAACTCCAAGAAGGGAGCCCTACAAGAGAAAGCCTGCAGCTCAGAAATACGCCTAGCAGAAGTAATGGCCACCAAAAAGACCGCCTTCAAAGTAAGGTCCTTCAAAGAACAGTCGTCCAAGGGCTCGAAAGGCGGGCGCACCAAAACAGAGAGAACCAGATTAAGATCCCAAGAGGGAACCGAGGGCCGTAGGGGAGGCCTAAGCAACTTGGCCGCCCGCAGAAACCGAATCACATCAGGAAGAGCCGATAAACGCTGACCTGACACCAACCCTCGAAAGGTCGACAGGGCCGCAAGATGAACCCGGAGAGAAGACCAAGCCAGGCCTCTATCCAGGCCATCCTGCAAGAACTCTAGAATGTTAGGCAGAGAAGCGCGAAAAGAGGTCACTTCCCGCGCCCGACACCATTCCTCAAAGAGACGCCAAACCCGCACATAAGCCCGAGAGGTAGAAAGCCTCCGGGACCCCAACAGTGTAGCGATCACCTTGTCTGAATATCCCTTCTTGCTAAGGCGACCCCTTTCAAGAGCCACGCCGTAAGACAGAAGAGAGACGGGTCGAACAAGGGAATGGGACCCTGCATCAGAAGGTCGTCCGAGAGAGGCAGAGGAAGAGGAACCGCCACCAGGTGCCTCACCAGATCCGCATACCACGGACGTCGAGGCCAATCCGGAGCCACCAGCACCACCAAACCCGGATGGTGAACAATGCGAAGAAGCACTCTGCCCACCAGCGGCCAAGGAGGGAACACATACAACAGCCCCTCCGTTGGCCACGGCTGGACCAGAGTATCCAGACCCTCGGCCAGCCCTTCCCTGCGACGACTGAAGAAGCGGGGCACTTTGGCGTTGCCACTCGTGGCCATCAGGTCCATCAGGGGCTGCCCCCAATCTTGCACTATCAACCGAAACGCTCCGGCGCCGAGAAACCACTCTCCTGGATCCAGGAAGTGACGACTGAGGAAGTCTGCCTGAACATTTTCTACCCCGGCTATATGAGAAGCCGAGAGGTCCAGAAGATGGGACTCCGCCCAAACCATGAGCCGAGCCGCCTCCTGCGCCACAGGAGTGCTCTTGGTGCCCCCCTGACGATTGACATAAGCCACCGCCGTGGCATTGTCCGACAGGACTCTGACCGACTTGCCCAGCAAAAGGGAGTGGAAAGCTAACAGCGCCAGCCTGACCGCTCTGGTCTCCAACTCGTTGATCGACCAGGAGGCCTCCTCCGCGGACCAGGTGCCCCGAGCTGAGTGGCCCATAAACTGAGCCCCCCAACCGAGGAGACTCGCATCCGTAAGGAGCACCGTCCACTGCGGGAGATCCAGACCCACCCCCTGAACCAGGTGAGGGGTCCGGAGCCACCAGCGCAGACTGCAGCGCGCCAAGCCTCGCAGGGGAACCGGAACATCCAAATCTTGCCTCCGGGGAGACCACCTCCGGAGCAGAGCATACTGAAGAGGACGCATGTGGGCCCGCGCCCACCTCACCACGTCCAGGGACGCCGCCATTGACCCCAGGACTTGGAGGAAATCTCGCGCCCGAGGACCCCGGGACGCCAAAAGCAGGCGAATCTGAGATTGCAATTTGCTCACCCGGGCCTCTGGAAGGAAGACCTTCCCCAAGGAGATGTCGAACATAACCCCAAGGCACTCCAGACGCTGAGCCGGGACCAACCGACTCTTGGAAAGGTTGACCACCCAGCCCAGCGACCGGAGAAACTCCACCACCCGAGCCGTAACCCGGGAGCTCTCCTGCAACGACTTTGCCCGAATCAACCAGTCGTCCAGGTAGGGGTGAACCAGGATGCCCACCGACCGCAAGGCTGCCGCGACGACCACCATTACCGTGGTGAACGTCCGAGGAGCCGTGGCCAGACCAAAGGGAAGCGCACAGAACTGAAAGTGCCTCCCCAAGATCGCAAAGCGAAGGAAGTGCTGATGAGAGGCCCGAATTGGAACCTGCAAGTAGGCCTCCGTCAGATCGAGAGACGTAAGAAACTCCCCCGGCTGAACCGCCAGAATGACCGACCGCAGCGTTTCCATGCGGAAAGACGGAATCTTGAGAGCTCTGTTGACCCCTTTCAAATCCAGGATGGGCCGAAAGGTCCCCTCCTTTATGGCCACCACAAAGTAAATGGAGTACCTGCCGGTGCCCCACTCCGTAGGGGACACCGGCACCACTGCCTCGAGATCTAGCAAACGCTGAAGGGTCTGACGAAAAGCCTGCGTCTTCCATGGAGTCTGACATGGAGAAGCGAGGAAAAGGTCCGGCAGAGAGCGGGTAAACTCCAGAGCGTAACCGTCCCGCACCACCTCAAGGACCCACTGATCGGACGCGATCTCGGCCCATTTGGGGAAAAATTTGCGCAGCCGGGCCCCCACTGGAACCAAAGGGGGCGCCGGCAAGGAGTCATTGCGCAGGACGGGAAGCGGGGGAACCGGCGGAGGGATTCCCTGCCCCCCGACGGGCCCCCCGAAAGGGCTGCATGCGCTGGAAGAACCGACCCCGGGAAAAACCCTGAGCCGGGAAAGAAGCAGCCCCACGCCCCGGGCGATACTTGCGAAATTCCCGCAAACGCCCCCGGGCAGCCCCACACCTAGACGCAGGGCGGGCACGGTCCTCAGGCAGACGGGGCACCTTCGAGTCCGTCAGAGTCTGAATCAACTCATCTAATTCCTCTCCAAACAAAAAGACCCCCTAAAGGGAACTTTAGTAAACTTAGCTTTGGACGCAGAATCCGCCGCCCAAGCGCGCAGCCACAAAATACGCCGCGCGGCCATGCCATAGACTTAGCCGAAATCCGCACCAAGTCATAAAGAGCATCTGAGAGGAACGAGGCAGCCATCGCAATCTTCGCTACCTCCTGATCCACTAGAGACCAGTCATCAGACTCCCGATCCAGGACACGCTCAGCCCACCGAAACACGGCGCGAGCGACTAGCTCCCCACAAACAGCCGCCTGGACCCCAAAGGCAGAGACATCAAAATCATACTTAAGAAGAGTCTCTAACGCACGCGCCTCCGAGACCCTAAGAGCAGAACCGTCCATAACAGGCACGGTATGCCGCTTAGGAAGTGCCGAGACCACCGCGTTCCCCATTGGCGAAATTAAGGTAGCCCTACCTCCCTCCGGGACGGGATACCCAAGAGCCAAGGCGCACACCAAACGAAACTGCGCCCATAGGCCACTGCGCCAACACAAAATCCCGCAAATCCTGACGCACAGGAAAAGAGCGGGAACCAGGACAGACCCCCTGAAGCAGAGGGGCCCCCATACGCGGGGTCTCCGGCGGCGCCACTGCAAAAATGCAGCACCAAGGAGACCTGCTACACAGGTCTAAAAGCTCATCCCTCTGAATAAAAAAGCGCACCACGGACGCATCTGCTCTGGAAGACGGGAAACCCGCCGCCCCGCTGCCAACAGGCGTCCCCTCTAGAGGATCCTGGAAGCCCGCCAAAGCAGCCAGGTCCTCAACCAGGCCAACACGCTCCTCCGCCCACCAATTCGCAATCCAAGCCCCCCCGCGGGCGCTTGGATGAGGGAGGAGGAAGAGGGGACGCCAAACGAAAAGAGGGAGGCAAAGCCATAGGGGGCGCGGAGGGAAACCCCCCCCGAAACCCCCCAGGCGCACGTGGGACCCCCAAAAGTCCGCACAAAGAAAGAAAATAAATTGGGGGCAAAAAACCCCTGGGGGTCCCCAGGGACTCCCTGCCCCAGCAGGGGTCCATGCTGAAACCTGCCCCTGTGTTCGCCATACAGGGGGAAGGTCACCTGAGGTTGCAGACAAAATGGAGGGGTCAGACAAAGAAAATGGCGAAGTTCCCGCCAAAAATGCTCCCTCCATGGCCTGTAGCGGCTGAGAAGACTGAACAGTCTCAGCCGCTAAGACAGGCAAGTCGGCATCAGCTGTCAAAAAATCAGCTGAGAGGGAATCCTTCGGGGAATCCCTCCGTGGGCGGTTGTGGAAGACCGGGCTTCCCCACTGCTCCAAGCCGACTCGCGAGGCACCATCGGCGGGGAGCTCTGGGCGCCTGCAGCCGCTGCCGATGGAGCTCCACCACCTCACCGACCCAAACCGCCGAGTTCAGGCCGGCCGCGAGTGCCTCGCGGCTGGACTAAAATTGTGGCCTACTCCCCCGGAGAAGGGCACAATTGCTCCAGACGCGACCTAGCTATAAAAAAGTGCTGGTTACATGAAAAAATACAGTAAAATACAGTTTTCTTAAAGGGAAACAACCCTTCAGACCAGCACTACCTCAGGATTTTTTTTTTTTTTTTTTTTTACAGAACAGACTCCACAGGCTCTCGAAGCAATATGCCTTGCTTGACTTAGGGGGCAAGGCTTACTGCTGAGGCTCCTCTAAAAAAATGTGGGGAGGTGGAGGAAGTGGGGGGAGGGACCCCGCTCGTGACCCGCCGGGTTTGACACCCCCGAGGTCGGACGGACCCCCAAACAGGGCCCGACCAAGCTCCGTCCGGCCAAAAACAGGGACAATAAACCCCTAAACAAATTCCAACAGCCCTACCAAGAGAGATGGGTACAGATCACTCAACACCTGCTGGAGACTGAAAGAAGACTGAGGGAAATAGAGAAGGGAGGATAGTATATACTGTCCCAAAGTTTTGTTTTCAGTCTCCACCTGCTGGTCATGATTAGATATATACCCATTCGTAAAGTTAACCTCTACTGGTCTGGAGAGTGCTAAAGAAACAGTAAAATACAGTTTTCTTAAAGGGATACAACCCTCCAGACCAGCACTACCTCAGGATTTTTTTTTTTTTTTTTTTACAGAACAGACTCCACAGGCTCTCAAAGCAATATGCCTTGCTTGATTTAGGGGGCAAGGCTTACTGCTGAGGCTCCTCTAAAAAAATGTGGGGAGGTGGAGGAAGTGGGGGGAGGGACCCCGCTCGTGACCCGCCGGGTTTGACACCCCCGAGGTCGGACGAACCCCCAAACAGAGTCCGCCCAAGCTCCGTCCGGCTAAAAACAGGGACAATAAACCCCCTAAACAAATTCCAACAGCCCTACCAAGGGAGATGGGTACAGATCACTCAACACCTGCTGGAGACTGAAAGAAGACTGAGGGAAATAGAGAGGAGGGGCTAGGATATACTGTCCCAAAGTTTTGTTTTCAGTCTCCACCTGCTGGTCATGATTAGATATATACCCATTCGTAAAGTTAACCTCTACTGGTCTGGAGAGTGCTAAAGAAGTTCAGTGTTGTCAACCTAACTTCAAATCATCACAAGATTATAATGATCATTGCTCGAAGCGTTTTTGCCTGCCACTACACATGCCAAGTGGTTTAATTTACAAGTGTCCCCTGAGGAAGACGTTTAGATCATGCAGAAACTAGGATCCTTGTTGGGGCTACATTCTATGAATAAAGTTTGCCTCATTGGTTGAATTGACATCCCCCTTGCCTTTCTTTTGGATTGTCTATATCTTCAGCTTATTAGCCATCACTCTTGAATGCTAAAAATTTAATTGCTCTCAAGGTTTTGTCTTACATATAAAATGAGACTGACAGTATCAAGGGGGAAAAGAATGCAGAGTATAGGCTAGAGAATTCTTTCCAACACATCTAAGTGTGCATATGTGCATGTCTGTGTGTGTATATGTTTAGGTGAGAACTTGTTTTCTGTCTGTATTTTGTGTTATTGTACGAGTATATATTTTATCTTTTTGTGTGCATGTCAGCATATCTCTCAGTTTTGTATGTTTATATCTTTTGTATTTGCATAACTTTATTTTTGTTTGTGTGTGTTGATACTGTCACAATCCCGACTCCCGTTACGGCCTTGTGCCAGTTAAGAGCCCCAGAAATCGCCCGGTGAAAATGATTAGAGCCAACTAGTATGTTCCTGCTGTGCAGGAAGAGGACCAGCAAGCTCAGGCTGAGTTTAGGCAGGACTCAGTACACAGCCCTGGGAAAAATAGTTTTGTCCCTTTAAATCCTCCATCTTTAAAACTGCTGGCCAAACAGGTTAGAAGGCAGCCTCAGGTGCAGAAAGCCCTTCCCCCGCATAGGACTGGGCGTGGCACTGCAGCTCTTGAGCACTTAGAGAGCTGGCTGTCTGAGAGGAGAGGGAAGTCAAAGGAAGCTCTCATGTTGGAAGAGCCTGCACCTCCTCCAGAGTCACTGATGTGGAAATGTTGAACCCAGAGTCAGAAGAAGCAGCCCTGATAAACCAGGAGCCTGAGGAAATGGACTAGAGTGCTTTGCAAGAATTTGTGCTTACTGAAGAGATGGAAGTAAGCTGATTGAATTGTGGGCTTGTGTTTTTGAAAAGGTTTCTTTTTGTGAACTTTTTGGGTTTTTGGATGTTTGACTGCTGGGACACTAATTTAACTACTGTGATGTTTTGAAGGAAGTCACTGCTGAATAAGTGAATTCTCTGTGTATGCTAGCAAAGGGAAGTGTGCTAGTAATTCATTCTGCTTGTTTGGAAATTGTTTTTTTGGGGGGAGCCAAGATGGCTACTGCAAGCTGAGGCTTGGCTGCAGTGAGGAAATACTTGCAGTGTCCCTCTTAGAGTTTGGAAAACCCTGAAGGCTTTGGCAGTATCTGGCCAACATCTGTGTGGAGGGATTTGAAGGTTAATTTTGCTCCTTGTCCTGATAAGGAGCCATTTTTGGTAAATCTGCCAACCTTCTACTCTGGAACTCTGAGGAGAAAGGAAGAACTATGACATTGCAGTGTGGTAAGTTTTGGTTTGTTTTTTTTGTTTGTTTGTTTGTTTGCATTCATTGAGGATTACAAGAGACTGAATTAAGTTTTGTTGTAGTACTGCTACAAGGAAGTAAGACTTACCTGGGACATAAGTTGAACACTGAGAATTAATCAGACCAGGCTGATGGGTACAGCATTATTGAATTGTCAGTTGATGTTACTGTTATTTTTGCACTCTTGTTGTTTTTTTTTTTCTTGCATTCTTTTTTGGTCCTGCCTGGATAATAAATAAATTTAAGTTTATCCTTCTGATACTTACCTGTGAGAGGCCATTCTGTTCAGTGTGCATAGTGTAAGCTATCCACCACAGGACTTCCTCCTGTTTGAGGAAGTACGCCGGGGCTATTTAGTGGTCCCTGCTATGCCCTAAGGGACGGCCACCCTACAATACGTCTGTGCATGTTCAGATGTGCGTGATTACTTGCATGTTTGTGCATGAGTGGATAGGTTAGTCTGTGTGCATGAGTGTTCATCTGTGTGTTGGCTTTCTATGTGGCTAAGATGGAGAGTTGAGATGAGAAGCAAGGACTCTTTGAAAGGTGCAATTCGGTAATGGCTATGTTATTTTAGAATCGTTTGTATAATACAGCTGTTTTAACTGCTTTACCCACTCGGGTGATGGCTCATTTTCTCTTCACTCCCTCCACCCACCACCCTTACGAACACCAAATGCAGAAACTTTGGGGGTAATATTCAAGTCTATGGTGGCTCAGATTGAATATCTGTGGTATTGTCCTGGTGTTGTCCTTACCACAGATATTCAACACCAGGACATGCGTGGCTCCCGGAACGGAATATCCGGGTATATGCACTGCTTCAAGTGCCTGTACGTAAACCCAGTGGCGTGGTAAGGGGGTGGGTGAGGGGGGGCAGTCTGCCCCAGGTGTCATCTTGCTCAGGGCACCGGCACCCCTCCTCCTGTCCCTGCCGCGCGCCCCTACCCTCCCCCTGTATCTTTATAACATTGGCGCGAACAGACACCAACTCGGCTTCAGCACTTTCTCCGACGTCAGTTCCCAGACTCGAGCCTAGGAAGTGATGTCAGAGAGAACACCAAAACCAATGAACCGAAGTTGAAAAAGTATGGGGAAGGGGTACGTGAGCGCCGAAGGGGGGCCAGGGAAGAGGGCGAAGGAAGAGCGCCACCACCGCTCACCCTCGCTATGCCACTGTGTAAACCACTTTGAATGTGGGTTGTAAAACTACAAAAAGGTGGCATACACGTCCCAATCCCCCCCTCACCCCAACCAGTCTGAATATCACTTAACTTGGTACAAAGTTAGGCCAGCCTTTTTTACTGTCCTAAGTATATGCATTTATCTAGCCAGTTCGCAGACTAGATGCTGCCACTAATAGGATAAGTTGTGGCTCTGCCAGTCAATCCAGGTCAGTGGATTTGGAGGCGCTCTCTAAATCTGTTCGTTCCTTATTTTCTCCTCATCAGTCCGATTTCACCAACCTTTAACTTTAAGATGAGCACTCTCAGTAAGATTCTCTGCTTTGAGAGTCACCTCTCCCGAGTCCTCAGGGGAGACCTGCTTCAGCATCAGGGTGTGGCTCTTGCCGATCTTCTTAATATCACTGGCATTACTGCAATACAGGAGTGTGCTGTTCAGGAACCATTCCACCTCCTCGTCCTCGTGTGACAGCTCGCAGGAGAAGACAGCATAGCCCTCTTCCTCCGTTTCTACATCCTCCAGATGTTTGACGACCTGCACATTGCGAGCTAACAAAAAAAAAATGTCAAAACTGTTGAAACGGACCCCTCCACCTTACACACTCTTTCAGAGTTCATTCCATAATAGAGAAGAAATTCCATCCCACTCCATGAAGACAATCTATGGATATCATGTTACCTAATGTAAACCCTCCCCACCATTTTTTTAACAAAATTGCACAAGAGGATTTTAGCGCTGGCTGGCATGCTGAATGCTCTGCGCTGCTCTGATGCTCATAGGAACTCTATAACCATTGGAGCAGTGCAGAGCATTCAGCGTGGCGGCTTGTGCAGTTTTATAAAAATGGAGGGGGGTAAATCTGCTTAGAATTCAGACTCACGACATTCAGCTTTTAACGGTCAAGGAATAGGGTTTTATATATGACCAAAGATCTACTAACCCCCTCCTTTACTAAGGTGCTCTAACCGATTAGCGTGCGCTAATCGAATTAGCGCACACTAAACACTAACACGTCCACAGACTAACATGCCCGCGTTAGCGTTCAGCCTGCGCTAATCGGTTAGCGCACCTTAGTAAAAGAGGGCCTAAATCTAGAATAATCTCACTTTTATGCGTTAAAAAGATGCAGAACCAGGAATTTCGAACACTGTAAAATCAACTCTGATGGATAATATTTATTTAATTCGTTTTCTATCCAGTTTTCCCCCAAAGAGCTCAGAACGGGTTAATACAAAATTGTAAAACATGACAAGCTTGCTGCAAACTTCCACTGTGCAAAGATTTAACTAGGATGGTAAAACTGAATGGCCTTGTCCAGAATTTATTTATTTTATTGTTTATATGCTGCCAACATACCAAGATTATGTCACTATATCCTGCACCAAATTCCCTAGTATAATGTGAATATACCCTGTCCTATGCCAATATAATGTAAATGTACCCTCATTCGTATGCAGAATCCTATGTCAGAATAATGTGTAAGTGCCCTAAATAGTCTGTCTTGAAAACATTGTGAATGTATCATTGTAACCCATTCTGGGCTCCTGTGGAGGACGGGCTAGAAATCTAAATAAATAAAATAAACAGCAAAATCATACAATAAAAGGATTATTTGGGAACTTGCTCCCTTTTTTTTTCCATAGGATCAGTGGTTTTGTATTCACATTTTTGGTATTATGGGGGGTGAAGAGCAAGAACGCACTAATCAGAGTACAAAAGTTTTTAAAAGCAATTATCAAGAACAGGCAGCCAGTAAAGTTTATTTATTTATTCAGTTTTCTATACTGCTTTCCCAGGAGAGCTCAGAATAATTTACATAAGTTTATTCAAGCATTTTTCCCTGTCTGTCCCAGAGGGTTCACAATCTATCTAATGTACCTGAAGCAATGGGGGGGATTAAGTGACTTGCCCCGGGTCACAAGGTGCACCGTGGGTTTGAACCCACAACCCCAGGGTGCTGAGGCTGTAGCTTTAATCACTGCGCCACACTCTTTTTATTTCTACATATTATCGTTAAAAGAGGAGTAACCCTCTCAGTACGTCTGGCTTGAAATAATAATCTAGCTACTGCATTTTGTAGAATTTGTAGGCGAGTAAAGGAATGTTTAGGACACTAAATGTACAGGAGGTTGTAATAATCTATAGAAAATTATTGTTTCAAGTTTCAAGTTTATTATATTGTTTGATTAAACGCTTTTACAATTTCAAAGCGTTTTACATAAATAAAATAAAGTGGACTTACTTATACAATTACTATTCATATAAACAAACTGGGAAACAACTTTAGACAAGAAGACAGCTGATAACAATGGGGAGGTGGGGAGGAAATACAATATTTGTTAAAAGATTACATAAAAGGGAAACACATTGGGGAGATAAGGGGATAAAATGAGAGACCGAAAAGATGTCAAGAAAAATGAGAATTTGTAATCTGTCAATTAAAGGCTTCTTTAAAAAGAAGACATTTAAGGTTCTTTTTAAATATTTTTAAATCTTGTTCTAATCTTAAATAATCTTAATAGGAAAAAAAAATAAAGTGAGAAAATGGAGAAAGGAAGAGAAGGAGAAATTTCTCCTATAGCAAGTCCACAAACCTTCCACTATGAGTTTGCAGGAAGTCTCGGCATTTCCCGCTCTGCATCTGTAAACCCCAGCATCCTCGGGTTTCAGCTTGAGGATCCTGAGTTCTGCCATGTGTTTCTCCAGCTTCATCTTGAATTTCTCTGATGGTTCAATTAATGTCTGGCCCTTGTACCACTCCACAGACTTTGGAGAAGGCTTGAAGTCACAGGAGAGGATCACTGACTGGCGCTCACTGCCAGTCTTATCCTCCAGCTCTCTGGTGATCTTCACCGAAATGTCTGCAGAGAATGGTCACAGGAAATGTTTTAGAAGTATACTTTGACAATGTTAATGTGATAGTGCATAAAAACTGCACGGTCCACCTAGACTGGCCATTTCCTTTATTTATTTATTTATGTATAGATTTATTCATTCTTTTGTTTAGGCCCGATATTCAGCCTGTGGCAGTAAGCAACTTATAAGCAACTCTGCGAGCCGAGGTAATCTTAGATAATTCAATGCTGGGTCATGCCTGGCCTCTGGAATTGAATATCTAGGTTAATGGGGAAACAAGGGAGCTAACCTACCCAGAAAAGGAATAGCCAATTAGAGCTGATATTCAGTGGCAAATATCTGGTTAAGTGTGGCCGAATATTGATAGCCAGTCAGCTCAGTGGGAACATCAGGCAGGAACCTCTCTTGCCCAGTTAAACCTATTTGAATAGTGACCCCTTTATTTATAAAAACGTATATACTGCCCTTTCTGAATAATCATCATTTAAGGCAGTTTCCATACGTACCACAATGTCATAGACATTGTTTTATCTCTACTTTCTTCCTTATTTCCTTCTACTGAGCATCCTCTGTACTTATGCATTTCTGAAATCAGATCATGGTTTTGTACCTAGTGTTTCTAACTGGGGGCTTGATGCACAAAACACGATCGTGAAGACTGGGTGAGTCGCTGTTGACTGATTTTTTTTGACCGACTCTGGAACAGTGACTGATGTTCCAACAAGTCTGCATGCAAATGATTTGCACGGAGGTTCCCCCATGTGGATTTCTGCACAGTTGTACATTCTCAGATTCTGGCATGCAAATGAGGTAATTAATATTGAAACCAAGCATCTAATATTAAACCTTGCATGCCAGAATCCTGGGATACATGGGGGGGAGCCTAAGGGAATGGGAATCTGATCAGAGCCGGTTTGGGGAAGCCTGAACAGCTGAGTGGCAGGGGAAGCCCCAAAGCAGCTTCCTGCCACTCAGCTGCTGGGGCTTTTTTCTTTTATTAATGGCAGAGATGTTGTGTATGTGTGTGTGTTACACATGCACAATATCTGCCCAATTAAAAAAAAAAAAAGATAAAAGCCCTCACTGACCCCCCTCCCCGACTAACGACCCCCGGTATAAAAAAATCAGCAGGAGGGATGCCCACTCTCTCTCTCTCCTGCCATCGAGATTCTCCCCCACACTGACTCCCCCCCCCTGCAAGCACATCCTCCCCGAACCGACACCTCCCCTCTCTATTCCCAAAACTCAGCAAGACGGATGCCCACTGCCTCCTGCTGCTGCAAACTAATCCCCCCCCCCCCGCAATGCCTCCCCCACATCCCCTCCCCTTCCTAAAAATAAAAAATCAGTAGGAGGGATTCCTACTCTCTCCTGCCACTGGATGCCCCTGCCCTGCCGGAGAATGTGGTGAAATCAGCTAGCTTAGCAGGGTTTAAAAAAGGTTTGGATAATTTCCTAAAAGAGAAGTCCATAAGCCATTATTAAGATGGCTTGGGAAAATCCTCTTCTTAATCTTAAAATAAGCAGCATAAAATCTGTTTTACTACTTAGGATCTGGGTTGGGTACTTGGGACCTGAGTTGGCCACTGCTGGAAACAGGATGCTGGGCTTGATGGACCTTCAGTCTGTCCCAGTATGGCAATTCTTATGTTCTTATGGGTAGACTGGATAGGCCATATTGCTTTATCTACAATCATTTTCTAGGTTTCTACATATCTATACAAAGTGGACAATTTTCAGAAAGCTCTTTTATCTGGGTAAATTGCCATTTACATGGGTAAATGACTTTGAAAACTGTCTTCCTAGTAGATTGGATCTCATAAATCTAAAAACATATGAAACATCTAAAACTAACTAAAAAACATCAAATATTCATAAAACCTCAAGCATATTGATGTCCAGTCATCTTAAAATCAAAGCACATAAAAACAAGAGATGGAGAGAACAATACATAAAAGATGGATAAATAGCTATTTTGTAGGGCAGTGGTTCCCAACCCTGTCCTGGAGGACCACCAGGCCAGTCGGGTTTTCAGGATAGCCCTAATGAATATGCATGGAGCAGATTTGCATGCCTGGCACGTCCATTATATGCAGATCTCTCTCGTGCATATTCATTAGGGAACCACTGTTGTAGGGTGTCTGAAAAGTACCCAGCCTATCTATAAGTATAAGTAAACACAGTGATCAATACCATGGTTGGGAAAAGTAGACAGGCTCAAAAGCAAAGTTAGGTAAGGTGAGACAACAACAGGCATAGTTTTCAATTTTCAAAGGAGTATAATATTATCAACAGGAGCAACACAATTTAACTAAAATAGCAAATCACTGTCATTCCCCGCAATGCATTTCTGTTAACAAAACCATCCCTCCCCACTGTGTTTTGAGCAGAAGACGGGGATGCGGAAGGTTAAATGAATAAATAACCAACATTTACTAAAAATTACCTTTGACAACCAGGTTTGCAGTGGACTTTGATTTGCCAATTGCAAACTGGACGGCACCAGACATGCTAGCATTGGTCTTCCATAAAGTAAGCCGATGAATGGTTCCCTCTTGCTCTATATGTATGTCTCTGCCAGACTGCAGGACATCTCTCCCAAGAGACCATTTGGGGGGCTTCACAGATGGGATGGATGTCTCACATTCAAATTTGGCAGATTCGGGCTCAGTTACCTCCACATCGCTTAAGTCCTTGACTATGTTTATTGATTGTTCTACAAAGAGAAAAAGAAGGAAGAAGAGTCTGTTATTTCACGGACTTAAGAGTAACTATAAAACCAAATTTATGTATGTACTTCTCAGGGGAGATAATTGATGCTGAATGGAGAACTCCTACCTATTTTGGAGTAAAACTACTGAAACATTGTCTTTAAAACCCAAATATTGCTTGCATATTTTCTGCTCTGGCTTAGAGATTTCTGAGTTATTGCAATAGCATTTGATTATGTTGTCCTTATGCATAGTTTATCTGTCTGTGAAAGGCACTAGAAGGCACAGCAACATAGCTGCTTCACATTTCACTCTGGTTACCCTGTTGTAAACAAGTTTTTTTACATGATTCTTTCTTTTTGATTGACTACTGGAGTTCTCACCTCTTGGGTGCAAAAAGTACAATCTCTATTGTATGATCTTATTTTTTAGGACATGCATTCAGCACATCTTTCTAGACTCCATCTTAGGTCATCTGTAACAATATCTGTTAGAGATCCATTTAGGCAGTTTGCTGAAACATCTTACATTGAGGCTGGAGCAAGCCTTGTGTCTTCAGAGCTGGTGTAATCTACTGCTGCCCTTGCATTCTCTAAGGCAGGGACAGAAGTAGGTCCTTGTTTCTGCGTTTATCTGTATGCCGTAATTGCCGCCAAAACATTTAGACTGCCAGGACATCTAACTTTATTTGCTATTTTCAACCACAACATCAAGGTTAGAAATGTCCAATTCAGCATCATTTAGATGAGGAAGGGGCCACCATTCTAATGGACAGGTCACAAAGACATGTCAACAGAGCAGTGGAGCACATTAGAGGGCACTGCTGTGAACTTCACATAAAAAGTGCCAGATATACATCTCATCATATACCCCTTTTAATTTATGGTGAGCCCTCCAAAACTCCCCCAAAACCTACTATGTCCACCTGTCTACCAACCCAAAACTCCTTTGGCTGTAGGTGGCACCTATATGGCAGTATAGTAGGGTTTCGGTGGGCTAATAATTAACACCATAGATGTAGTAGTTACAGTGCCTTATGGATCTGACTCCTCCTCTCTATGATTCACTAGCCCACCCATCTGGATACTTAAGACGCTGGTGTGATGCTCTACTAGGCTTTCCCATACCAGATGCTGCTGTTCCAGAGACAGATATGTACTGTTTCATTCAAATCTTTAGGGGGGGGGGGAGGTTCAGTGACCACCGGGGGAGTGTGGGGAGGTCATTATTTAATCCCTCCAGTGGTCATCTGGTCAGTTTAGGTACCATTTTCACACTTAGATACTTCCAAAAGAGGTCTAGCACAAAATGTCTAAGTTCCATCCATGGTCTGAGCACTTTACATTTATTTATAATTATTTAAGTATTTATTTAATAATAATAAGAGCTGTGATTAAATGGATGAGATAAGTTCCATCCAGGACATCTTTGCAAAGGTTGATCATCCCCGCAAGATGTCCCAAGTCCAGCACACTCACAGCCCACCCACAGCCTCTTAACATGCCCCCTTGAACTCTGGACACACGGAGAACGAAATGTCTCGCTAGATGTCCAGGAAAACGGTTTTGAAAATTGGCACTTGGACATCCCGGGGATTAGGACACCTAAGTGCTGACTTAGGCGGTGTTTTGGACAGAAGACTGATGCTAGAAATAGTTCCTTACATTCCCTGGACATATCGGCATGGTAAGCTAGCTCTTCCTTTATTTACTCTGTACAACTACCAGCCAGAAGATGGATGGATTGATGGTAGCACCTTTCCTAAGGTATGTGACATGGAAGGGCATTTTCAATAGGACATCTTAAGTCTGAGTTTGGGGAAAGACATCTAGAAATCTAGTACAGAAAACATCCATTTTCAAAACCGAAAGAAGTCTCTCTCTCTCTTTTTTTTTTTTTTTTTTTAATGACCTATCTAGATGTTTTGGCACTTAGTACGTCTATCTTTTTTTGGCCATTTTTGAATATGAAAACATCCAAATGAAAAACACACAAAAACAAACCATTAGGAGGTCCAAGCAGCCAGCATTCTTAGCAAACTGGCCACACAGACAGCAGAGCACAGGGGCACTCTAAGGGGTACTGCAGTGAATCTCACATTAAAAGTCCCAGGTACACATCACTGTAACCTGCTTATATTATATGGTGAGCCCTCCAAAACCCCCACAAAACTTCCTGTACCCAGCTGTACACCACAATAATAGCCTTCATGCTTGCAGGTGTCATCTTTATATAGGTATAGTAGGTTTTGGAGGGCTCACCATACAATACAAGCAGGTTACAGTTACATGTGTACCTGGGACTTTTTAATGTGACATTCACAGCAGTACCCCCTTAGAGAGCCCCTCTGATCTGCTGAGCTGTCATACAGGCTGGAATGTGGTTTCTTTCACATCTTTGGATAAGGGGGTCATGCATTAATCCATCCAGTGGTCATCTGGTCAGTTTGGGCTCCTTTTTGACCATTATTCATTTTTAAAACAGGTCTAGCTCCATACGTTTAAATGGCATCCTGAATGATTTGTTGAAAATGTGATTATCCCTGTGGACATTAAAGTCCTAAGCCTGCCCAAACAAGCCTCTTGAGATTTAGACGCACAGGAAACAAAACAACCAGAGAGACGTCTAGAAAGTCAGTTTCGAAAAAGGACTTGGACATTTTGACTAGTAAGATGTCCAAGTGCCGGTTTACGCTGTCTTTTGGACATCTATCTTTTTTTGTGAACATGAGCCCCAAAGTCTCTAAACTACATGTATGTTTACTGCCCTTGATAAACACAAGTGCCTTGATTACATACCTTCAACATAAAGTTGAGCAGTGGTCTTGTCATCAAAAGCATCACAGGTGTAGGAGTCCTCGTCCTGGAACTCTACATCATTGATGATTAGTTTCCTGTACAGCCCCTCGTTCACTACTTCATACTTGTGACTAGGAAGAATCTCTTTGTTCTTTCGATACCATTTCACCATGGCGGTGGGACGAGACACTTTGCACTCGAGGAACGCCCTGTGCTTCTCTATGGCGATCTTATCACGTAGAGGTTTCACAATTTTAGCTGGCAGCTCTAAAATGGAAATGCAAACAAGCACGGAATCTTAGGCCACAATACACTGGAAAGAAGCAGGCCCGCCATTCAGAAAGAGGACCCATCCGGCCGGCCAACAAAAAAGGTTAGAAGGGGGGGTCCGGAGAGGGGTCGGGGGATCGGGTGGGGTTAGGAGGGGTTCTAGTGGGGGCGCGGGGGTCCAGGTGGAGGGGGGGTCCGGGAGTGGGCTGGGCAATCTACAGGGGTGGGTGGGGGGGTTGGGCATTCCTCCTGCTGGTGATCTACAGGGGGGATGGGTGGCCGCAATTACGGCTGCTAAACTTATCGTGTCAGGGAGATCCCTTGCTATGATAAGCTCAGCGTCCGTGTCTACTTATAATGTAGGCCAGCATTTTGCTGGCCTACATTGTACACGTCTCCTGCTGGCCTAGGGAGATGCGTACGGTCACCTAGGTCCACCTAAGTCTACTTCTGAGCCAAACCATGCCCACGCCTAGCCTTAGGTGAGCTTAAGCGGGCTTGCATGCCTCCCTAGGCTCCCGGATGTGTCTCCAATGTAGGTAGCCTGCCTCGGGAGGTTGGTTCTTTTTTTAAACGTGTCTCGAATGGCTGGTTAGACAGCGGTAGATCGCCTACCGCTGCCTACAGTCGGGACGCCGATTATAGAATCCCGGCCTAAGTGCTCCAGCACCATCTATTAGATTAACATCCACACCTGTGAAGCAGGTTTCCCTAACATAGCCGAAACACGGACCGTGTCGGGTCTGGAAGGTTATGAAAGAGGAACTGATTATTTCATATGTGTTGTATTTTAATAGAGGACTGTACTCAATAAACTCAGATTTATCTCAGGTTGAAGTCCCTTCCCCGTTTTTTCTTTTTGCTTACTGCTACACTACACAGGTTGCCCCCGTGCTGTCTTGAAGCGATTATACAATGCTCGTTTAGGGCTGTAACTGCTGCACTATGCATTTACTTCAGGCTTCTGGCAGCTTGGATGCAAATCACTGTTTAGGCATGCAAAGCCACAACTTTCTTCTGAATTCTGAGGGGTTTTTTGTTATGTTTGTTTTACCTTTAACCCGAAGGTTTGCTGTGCATTCTGCATTTTCAGCTGCAAATTTGATCTCTCCTACATCTTCAGCTTTCACACTTCTGAAAGTTAATACATGGGCTCTTCCTGTAACAAGACAAACAACAGGGTCTCACTAGGTGACGCATCTTGTTTACCACTGGTCTCACTCGGAGGCCCCAATGCTCTAATTTTACTGTACCTTTAATGAGGAATGCTAAACCAGATCTAACCGGTTTAGTGTCGAAGTATTTCAGCGACCAATGCACAAATTGTCTAAACACGGTATTATCCGTGCTTTGTAGCAGCCTCCAATAATCATTTTGGAATGTATTAAAATGAGCTCATCAATGTTAAAATGAGCACTCCGGGCATTGCCTGATGATGCACAAAATGAAGTGCTGACCCTTAACGCTCTAAATTTAATGGCAGGTCTAGAGGTGCCAGTAGCATCAATACATGTGTATTAGAAGCACATCTTGTGCGCGTGCGTCAAAGGCGCGTCTCATGTGTATTTGTTAAAAGTTCAAAAACAAAAAATATGGGGTAGGGGCACCAATGTCCCGCCGAAGCAGTGTAGAAAAATGCATACATATCTTGTATTTCACCTATGTATGGCATGGATGTAGCAGTTTCACATTTGTATGGCTCGCTTGTAGGTAGCCCTCCACCCCTCCCCTAGGGTTACCAGATTTACCCAGACATGTCCTCTTTTTAAAGGGAATGTCTGGGTGTCCACACGGCTTTTCAAAACCCAGCCGTTTGTCTGAGTTTTGAAAAGCAAATTGCGTTGGGACAGGCATGCGTGGATACAACGCAGTGACATCACGTGCATGACATCATCGTGTCTCATCCGCGCATGCCCTCCCTATCAAGACGAGCAGGCTGAGGGGTGGGGTTAGGGGTGAGGCTGTGGCATAGCGTGGGCTTAACGGGGCGGGGATGGGGGCGGGGCTAGGGGGTCCGGATTTTACATCCGTAAAATCTGGTAACCCTCCCCCTTCTTCCAATGGGACCAATGGATGTGTACAAGATTCAAGCTCAAGCGTGCCTATGATGTAGCATCTCCTGGCGCATGCACGCGTTGATGCCTCTTACCGTGAACTATTCTGCACATGTGTCGGTCGCCTTCTTTAATGACGGATCAGATGGGTTTTCTGCAGTCCTCCATGAACCTCATTTGCATGCGAGGTTCTCTGAGCACCACTTGCTATTTTGAAATCTGTCAATTTAAGAGCACTGCAGCACACCACAGGATTTTTAGCATGGACCCTAGAGCATCAGGGCCTCAGATCTTTATCAACTGAAAAATGCCACAGTATTCTCCAGTTCCCATTAGTTTATTAATGCATCTGTACTACCCCAAGACAGGAAGCGTGGGGAAAATAACTAGTTTGTCTGAAAAGTATGTTGTGATACCTTGGTGCCCTAATATAGTATTTTGGAAGTGCAAAAATCCTGGGCACCTAAGTTTAAGATATTCTTCTGGGGACAATCTGGTGACCCTGTGGCCATGAAAAGGGACACAAGTACCATTCTCCGATCCAGATCCTGCTCCCCAGCTACCAGGGCTAGGATTGGCCCCTTAGAAGGAGCAGCCCAGTTCAGGAATCCCAAATGATGCTTTGAAAGGGAGCATCCTTACATGCTGTCTGGATAAGGCTTATTGCCAAATGGCAGCTTAAAAAGAGGGCAGAAGGCTATAAAAAAGATGTAAAATACCCCAGTCAGATGCAAGTGAAGGCTCATGGCACCTAGTTCCAGTCTGGGTTCTGACTGAGATAGAAGAATAAATGAGAAACTACCTAAAAAAAATTGTTTTAAGTTTTCTTGTACATTTGAAAACTAAAATCTCCTATTTCTGCAGCTGTTTGCATATTGAAAGCTTTCATATTACAGTATAGACAAACAGAGGGTTTCCAGACATCCAGATTTCCCTGGACATGTTCAGGCGTCTGGACAGGTTTTCAAAACCCAACACTTTGTCCGGGTTTTTGAAAAGCTGGTGCGATCAAGGCCCCAGCCCGAAGAGACGAGGTTTGTGCGGGGCTGGGTTTGGGGAACGGAATGGGCGGGGCTGAGGGCGGAACAGGGCAAGGTCATGCATCCTCTTTTACCAGATGGAAAATCTGGTAATCCTAGGCAAACATACGTGCATCTTTTCACCACACACATATTTTATCCCCGTTCTTTTTAGTCAAAGCTCTGCCTGCGACCAATCTACAGTGATCTCTCTCAAGGGAATCATAATACCAGGGGCCTAATGAGTAAGAGGCAGTACTGTTAGGTTGTCACGGTGACGGAATACAGTCACCCAGCCTGGGTTGCACATCAGCCCTCTTACCTTCCTGCCGCATCTTAATGTTATCCCCAGCCTTCAGCTTTGTGTCGTTTCTATACCAACGGGCTTGGACCTCGTCATGCGAGATCTCACAGGTGAAGGATGCGCGCTCCTTTTCCAGAACTTCCAAATCTTCCAATGGTTTCACAATTGTGATTCCCCGGCCTGATGGGACAGAAATAATAATTTTTATAATCTGATTGCCATGTTTTAGCCATTCTTGTTCCTTTTTCAGGTTTGTTAAACGTAGTTTCCAGATTTTTCAATTTGACTTTCAAAGGTTTATAGGATGTAAAATTCAGAGTGCACTCTATACAGGCGTATCATTTTGAGGGGACCTGCAGGCAACGTCATGGTAGTTGAATGTTTTTTACTGTATTTACTTTCCTTTAATTTTAATGGAGCCATTTTCTTTTTAATGCACATTGCCTTGATTTACATCGTATAAAAGGTATCTTCATTGAATACTAATAAATAACACAGTACAGTCAAACCTCGGTTTGCGAGTAATGCGGTTTGTGAGTGTTTTGCAAGACGAGCAAAACAGTCCCACAATTTTTAACTCACAAAACAAGCGTTGTCTTGATACACAAGGATGTGTCACACACATGCGCATCACGCATGTACATCAATGAGCGCGATCCTACCTCGGCTCAGATTTCCCACTCCGACTCCCCCCCCCCGAAAGTTGGCGGCTGCAGTAAGGAGAAATTAGGTTCTTACCTGCTAATTTACTTTCTTTTAGCTTCTCCAGACCAGTAGAGGTTAACTTTACGAATGGGTATATATCTAATCATGACCAGCAGGTGGAGACTGAAAACAAAACTTTGGGACAGTATATACTATCCTCCCTTCTCTATTTCCCTCAGTCTGCCGAATAGCCAAGCAGAACCAAGAACTGGAAAACAGGAAGAAAACAATACTCCGAACAGGAGTAACAAATAACATACCCAAATGCTGTTGGAAAATGCAGAGGAGAAATACCCGAAGGAAAATGTCCCCACAGCTCGCCAGCTAAGCCAGCCGAGCCACAGCCGCTGTTCTTTAATTCTCCCCGGCCCTAGAAAAATACTAGAACCCGCAGCAAAAAACAAAAACTGCCCGCGAAAACAGCCCCAACAACAACAACAACAGACAGGGTGGGGACCTCTACTGGTCTGGAGAAGCTAAAAGAAAGTAAATTAGCAGGTAAGAACCTAATTTCTCCTTCTTTAGCACTCTCCAGACCAGTAGAGGTTAACTTTACGAATGGGACGTACCAAAGCAGTCCCTCTCACGGGCGGGACCCCCGAAGGGCCGATACCAGAACACGCTCACCGAACACCGCGTCCCGACGCGCCTGAACATCTACCCGATAATGTCTAACAAATGAATGCAAGGAGGACCAAACCGCAGCCTTACAAATATCCACCGGAGGCACGAGCGACGACTCAGCCCAAGAAGCCGCCTGACCCCGAGTGGAATGAGCCTTGAGAAACTCTGGAACAGGCTGCTGTTTCAGAAGATAAGCGGAAGCAATCGTCTCCTTGATCCAGCGCGCAATAGTAGCCTTAGAAGCGCCAGCTCCCCGACGAGGACCAGCCAGAGATGATCGGACTTCCGGAATTCCTGGGTCCGCTGCACATAAGAGCGAAGGACCCGACCGACATCCAACTTGCGCAGCTGTCGTTGCTCAGAAGAGCCCTCCCGACCACCCAAGACCGGGAGAATCACCGATTGATTGACATGAAAAGGAGAAACAACCTTCGGCAGAAAGGAAGGAACAGGCCGCAAGACGACCCGCTCCCTAGAAAACTCCAAGAAGGAAGCCCTACAAGAGAAAGCCTGCAGCTCAGAAACACGCCTAGCAGAAGTAATGGCCACCAAAAAGACCGCCTTCAAAGTAAGGTCCTTCAAAGAACAGTCGTCCAAGGGCTCGAAAGGCGGGCGCACCAAAACAGAGAGAACCCGATTAAGATCCCAAGAGGGAACCGAGGGCCGTAGGGGAGGCCTAAGCAACTTGGCCGCCCACAGAAACCGAATCACATCAGGAAGAGCCGATAAACGCTGACCTGACACCAACCCTCGAAAGGCCGACAGGGCCGCAAGATGAACCCGGAGAGAAGACCAAGCCAGGCCTCTATCCAGGCCATCCTGCAAGAACTCTAGAATGTTAGGCAGAGAAGCGCGAAAAGAGGTCACTCCCCGCGCCCGACACCATTCCTCAAAGAGACACCAAACCCGCACATAAGCCCGAGAGGTAGAAAGCCTCCGGGACCCCAAAAGTGTAGAGATCACCTTGTCTGAATATCCCTTCTTGCTAAGGCGACCCCTTTCAAGAGCCATGCCGTAAGACAGAAGGGAGACGGGTCGAACATGGGAATGGGACCCTGCATCAGAAGGTCGTCCGAGAGAGGCAGAGGAAGAGGAACCGCCACCAGGTGCCTCCCCAGATCCGCATACCACGGACGTCGAGGCCAATCCGGAGCCACCAGCACCACCAAACCCGGATGGTGAACAATGCGAAGAAGCACTCTGCCCACCAGCGGCCAAGGAGGGAACACATACAACAGCCCCTCCGTTGGCCACTGCTGGACCAGAGCATCCAGACCCTCGGCCAGCCCGTCCCTGCGACGACTGAAGAAGCGGGGCACTTTGGCGTTGCCACTCGTGGCCATCAGGTCCATCAGGGGCTGCCCCCAAGCTTGCACTATCAACCGAAACGCTCCGGCGCCGAGAAACCACTCTCCTGGATCCAGGAAGTGACGACTGAGGAAGTCTGCCTGAACATTTTCTACCCCGGCTATATGAGAAGCCGAGAGGTCCAGAAGAGGGGACTCCGCCCAACCCATGAGCCGAGCCGCCTCCTGCGCCCCAGGAGTGCTCTTGGTGCCCCCCTGACGATTGACATAAGCCACCGCCGTGGCAATGTCCGACAGGACTCTGACCAACTTGCCCAGCAAAAGGGAGTGGAAAGCTAACAGCGCCAGCCTGACCGCTCTGGTCTCCAACACGTTGATCGACCAGGAGGCCTCCTCCGCGGACCAGGTGCCCCGAGCTGAGTGGCCCATAAACTGAGCCCCCCAACCGAGGAGACTCGCATCCGTAAGGAGCACCGTCCACTGCGGGAGAACCAGACCCACCCCCTGAACCAGGTGAGGGGTCCGGAGCCACCAGCGCAGACTGCAGCGCGCCAAGCCTCGCAGGGGAACCGGAACATCCAAATCTTGCCTCCGGGGAGACCACCTCCGGAGCAGAGCATACTGAAGAGGACGCATGTGGGCCCGCGCCCACCTCACCACGTCCAGGGACGCCGCCATTGACCCCAGGACTTGGAGGAAATCTCGCGCCCGAGAACCCCGGGACGCCAAAAGCAGGCGAATCTGAGATTGCAATTTGCTCACCCGGGCCTCTGGAAGGAAGACCTTCCCCAAGGAGGTGTCGAACATAACCCCAAGGCACTCCAGACGCTGAGCCGGGACCAACCGACTCTTGGAAAGGTTGACCACCCAGCCCAGCGACCGGAGAAACACCACCACCCGAGCCGTAACCCGGGAGCTCTCCTGCAACGACTTTGCCCGAATCAACCAGTCGTCCAGGTAGGGGTGAACCAGGATGCCCACCGACCGCAAGGCTGCCGCGACGACCACCATTACCGTGGTGAGCGTCCGAGGAGCCGTGGCCAGACCAAAGGGAAGCGCACAGAACTGAAAGTGCCGCCCCAAGATCGCAAAGCGAAGGAAGCGCTGATGAGAGGTCCGAATTGGAACCTGCAAGAAGGCCTCCGTCAGATCGAGAGACGTAAGAAACTCCCCCGGCTGAACCGCCAGAAAGACCGACCGCAGCGTTTCCATGCGGAAAGACGGAATCTTGAGAGCTCTGTTGACCCCTTTCAAATCCAGGATGGGCCGAAAGGTCCCCTCCTTTATGGCCACCACAAAATAAATGGAGTACCTGCCGGTGCCCCACTCCGTAGGGGGCACCGGCACCACTGCCTCGAGATCTAGCAAACGCTGAAGGGTTTGACGAAAAACCTGCGTCTTCCATGGAGTCTGACATGGAGAAGCGAGGAAAAGGTCCGGCAGAGAGCGGGTAAACTCCAGAGCGTAACCGTCCCGCACCACCTCAAGGACCCACTGATCGGACGCGATCTCGGCCCATTTGGGGAAAAAATTGCGCAGCCGGGCCCCCACCGGAACCAAAGGGGGCGCCGGCAAGGAGTCATTGCGCAGGACGGGAAGCGGGGGAACCGGCGGAGGGATTCCCTGCCCCCCAACGGGCCCCCCGAAAGGGCTGCATGCGCTGGAAGAACCGACCCCGGGAAAAACCCTGAGCCGGGAAAGAAGCAGCCCCACGCCCCGGGCGTTACTTGCGAAATTCCCGCAAACGCCCCCGGGCAGCCCCACACCCAGACGCAGGGCGGGCACGGTCCTCAGGCAGACGGGGCACCTTCGAGTCCGTCAGAGTCTGAATCAACTCATCTAATTCCTCTCCAAACAAAAAGACCCCCTAAAGGGAACTTTAGTAAACTTAGCTTTGGACGCAGAATCCGCCGCCCAAGCGCGCAGCCACAAAACACGCCGCGCGGCCACGCCATAGACTTAGCCGAAATCCGCACCAAGTCATAAAGAGCAGCTGAGAGGAACGAGGCAGCCATCGCAACCTTCGCTACCTCCTGATCCACTAGAGACCAGTCATCAGACTCTCGATCCAGGACACGCTCAGCCCACCGAAACACGGCGCGAGCGACTAGCTCCCCACAAATAGCCGCCTGGACCCCAAAGGCAGAAACATCAAAATCATACTTAAGAAGTGTCTCTAACGCACGCTCCTCCGAGACCCTAAGAGCAGAACCGTCCATAACAGGCACGGTATGCCGCTTAGGAAGTGCCGAGACCACCGCGTTCCCCATTGGCGAAATTAAGGTAGCCCCACCTCCCTCCGGGACGGGATACCCAAGAGCCAAGGCGCACACCAAACGAAACTGCGCCCATAGGCCACTGCGCCAACACAAAATCCCGCAAATCCTGACGCACAGGAAAAAAGCGGGAAACAGGACAGACCCCCTGAAGCAGAGGGGCCCCCATACGCGGGGTCTCCGGCGGCGACACTGCAAAAATGCCGCACCAAGGAGACCTGCTACACAGGTCTAAAAGCTCATCCCTCTGAATAAAAAGCGCACCACGGACGCATCTGCTCTGGAAGACGGGAAACCCGCCGCCCCGCTGCCAACAGGCGTCCCCTCTAGAGGATCCTGGAAGCCCGCCAAAGCAGCCAGGTCCTCAACCAGGCCAATACGCTCCTCCGCCCACCAATTCGCAATCCAAGCCCCCCCCGCGGGCGCTTGGATGAGGGAGGAGGAAGAGGGGACGCCAAACGAAAAGAGGGAGGCAAAGCCATAGGGGGCGCGGAGGGAAACCCCCCCGAAACCCCCCAGGCGCACGTGGGACCCCCAAAAGTCCGCACAAAGAAAGAAAATAAATTGGGGGCAAAAAAAAACCCCTGGGGGTCCCCAGGGACTCCCTGCCCCAGCAGGGGTCCATGCTGAAACCTGCCCCTGTGTTCGCCATACAGGGGGAAGGTCACCTGAGGTTGCAGACAAAATGGAGGGGCCAGACAAAGAAAATGGCGAAGTTCCCGCCAAAAATGCTCCCTCCATGGCCTGTAGCGGCTGAGAAGACTGAACAGTCTCAGCCGCTAAAACAGGCAAGTCGGCATCAGCTGTCAAAAAAATCAGCTGAGAGGGAATCCTTCGGGGAATCCCTCCGTGGGCGGTTGTGGAAGACCGGGCTTCCCCACTGCTCCAAGCCGACTCGCGAGGCACCATCGGCGGGGAGCTCTGGGCGCCTGCAGCCGCTGCCGACGGAGCTCCACCACCTCACCGACCCAAACCGCCGAGTTCAGGCCGGCCGCGAGTGCCTCGCGGCTGGACTAAAATTGTGGCCTACTCCCCCGGAGAAGGGCACAATTGCTCCATACGCGACCTAGCTATAAAAAAGTGCTGGTTACATGAAAAAATACAGTAATCTTAAAGGGAAACAACCCTCCAGACCAGCACTACCTCAGGATTTTTTTTTTTTTTTTTTTTTTACAGAACAGACTCCACAGGCTCTCGAAGCAATATGCCTTGCTTGACTTAGGGGGCAAGGCTTACTGCTGAGGCTCCTCTAAAAAAATGTGGGGAGGTGGAGGAAGTGGGGGGAGGGACCCCGCTCGTGACCCGCCGGGTTTGACACCCCCGAGGTCGGACGAACCCCCAAACAGGGCCCGACCAAGCTCCGTCCGGCCAAAAACAGGGACAATAAACCCCTAAACAAATTCCAACAGCCCTACCAAGAGAGATGGGTACAGATCACTCAACACCTGCTGGAGACTGAAAGAAGACTGAGGGAAATAGAGAAGGGAGGATAGTATATACTGTCCCAAAGTTTTGTTTTCAGTCTCCACCTGCTGGTCATGATTAGATATATACCCATTCGTAAAGTTAACCTCTACTGGTCTGGAGAGTGCTAAAGAAAATCTGTTTGGGAGATGGAGAGAAGGATGAAAGCTAATGCAGTCGCACAACCAGTGCACAGCCTATATGCACATCTTACGCGCACGACTTCTCCCTCACACCAGCCAGTTTTTGGGATGTGGAACGAATCGTCCGAGTTTCCATTATTTCCTATGGAGAAATTTGCTTTGATATACGAGCGCTTTGGATTACGAGCATGCTTCTGGAACGAATTATGCTTGCAAACCAAAGTGCCATTGTATTCTGGAAATTACACGCATAAGTGAGAGGCATGCTTTTGTCCCACCTATGCTCTGCTCATGTGTACGCCCCTATAGATCTGATTTGATAAACCTCTTTAAGGAAAAAAGTGGTATTTGTGGAAAAATCAAAAGAATGTTCATAAATTTACTCCAGCTCTTTAGAAAATCTGAAACGGATTGTGTCAAGCTCTTCTTCGACCTTTTTGAATCCAGTTCAGAATTTTTGGAGCTCCAGCTAAAATAGGAGGTGGGCAACCACGGTTTTCAAGGACTACATCTCAGTCAGATTTTCAAGATTTCTACAATGAATATGTATGAGATTGATTTGCATGTGCTGCCTCCATCATATGCAAATAGATCTCAAGCATATTCATTGTAGAAATTTTGTAAACCTGACTGGGTTGTGGCCCTTGAGAACCATGCGAGCCAACACCTGACCTAGAAAAATTAGAGATTTTCCCAGCTGATCTTGGGGAAAACATAACATAACAAATTCACTTATTTACTGCAGTAACCTCTCAGTTCAAAGCAGTTAACAGCAATATTGAGACTGTACAAGCACAGTGCATTATAATCACATTCAGAAGTAGGTCTTTAGCATTTTTCTAAAGGAAAGATACGAGTTGGAGTTTGTTATCAGGACAGAAAAGAGTTTATCCTATGATTCGGCTTGAAAAAAATAAAATTCTATGGAAAAATCTTTTGTATATGCAACCTTTTACAGTAGGAAATGTAAATAATCTAAAATGCTGAGAAAGATGTGATCAATAATATAATCAGGTATAAGGCCAAACAATGTCTTGTACCAGGTACAACCTAACTTGAATAATATTCTTGCCTCAACTGGGAGCCATTGTAGCTTCCAATAGAATTTAGTCACATGATCACATTTTTCCAAGTTGAAAGCAGACATATTTGCAATGAAATGAGAACCAGGCTGAAATGTGTCTGGTTTGCATTTAACAGAGAACTGTTTGCACATTCCTACTTGTAGAAGCCCAGAATTTGTCTACCAAGTGAAACAATTCTCTCCCTCAAACAGCAAAATGGAACCTCACTCACTGATTTAGACCTACCTTGGACAGTAAGGTTAGCTGAGCTCTGGTCGGCAGTGGCATCACACATATAGGTCCCCTGATCGTCATATTCACATTTATGAATAATGAGGCATCTCTTTCTTCCTTGTGAAATAATGCCAATTGTTTTGCTGGGCCGCAGTGGCAATCCATTCTGAGTGAAAAAGAATAAAAGCATTATAAACTATGATGTCAAAAGACAAAGGCATAGGCATGTTTAGTGGCAATATTCAAAATTATTTAACCGGCTAGAAATGGCTACTGACAGGTTAAATTGCTTATTTGGGGGATATCCACTAATTTTCAGCAGCCCTTAACTGGCTACTACTACTGAAGTGAAAACAGGCTATTATGGAGGAGCACTTGGCCAGTTATGTGCTGATATCCAGCATTTAATCGGCTGGGATAACAGCATAAATGGGATTGCCTAAAACACAGTCCTATCTTTATGCAGCAACCTATGGCCAGTTAAGTTCTGAATATCCACTTAACTAGCCATGTTTTAGACGGCACCACATAAAACAGATCGAGGGGTATAATCAAAAGAAACGTCTAAGTCTGTTTTGGGTCTAAGTCGCAAGTCGCCCAAAGTCGGACATGGGAAAAGGTCCATTTGCGAAAAATACGTCCAGCATATTTTTTTTTTTCAAAAATTATCCAACTGTATGTCCAGCCGTCTGATCGCCCAGACCGCTATGTCATCCATCTTTATACCCCTAAGGAAGGTCACTTCTGCCATGGTTCACTGCTGGACCACCAGGGATTCTAAAGCTACACGGGGGAGGTAAAAATTCTTAGAATCGGCTGGGACAGGAGGCGGGAGGGATCCCTGCTCTCCCAGCCCACCACTGGACCACCAGGTCTCATGGCAGCCCCAGCAGAGGCATGCAACAGGTTAGGAAAGGGGGCAGGTCATGGCTGACCCAAATATGAACCAAAATCCCCATTTTTAGCCCCCAAATCTTGGTTTATATTCAAGTATATATGGTATATTCAGCAACGCTAATTAAAGAGGCAGCACTGCTGAAAATAGGAATAAAGTTAAGCACCAAAGCTTAACTTTATTATGCTGGCCAGACCAGCTGAAAGACAGACCCTTTTAGGCAGGGGATGTCCATTTTATAGTGTACATTCGATTTGATAACACATCTAAAAATAGCAAGCAAATTAATTGAAGATGTGTTAACCTAAAATTAATATACAAAAAGTTGATTTCTGTTTGTTAAATTTGTACATTGTTTTCCTGTAGCTTTCATATATAGAGGGATTTAAGGAAATCGTGTGGGGGGGAGGGGAAGGAGTGGTTAGTGCAAACCTTAACATTTTACACAATTTGTTTCTCATGCAAAACACGCACTTGAAGAATTTTTGAAATATTTCCTCCTCCTTGGGTGACATTGTGCTCTTACCTCAGACATTTATTTGCACTTTTTAAATTTTTTTATAAAGGTGCACTTTTATGAACATTGTAGCGTGGCCGGTCCTCAGAGCTCGCGGTAACCGGCCCACGCTTACAATATTCTCCCCAGCGTGCTTCCCCAAGATGGAGGAAGTCCCTGTTGTGCACAAACTTATCTTATGTGAAAAAAACAGGATGGCCTCACACAAGTAAGTATTGAAAATAAAGAAATCAAATTTATTGTTCCACTGAACAGGTCCAAGCAAAAAATATGAAAAGAACATGAATTCCAAAAGGTCTTGGTTTAAAACATGAAAATAAAATAATATGTAGGTAACCAGCCTGGTCTGGATAACTTTCTCCAAGTTCAATTATCAATGTCCCAGGTATCACAAAGTCTCTGGCAGTTCTTGACTCTCTCAAAGTCTTGTTTGAAAATTGACAAACAATTATGTTATACTGTACTGTGCAGCGCTGCCCTTTCAAAAACAGAGGCATAAGGCAGGCGGATTTATCAAGGCGGCTCCTTGCTATCAAGGGCAAAATAAATTGCAAACAATTCACTAAGGTGCTGGGTAAATCCTGTTCCAGCTATCAGGATGTTTACCTCTTATGAAAAGAAAATATATTGAGGTTCTTTTCATAGCAGCCATCTTGGCAAAAGAAAAAAAAAACTTCCCATTAAAGCAAACACATTTTCACTAGCATACATCCCTTTAGCTAGCATGCTTACCAAAAACCTCATGCCCAGCAGAATTGGAAATATTCACATCTTAATTACAAAAAAAACCAACTCCAAACTAACTGATCTCCATTGCTTCATGCAATCCCACCTCTGGTGAAACACTGTAATCCATATCTTCACATTCTGGATTTACCAAGGTTGTTTCAGCTGGTTCAGAGTCCAACATTTCCACATCTTGTGGCTCCGGAGGAATTGGAAGCTCCTTCCACATGAGAGCTTCTCCAGTCTTCCCCTTTCTCTTGGTCAGCCAGCTCTCTAAATGCTGCCAAGCTGCTGTACCACGCCCAGCCCTACTCCAGGGCTGAACTTCCTTCAGCTGTGTTTGCCTTTTCCCCTGCTTAGCCAGCTTTCCACAAAATGGAGGATTTAAAGGGGCCTTACCAGATTTCACCAGGCTGTGTTCTGCATTAGGTCTGAACACAGCCTGTGCTTTCTGGTCTTGTTCCTGCCTATCAGGGACACAGTGATTAGCCCGGACCAGTTTCAGGGGATGTTTTCTTTCATTCTTCTCTGGCACAAGGCCGGCATTGGACTCGGGCTTGTGACAACATGCACACATCTTTAGATTGGAATGATAAGACTTAGGTTAAACATATGAGCACAAGAGGCTGAGGTAAGTGCACAATTTGTCCATTTGATCGGGCCATTGGCTTAGCCACTAGAAAACTAAACCCCGAGCTTTGCTAACAAATGTTCTAATGGCTGGATTCAGTAATGCCACTGATCCAATCCGATCGGTGGACAGGGGGGTGATTCACGAAATGCCCTCATGCAAATGAAGGTGATCGGAATCACGCCCCCAACCGACCTCGCAGATCGCTCTCCAGCAATCCCGCCGGTGCATGTGCTGGCCCTCCGTGCCCAGCAGAGCTGCTGGACAGAAAACATTTTACTTTTGTTTTTTAAACTTTTTCGCAAATTGTTTTTTACTTTTTTCGTGAGCCTGTGGTTTTAACCTGCTTTAAACCCGTGGGTTAAAACCACAGGTTCGCACTGTGGGGAAGGCAAGGCAAGTCGGGGCAGAAGCAGGGCGGCAATCGGGGCAGAGAGCAGGAGAGTCGGGGCAGAAGCAGGGCGGCGATCGGGGCAGAAGAACACTTCAGAAAAGGACATTAAATTTTAGAAGCATCCGACAAGGGAGACAGGCTCTGGGGAGAGGCAGAGAGGCAGGATTTCAAGATGGCAGAGAGCAGCAAAGGACAGTCGAAGCAGTGAGCAGGGCAGTCGGAAAGGGCCTGAGCGATTGGTCCTCAGCAATCGCTTATTTTTTGATCGGCCAGCCCAGTCGGTGTCCCTCATTTTTTTTTTTTGTGAATCGCTGCCTGCCTATATTTGCATGCCTTTCCCCCTCATTTGCATGTGCAGATCAGATCGGGTGCGGATCGGATCTGGGGTAATGTTAGTGAGTCGGGTCGGGGTCGCTAAATAGTCGGGACTTGATAGGTGGGCTTGGTGAATCTAGCCCTAGGTGAACTAGCCCTGATCACCCAAAAAACCGGTAAGCAGGATTTTGGCTGATCAGCAAGAAAGGGAAAAAGACACCATGTTTCTTTCTGGCTATGCCATATACCACATAAAGCACCATCACAATCCATGTACCTTAAACCACTTCACTTCCACATTATCTCTTGAGAGTTCACACTCAAATGTCACTTTTTCCTTCTCGGGAACTCTGAGGTCTTTCAAGGTTTGAATAATTTTCACAGGAGACTCTGCCCAAACAAAATTGACAATAGAAAAAGGCACTGTTTAAAAAGACTTAAACTGTGTATGCAATAGAGAACAGGTAGGATATGATAGAGACAAATACTTCAAAAGCATAAGCAATTTGCAAGAGGCAACAATTTCAGTGAAAGAAAGTTCCGGAACAAGAGGTCATGATATGAAGCTGGAGAAAAGCAGATACCATAGTAACAAAAGGAAGTGTTATTTCACTGAAAGGGTGATATATACTCTGACCAGCCTCCAAGTAGAAGTGGTAGTGATAAAACCCTGTATCAGAACTCAATTGCTTATGATAAACACAGCAGACATTTAGTGGTAGGGAAGTAATAAAACCAGAGAAAAAGTGAGGTTTGTGGTATGTCAAGGCCAAAGTATTAATGCTGGTAGCACCAGGCTGGTTTCTACTGAAAGTACACATCTCCGTATACCGGTTCTCCTGGCTCAACAAACGGTACCTTTCATGATAAGTTTCCCAGATGTATGGAGCCCTTCTGCCTTGAAAGAGACAAGCCCCGAGTCTTCTAGCTTCAGGGCTGAGAGGGTCATGGCATGTATCTTCCCCAAGACAGTGATTCGGCAGTGATCATCCGACCACAGCTTCAGCCCGTCCTTTGTCCAGGACCCTTCCACATTCCCATGAGACAACTCCACCTGGAACGTGGCAGTGTCTCTCTCAACGGCTTCCACGTCGTGCAGATCCTTCACAATCTTGATCTGACGCACTAAAACACACACGTGCAGATAAAATTCAAACAGTTATTCGCTAACTCTAAAAAATATAAATACCCACAATATTAAACAAAATACACTGTTTATGTCTTTTGGTAGAAATTATTTTTTTTCCATAACAGTAAACAGCATCTATTTTTCATGTTCCCTGTGCAAACAACAGGTGTCAAAGAAATAAAGCAGTCAAACATTAAGAACAAAACATGAACCCTGGCATTTATTTCAAGACCTCACAGCCACAATGTGGAAGGGCCTGCAATAGCTAGATTCAATGACACAGAAGACATGCCAGAGAGCAGATTTGTCCAGTGGTTTTCAAAGAGTACATTTTACCACCCAGTCCATTTAGATATATAGGCAAAAATTTTTAAATGATATATATCCCATTATTTATGGAGTTATTTTGTTAACTGATCAAAGACTGAATTACCGTACGCCCATATAATCTGCTATAATCTTCTCCTTTCACATATCTATTACAGGCAACAGCAGTGCAAGCTTCCCCCATATACAATGTCCCACAAAAGAACAACCAAAAATGTATGGATTAGAATTAAATACATGTTAAGTGAAATACGCACAACTCAAACACAACCATGTTTATTACACCCATCCATGCGAGTTTGTCATCTCATAATATCAACACTACAGGATCCCCTGGAGCAACTGTGCTGAGTCATAGGGGCAAAAGTATACTCGTATGGGCCCCAGAGAATAGTCATTCAGAGAGGTCCTCGAAAGAGAGACTTCCCCAAGAATGATCCTAAGGCAAGAGGTCTAAAGGAAGAGAAGCTTCCTCTAGCTGTGGGCTGAGAAGGATCCAGTGTATGAGAGCATCAAGGTGGTGGTTGGTGTCTGTTTGGCTGAGGTAAGCCAACTATCTTATTTAAAGACTGTGAGATCTATTATAAGTGCTGGCTGGGGTCAGATTTAATTGACTTACTAAAGACTAATAAACCCTGAGGTTAGAGTGTGGCAGTTGGTGGCCACAGGAGCACTCTGGGCTAAAATCCCAGAGTCCTGGTTTCCAGCCTGCTGGTCACTTAAGAATAAAAGTTTACTTTCCCTGAGCCTACGAGGCAACAGGCTCAGGAATTTGTATACCAATAAGGACTGTTGAATTAGACTGAACTCTTAGGAGTTAAGAATTTATGTTGTCTTTCCTGAGCTCAGGTCTATGAATGAATAAAGACTTTTCATTATATCTTACAAGAGTGTCCCGGGGGGGGGAGGGGGAGGAAGGAGGAGGTGCGTGCCCAGGTTTTACCTCAGGAACCTGTCCAGTCTCGTACACATCAGATGAATGATTTTCTGTAGTTTTTTGTCCAAATCCCATAACAAACAAAGGGCTAGATTCACTAAGCAAACCGATCGTGTACCAATCGGTATGCAAGCCCTTTGCGACCAAATTTCTCTCCTGCACTATTCACTAAAGGCAGTAATGATCCGATCCCGATCCTTCCATGCAAATTAGCAAAACCCCTTGCAAAATAGCCAAACGATTGATTCACTAACAATTGCTTGCTATTTTGAGTCGGGTTTTACTACTGACAAACTCGACTGCTGTAGACCTGTCAGTAACTGAGTTACCGACAGGACTGCAGGTTTTTTGACAGGCTTGCTGTCTTTTTTATTCATTTTTTTCCATGGCACAAATATTTTGCATGTGTTACACACGCAAAATATCTGTCCAATCAGGGATTTCCCTAGACTCCTCCCTAAGGAAGTCCCTGATTGGCTGAGGTGCCCCCAGGCCCCTCCAAAGGGAGGAGCCCAAGGCGCCTCAGCCAATCAGGGCCTTAGGCCTCTCCCCGTGCATCAGATGATGTGCCGGGGTGGGGCCTAAGGCCGTTATTGGGCGGCGGGCGGCCAAAGTAGCAGGAGCAAGAGGACTTTCCTCCTGCTCCCGAAGATGGGAGCCTCAAAGGAGTAGGAGAGACCGGGCACTCCTCCTGCTCCCAACTATTTTAAAGGTACCGGGATGGGTGGGCCGGGCCCGACTGCCTGGGCCAACCAGGGGTGGGCCGGGGAGGTGGGAGGACTAGGAGCAGGAGGGACTGAGCACCTTTCCTGCTCCCAACTTTTTGGTGCCTGAGGGCCGTGCCAGGAGGGGGGCGAGGGAGAGATCTGGGCAGAGCAGGGCAGGCAGGAGAGATCGGGGCCTGGTGGGGATGTCGGGAAGATCTCTCTTGCTTGCTCCCAGACTCTCCTGCTCTCTGCCGCCATTCCTCGCAGTGCAGGCCCGCTTTAAAACCACGAGCTTGCACTGCAGGGAACGGCGGCGAGAGCAGGAGAGTCCGGGAACAGGCAAGAATGATCTGGGCTGGGCTGAGCCCTGACAGCAGTGACAGGAGGCTGTTTCTCCTACTGTCAGGGTGTGCGCATGAGCGGGGATCGCTCTGGCCATGGGTAGGGGGGCGTATTAACAATCGTCCCCATTTGCATGTAGGCCTTTACTGAATTGGTCGGCCGGCATGCAAACGGAAATGGATCGCACACGGTTTGGAGGTTTAGTGAATCTAGGCCAAAGTATTCTTCCAACCCTGCCAAAACCTTTGGCAATTCCATAATTAATAGCATTAAGGTTCCTACCTCCATTTCATGGTGTGAACACACCTTTTTGCTGTTGCTTCCCGCTACTTTGTAGCTCTAAACACTCTCCTTAAATTTTCTTCTTCATCTTCTCTCTCTCTGTCCAGTTTTTCTTTAAACAATCTGAGCTTTTTCTTCCATTCACCAACAGGCTGCTTAATTGGCCCCAAGTGCTTAATTTCCTCATTTGGGCTCACATGGTTTGGGCATATCAAGCATGGTTATAAGTTGGACAACCTTTTGTGCATATTCTACCATAGCTACGGCATGACAGCAGCAGTGCAAGCTTCCCTCACATACTGTCCTTACAAAGAACCGGTACAGCAAAGACAGATGCAGAGAAGTCTCTCATGCTAGTATGATGTGTAAATAATTCTCCGAATGTTGCATATCTTGGATCATATTATTGATACTTTCCTATTTATATATCATTAATGCACTTAATCTGTTGTTCTCTTGATTTTCTGCAGTTAACTTTTTCTTACTAATTATTCTTTGGGGTTTCTGGGCACACCTAAGCAAGTACAGAATACCAGTACAAAATTGCTTGGGCACACCAACTTATTTCATGTCAATGTCTAGTGTACAAATCTGTCTGGCATAGGGGTGTGAAGTCCAATGCCAGACAAACTTGTATGATCTGTGTCCCCCACGTGGTGAGAAAGAAAGAAAATCCAGCATGGGGGAGCAGAGCCCGATGCCAGACAGACTCACCGGTCAATTTAAGATTCACCTGTGTCTTACGTGGATGAAAGTGTTAGTCGCTGTACATTTGTGAAAAAGAGGCCACAGCCCTTGAAATAGCCTGGAGCGAAATACGGCCACTGTCGGGCCTGGCTGAAGTTCTCTTCTTTCTTTTTCTTTTTGAGTTTGATTGTTTTTGGAAAGGGGACCAGTGCGATAGGATTTTGTGTGAGTTTCATATACACCAATGATTCACCTTCCTGGACAACTGGCTGTATATCTGCTGGTTTGAATAATTTTTGAATAATTTGGAGACATATATTGAAGATGGTGGTTATAGTGGCTGCCTGAATGAATACGTTGTGCTCCATCCCTGGCAGTGTTCAAATCCAATCTAAAAATCTACTTTTTGGGAACTGCTTTCAACTCTTAACTCCCACTTACTGCTGTCAGATACCTAGACCCACTGTATCATTTCCTCTACCATTATCTCCCCAACCCTGAAATGTCCTGTCTAAATTAGATTGTAAGCTCTTCTGAGCAGGGACTGTTTATTGTATGTTAAAATGTACAGTGCCTTTCAGCACTATAGAAATAATAAATAGTAGTAGTAATAAAGTGTGTGGGGGGAGGGGGAGGTTGAGAGACCAATGACTGTACTATGCTCCATTACAGGACTGGGATGTACTGAGACGAGGAGAGAATTGGTTATCTAAGGTCTCTTTTTTTCTCCACTATTTTTTGAATAAGCTTATACAGGGATCTTTTGATCATAGTTGTCTTTTACTACTATATCTCTGTTTGTATTTCTAATTGAATAATAGTAAAAGATCTTTTTTTGTCTGGTTGAGAAATAACAATAGTGCATGACCATCTTTCCTTTCAGCCGGCCACTGAGTATCCCAAGACTCTTGTCTCGCTCTCTCTCCACAGCAAAATATATCTGGCAAGTGTCTTTGGCTTCTATTCTCATCTATGCCTTCTGAGTCACAGGCTCACACTGTTGAAACAGCATTACTAGGGTTACCATATGGCTCCAGAAAAAGGAGGACGGATTGAGACATCCAGGTTTTACTTCCATTGCTTTCAACGGAAGTAAAAACCCGGATGTCTCAATCCGTCCTCCTTTTTCTGAAGCCATATGGTAATTCAGAAACTGAACCACCACCTAAGTCAGGGGTCTCCAAAGTCCCTCCTTGAGAGCTGAATCCAGTCGGGTTTTCAGGATTTCCCCAATGAATATGCATGAGATCTATGTGCATGCACTGCTTTCAATGCATATTCATTGGGGAAATCCTGAAAACCTGACTGGATTCGGCCCTCAAGGAGGGACTTTGGAGACCCCTGACCTAAGTATTTCGGATCAATCATTCAAGTAAACAGCGTTTCCATCAAGAACTTACTTTCTACATTAAGTTTAGCCTGGGTCTTGTCATCGAGTGTCTCACAGCAGTAGTAGCCCTGGTCTGCAAAGACAACGTTCTTTATCACCAGGTTGTGTTTTGTGCCATCGGCCAGAATCTCCATCTTTTCACTAGGCTGCAGCACCACGCTGTTCTTTATCCATTTTAATTCCGTGGATATCTTCGTTAGCTCTACCTCTAGGACTGCTGTGCCCTTCTCTTCAACTGTCTGAGCTTCCAACTTCTTCTTAAACAGCACTGGGGCTTCTGGTAAATATTTTTTGTTAAAAAAAAGAGAATTAAGAGTCATTTTGGTACACAAAGGGAAACTGCAGAAAATGAACTGAGAATTCATTGTTAAACTGTATATGCTGAACAACGCCTTAAGGGAATCTCTTCATAAAGGCATTAATAAATCCCCAATAAATAAATAGATAATTAAATGCATTTGTTTGTTTAATTTAAAAATTATAATTAGAACTTCTGATTTTGGGTTATAATCCAAAACCTCAATAAAACACCACTGAAGGAGAATTTGGAATTTTCAGTTATAACTGACAACACAAAAAAAAATTTTTAAATCATCTATTCATCACATTCTGATTAAGTACCTGGCAACTGCCATCACTGCTGGGTAACGGGACAAAAGCGTGCGAGACATCAGTGCGCTGACATTGGAGCGCAGACAATCTGGCGCAAGACACCAGCGTGCTGCGGAAAAACTTACTTTTTTATGAACCTGCTGGGTGACAGGACAAAAGCGCGCGAGACATCAGTGCGCCGACATTGGAGCACAGATAATTCGGCGCAAGCCACCAGCGCACCACGGAAAAACTTACTTTTAAAGAGCTCCGACTGGTGGTGTGGGGTGGAACCCCCCCACTTTACTTCATACTCTTCATGCTGTCATTAAGGGGGGTGCGGGGGGTGCAATCCCCCCACATTATAGATAAAACTGAACTTTTTCCTAAAAAATTGGAAAAAGTTCAGTTTTCTCTATAATGTGGGGGGGGGTTGCACCCCACCACACCAACCCACAACAGTTGCGCGAAGAATATGAAGTAAGCTGGGGGGTTCCCCACTCATACCCTGCGTCGGAGCTCTTTAAAAGTAAGTTTTCCTGCGTCACGCTGGTGTCTTGCGTCGAATTGTCTGCACTCCAATGTCGGCGCGCTGATGTCACGCACGCGGATGACTATGAATCTCAGTGCTGTGGTGGGACCTTGTGTGCTTACTCCCACCACTCTCTGCTGTTTCGTCCACTCTGCCGCCAGCACCATGAAATCATTGAAACGCGAGAGCAGGTACTTCCTTCTCTCAGGTTTCAAAGCCTCCCACATGGTCCGCTGCAGAGCCAAAGCAACAGAAAGTGGCAGGAGTGAGAGCACACGTATCTGCTGCTCTAGCAGAGACAGTCACTGACACAGGGGTAGGAAATGGGGGAACCGCTGCTGAGGCTGGGGGTGGGAGGGGAAGGGGCTTTACTAATGCTGGGAGTTGGGAGAGAGAGGGCTGTGACTGATGTATGGAGAGGAGGTGACCGATACTGTTGCTGGGAGAAGGAGAGGCTGATGCTCTTGTGGTTGGGAGAAGGGGCCTGTCACTGGAAAACTGTGTTTAGGACCACTGACTGGAATCCACCTTAACACCTCCCTCCCCATTTTTTTTTATAATACAAATTCACCAATATATCCATGTTTTTTTGACCTTAGAAATAAATATCTAGAATCAAAAGTCCAATTTATTATCTACAGCTCACAAATTTTTGAAGTGGATTGCAAACTAACAAACAATCAAAGCTATTAACACACCACAAACCACAATATAAAATTACATAAAGGTAAAAAATTATTTTTAAGCCATCCTCAACTAATTAAATTCATAAGATTAGATGATCACACCCAAATTGGAAAAGGCCTGTCTACATAAGGAGGACAAGGCACAGACAGAGATCTTCAACCATAGATGAAATAAAGGAATTTATTGAAAATCCCCTTATTTCATCTAAAGTTGAAGAGCCTCTTCTTTGGGGGGGGGGGGAAGATTTGTGTGTGTGGGGGGGGTGGCTGACTCTGCTCTGGGGCTCTGTACTGTATACATAAAAAGGTCTTCAACTTTTTACAGAATGCCAAAATATGTTCAAGGTGCAGGTCACAAAAAAGACTATTCCATGGTGTAAGACCCAAAAACAAAAAGCACCCCCCCCCTAATATTCAGAACATGGGAGATCACTGATGAGCTCTCTCGGTCCGCAGCAATTCCAGAAATTCAATGCTGGCAATGTATCCAGCGATTGGCACTGAATTTCCAGTCTATTTTTGGCCGGCCAAAACATAGCCAGCTAGGCAGATATTCAGAAACCAGCCAGCTAAGTCATAACAGCCAAAGATAAACCACTCTTTTAGGCGGCTCTATCTGGCCGCCAAACTCAGCCGGCAAGCTGCTGAATATTGGCGGTCACTGGCTATGTATGTTACATGTCATAGCCAGTCACCGGCCAAGCTGCCAACCCAGATATTCAACAGATGAATTGTCTCATGTACGTTATGCAAACATGAGAGCATGTGTAATTTTGGTTGCGAGTGTACAATTATGGAATAATTTAACAGGACCACTGAGGTTACTTTCTGATATCCAGAAATTTAAGAAGGTTTTGTTTTTTGTTTTTTAAAATCTTTATTCATTTTTAAACTTATAATAAGTGTGATAACATATCCATACAAATAACCATAAATATATCACTTAATAATCAACAATGATACATATTATATTCTCTTATCTCCCCCCCCTCCCTACCATTATCTATCATATAATCAATACTTATACAACATGTAACAATAAAAATACCCTTCCTCCCACCCCATAATTGAACTTGTAAATTTAAGGGAAAAGGAGAAATTAGGTTCTTAGCTGCTAATTTACTTTCTTTTAGCTTCTCCAGACCAGTAGAGGTTAACTTTACGAATGGGTATATATCTAATCATGACCAGCAGGTGGAGACTGAAAACAAAACTTTGGGACAGTATATCCTAGCCCCTCCTCTCTATTTCCCTCAGTCTGCCGAATAGCCAAGCAGAACCAAGAACTGGAAAAAAACAGAGAGAAAAAACAATACTCCGAAAGGAGTAACAAATAACATACCCAAAATGCTGTTGGAAAATGCAGAGGAGAAATTCCCGAAGGAAGAATGTCCCCACAGCTCGCCAGCTAAGCCAGCCGAGCCACAGCCGCTGTTCTTCAATTCTCCCCGGCCCTAGAAAAATACTAGAACCCGCAGCAAAAACCAAAAACTGCCCGCGCAACAGCCCCAACAACAACAACAACAGACAGGGTGGGGACCTCTACTGGTCTGGAGAAGCTAAAAGAAAGTAAATTAGCAGGTAAGAACCTAATTTCTCCTTCTTTAGCACTCTCCAGACCAGTAGAGGTTAACTTTACGAATGGGACGTACCAAAGCAGTCCCTCTCACGGGCGGGACCCCCGAAGGGCCGATACCAGTACACGCTCACCGAACACCGCGTCCCGACGCGCCTGCACATCAACCCGATAATGACGAACAAAGGAATGTAAGGAGGACCAAACCGCAGCCTTACACATATCCACTGGAGGCACGAGCGACGACTCAGCCCAAGAAGCCGCCTGACCCCGAGTGAAATGAGCCTTGAGAAACTCCGGAATAGGCTGCTGTTTCAGAAGATAAGCGGAAGCAATCGTCTCCTTGATCCAGCGCGCAATAATAGCCTTAGAAGCGCCAGCTCCCCAACGAGGACCCGCCAGGAGGACAAAGAGATGATCGGACTTCCGGAATTCCTGGGTCCGCTGCACATAAGAGCGAAGGACCCGACCGACATCCAACTTGCGCAGCTGCCGTTGCTCAGAAGAGCCCTCCCGACCACCCAAGACCGGGAGAACCACCGATTGATTGACATGAAAAGGAGAAACAACCTTCGGCAGAAAGGAAGGAACAGGCCGCAAGACGACCCGCTCCCTAGAAAACTCCAAGAAGGGAGCCCTACAAGAGAAAGCCTGCAGCTCAGAAACACGCCTAGCAGAAGTAATGGCCACCAAAAAGACCGCCTTCAAAGTAAGGTCCTTCAAAGAACAGACGTCCAAGGGCTCGAAAGGCGGACGCACCAAAACAGAGAGAACCAGATTAAGATCCCAAGAGGGAACCGAGGGCCGTAGGGGAGGCCTAAGCAACTTGGCCGCCCGCAAAAACCGAATCACATCAGGAAGAGCCGATAAAACGCTGACCTGACACCAACCCTCGAAAGGCCGACAGGGCCGCAAGATGAACCCGGAGAGAAGACCAAGCCAGGCCTCTATCCAGGCCATCCTGCAAGAACTCTAGAATGTGAGGCAGAGAAGCGCGAAAAGAGGTCACTCCCCGCGCCCGACACCATTCCTCAAAGAGACGCCAAACCAGCACATAAGCCCGAGAGGTAGAAAGCCTCCGGGACCCCAACAGAGTAGAGATCACCTTGTCTGAATATCCCTTCTTGCTAAGGCGACCCCTTTCAAGAGCCACGCCGTAAGACAGAAGGGAGACGGGTCGAACATGGGAATGGGACCCTGCATCAGAAGGTCGTCCGAGAGAGGCAGAGGAAGAGGATCCGCTACCAGGTGCCTCACCAGATCCGCATACCACGGACGGCGAGGCCAATCCGGCGCCACCAGCACCACCAAACCCGGATGGTGAACAATGCGAAGAAGCACTCTGCCCACCAGCGGCCAAGGAGGGAACACATACAACAGCCCCTCCGTTGGCCACTGCTGGACCAGAGCATCCAGACCCTCGGCCAGACCGTCCCTGCGACGACTGAAGAAGCGGGGCACTTTGGCGTTGCCACCCGTGGCCATCAGGTCCATCAGGGGCTGCCCCCAAGCCTGCACTATCAACTGAAACGCCTCGGCGCCGAGACACCACTCTCCTGGATCTAGGAAGTGACGACTGAGGAAGTCTGCCTGAACATTTTCTACTCCGGCTATATGAGAGGCCGAGAGGTCCAGCAGATGGGACTCCGCCCAAACCATGAGCAGAGCCGCCTCCTGCGCCACCTGAGTGCTCTTGGTGCCCCCCTGACGATTGACATAAGCCACCGCCGTGGCATAGTCCGACAGCACTCTGACCGACTTGCCCAGCAACAGGGAGTGGAAAGCCAACAGCGCCAGACGGACCGCTCTGGTCTCCAACACGTTGATCGACCAGGCGGCCTCCTCCACGGACCAGGTGCCCTGAGCTGAGTGACCCAAACACTGAGCCCCCCAACCCAGGAGACTCGCATCCGTCAGGAGCACCGTCCACTGCGGGAGATCCAGACCCACCCCCTGAACCAGGTGAGGGGTCTGGAGCCACCAACGCAGACTGCAGCGCGCCAAGCCTCGCAGGGGAACCGGAACATCCATCCCGTGCCTCTGGGGAGACCACCTCCGGAGCAGAGCATACTGGAGAGGATGCATGTGGGCCCGCGCCCACCTCACCACGTCCAGGGACGCCGCCATCGACCTCAAGACCTGGAGGAAATCTCGCGCCCAAGGACACCGGGACGCCAAAAGCAGGCGAATCTGAGATTGCAATTTGCTCACCCGGCCCTCTGGGAGGAAGACCTTCCCCAAGGAGGTGTCGAACAGCACCCCTAGTTACTACAGACGCTGAGCCGGGACCAACCGACTCTTGGAAAGGTTGACCACCCAGCCCAGCGACCGGAGAAACTCCACCACCCGAGCAGTAACCCGGGAGCTTTCCTGCAACGACTTTGCCCGAATTAACCAGTCGTCCAGGTAGGGGTGTACCAGGATGCCCTCCGACCGCAAGGCTGCCGCGACGACCACCATCACCTTGGTGAACGTCCGAGGAGCCGTGGCCAGCCCAAAGGGAAGCGCACAGAATTGATAGTGCCGACCCAAGATCGCAAAGCGCAGGAAACGCTGATGAGAGGCCCGAATGGGAACATGCAAGTAGGCCTCCGTCAGATCGAGAGAAGTGAGAAACTCCCCTGGCTGAACCGCCAGAATGACCGACCGCAGAGTTTCCATACGGAAAGAGGGAATCTTGAGAGCCCTGTTGACCCCTTTCAAATCGAGGATGGGCCGAAAAGTCCCCTCCTTCTTGGGCACCACAAAGTAAATGGAGTACCTGCCCGTGCCCCACTCTGGAGAGGGCACCGGAACAACTGCCCTGAGATCTAGCAAGCGCTGAAGGGTCTGGCGAAAAGCCTGCGTCTTCCCCGGAGTCTGACATGGAGAAGCGAGGAAAAAAAAAATCCGGCAGAGAGCGGGCGAACTCCAGGGCATAACCGTCCCGCACCACCTCCAGGACCCACTGATCGGACGTGATCTCGGCCCATTTGGGGAAAAATTCGCGCAGCCGAGCCCCCACCGGAACCAAAGGGGGCGCCGGCAAGGCGTCATTGTGCAGGACGGGAAGCGGGGGAACCGGCGGAGGGATTCCCTGCCCCCCGACGGGCCCCCCGAAAGGGCTGCATGCGCTGGAAGAACCGACCCCGGGAAAATCCCGGAGACTGGAAAGAAGCAGCCCCACGCCCAGGGCGATACTTGCGAAAATCCCGCAAACGCCCCCGGGCCGCACCCCCCCCGAGACGCCGGGCGGGCACGGTCCTCCGGCAGACGGGGAACTTTCGAGTCCGACAGAGTCTGAATCAACTTATCCAAGTCCTCTCCAAACAAAAACGACCCCCGAAAGGGAAATTTAGTAAGCTTAGCTTTGGACGCAGCATCCGCCGCCCAAGCGCGCAGCCACAACACACGCCTTGCGGCCACGCCAAAAGCCATAGACTTAGCCGAGATCCGCACCAAGTCCTATAGAGCATCTGAGAGGAATGAGGCCGCCATCTCAATCTTCGCTACCTCCTGATCCACCAGAGACCAGTCGTCAGACTCTCGATCCAAGACCCAGTCCCCCACAAATAGCCGCCTGGACCCCAAAGGCAGAGACCTGAAAATTTTGCTTAAGGATGCTCTCCAATTTGCGCTCCTCAGAGTCCCGCAAGGCAGAACCGCCCTCAACAGGCACGGTATGCCGCTTGGAAATTGCCGAGACCACCGCATCCACGACTGGCGAAGCTAACGTAGCCCGATCCCCTTCAGGAATGGGATACAGGCGAGCCATGCTGCGCGCCAGCCGAAACGGCGTCTCCGGCGTTTTCCACTGCTCCAGAATAATATCCCGAATATCCTGATGCATAGGAAAAGAGCGGGAAACGGAACGGATCCCCCGTAACAGGGGGTCCCCCACACGCGGAGTCTCCGGCGGCGCGTCCTCAAAACGCAAAACCGAAGAAACCTGCTGAATAAGGTCAGGCAGCTCATCTTTCTGAAAAAGGCGCACCACGGACGCCTCGTCACTGGAGAACGGGAAATCCGACAACCCGCCGCCAGCTTCCGTCCCCTCCAGAGAGTCCTGGAACTCCTCAGAAGGGTTCAGGTCCTCCTCCAGACCGACCCGTTCCTCCGACCACAAAATTCTCGTCCCACGACACCCGCGGACGCTTGGACAAGGGAGGCGGCGGAGGGGACGTCACGCCAGACGAGAGAGGCAAAGCCGCAGGGAGCGCGGAGGAAAACCCACCCCCCCGAAACCCCCTGGGCGCAACCGGGACCCCCAGCCGCCTGAAAATAGGCTCTGCATAAAGAAAAGAAAAATTCAGGAGAAGAAACCCCCCGAGGGTCCCAAGGGACTCCCTGCCACAGCAGGGGGACCCAGCAGAACCTTGCCCCTGCATAGTCAAAACAGGGGGAAGGTCACCTGAGGTGGAAGACAAAATGGAGGGGCCAGACAAAGAAGATGGCGGTTTTACCGCCAAAAAAGCTCCCTCCATAGCCTGAAGCGGCTGAGAAACCTGAATAGTCTCAGCCGCTAAAGCAGGCAAGCCGGCATCAGCTGTCAAAAAATCAGCTGAGAGGGAATCCTCTAAAACCCGACCGTCGGCGGTTTGGGGAATCCCTCCGTGGGCGGACGGAGAAGACCGGGCTTCCCCACCGTTCCCTGCCGACTCGCGAGGCACCATCGGCGGGGAGCTCTGGGCGCCTGCAGCCGCTGCCGACGGAGCTCCACCACCTCACCGACCCAAACCGCCGAGTTCAGGCCGGCCGCGAGTGCCTCGCGGCTGGACTCAAATGTGTCCTACTCCCCCGGAGAAGGGCACAATTGCTCCATACGCGACCTAGCTAAAAAAAAGTGCCGGTTACATGAAAAAATACAGTAAAATACAGTTTTCTTAAAGGGAAATAACCCTTCAGACCAGCACTACCTCAGGATTTTTTTTTTTTTTTTACAGAACAGACTCCACAGGCTCTCGAAGCAATATGCCTTGCTTGACTTAGGGGGCAAGGCTTACTGCTGAGGCTCCTCTAAAAAAATGTGGGGAGGTGGAGGAAGTGGGGGGAGGGACCCCGCTCGTGACCCGCCGGGTTTGACACCCCCGAGGTCGGACGAACCCCCAAACAGGGCCCGACCAAGCTCCGTCCGGCCAAAAACAGGGACAATAAACCCCTAAACAAAATCCAACAGCCCTACCAAGGGAGATGGGCACAGATCACTCACACCTGCTGGAGACTGAAAGAAGACTGAGGGAAATAGAGAGGAGGGGCTAGGATATACTGTCCCAAAGTTTTGTTTTCAGTCTCCACCTGCTGGTCATGATTAGATATATACCCATTCGTAAAGTTAACCTCTACTGGTCTGGAGAGTGCTAAAGAACAAGATTTTTCTAATCATTACAATACTTTGTTAATGGCTCCCAAATATCTTGAAATTTTAAGAAGGTTTTGAAAACAACTTTGGTTATGGATGCTTTTAACTGAGTAGGCTGGGATACTAATTATCCACATTTTAGATGAGATTGTTTTGTTTATTTGTATGTTTTGTATGTTATATGATAATTATGTTTGCATATTGTTAACCGCTCAGGTATCTTTTAAATAAATATTCAGCAGGAGATAGCCAGCTAACTCCTGCTGAATATCGCTGGATAGCAGGCTATGTGAGAGCCATTGCTGGCTGACTATATAGTGCTGACTATCAAAGATGAGCACTTAGTATAGAATAAAACTGAGGGCCAATTTTGGTGCCCAAATTTGGGCACCAGGACTTATGCCTGCTGAAACCAGATATAATACACAGATCCTGGACCTGTTGGGCCGGCTGGGCACGATGGACCTCTGGTCTGACCCAGCAGAGGCACTTCTTATGTTCTTAACTCCAGGCCCCCAATCTGGGCACACATCCCTGGTATTCTATAACACTGTGCTCAGAAGGCGAAAAGAGGATTTATAAAGTTATGTGGATGCCAGTCAAAATTCAGCTGGGGCCTACATAACTGTCTCATGTGGGCCCCAGCTGAATATTGTCTGGGACCCATGTAAGCAATGGCAGTTAGCACGGATACAATTAGCCCAATATTTAGTGCCAGTGCCTACTCATGTCCCGGCGCTAAAAAAACACTGCCTGCCACCAGCTTTATCTCGGCAGATGGATTAATTCAAGACAGGAGAATGGGATCTCCAAAAAAGGTGATAACATCCCTAGATTAGCTTTAGCAAACAATTTGGTGAACCTGGAAAAAATTGACGGGGCTCATCCAATTGCCTCATTTCACTTTTTCAATTAAAAAAAAATAAAATTCCAAAACACATTTGAAATATTCACTTGGGTCTTTTCCAGATGTTAAATTTATTCTAAACCTTATGTCAAACACACTGGAATTCTAAATTTCATTTTTCATGATTTCCCCAAATCTACCAATATCTGACAAATAATCCCAGAACATCTGGGGACCATCCAAACATTCTATCAAACCTGAAATTTTTGCTCACATATATCTACATATCATGGTAGTATAAAGATTCCACTACCATAGGTTGCATCAGTATGGAAATCAACCTTGGCTTTCAATTCTAAAATTCAATTAAATCCTTCTAAATCTTGCTTTTTCCCAACCCCTCTCACCTTTGATCTTGAGGGTGGATTTCGTTTTTGCGCCTTCAAACTCTGCCGAGATTTCAGCCGCATCCTCCGTGGTTAGACCAGTGATGGTCAGGATGTGGCTGGTGTCCTTCTTGGAGATCAGATATTTTTCACTAGGTTTAATTTTGGCCCCGTTTCTGTACCACGTGACCACTGCATCTTCCTGGGAGGCAGTGCACTTAAACTTGGCCTCCGTGCCTTCCTCGGCGACCACATTATTGAGTTCGCCAGTAAACTTTACCACTCTGGGAACTGAAGGGCAAATGAAGTCAAGTAAGGAGCACCCAAAAAAATATCAGTATGGATTGAGTATGATGCAGTTCTTACAGCATAGAAGGTAATGGTAATAATTCTACAAAAGGGCCACTAGATATACAGTAGGTTCCCAATGTTGTTCAGATAAGTATACGTTATACGTGGAAATCATAGGGAAACAAGATTTTATGTATGTGACTTGGAAACTGCATAGCTGTATGCGATATATAAATTTTTTAATAAATAAATAAATAAGCACCTATTCTACAGTTTCATCTGGGTGCCTAGATTCTGTTACAGAATACTAGCGTGTACCTAAGCTTAACTGCGTTCATTTATGCCAGGTCTATGGCAGGAATAAATAGGACTAATATCCCTTAAATAGATGGATACACTTCTCCCTCCGTATTCGCTGTGATAGGGAATTAACAGAACTGCAAATACAGAAAAACCGCAAATAACTTTTTCATATGTTCATATGCGGCAATTCTTATGTCCTTATGTTCTAAAAGGCCTCTTTTACTAAGGTGCACTCACCGACTAGCGTGCGCTAAACGCTAAGGCATGCATGTTAGTCTATGGACGCGTTAGCATTTAGCATGTGTTAATCGAATTAGCGCGCACTAATCAGTTAGCTCACCTATATAAAAGAGGGGGTAAGTATTTTCCCTATCTGTCCCAGCAGGCTCACGATCTAACTATGAAACCCGGGGTAATGCAGGATTAGGCAATTTGCCCAGGGTCACACGGAGCAGCACTGGGATCAAATCCACAACATCAGGGTGCCGAGGCAGCAACTCTAACCACTAGGCCACTCCTCCACTCCCTTGTTAAATCACTTTAAATATTCACCGGTGTACTGATAAAAACAAGAGCCCTGGATGTTTAGGAAAAGGCCATTAAAAAGCAGGACTAAAATTTCCACGCTGCTCAGGACCCTGACATATTTAGTAATGCCAGGCAATACCTGATTTGCTTCCTTGTACACAATGGTCAGCCTAGGTACCTTTCGTGGTGATCTGAGCGATGGTCTTATCATCCCTGGACTCGCACGAGTACTCTCCTTCATCCTCTGCCCTCACATTGGAAATGGTCAGCGTGCGCTGGATTCCGTCGGCCTGGATTTGGACTCGTTTTCCAGGTCTGATCTCTACTCCGTTCCTGCGCCACAGGACATCACCCTTGGTCTTACTCAGCTCGCAGGTCAATGACAAAGTCCCGCCTATCTCGGCGCTCTTCGGTTCTAGTTTTTGTGCGAACTTCACAGGCACTTCTGGAAAGAATTCAAGTGCATTGCCTTCAACAACCATCGTTACAATTTGTAAACCATTATGTGCATTAGATTATGTAAAATGAGTTGATAAGTCTCAACACAGATCCCAATGGACAAATGTGTTAGAGGAGAGGCCAAAGCCCAGATTACTCTCTCATCCTTAGGGGTAGTCCCTCCAGAACAGGATTAGCAGGGCGCCAGGGAAGTCTTGGAAAGCTTACAGCTGTGGTACCTGGATAATTGTTGGGTTTTTGTCTTGCTGAACTACAACTTTTCATAAACGATTAAAAAAAAACTTTAAGCACAGTTACATAGTTGGTTAGAATGAAAGAAAACCAAAATAATAAATGAGGCAAAATCACCTTAAACTAAGGAGAGAAGGGGGGAAATGGAGAAAATGTGAATGTTTAAATCATGAATGCACAGTACAAACTAAAATAACTATAAAACAACCTTTAATACAAAATAAATGAGGATGATGATAGTGATAAACAAAATCAGCCACTAGAATAACTAAAAGCTATTTAAATAATTCACGACATAAACAAAGCATTGACCAAGATGTCAGTGCTGGAAGACAGCACTATCCCAGGTCACACAGGAAAAGAACCTGAGGGACAAACTCATCTGGGGGCAGAATTTAGAAAGCAGCATCTATGAACTAACCCTCTGGAGATTCCTAGTGAATATGCATGAGATATGCATGCATATTCACTAGGAATATGCATGCATATTCCTAGTGAATATGCATGAGAGAACAGAAGCAATGTGCAAGCAAATCTCTCTCATGCATAGTTACTAGGAAAAGTCAAGCAGATTAGAATACAGGGTGAACGGAGGTCATCTACCCCGGCATATAGGTCCTACGATGAAGTGCATTGTAGAATGGACAAATATGCAGAAAAAAAAGTCATTGCAGTGTATTCCATATTCTACAGTGGACATTCTGGACTGTTTGAAAGTCATCTTTAACTTCTGTCTGAGACTGAAATTATATGCACTGGATCCTGGATTATAAAGGATGCTAATTTGTGGAGATGCAACTAACAGAAGACAAGTGATTCCTCTTATCACTTATCAACGCTTTATCAAAAAAATCTTTTCAGTTTTATTTACTCTGAAAAGCCCCTTACTGCAGATATACATGCCAAAATGGGCCATATTGGGGGGGGGGGCTTGTGTTCTAATTTCTGCAAATAGTACCATTTATGGGGCTCTTTGACCAAGCACTGGAAAAGGAAGTGCTACTCGGAATGGTCAGTGGTAAAAGGAAGCAGGAGAGATCAAAGGCCTGTTGGCTGGCTACTATCAAGAATGACAGAGGAATGAACATCAAGCCATTGAAAGAAGACGTGGAAAACAGGGAAGCATGGTGAGGACTGGCTTAAAGAGTATACAAGGGTCGGACGTGACTGAATGGACAGTAGTAGCAGTTTACCAAGCAGCACTAAAAAGTGGCCAACATGGGTCTTTCCCGTGCACCGAGGCCACAATGGGCATGAGCTAATTTCCCCTTTAGTGCGCGGCCATTAGCACATGAGCCTTTACTGCCAACCGTCTTGTAAGTGATAAGGGCTCACATGCTAAGCCTCTGCTAATCAGTTAGTGTGTGGTAATGCCCACGTGATGATTAGCATAGCTGTGCCCACTCTCTGCCCCCAACAACCCCCCCAGTGCTAAAAATAAATTTTATTTTTTAGTGGATGGGTGGCATTCACCAATTCCATAACTACCATGGGACACCTGAGCACACCCCACCCATGGTAGTGCATTTTAACCTGTAGTAAGCATGCATCAGTGCTCACTGTGAGTCATTAAAAGAGCCCCTAAGTGTATTGATTATTTAATTCACTTTTATTTATTATTGTGATTTAATTTTAATTGGCAATTAGGGCAGCAAGCTGGGATCCAGGGCAGATAGAGTTTAAATCCTGCTTCTCCTACTGATACTTCTTTTGGTGGATATGTCACCACCTCCATTGCCTCAGGTAGTCAGTTAATGGGCATGAGACATCGCTTTTGCCCTCCCCCCTATGGAGAAATGCTGGGGGAGCTGCTTTCAGAAGCAGCGGGAACAACTATAGAAGTCACAGAGGTAACTCTGCAGAAGATCTAGACCAGGCATGGGCAACTCCGATCCTTGAGGGTCAGAATCCAATCGGGTTTTCTGGATTTCCCCAATGAATATGCATGAGATCTATTTGCATGCACTGCTTTCAATGCATATTCATTGGAGAAATCCTGAAAACCCGATTGGATTCTGGCCCTCGAGGACCGGAGTTGCCCTATGCTTCAAAAAAATGGAGCACAATCTAACCAAATCTACAGGAGAGGTAACAGTTCTGGCAAATAAATTTGGGACTTTGGTTAAGACTATTGAGTCTGTTAAAAAGGATTCTGCTGAACAATCAAGATTTACTATTTACATACTACGAAATCCTCTAAGGGGGAGATGTTAGTTGTTGGCAACGGAGAAGAACAAATATATATCAACAATATTTCAGCTCCACAGGAACAGTCTATCACTGCATCTATGGAAAGAGTTACGTTATTTGTCTCATTTGTTTTGAACAAGATCTAAATGCAATTTTGAGACTTTATTTGAAACACTTTCATGCTGTTTTTGGTGGGCTGAAAAATTTGGATTTATCCAGATGTTACCAAGATCACTTAAGAATGTAGAAAAGTATATCCCTGTAAATGTTTGGTGAAGTATGCAGGATCAAAATATATATATGTTATGCCCCAGAAAATTTGAAGACTTTTTTTTAGAGTTAAAGAAGGGTCCATAGGAGTTCAATTGAGCAAATGGAAGAAGACTGGGGATTTCACGTTAATCCTTTTTCTTTTTTGTTTATTGTCTCTATTAAAATCCTCCGATGCTTGTTAAATCCACTCTTTCCTATTATTGTAGTCTGAAGAAGTGTGAAAAATATTTTTCCCTTTTTTTTTTTTTTGTTTAGATATTTTCTTGTATTAATTACTTGCTGTGTTTCTTGAACAAGAGTTTATCTTGTGTAAAATGTTTAAACTGAATAAATATAAAATAAATATTCAGGCTAATTTTCAAAATTCTTATACATTTACCAATAGCTTATTCATTTAATAAAAAATTCAAAAACAGAAATCCTACTCTTCATGTTCCTGTCCAGGCTGGGCTTATAATGAGTGCTGCCAGTGTTTTCATTGTCCTTCTCTCACCTTTCACCTGTACTTTGAATTCTTGCTTGTCACTGACTGTCTTGCAAGTGTATACAGCACTGTCTTGAGACTCTGCCACTTTCACAATCAGTGTCCTGGAGGAACCTTCACTCTTGATCTCACACTTCCTGCTTTCTGCCAACTCAAAGCCATCCTTTAACCACCGAACAACAGCATTTGCTGGCGTGACTGAGGTCACCAAGATGATGTCATCATGCTCCAGAACGACAACTGGCTCTTTCTGGCCAGGTTTCTTCTCAAATTTGGCTTCTCGCTCTGTCAAAAAAAAAGAAAGATCAATCTGATTTAAAACAATAGGGTTTTTCCAGATCTGGTACAAATGAAAGTCAAGTTTCTGACCAACAGATGTCTTTCTTTAAACCTCTGAGTGCTACTACCTACACAATCTTTGTATGGATCCATTATATCTTAGAAGCTGTAGTGAAGAATTCCATTTTACTCAAGTTAACCAAAACAGCCTTAGCCTATTCTACTTTTGACCCACAAAAGGCTCCTTTTACGAAGGTGCGCTAGCGTTTTTAGCGCACGCACCGGATTAGCGCACACTAGCCGAAAAACTACCACCTGCTCAAGAAGAGGCGGTAGCGGCTAGCGCACCTGGTAATTTAGGGCGCACTATTCTGCGCGTTAAGGCCCTATAGTGCCTTCGTAAAAGGAGCCCTAAGTGTAGTAGATCAGATTTCTCTAGGATAAGCTGGCCTACTTAGCAGGGCTGTAGAGTTGGGGTCGGAAGCAATTTTTGGGTTGCTGGAGTCAAAGTCAGTGAAAATATGCCGACTCCAGTTCCTAATAGAATTAAATTGTATGTCATGCAAATCTTACAATGCTTAAATTTCTTATTTCACAGATAATTTTGATTAACCCTTTTTCAGGATATGTTTTATTTCTATGAATATATTTTGATATCAAGTTCTTTGATGATTACAAAATGTAATATATTTTATGATATTTATATTAGTGAAAGCAGCACCTAGAGAATGACACGGTGACAAACTCTGTCCCGTCCCCACAAATTTTGATCCCATCCACACAAGCCTTGAACAGATATGATTTTATATTGAAATCATTTTATTAAAGTATAAAAAGAAACAATATTCTGTATAACTGTCATTTTGTAAGTCACAAATATAGAGCAAGAATCAACCAAAAAAAAACCCAAAAACCCTGTCTCCCCTCCCCTCACATGCATCTCCTCGACTACCGAGACAACTGAATAAGCTAAATTACTACAAAACGCTGCATAGAAAAATCATGCTAACAGAATACCTCAGTCACACAAATAGAACGCAAATGGCAAATCCATAATAGCTGACCAAAAATGATAAACATAAATTAAACCAAAATCCCAAGGAGCCACACCTTGCATCTGGTACAACACCTATATAGATATTTAAATAAAGGAGTCGGAGTCAAAGGTTTTATGTACCGTCTCCACAGCCCTGCTACTTAGTAGGAATCCTGTTGCAGAAAGGAGAAGGTTAATTACATTTACATGCTAAGAAATAATTGAATTATATAAACCAGGTTGAACCAGTCAGACTGATTTTATGCTAGGAAGTCAAAGTCATTCGGCAAGGCTAAGAAACTTTTAACAAAGTATAAACAGTTTATCAAGGTTCTGAGGTATCTGTTTGAAGATAAGACTAGACTGAAATTGTGCGTTCGTCTTCCCTTTTTTAAAATTGGACAGGGCGCATAAACAAAACCGTCAACAGTACGAACTACAAGACAATGCAATTGGTTCATTCAGAAACTCCCTTGTAAGTAAACATTGCCAAACATCCTCAGATATTTTCTTATTAACTCCCCCGGATAAGCCCAATCAGCCATGTGACAGTCAAACATATAGTTGTTCTATGAATTTCTGTTTGATTTCTGGACGACATTCTAACCCAGAAATTCTTTCACATATGTCTAATGTCAGATTTACTTATATTTACATCTATTGTCCGTAGCGTAATGAAAGCATTATCAACTGTTTAGTGCAAAATAGTCGATTTTAAGTGACAAAATGGATTTTGGTGGTGCTTATATTCATTGGCTTTAAGCGACCCCAGGATGGGCCTAGAAAATTATTCAAAACATATTTTCTTATCAAGCACATACAAATTCAAAGGAAAAACTTCAGTTACTACAGTTTCTCCAACTTTAGGTTTTTTGGGACCACCCTAAAGTAACACATTACTTTCATAGTAACTTACTACTATGTACTAGAACTTATTTTTATGGTGCTACTAGACATATGCAGCATTTATCTGTATGCACTGAAACTGAATAAGAACAGTTGTGACTACCATCTGCTTGTGATGAAGGACGATTGCATTCAGTTCACGTAGGCACGAGGGGGTTGATATCACCTTATGCAAATCATGAACTGAGGGATGAACACACAGACATTTGCGAGGAATGTTATACCTTTTAATTGACTATTTCATGAACAAAGCTTGTGGGCCCAAATGAATGTGGGGATACAGAAGAGCTGAATCAGAATAGGGGAAGTGGACATCTATTTCCCATGAGTTCACAGGAGGATGAGAATGGTTAGAAGTCGTAATAAGCCCAGGTTCAAGAGCTGAGTTGGAGTTTTGTGGAAATGAGTTTTGCATTACACAGAGTTATATCTGTGCATTATACTCATTTGGGAGATAACTCTCTAGAGGGGAAACCCGGTTACTGGTTACTACAGAGCTCTTGTGAAAGCTGGTATTCTGAGTACCAGCAGAGGTGTATCACTAGAAGTGCTCTATAAGAAGAGAAAACCAGTAGCCCTTGGGAACTTGAAGCTCAAGCTGAAGAAAGAAGACCAGCAGCCCTTGGGAGCTAAGCTCAAGGCAAGCGGTCTTTGGGAGTAGCCCAGGGCAGAAGAAAAAAGAAAAAAGGAACTGTGGAGGCACTCTTGGTGCCTAAGAGCCAGGAAATGCAGAAGTAGTCCTCTAGAAGGAGCCTTGTTACAGAACCCTGTTGAAGGCTGGTAGTCTGAATCCCAGCAGAAAACTACCCCAGAGGTTCCTCTTGAACAGGGCCCAGGCTACTGGGGTGCAGTCGGCACCAGTTGCCCAACAGAGGAACCAGGCTACTGGGATGCGATCGGCACCAGTAGCCCAACAAGGAAGAAGGCTCCCTAGAAACAGCAGAGGAGAGTTCTAGGAGGTCAGTGGTTCTCAGAGCTCAAGAAGAACCAGGAGACTACAGCATAGCAGGCTGCCAACCTGGAAGCACAGCAGCTACCTATCTTTGAGACCTTCAACAGATTGGGTGAGATCTTGGGGACTGGATGAGGGTGGATCGGAAAGGGGAGGAGGGATTTCGGTATACAGCCATGCCCACCTATTGAAAACTGAGAAATCTGTGAGGAGCTTACAGCTACAGTGTTGGCAGTCAGAACTGAAAATGGTTTAAAGTTTCAAAAGACTAAAACAGAATTGAGAATTTAACTGTGAACTAATGGTTTTGGATATCTGAAACGTAAATTAATGCTGTTGGGTTAACTGCATATGTATTAGTTCAAGTGTGGAAATACTGAAATTGCTGAAAACCATTCATGACACAGGTTATCTGCCTTCCGGTACCGTTTTCGGAATCTAGATGTAATAAGATACACTCTGTATAGCATCTTACAGGTGTTCTCCAACAGATCCGAGGAGGCATTAACTCAGGAAACACAAGTTGTATTTCGGGAAACAGCAAGTTGTATTTCTTGCCTGCCATCCTTCTGCACTCCTATCAGTTTCCCACGCATGTGTATATACCGGTTTAATTTTGGGAAGCTGTATTAAGGCCTAGTGTATCTTAGAATGTTTGGTATAGATTTCTTCAAATCCACATCTTTTAGTTTCCAAATCCTCCCTAATGTAACCTCTCCTAATATAATGATTGACCAGCTAAAAGTGCAAAAAAATTTTTATTGGAAATATCCAATTTCTCTCTCAGCTCATCAAAACTGAAAACCTATACATGCATTGCCCTACCCAACTCAGTCCTTTCTCTTTTCCATTTCTGTATATATACTTCAAGTTTTATTATAATTTGTTATACCGCCTTATAAAATTATTAAAAAAATGGAAAACGTACATTAGGACTTACAGGATGGACCATATTCCTCTCCACTCAACGATAGCTCTTAGTTGTGCATCTTTATACTGTATCTCCAGACTGGGGACACTCAGCCCTCCTGACTTTTTAAGTTGGTATAGTACATCTCTTACCACCCTCTATGGTTTCCCTTTCCTAATGAGCCCCTATAACTTTCTTTGGATGGACTTCAGCCTCTTTTGGGGTACTTCAGCCGGCAGACACAGTAAAAATTCAACCATGTTCATTTTCACACTTGCCCGTTTGATGTAGCCATGACAAATACAAGCTGCCCCATGAATTCAGACCATAATTCAATTTATCCAACCCACTCACATCCCTCTTTAACTTGACTCCCTGGAAGTACAATGACTCTGCTGCCCATCTAAACAGAAAAGCGTCTTTCATGAGTTGAAGTTTGGTTGTGTCATTTGTAGTTGGAACAGCTGGTGCACTAGAACAACCCATGTGTTAATATCATAGCTGTCCACAGCTCTGCCCACCCCTATCATGCCCAAATCCAACCCACTCCAGTGTTAGACAATTAACGCAATGTTATAATGCACAGTTGACAATAGCATGAGCCTGCATTACCATGTACCATGCTGAAAACTCTGTGTTAGCTGCTTAAAACAGCTTAGTAGAAGGGTCCCTAAGTTATGTAGTAGTCAAGACAGCTTCACTCACCAGTGATGTTAATTTTGAAGGTGATTTTCTGCCCTCCTGCCTCACAGGTGTATTGTCCAGCGTCTTTCTTTTCAAGCTTCTCCACCACTAGCCTGCGGGATTTGCTCTCAGACTCCACTTTCAGTCTCTTGCTGGAGGTGATCTGCTTTCCATCCTTGTACCATTTCACTTCGGTCTTGTCCTGAGATACCTCACAATTCAGGGTGAAGCTCTCTGTGAGGAAGGCCTTCACCTCCTTCTGAACTTTCTCTTGGTTTATAAATACTGGCTCTGGCTCTGAGGGAAAATTGCATAACTTGAATCCCCTAATTTTACAAGAAGTGTTTTATAGACAAAACAGTTGAAGTTGATATAGACTATCTTTTTGCAGAGTTGTTATTTTAAAGAATTAAACTGTATTAGAAATGTAAAAATAGATCTGAAGATAAAGTTATATCACTACCAGGCCTCAGCAAAAATTCAACCATTTTCAGGAAACGAACATAGTGGACCCAATAGTCAAAGGATTCATACTCCTAACTTTGAGTTTATGCTCATAAACTGGCCTTGAAAATTTACTAGGGTTAAGTGTCTAAATTTGTACAAAAAATTTCACTAAACTCCTAAATTTTGAAGCATGAAAAGTAGATGACAACAGGAGTTGATCAGGACAGGGAAAAACAAAGTTAAGAGTTCACATTGATTTTTAGCACTAGGCTCATAAATTAAGTTAATAGGTCTAGGCTAGGGGTGGGCAACTCTGGTCCTCAAGGGCCAGAATCCAGTCGGGTTTTCAGAATTTCCCCCAATGAATATGCATGTGATCTATTTGCATGCACTGCTTTCAATACATATTCATTGGGGGCAATCCTGAAAACCCGAGTGGATTCCAGCCCTTGAGGACCAGAGTTGCCCATCCCTGGTCTAGGCATATGAATAGCAGACCTAAATTTATAAGAATAACTATTAAGCCTCCCCTTAAAATCACGCTTTTAAGTTATTCTTAAAAGCTGAATACCAATTATCATGCTGCAGCTCTAATGGAAGTCAAAACCACGGTATTGGATCCATTACCATAAATGAGCAGGTAGGTATTCAAAATAAAACTGGTTATGAAAAGTATTGCCTCCTTGGGAATTCATACCAACTTAAATAAATTCTGAATACAAGACCCTACAAATGTAAAACACAAATGGCTAGAAATAGCAATTGATAGTATAATGAATTTGATATTCAACAGGCAAACTAATGGAGCTCTGCCAGAGCTGGGGAAGTATGATCAAAGGATTTCCTTTTCATCAAAAGCCAGTGGTAGAATTTTGCACTACCTGGTATTCTGGGAAGATACAAAAGAGTATTACAATAGTCTAATTTTGAAGTACCGTAAAGCACAGTTACTTACCGTAACAGGTGTTATCCAGGGACAGCAGGCATATATTCTCACATGTGGGTGACGTCATCTACGGAGCCCCGATGCGGAAGCATTTTCAAGCAAACTTGATTGGAGATTTAAGTTTGCTCTGCTGCTCCACGCATGCGTGCCTTCCTGCTCCACTAGGGGGTGCATCCCCTCGTGGTCTCCAGTTCACTTAACTAGCCAAGAAGCCAACCTCGGGGAGGTGGGCGGGTTGTGAGAATATATGCCTGCTGTCCCTGGATAACACCTGTTACGGTAAGTAACTGTGCTTTATCCCAGGACAAGCAGGCATGATATTCTCACATGTGGGTGACCTCCAAGCTTACTGAAGAGGGATGGAGGGAAGTTGGCAATTTAAGCAAATAGATTTCGCAACACCGATTGGCCGAACCGGCCATCGCTTCTGGACAGGGAGTCCAGACAGTAGTGGGAGGTGAAGGTATGAACCGAAGACCACGTGGCAGCCTTGCAGATTTCCTCAATAGGTGTGGACCTGAGGAAGGCTACGGAGGCTGCCATCGCTCGGACTTTGTGTCCCGTTACTCGACCATGCAGCGCGAGACCAGCCTGAGCGTAGCAAAAGGAGATGCAATCGGCCAACCAGTTGGACAAGGTGCGTTTGGAAACTGGGTGACCTAACCGGTTTGGGTCGAAGGACAAAAACAGTTGTGGGACTTTCCGGTGTGGCTGAGTGCGTTGGAGGTAAAAGGCCAATGCTCTTTTGCAGTCAAGAGTGTGGAGCGCCACTTCTCCGGGGTGAGAGTGGGGCTTGGGAAAAAACACAGGTAAGACAATGGACTGATTGAGATGGAAATCAGACACTACTTTAGGTAGGAACTTTGGATGGGTGCGGAGTACCACCTTGTCGTGATGGAATACCGTGAAGGGTGGGTCCGCTACCAGAGCTTGTAGCTCACTAACCCGCCGTGCGGACGTGAGCGCGAGTAGGAAAATTACCTTCCAAGTGAGGAATTTTGGATGGCATTTGTCTAGTGGCTCGAATGGAGGTTTCATTAATTGAGCCAGAACCACGTTAAGGTCCCAAACCACCGGGGGAGGTTTGAGAGGGGGGTGGACGTTCAGCAGACCCTTCATGAAGCGAGTGACTAAGGGATGGAGCGAGAGGGCTTTCCCTTCCAGGGGCTGATGAAAGGCCGCAATCGCACTGAGGTGTACTCGAATGGAGTTGGTCTTTAGGCCGGAATGAGATAGTTGAAGTAGATAGTCAAGTACCAGGGGGACGGGGACCGACACCGGGTCCTGGCTGTGGGAGGAGCACCAGGTTGAGAATCTGGTCCACTTTTGGGAGTAGCAGATTCTCGTCGAGGTTTTTCTAGAGGCCTCCAATATCTCCTTGACTGATTGAGACACGGGGAGAGCAGTCAGGGGGAGAGAAACCAAGCATTCAGATGAAGAGATTGAAGATTGGGATGTAACAGTGAACCCTGACCCTGTGACAGTAGAGAGGGAAACAGAGGCAGAGGCAGTGGATCTCTGACACTGAGTTGAAGTAGAAGGGAAAACCACGGCTGGCGTGGCCAGCGAGGGGCAATCAGGATCAGGGTGGCTTGTACTGTTTTCAGGTGGACAAGCGTCCGCAGTATCAGAGGAAACGGCGGGAACGCGTATAGGAACCTTCCCTCCCAGTCGAGGAGGAAGGCGTCGGCCTCGAGTCGGTCCGGGGAGTATATCCGGGAGCAGAAGAGAGGCAGCTTGTGATTGTGAGGGGACGCGAACAGGTCTATTTGAGGCGTCCCCCACCGTTCGAACACTCCTCGCAGGGTCTGAGAGTGTAGTGACCACTCGTGTGGCTGGAGGAGACGGCTGAGTCTGTCCGCCAGGCAGTTTTGTTCTCCTTGTATGTACACCGCTCGAAGGAAGGTGTTGTTGGAGATTGCCCATTTCCAGAGGCGTAGGGCTTCCCGACAAAGGGGCCAAGACCCTGTCCCCCCTTGTTTGTTTACGTAGTACATCGCTACCTGGTTGTCGGTTCGGATGAGAACCACTCGGTCGTGCAGCAGATGTTGGAAGGCTACAGCTGCGAGATAGATGGCCCGAAGTTCTAGCACGTTGATGTGGCAGCGACGGTCTTGTGCTGACCACATTCCTTGGGTGCGTAGGCCGTCCAGATGGGCTCCCCAAGCGTACTCCGACGAGTCCGTGGTGAGTACCTTGCTGTGGGGTGGGGTGAGGAAGAGCAAGCCTTTGGAAAGATTTGAAGAGTCGGTCCACCAGCGGAGCGATCGTTGCAATGAAGGAGTCACTGTCACTGAGTGGTCGATCGGGTCCCGGTCTTGACGCCATTGAGACGCCAGGGTCCATTGAGGGATTCTCAGATGGAGGCGGGCGAAGGGTGTGACATGGACGGTGGAGGCCATGTGGCCCAGAAGAGTCATCATCTGTCAAGCTGATACTGAGGTCAGCAGGGAGATCCCTCGGCTCAGACTTACTAACGCCTCCAGGCGCGGAGGGGGGAGGAAGGAACGGAGGCGAACCGTGTCCAGCGTGGCCCCGATGAACTGTAGGGTCTGCGAGGGGCGTAGTTGAGATTTTGGGAAGTTTATTTCGAACCTCAGACTTTGTAGGTAGGTAATAGTCTGTTGGGTCGCTGAGATAACCCCTTCCCTGGACGGGGCTTTGATTAGCCAGTCGTCCAGGTAGGGGAATACCTGGAGGCCCTGGGAACGTAAGGTTGCTGCTACCACAACGAGGCACTTGGTGAAGACCCGAGGTGATGATGCTAGTCCGAAGGGGAGGACTCGGTATTGTAGGTGCCAGTCCCCTACTTGGAAGCGCAAGAACTTGCGGTGAGCGGGGTGCACTGGGACATGTGTGTACGCCTCCTTGAGATCGAGGGAGCAGAGCCAGTCGCCCTCGTCGATCAGGGGGTAAAGTGTTGGTAGTGAGAGCATCCGGAACTTTTCCCGTACCAGGAATTTGTTGAGGCGTCTCAAGTCTAGTATTGGGCGTAGGTCTCCCGTTTTTTTCGGTACCAGGAAGTAGCGGGAGTAGAAGCCCTTCCCCCGTTGGTCGGGGGGAACCTTCTCCACTGCTCTCAGGCGAAGCAGGTCTCGAGCTTCGGAGAGGAGTAGGGGTAGCTGAGTCCGGTTGGGAGGGCAATTCCTTGGGGGGTTGTCCGGAGGAATGGCCCGAAAGTTGAGAGAGTACCCTGATGAGATCACGCCAAGGACCCATGCGTCCGACGTGATTTGTTCCCAGCGAGGGTAAAAAGCTTTGAGTCGACCCCCGATGGGAAGGTGGCTTGGGACTATGGCGGAGGGGGCCCGCCCCCTTCCGCGTGTCCCGTCAAAAGGACGGGGATGGTTTGGTGGTCGCGGGCGGTTGGGACTTGGGCATGGCCCTGTGGTGGGCTTGCGGACGTCTGGGTGGGGGCCGCGAGAAGGCAGGGGTGGACTTTTGTGGGTAGCGGCGCGGAGGGGCCCTGTATGGCCTGGGCGCTGGCGGTTTGGGCTTTTGCCGGACAAGGGAGGCAAACGAGCGTTCATGTTCGGAGAGGCGTTTTGTCGCCACCTCGATAGTGTCATCGAACAATTCCTTTCCCACGCAGGGGAGGTTAGCCAACCGGTCCTGTAAGTTGGGGTCCATGTCGACCAGGCGCAGCCAGGCTAGTCGGCGCATGGCGATAGCGAAGGCTGCTTCTCTTGAGGAGAGTTCGAAGCCATCGTAGGCCGCGTGGAATAGATGAAGGCGCAGGTTGGAGAGGGACTCTAAAAGCAGGCCGAACGTTCCTTGCCGGGAGGCCGGTAGGTCAGTCTCAAAGGCTCTCAATAGTCCAATGAGGTGTTTGAGGTATGATGTGAAGGTGAAAGTGTAGCTTTGCACCCTAGAGGCCATCATTGCGTTTTGGTATAGTCTCCTGCCGAACTTATCCAGGGTTCGGCCTTCTCGGCCCGGGGGGACCGCTGCTGAGACCCGGGACGGGTGAGCCTTTTTCAAGGAGGATTCTACTAGCAGCGATTGGTGGGAGAGCTGTGGTTGCTCGAATCCCGGGTAAGGTACTGTGCGGTACTTGGCCTCCATTTTGGAGGGTACGGCCGTGACCATGTAGGGGGTCTCCAGGTTCCTGAAGAAGGCCTGTTGGAGTACCGGGTTAGGTGGTAAGCGAAGGGACTCTCTGGGCAGTGATGGCATATCCAGCTCCGCCAGGTACTCCTTAGAGTATCTGGAGTCGGACTGGAGGTCTAAGTCCAATGCGTGGTCCATGTCTTGGACAAAGCGAGTGAAGGATGGGCGGGATGTCCCCGGGGCCCCGTGCGGGGTCGGGGAACGAGACCTTCGTCGGGTGGAGAAGGATAAGGAGGCTTCCCTCGAGTATCGAGGTTCATGCTCTGATCCATGCTCCGAGGTTGGGGAAGCACTGTGAGAGTGTTCCGGGGTTGTCGATCTTCGGCGTCTCGAGGAGCCCCTCGGAGACGATGCCGGGGTTAGGGTTACCGATCGATGTCGGATTGGTGACCTCGATCCGGACTCCCTCGGAGAATACGTCCGAGGGGGAGTTCGGAGGATGCGCGGGTTGGAGAGTGATAACTCAGCCACCCTTAGTGGTCCTGTACGAGGTGTAGGGGAACGGCCTCGTAGGGTTGGTGAACCTCGGGCCTTCTTGGAGGTACGGCGGTTCGAGGTTTCTGTCGTTCTAGCCCGACGTTTTGCCCCTCGGCGGTCCGCGGAGGGGGAACGTCTCGGGCGTCTCGGCGAGGAGTCCGAGGAGGATGGGATGCGGCGAGGATTGCGCACCTTTCCTCGAGGTTGTTCGGTGTGAGGCCCAGGCTGGTCTGGCACATTCGAGGTCGAGGCCGATTGAAACTGGGCCATTGCGGTGGACAGCTCCGACGTGATCATCGCTCGGAGTAGGTCCTGGAAGACGGGCACGGACAGCATCGAAGGCATGTCCACTGCCTCGGTGCGCTCCACCGGGGGCGACCTCGTATCAGAGTATTCCCGTGTGGTGGAGGCACGGCCCGAAGGCTTGGAGGGCTTAGACGGGGCTGTAAGCATGGGGCTTCCGCCATGCGTCGCCGTTGTCCCCGAGGCTGGCTTCTTCGCTGTTACAGAACCTGAAGAGGGAAGAGGGGACTTACCCGGAGCCGAGGTTTTCTGTTGTCCCGAGGACTTCGGGGTCGAGTCTCGTGAGGTATCCGGGGCTGAGGTCAAGGCCGGGGCCGAGGCCGGGGCCGACCTCGAGGCCGAGGTGGAGGGTTGGTCCGGGGTGAAGAGATCCGCCATGCGGGCTTTTCTTCGACGGAGGGCCCGGTTTTGGAAAATAGCGCACTGGGGGCAGGAGTCGGTTGGATGAGTCGCCCCCAGACAGAGGATGCATTGGCGATGCGGATCTGTGAGAGAAAGGAGCCGCTCGCACCGGGTGCACTTTTTAAAGCCGGTCAAAGGCCGGGACATTAAATCGAAAGTAGCCGCGGCTCGATTAGCCACGCGGCCACGGGGACCCGGAAGCCTCCGGGTCGTTGAAAACGAAGCAGGAATCAAGTAAAAAGGTAAGGAATTCGCGCACAGCGACTTAATCGTGAAAAACAAGAAAAAAATCGCGGTGCTAGAAGGCAGTTGGGGCAGAGCCTGAAAAACACGGCTTCTAGGCTCGCGGAAAATTTTGAACTGGAGACCACGAGGGGATGCACCCCCTAGTGGAGCAGGAAGGCACGCATGCGTGGAGCAGCAGAGCAAACTTAAATCTCCAATCAAGTTTGCTTGAAAATGCTTCCGCATCGGGGCTCCGTAGATGACGTCACCCACATGTGAGAATATCATGCCTGCTTGTCCTGGGATAATATATGTGTGTATCAAAGCACCCAAATCCTTATGATTCTATGTTAAAGGATGCAGCATAAAACAGGAGTCATAGGCTAGGAAAAGTATCATAAGCAGAAATAATCTGATATTTAAAGTCAAATATCCACCTAACCAAACTCTCCAATTTTTAACCATTTTTTTCTGGTAGAATCATACCATCAATAGATGGAGACAATGGAAGAATTCTCTGAAGCCTAGTGAGCATATATGAATTTTACCTAAATTAAGTTTGAATTTAGCCTTTCTAAGCCAGTAAGGTAGTTTTCGCAAGTGCATAAACAGGGAAGATAATGTAACTTCCTGATTTCCCCCAAAGTCATCGGCAACCCAAATCTCTCCATTACAAAAACTACTGGGCTCAAAAACAAGTTGAAAAATTACAGCGATAAAGCTGATCCATGGGGAAGTCCATGTCAAGTTGCATTTAAGCTAGGGGGAGTTGTTTTGTGCCTTTTTGATGCCTGTCCTTCATGTGTATATAGGGTTACATAGGGTTGCCATATTTTGACAGAGAAAAAAAAAACACCTGCCTTACACCATGCCCCACCCTTGCCTGTCTATGACCCTCCCCTATCCCAATTCTCTTGACATACCCACTGTTTCACTCTTCTCCCATCCCATCCCATCCCTCTACAACCCCCATCCCACCCCTCTACAACCAGCTGTCCACATTAAGATTGCCATCTCAGAAGAAATAATTGCCACATGCATGTACATTCTATGATTATTCCACAAACGTTAATCAGAGAAATAAGCCCATTTTTAAATGAATATGTAATTCAGACATTCCAAGTACAGTGTGGAGGAGTAACTTGGTGGTTAGTGCAACAGCCTAAAAACCTAGGGAACTGTGTTTGTTATTTTATTTAGTTAAATAATTTATATTCCGCATATCCTACAATTCTATACGGATTACAAATTATTCAGGTACTTGAAGCATTTTTCCCCTAACTGTCCTGGTGAGATCCCACTATAACTAATGCACCTGGGGCAATGGGGATTAAGTGACTTGCCCAGGGTCACAAGGAGCAGTGCAGAATTTGAACCTACAATCTCAGGGTGCCAAGGCTGTAGTCCTAACCACTGCACCACACGCTCCCACTGCAGCTCTTTTTGATTCTGGTCACTTAACCCTCTACTGCCCCAGGTACAAAATATGTGCCTTCAATTGGCTACATGGACAATGAGAAATCCTCTCTGTGACGCTTCAAGACAGAATACAGGAGTAGCTTGCCCTTGCCTTCTCCTGTGTGGCTCCACTATGTTGTTGCTGCTCAAAATAGGGCCCTGCAGCCTACAGCACCTGGTATTCTCCAGTGGTCCCCCATCCAAGTACTAGCCAGGCCTGAGCCTGCTTAGCTTCTGATAGCAAGAGCAAGCCTAACCAGAGCAACCAGGCTCACAAGCTAGGGACCTGTCTATAAAGCACAGTTACTTACCTTAACAGGTGTTATCCAGGGACAGCAAGCAGATATTCTTGACTGATGGGTGACGGCACCGACGGAGCCCCGGTACGGACAATTTTAGAGTGATTGCACTCTAAGAACTTAGAAAGTTCTAGCTAGGCCGCATCGCGCGTGCACGAGTGCCTTCCCGCCCGACGGATGCGCGCAGTCCCCAGTTAGGATAAGCCAGCTAAGAAGCCAACCCGGGGAGGTGGGTGGGACGCAAGAATATCTGCCTGCTGTCCCTGGATAACACCTGTTACAGTAAGTAACTGTGCTTTATCCCAGGACAAGCAGGCAGCATATTCTTGACTGATGGGTGACCTCCAAGCTAACAAAAAGCGGGATGGAGGGAAGGTTGGCCATTAGGAAAATAAATTTTGTAATACAGATTGGCCGAAGTGTCCATCCCGTCTGGAGAAAACATCCAGACAATAATGTGATGTAAAAGTATGAACTGAGGACCAAGTAGCAGCCTTGCAGATTTCCTCAATGGAAGTGGAGCGGAGGAAAGCTACAGACGCTGCCATAGCTCTAACTTTGTGGCCCGTGACAGAACCTTCCAGAGTCAGGCGCGACTGAGCATAACGGAAAGAAACGCAAGCAGCAAGCCAATTGGATAGAGTGTGTTTAGATACAGGATAACCCAACTTGTTAGGATCAAAGGACAAAAACAGTTGAGGAGATGATCTGTGAGGATTAGTGCATTCAAGATGGTAAGCCAGAGCACGTTTACAGTCCAAGGTATGCAAAGCCTGTTCACCTGGATGAGAATGAGGTTTGGAAAAAATACAGGTAGGACAATGGACTGGTTAAGATGAAAGTCAGACACAACCTTAGGAAGAAATTTGGGGTGTGTACGGAGAACCACCTTATCATGGTGAAAAACAGTGAAAGGTGGATCGGCCACTAGTGCATGCTGCTCACTGACCCTCCTGGCAGAAGTGAGCGCTATAAGGAAGACCACTTTCCAAGTAAGAAATTTGAAATGTGCTGAGGCCAAAGGTTCAAAAGGAGGCCTCATTAAAGCAGAAAGAACCACATTGAGATCCCAGACCACAGGAGGGGGCTTGAGAGGTGGTTTCACATTGAAAAGGCCCCTCATGAATCTAGAAACCAAAGGATGAGCCGAGAGGGGTTTTCCATGAATAGGCTCATGAAATGCAGCAATGGCACTAAGATGAACTCTGATAGAAGTAGATTTAAGACCAGAGTCAGATAAGGAAAGAAGATAGTCCAACACCAGTCCCACTGCTAGAGACATGGGATTATGGTGATGTAAGAGGCACCAGGAAGAAAACAGAGACCACTTCTGTTGATAACACTGGAGCGTGGCCGGTTTCCTGGAAGCATCAATGATAGAGCGGACAGGCTGAGAAAGGAGTGGATGAGCCGAAGTCAGCCCGAGAGATACCAAGCTGTCAGGTGCAGAGACTGTAGGTTGGGATGCAGTAGGGTCTGCTGATGCTGAGAAAGCAGAGAAGGCAACAATGGAAGAAGTATGGGATCCCTGGAACTGAGTTGAAGTAGAAGGGAGTACCAATGTTGCCTGGGCCACCGTGGCGCGATGAGAATCATGGTGGCTCATTCCCTCCTGAGCTTGAACAATGTCCGCAGCATGAGCGGTAGAGGAAGAAATGCATATAGGAAGAGATTGGTCCAATCCAGGAGAAATGCATCGGGTGCCAGACGGTGAGGAGAGTAAAGTCTGGAGCAAAACAGGGGCAGCTGATGATTGTGAGGAGCTGCAAAAAGGTCCACCTGAGGAGTGCCCCATTGAGCGAAAATGGACTGGAGAGTCAAAGGGTCGAGAGCCCATTCGTGAGGTTGAAGAATTCTGCTGAGATTGTCCGCTAAGGAATTCTGTTCCCCTTGAATGTAGACAGCCTTCAGGAATAAGTGGCGAGCTGTCGCCCAAGACCAAATCTGTTGGGCTTCTTGACACAACAGGAGAGAGCCCGTTCCTCCCTGTTTGTTGATGTAATACATTGCAACTTGATTGTCTGTGCAAATGAGAAGTACTTGAGGAAAGAGAAGATGTTGAAAAGCCTTGAGGGCATAAAACATTGCTCGGAGTTCCAGGAAATTGATGTGGTGCTTCTGTTCCTGGGCAGTCTAAAAGCCCTGAGTTTGGAATTCGTTCAGGTGAGCTCCCCAGGCATAAGGGGAGGCGTCTGTGGTGATCACAAAATGATGAGGAGGTAGATGGAACAGTAGACCTCTGGATAGATTTGAAGATGTCAACCACCAAAGAAGCGACTGTCGAAGAGACGAGGTCACAGATATGTGTTGTGAACAAGGATCTGTCGCTAGAGTCCATTGCGGAGTACGCAGATGGAGACATGCGAAGGGGGTGACATGCACTGTGGAAGCCATGTGCCCCAAGAGCACCTTCATGTGATTGGCAGAGATGGTAATCTGTTGAAACACTTGCTGACAGAGATGAAGGATGGTCTGAAGGCGGTTGGATGGAAGAAACGCCCTCATCAAAACAGTGTCCAGAATGGCTCCAATAAATTGAAGTCGCTGGGTCGGAATGAGGTGCGACTTGGGTAGATTGATTTCGAACCCCAACAGTCGAAGGAAGTGAATGGTCTGATAGGTGGCAAGCAGAACTGCCTGAGGTGAATGAGCCTTGATCAACCAGTCGTCCAGATAAGGGAAGACTTGAAAGTTGTGAGAGCGGAGATAGGCCACTACCACAATCAGACATTTGGTGAATACCCTGGGAGAGGAGGCCAGGCCGAAGGGTAGCACCTTGTACTGATAATGATGTTGATTGATGAGAAAGCGCAGATATTGCCTGGACGTCAGATGGATAGGAATATGTGTGTAAGCCTCTTTGAGATCGAGGGAGCATAGCCAGTCGCCCTGAGTGAGAAGAGGGTAGAGGGTGGCAAGAGAGAGCATTTTGAACTTCTCTTTGACCAAACATTTGTTGAGATCTCTGAGATCTAAGATGGGTCTGAGGTCTCCGGTCTTTTTGGGAACTAGAAAGTACCTGGAGTAAAATCCCTGACCTCGCTGATCTTGAGGAACTTCTTCGATGGCATTGAGAAGAAGGAGGGATTGAACCTCTTGAGCGAGAAGGAGGGACTGAGACTTGTTGGAAGCAGACTCTTTTGGGAGGCTGAACGGCGGAGGAGTCTGAAAATTGAGGGAGTAGCCGTGGGCTATGATCGAGAGTACCCACTGGTCGGTGGTGATTACTTCCCATCGAGAGTGAAAAATGGTTAATCGACCTCCTATGGGCTGTGGGAGAGCACAGGAGGGAGGAAGACTGGCAATGCCCTGGAGAAGAGAGTCAAAAGGGCTGAGTCGGCTTACTCTGAGTGACAGGTTTTATGGCAGGTGGCTGTTGTTGGCGAGCCTGTTGTTGCTGTTGCCGTTGCCTCCGAGGTTGAGGAGGATGAGGCTGAACTGGACGAGCAGAAAACCGCCTCTGATATGATGGCTGCTGTCTAAAAGGACGAGGAGGAGGAGGTTTCTTCTTATTTTTTAATAAAGTATCCCACCTCGTCTCATGGGCAGAAAGCTTTTGAGTGGTGGTATCCATAGAGTCCCCAAACAGCTCATCCCCTAGGCAGGGAGCATTGGCGAGGCGGTCCTGGTAGTTAATATCAAGGTCTGAGACACGAAGCCAAGCCAATCGCCTCATCGCCACAGACATAGCCGTGGCTCGGGATGTGAGTTCAAAAGTATCATAGATGGAATGGACCATATACTTCCTGAGTTGCAAAAGACTGGAAGTGCATTGTTGAAATGCAGGAATTGCGGTCAGGAATATACTTTTGAAAAGAGGCTACTTGCTGGATTAGATGTTTCAGGTAGAAGGAGAAATGAAACCCATAATTACCCATAACCCATAGTTAGCCAACATTGCATTTTGGTAAAGTCTTTTACCAAATTTATCCATGGCTTTGCCCTCTCTGCCAGGAGGGACAGATGCATACACACTAGAGCCAGTAGACTTTTTGAGGGTTGACTCCACCAGTAGAGATTCATGGGGCAACTGGTGCTTGTCAAACCCTGGAATGGGAATCACTTTATAAAGCGATTCCAGCTTTCTAGGAGCTCCTGGAATGGTTAGAGGAGTTTCTAAATTTTTGTAAAAAGTTTCCCTCAAGATGTCATGAAGAGATAACTTTAAAAATTCTTTAGGAGGTTGGTCAAAATCCAAAGCATCGAGAAATGCCTTGGATTTTTATGACTCTAGGGGGATTGAAAGGGTGTCTGACATCTCCTTAAGGAACTTAGTGAAGGAGGAGTGCTCTGGCTTACTAGCAGGATCCTGCACCGATGGATCATCCTCATCTGATGAATAATCTTCGGTACCGAGGGGGTCATCGGAATCATCACACAAATCAGGGTCCCGTACCGATAGGAGACGGCCCTGAGAAAGGGGAGGAGAAGATTCGGTATGCTTGGTTTTGCGTACCGACTTTCCTGACCGTGTCGACACCGTACCCGGTGACTGTACAGCGGTACGGGTGTCAGAGAACGGCACCGGATCAGAAGCGGAATAAGCAGTATGCCGAAGCGACTTCGGTTCCGCCGACAGAATAGGCATAGATACAGATTTGTGCGGTGCCGATAACGTCGATGCCGATAACATGGGCTGGTCGACAATCGGCGCCGAAGGCTCAGTCGGTACCGATACTGGAAGGCTCGGAGTCAGCAGAGCCGGGAGCAATTGTTGTAATTGCTCCTTAAGCTGGACCTGAAGGATGGATGCTATTCTCTCATCCAAAGACGGTCCCGATGGCACTGGTACCGCTTTTTTCTTGCTCGGTACCTGCGGTGCAGCTCAACGCTCAGGCGAAGTCGATGCCGATGAAGAGGCAGTAACTTCTATGGGAGCGGAGCGTTTGCGGGGCCGGCTCGCAGTCTGCAGGACTTGGCTCACCGCTTGTTCGACTGGCGGGCCAAGGACAGTAGGGGATGGCTTCTTAGCCGGCTTACCTACAGGGTGCGACACCGAGGAAGGATCTTGCGGTGTCGAAGTCACCGGTGCCGATTTGGTGGAAGATGTCGGTGTCGATGTCGGGGGTACTTCCATGGCGGCACCGAAAAGAATCCGCTGTTGAATTTGGCGGTTCTTTAGAGTTCTCTTTTGAAGAGAACTACAGCGGGTGCACATTTCTGCCCTATGATCCGGACCCAGACACTGAAGGCACCACTTGTGCGGGTCGGAGAGGGAAATAGGACGTGCACACCGCTGACACTTCTTAAAACCCGGTGAAGGGGGCATGAAGGGAAAAACGGCCGTAGTAAAATCGAAGCCCAAGGCTTCAATGGTGCCAACAGGCCCCGCCGGGGCCGACCGAAAAAAAATAAAAAAAATAGACCTTTTTTTTATTTTTTTTTTAACAAAAGAAAGAAAACAAGAACGTGAAATGTTCACGAGGAAAACAAACGCGCAAGCGGGAAGGCGAGTAAAAATAGAAAAAATTTTCCAACAGCCGTTGGAACACACGTCTTCTTAGCTCCGCGGAAACTAAGAAACTGGGGACCGCGCACCTTCGTCGGGCGGGAAGGCACTCGCGCACGCGCGGTGCGGCCTAGCTAGAACTTTCTAAGTTCTTAGAGTGCAATCACTCTAAAATTGTCCGTACCGGGGCTCCGTCGGTGCCGTCACCCATCAGTCAAGAATATGCTGCCTGCTTGTCCTGGGATAATATATAAACCACTTTGATTGTAACCACAGAAAGGCAGAATATCAAGTCCCATTCCCTTAACCCTCCATTCTCTATATTGCAAGGGCCTCACAGAACAGCACAGGCCAGACACAGTTGTCACAAAGGCACAACAGCAAATGAGTTGTAGTAGCCTACATCATAAACTCACATATAGTACTCATCACACTTAGTAAGGCAGGGACTCAAGGTTGATTTAATGGCTGAACAAACAAATGGTACCTCCTCCTGTTCTTGTGTGCACACCAAAGCCTGCCAGATGCTGAGTGTTACTCTGCCTTCGATCTGTACACACTAGAGAATGACACGGGGACAAATTTTTCCCCGTCCCCGCGGGAACTCATTTTCCCGTCCCGTCCCCACGAGTTCTTTTCCTGTTCCTGCCCCATTCCTTCAAACTCTGTCCTCATCTGCACAAGCCTCAAACACTTTAAAATCCTAAGTGTTCGAAGCTTGTGTGGTTAAGGCGGAGCTTACAGGAATAGGGCAGGGACAGGGACAGCGACAAAACTCATGGGGACGGGACGGGGAAAAATTTGTCCCCTTGTCATTCTCTTGTACACACAAAAGAAGTCCCCACTGCACACAGACAAAGATGACAAGGGTGGCTTATTCTAAAGCTTGAGATTTACTACCACTATACTTGAGATTGAATGCCACTGAGTGACGTTTTTCTCATGGGTCCCAGCCATGTCCTGCACCATTCTGGCACATATACATCCCCAAAACTGACATATTTTGATCACATTATATCTATATATATAAAATCGGAGGTATGTATGTGTGTATGTATGTATGTGCCGCGATCACGCAAAAACGGCTTGACCGATTTGAACAAAACTTGGTATGCAGATCCCTCACTACCTGGGATGATATGTTCTGGGGGTCTCGCGGCCCACCTGCACACGTGGGCGGAGCTACAAACAGAAAATCAGATTTCACCCATTCATGTCAATGGAAAAAATGTAAAAAGCTGCCATTCTCACAGTAATTCAAAAACGGCTTGACCGATTTGAACGAAACTTGGTATGCAGATCCCTCACTACCTGGGGTGATATGTTCTGGGGGTCTCGCGGCCCACCTGCACACGTGGGCGGAGCTACAAACAGAAAATCAGATTTCACCCATTCATGTCAATGGAAAAAATGTAAAAAGCTGCCATTCTCACAGTAATTCAAAAACGGCTTGCCCGATTTGAACGAAACTTGGTATGCAGATCCCTCACTACCTGGGGTGATATGTTCTGGGGGTCTCGCGGCCCACAACTCTATGTTGCTTGCTCAAGGGTGGGTTCACCCAAGAATTTATATGTTCTTGCTCCTGGAGGTGAAACTAAAAATGTTGTTTATAATCAAGTTTTGCGTTAGTTATATTGTATTCATTTTGTCAAATATTTCACATTATAATTTGAATATATGTGTGTGTGTGTATGTTTGTATGTTCCAGCATAACTCTTCAATGCATGGACAGATTTCAACCAAACTTGACATACACATTACTTACTATCTGAGGACAAACACTGTGGGGGTGGGAAGGGGGGACATGTAAAAATGATTGAAAATGACAGATTTTAGTATCTACCCCATAGTGTTTTCGGGCTCACAGATGAATACTCAGCATAACTCTGAAACGCATGGAGAGATTTCAACCAAACTTGGTACACATATGACTTACTATCTGGGGAAAAATATTGTGCAGGTGGGACGGGGTAAAATACTGTGGGGGTGGGAAGGGGGTGATATGTTAAAATTATCAAAAGCGACAGATATTAATGTCCAACCCATAGTTTTCGGGCTCGCAGAGATGAATACCGACACTCCCGATGCCGTTTAAGTCTAAGTTCAGCCCCATAGAAAGGGACATTCCTTTGGGACATGTGGAGGGTAGGGGGTTGGGACATGGGGGTGGGGCATATGGGACATGTGGGGGGGTAACGTGGGGGGTGGGACATGTGGGACATAGTGGGGTGGGACATGTAGGGGGTTGGACATTTTGGGATAAATAAATATCTGGGCAACGCCGGGTAATCAGCTAGTAGAAAATAAGATTCCTTTTTCTACCTTTGTTGTCTGGACATTTTATTTTTTTTCTAATCATGTTGGTTCTAGTCTCTGGTTTCTCCTTTATCTCTTGCCAGGGTCTCCTCATCCATTTGGCACTTTTTCTTTCTTCATATCCATCACTCATATTCCCTCTGCTTCCCTATCTGTCCTGTTCAGCATCTCCTCTCTGTATCCCTGCCCAATCCTCCTGCCATGTTGAGCTTCTCCCCTCTCTGTGTCCTTATTCTTGCCTGTTCTACATCTCCCCTCGGTCTTCATATTTCTCCCCTCAGTTCAGTAAATAAATGTTATTAAATGAGTATATAAAAGCCTTTTGTATTAAATACCTTTTTATATGCAAAAATTATTTATAAAATTATCCCCCAAACACGGGGAATCTAAATATCCTGCTAGTTTTCAATTGCTTGCGTGTCTAGGTTATTATGTAAAAGTTAAGAAATCCTCACTCACCAGTGACATTAACTTTGAAAGTCATCTTCTGCCCCCCTGCCTCACAGGTGTATTCTCCAGCATCTTTCTTCTCCAGCTGTTCCACCAGCAGCCTACGGGATTTGCCCTCTGTCTCCACCTTTAGTCTCTTGCTGGAAGTGATCTCCTTCCCATCCTTGTACCATTTCACTTCCGTCTTGTCCTGGGAAACCTCACAGCTCAGGGTGATGCGCTCTGTGAGGAAGGCCTTCACCTCCTTCGGCACCTTCTCCTGGTTTATAAACACGGGTTGTGGCTCTGAGGGAAAAATACAGCTCAAGAATTTATTTTGTCACTTGAGAGTTGACAATTTCAAAGTCTGTGAGCACGGTGAGAATGAAAAATATAAAAGTACATTCATGAATAAAGCTACTTGCTCTTTCAATTTTTCCCTCACATCCTTTAGTGAGAGGCACTCTACATTTATTTACTTTATTAATTTATATATTAAACTAAACCTTAAGTTTATATACCGCATCATCTCCACGGATGTTGTGGAGCTCGGCACGGTTTACAAGAACTTAAAATATAGGAAGAGAAGGGAAAAAAAGGTTTACATGAACTTATATATAGAAAAGAAGAGTAAGGGGAGATAGAATTACATTTTAGTGAAAAGCCAAGTATATTGCCTATTAATTGTCTAATTAATAGGACATTCAGGTACTCAGTCCTTTCTCCCTATCTGTCCCAGTGGGCTCACAATCTATCTAATGTACCTGGGGCATTAGGTGACTTGCGTAGGGTCACAAGGAGCAGCACTGGGCTTGAACCCACAACCTCAGGGTGCTGAGGCTGTTGCTTGAACCACTAGGCCACTCCTTCCACATTTTTGGGGTGGCTGACGTGGATTTTGTTTGTTCCTTACATAATACATACTGGATAAACTACGGATTAGCACCCTGAGGCCCAAAGAATTTCCCACTGCCCCTGTAAAAGTGGAATAAAAATATCCAGAAGGATACAAAGAATTATGCTTTGAGATTTGCAAATTCCACTTTTATTCCAGCCTGATAAATACAATTTTATAATCCACTCAGATTCACTTTTAATTTACATTACATTAGGGATTTCTATTTCGCTATTACCTTGCAGTTCAAGGTGGATTACAAAAGAGTTATAGAAGGTGGGTTACAAAAGATGTCTGGTCATTTTCAGGGTAAAATGAGAGTAGAGTAGGTTGTTTCTGGGGGTTGGGGTGTTTTCATGGAGGGAAGGAAGAGGACTTGTGGTGTTAAGTCTTTTTCAGGAATTTCTTGAACAGTAAAGTCTTGATTTTTTTTTCTGAATGTTTTGTAATCTGGGGTCGCTATCAGTAGATTGGAGATTTGGTTGTCAAGTTTTGCTGCTTGAGTGGCCAGGAGGCCATCATATAGTTTTTTCCTTTTAACTTCTTTGATTGGAGGATGCGTGAATGTGGTGTGAGTTTTCCTATGCCTGGTTGAGGTGGTTTGGATGAGGCGGTTGTTCAGGTAGGTTGGGCTGTCTCTGTTTATTGTTTTAAATAGTAAACAATAGAATAGAATTTGAATAGTATTCTTGCTGGAATTGGAAGCAGTGTGAGTTGAGGTAGGCCTCTGTAATGTGGTCGTATTTCCTCAATGAGTAGATTAGTCTCAGTGCTGTGTTTTGAATTGTTTTGTTATTGTTGCAGGGCAGGGGAGATAAAGGATGTTACAATAGTCTAGCAGGCCTAGGATTAGGGATTGTACTATGAGCTGGAATTGTATAATCTCGAAGAATTTCCGAACTTGACTTTTCTTGCAGGAGTTCTGCAGAAAAGCAACCATGACAGCACCATGTTACACAGGGCTGTATTATGCACAGGGGAGCTGCTTTTCTTGTGAGCCAAGCGAATGATTATTTATTTAAAAAATTTATATACCGTTTAACTCCTATATGACAACAACCATAAATATTAGACAGTACATACATATTTAATACTTAAAAGGAACTTCGCTATAAGATCTAAAATATCTTTCTACTAAAGCATTTGCAGGTAATTACAGTGACACAATACAAGTATAATTAATTCTAGCAGGATCTACCCTTGTCTGATCAAATGGGAATTTCTACCTAGACATTCCTACAACATATAACCCATTACATAATAAAAAGGGAGACACAATGAATGGTGGGCTTGCTTAAGTACAAAGTAAACAAAGCAGATTTAAATAAGCTCCAAGTTAAAAGTATTAGAATACAAAGTAAAACATATATATATATATATTTTTTTTTAACTGTACTTGATCTTACCAGTGACATTAACTTTGAAGGCCATTTTCTGCCCCCCTGCCTCACAGATGTACTCTCCACTGTCTTTCTTCTCCAGCTGCTCCACCGCCAGCCTGCGGGATTTGCCCTCAGACTCCACTTTCACCCTCTTGTTGGAGGTGATCTGCTTCCCATCCTTGTACCATTTCACTTCGGTCTTGGCCTGGGACACTTCACAGCTCAGGGTGATGCTCTCGGTGAGAGAGGCCTTCACCTCCTTCTGTACCTTCTCCTGGTTGATAAACACGGGTTCTGGCTCTGAGGGATAAAGGCAATTTAAATATCTATCTTGACATTTTAAAAGACTGATTTTCAAATCCATTTCTATGTATAAACTAAGGAGAAATTAGGTTCTTACCTGCTAATTTACTTTCTTTTAGCTTCTCCAGACCAGTAGAGGTTAACTTTACGAATGGGTATATATCTAATCATGACCAGCAGGTGGAGACTGAAAACAAAACTTTGGGACAGTATATCCTAGCCCCTCCTCTCTATTTCCCTCAGTCTGCCGAATAGCCAAGCAGAACCAAGAACTGGAAAACAACAGAGAGAAAAAACAATACTCCAAAAGGAGTAACAAATAACATACCCAAAATGCTGTTGGAAAATGCAGAGGAGAAATTCCCGAAGGAAGAATGTCCCCACAGCTCGCCAGCTAAGCCAGCCGAGCCACAGCCGCTGTTCTTCAATTCTCCCCGGCCCTAGAAAAATACTAGAACCCGCAGCAAAAACCAAAAACTGCCCGCGCAACAGCCCCAACAACAACAACAACAGACAGGGTGGGGACCTCTACTGGTCTGGAGAAGCTAAAAGAAAGTAAATTAGCAGGTAAGAACCTAATTTCTCCTTCTTTAGCACTCTCCAGACCAGTAGAGGTTAACTTTACGAATGGGACGTACCAAAGCAGTCCCTCTCACGGGCGGGACCCCCGAAGGGCCGATACCAGTACACGCTCACCGAACACCGCGTCCCGACGCGCCTGCACATCAACCCGATAATGACGAACAAAGGAATGCAAGGAGGACCAAACCGCAGCCTTACAAATATCCACTGGAGGCACGAGCGACGACTCAGCCCAAGAAGCCGCCTGACCCCGAGTGGAATGAGCCTTGAGAAACTCCGGAACAGGCTGCTGTTTCAGAAGATAAGCGGAAGCAATCGTCTCCTTGATCCAGCGCGCAATAGTAGCCTTAGAAGCGCCCGCTCCCCGACGAGGACCCGCCAGGAGGACAAAGAGATGATCGGACTTCCGGAATTCCTGGGTCCGCTGCACATAAGAGCGAAGGACCCGACCGACATCCAACTTGCGCAGCTGCCGTTGCTCAGAAGAGCCCTCCCGACCACCCAAGACCGGGAGAACCACCGATTGATTGACATGAAAAGGAGAAACAACCTTCGGCAGAAAGGAAGGAACAGGCCGCAAGACGACCCGCTCCCTAGAAAACTCCAAGAAGGGAGCCCTACAAGAGAAAGCCTGCAGCTCAGAAACACGCCTAGCAGAAGTAATGGCCACCAAAAAGACCGCCTTCAAAGTAAGGTCCTTCAAAGAACAGTCGTCCAAGGGCTCGAAAGGCAGACGCACCAAAACAGAGAGAACCAGATTAAGATCCCAAGAGGGAACTGAGGGCCGTAGGGGAGGCCTAAGCAACTTGGCCGCCCGCAAAAACCGAATCACATCAGGAAGAGCCGATAAACGCTGACCTGACACCAACCCTCGAAAGGCCGACAGGGCCGCAATATGAACCCGGAGAGAAGACCAAGCCAGGCCTCTATCCAGGCCATCCTGCAAGAACTCCAGAATGTTAGGCAGATAAGCGCGAAAAGAGGTCACTCCCCGCGCCCGACACCATTCCTCAAAGAGACGCCAAACCCGCACATAAGCCCGAGAGGTAGAAAGCCTCCGGGACCCCAACAGTGTAGAGATCACCTTGTCTGAATATCCCTTCTTGCTAAGGCGACCCCTTTCAAGAGCCACGCCGTAAGACAGAAGGGAGACGGGTCGAACAGGGGAATGGGACCCTGCATCAGAAGGTCGTCCGAGAGAGGCAGAGGAAGAGGATCCGCTACCAGGTGCCTCACCAGATCCGCATACCACGGACGGCGAGGCCAATCCGGCGCCACCAGCACCACCAAACCCGGATGGTGAACAATGCGAAGAAGCACTCTGCCCACCAGCGGCCAAGGAGGGAACACATACAACAGCCCCTCCGTTGGCCACTGCTGGACCAGAGCATCCAGACCCTCGGCCAGACCGTCCCTGCGACGACTGAAGAAGCGGGGCACTTTGGCGTTGCCACCCGTGGCCATCAGGTCCATCAGGGGCTGCCCCCAAGCCTGCACTATCAACTGAAACGCCTCGGCGCCGAGACACCACTCTCCTGGATCTAGAAAGTGACGACTGAGGAAGTCTGCCTGAACATTTTCTACTCCGGCTATATGAGAGGCCGAGAGGTCCAGCAGATGGGATTCCGCCCAAACCATGAGCAGAGCCGCCTCCTGCGCCACCTGAGTGCTCTTGGTGCCCCCCTGACGATTGACCTAAGCCACCGCCGTGGCATTGTCCGACAGCACTCAGACCGACTTGCCCAGCAACAGGGAGTGGAAAACCAACAGCGCCAGACGGACCGCTCTGGTCTCCAACACGTTGATCGACCAGGCGGCCTCCTCCGCGGACCAGGTGCCCTGAGCAGAGTGACCCAAACACTGAGCCCCCCAACCCAGGAGACTCGCATCCGTCAGGAGCACCGTCCACTGCGGGAGATCCAGACCCACCCCCTGAACTAGGTGAGGGGTCTGGAGCCACCAACGCAGACTGCAGCGCGCCAAGCCTCGCAGGGGGACCGGAACATCCATCCCGTGCCTCTGGGGAGACCACCTCCGGAGCAGAGCATACTGGAGAGGACGCATGTGGGCCCGCGCCCACCTCACCACGTCCAGGGACGCCGCCATCAACCCTAAGACCTGGAGGAAATCTTGCGCCCGAGGACACCGGGACGCCAAAAGCAGGCGAATCTGAGATTGCAATTTGCTCACCCGGCCCTCTGGGAGGAAGACCCTCCCCAAGGAGGTGTCGAACAGCACCCCTAGGTACTCCAGACGCTGAGCCGGGACCAACCGACTCTTGGAAAGGTTGACCACCCAGCCCAGCGACCGGAGAAACTCCACCACCCGAGCAGTAACCCGGGAGCTTTCCTGCAACGACTTTGCCCGAATTAACCAGTCGTCCAGGTAGGGGTGTACCAGGATGCCCTCCGACCGCAAGGCTGCCGCGACGACCACCATCACCTTGGTGAACGTCCGAGGAGCCGTGGCCAGCCCAAAGGGAAGCGCACAGAACTGAAAGTGCCGACCCAAGATCGCAAAGCGCAGGAAACGCTGATGAGAGGCCCGAATGGGAACATGCAAGTAGGCCTCCGTCAGATCGAGAGAAGTGAGAAACTCCCCCGGCTGAACCGCCAGAATGACCGACCGCAGAGTTTCCATACGGAAAGAGGGAATCTTGAGAGCCCTGTTGACCCCTTTCAAATCGAGGATGGGCCGAAAGGTCCCCTCCTTCTTGGGCACCACAAAGTAAATGGAGTACCTGCCCGTGCCCCACTCCGGAGGGGGCACCGGAACAACTGCCCTGAGATCTAGCAAGCGCTGAAGGGTCTGGCGAAAAACCTGCGTCTTTTCCGGAGTCTGACATGGAGAAGCGAGAAAAAAATCCGGCAGAGAGCGGGCGAACTCCAGGGCATAACCGTCCCGCACCACCTCCAGGACCCACTGATCGGATGTGATCTCGGCCCATTTGGGGAAAAATTCGCGCAGCCGGGCCCCCACCGGAACCAAAGGGGGCGCCGGCAAGGCGTCATTGTGCAGGACGGGAAGCGGGGGAACCGGCGGAGGGATTCCCTGCCCCCCGACGGGCCCCCCGAAAGGGCTGCATGCGCTGGAAGAACCGACCCCGGGAAAATCCCGGAGACTGGAAAGAAGCAGCCCCACGCCCAGGGCGATACTTGCGAAAATCCCGCAAACGCCCCCGGGCCGCACCCCCCCGAGACGCCGGACGGGCACGGTCCTCCGGCAGACGGGGAACTTTCGAGTCCGACAAAGTCTGAATCAACTTATCCAAGTCCTCTCCAAACAAAAACGACCCCCGAAAGGGAAATTTAGTAAGCTTAGCTTTGGACGCAGCATCCGCCGCCCAAGCGCGCAGCCACAACACACGCCTTGCGGCCACGCCAAAAGCCATAGACTTAGCCGAGATCCGCACCAAGTCATATAGAGCATCTGAGAGGAATGAGGCCGCCATCTCAATCTTCGCTACCTCCTGATCCACCAGAGACCAGTCGTCAGACTCTCGATCCAAGACCCGCTCCGCCCACCGAAACACGGCGCGAGCGACCAGTCCCCCACAAATAGCCGCCTGGACCCCCAAAGGCAGAGACCTGAAAATTTTGCTTAAGGATGCTCTCCAATTTGCGCTCCTCAGAGTCCCGCAAGGCAGAACCGCCCTCAACAGGCACGGTATGCCGCTTGGAAATTGCCGAGACCACCGCATCCACGACTGGCGAAGCTAACGTAGCCCGATCCCCTTCCGGAATGGGATACAGGCGAGCCATGCTGCGCGCCAGCCGAAACGGCGTCTCCGGCGTTTTCCACTGCTCCAGAATAATATCCCGAATATCCTGATGCATAGGAAAAGAGCGGGAAACGGAACGGATCCCCCGTAACAGGGGGTCCCCCACACGCGGAGTCTCCGGCGGCGCGTCCTCAAAACGCAAAACCGAAGAAACCTGCTGAATAAGGTCAGGCAGCTCATCTTTCTGAAAAAGGCGCACCACGGACGCCTCGTCACTGGAGAACGGGAAATCCAACAACCCGCCGCCAGCTTCCGTCCCCTCCAGAGAGTCCTGGAACTCCTCAGAAGGGTCCAGGTCCTCCTCCAGACCGACCCGTTCCTCCGACCACAAATTCTCGTCCCACGACACCCGCGGACGCTTGGACAAGGGAGGCGGCGGAGGGGACGTCACGCCAGACGAAAGAGGCAAAGCCGCAGGGAGCGCGGAGGAAAACCCACCCCCCGAAACCCCCTGGGCGCAACCGGGACCCCCAGCCGCCTGAAAATAGGCTCTGCATAAAGAAAAGAAAAATTCAGGAGAAAAACCCCCCCGAGGGTCCCAAGGGACTCCCTGCCACAGCAGGGGACCCAGCAGAACCTTGCCCCTGCATAGTCAAAACAGGGGGAAGGTCACCTGAGGTGGAAGACAAAATGGAGGGGCCAGACAGAGAAGATGGCGGTTTTCCCGCCAAAAAAGCTCCCTCCATAGCCTGAAGCGGCTGAGAAACCTGAATAGTCTCAGCCGCTAAAGCAGGCAAGCCGGCATCAGCTGTCAAAAAATCAGCTGAGAGGGAATCCTTCGGGGAATCCCTCCGTGGGCGGTTGTGGAAGACCGGGCTTCCCCACTGCTCCAAGCCGACTCGCGAGGCACCATCGGCGGGGAGCTCTGGGCGCCTGCAGCCGCTGCCGACGGAGCTCCACCACCTCACCGACCCAAACCGCCGAGTTCAGGCCGGCCGCGAGTGCCTCGCGGCTGGACTAAAATTGTGTCCTACTCCCCCGGAGAAGGGCACAATTGCTCCATACGCGACCTAGCTATAAAAAAGTGCTGGTTACATGAAAAAATACAGTAAAATACAGTTTTCTTAAAGGGAAACAACCCTCCAGACCAGCACTACCTCAGGATTTTTTTTTTTTTTTTTTTTTTTTTACAGAACAGACTCCACAGGCTCTCGAAGCAATATGCCTTGCTTGATTTAGGGGGCAAGGCTTACTGCTGAGGCTCCTCTAAAAAAATGTGGGGAGGTGGAGGAATTGGGGGGAGGGACCCCGCTCGTGACCCGCCAGGTTTAACACCCCCGAGGTCGGACGAACCCCCAAACAGAGTCCGCCCAAGCTCCGTCCGGCTAAAAACAGGGACAATAAACCCCCTAAACAAATTCCAACAGCCCTACCAAGGGAGATGGGTACAGATCACTCAACACCTGCTGGAGACTGAAAGAAGACTGAGGGAAATAGAGAGGAGGGGCTAGGATATACTGTCCCAAAGTTTTGTTTTCAGTCTCCACCTGCTGGTCATGATTAGATATATACCCATTCGTAAAGTTAACCTCTACTGGTCTGGAGAGTGCTAAAGAAAGCAGCGTTTTATATGCTCAAACAGGCACTTATAAAATTATGCATCTGACATGTGTGTGTAAAGCGACAGATATACAGGTTGTGTTCCCATCTATCTGAGCTGAGTAGCGGCAGACTTGTGAAGGGCTCTTAAACTCAGACACCTCATTCTATTAATTTACATGCCCATCTTTAGGCTTAGCATGCAAATTTGCATGCACACTGCAGAGCTTAATTTAATAATTTGCCATTCATTGGAGTTAACTGCTAGTTAATGATTTTAATCCATGTTAATTGGCACCAATTAGAAGTTGCACACGTAACTGACCTTAGTTGCTATTCTAGAAGCTGTGTGCACAAATTCTATCTAGGGGGCATGAATGTGGGATGGGCATGGGCGGGTCAGTGGTGTGCCTAGCAGTTAGGCGTGTCGTTTGTACTATAGTAGGAGTTACTTGCATAATTGTCAAAAGTTATGCCTGAGCACTTACACCAGGCTCTGATATGGTGTACGTAAGTGTTCATGCCCAGTGGCATAGCGAGGGTAGGAGGTGTATGGGGCGGTGGTACCCCCATGCCCTCCTCTCTGCTCCCCCCCCCACACACTCCTTCTGCGCCTCCCTCACCTGCCTGCTAACCACACTTGCGGCCTCGCTTTCCCCTGTACCTTTTTTAATCTTCACCCACAGATTCTCCAGCTTTATGCTGGTGCTGGCATTTGAGGTCACTTCCTGACCCCACGACCTAGAAGTGACTTCAGAGGGAAGCCAGGCTGGCGCGAGCAGGAGGCCAAAGTTGCTCAAGCTGGTTTAAAAGGTACAGGGGGAAAGGAGAGCATGAGCATGGTGTTGAGGCACGGAGAGGTGCCGGCACCCCCACCAAGATGGCGCCTAGGGCGGTCTGCCCCCCCTGCCCTTGCCTTGCTACACCACTGCTATTTTTTTTTTTTTTAAATTTACTATTTATATACTATTTATAGCCTAAGTGGTTTACATTCAGGTACTCAAGCATATTTTCCTATCTGTCTTGGTGGATTCACAATCTATCTAATGTACCTAAGGCAAGGGGGAGCTCTTATTGGCCCGGACATCTAAGGCCCCTCCTATGGGGTGTCTGGGCCAATCAGAGCCTCAGGTCCCTCCCCGGTGCATTTTAGATGGCACAGGCAGCTAGGAGGAGGGAGTCTGCGGCCCTCCGGGTTATCTACGCGTATTTGAGGTAAGAGGGAGGGGGTGGATATGGGGGACGGGGTCACCAGTGGCGGAGAGTGGGTATCTCTCTCGCTGCAGGGGGAGGGGCCAGGTCACGGCAGTGATTTTAGGGCAGTGGGAGAGTGTGGGCATATCCCCTGCTGCGAGTGGGGGGGTGCATCTCTGCCACTGCAGGGAGATGGGGTCGCGTCAAGTCGCATCGCAGCGGGGATTTTAGGGCAGCGGGAGAGTGTGGCATCTCTCCCGCTGCAAGGGAGGGAAGGTGTCCCTGCCATTCCGAGGGGGGCATGTTCACCAACGCTACTGCAGGGAAGGGGTGTTATGAAGCAGCAGAGAGAATAGGCATCTCTTCCACTGCATCACAACACAGGGGCTTTCTAGTAGTGTCTGACACTGACCGGCACCCCTGGACCAGTCGCTTATTTTTGCCATCATAAGCCGATGCCGCTTTTTTAAAATGGCTCAGCATTTTTAAAGAATCCGTAAGAGGGCTCATTTCAATGTTGAACAGCCCCTTTCTATGCCAGGGTTGGAGACTGCTAGAAGCCTTGCTAAAGACAGAGATAATCCATTTTGATAATCCGCTGCTAAACTGCGTACAGGCTAAACCACTGGAAAACAGTTTAGCGATGGCGTTAAAGTTTTGAGAATCTGGACCTATGAGCTTTGGCCCTATCTAGGTCATCAGTGACCCCAGTGGTGTAAAACAGTTGCCAAAGTTACACTAAGGTAAAACACATCCTAGATAGAGATTTATCAATAATCTCAGAAAAGGCAGTCATTTTCAACTGTCTGGGTTTTTTTTCTTGGTGATTACATCGTGAAATAAAGAAAGCCTTACTCACCAGATTACATAATTAAAAGGGAGACACAATGAATGGTGGGCTTACTTAAATACAAGGTAAACAATATAGATTTAAATAGGCTCCAAGTAGAGAATGACACGGTGACAAAATTCATCACCGTTCCCATCCCCGCGGATAACCGCGGGAAATAATCCCATGTCATTTTCTAATGTCTATTTCAACCTTGGTCCTTCTACACCAGCATTCCTCAAAGCAAAGCTTGCGGGTCAATGGTTGTGGCCATTCATACTCTGATTCTTCCCTCTCTCCTTAAAGAATGACATGAAGATGGTTTCCCGTGGTTATCCGCGGGGACGGGGACGGTGATGAATTTTGTCACCATGTCATTCTCTAGCTCCAAGTTGAAAGTATCAGAAGACAGAATAAAACATCTTTAACTGTGCTTGATCTTACCAGTGACATTAACTTTGAAGGTCATTTTCTGCCCCCCTGCCTCACAGATGTATTCTCCAGCATCTTTCTTCTCCGGCTGCTCCACCACCAGCCTGCGCGATTTGCCGTCAGATTCCATTTTCACGTTCTTGGTGGAGGTGATCTGCTTCCCATCCTTGTACCATTTCACTTCTGTCGTGACTTCGGTCACCTCACAGCTCAGGGAGATGGTCTCTGTGAGGGTAGTCCTCACCTCCTTCTGCACTTTCTCCTGGTTTACAAACCCAGGCTTTGGCTCTGGGGGAACAATTCAGTTTAAAGGATATATTTTATATTTGAAGTTTTTGATTTTAGTGTTTGTGAACACAGAGATGGCGTATAAAAACGCATCTTGAAAGTCTTGAAACAAATTTCTGAATTTTTACAAGTCGGAATTGCATTGTCCAAAAAAATCAATTGCCTGAACAAATAATAATAATAAGTTAATCTTTCCAGTGCTTAGCACTCTGGACATTCAATAGGTACCTGGACCCACAGAGAGGCATTTTCAACAGGACATCCAAAAGTTCATTTTCAAAACTGCTAGATATCCAATTTTTTTCTTTTTGAATATTACCTTTTTGAACATCTTGGTCATCAGGACGTCCAGCCTTAGGACGCATTACTTTTTGCCAATTTTCAACCACAAAAAATGTCCAAATTCAAAACATCCCAATCCAGACCATTTGGACATGGGAGGGGGGGGCCACACAGATGCCAACAGAGCAGTGGGGCACCTTGGAGGGCACTGCTGTGAACTTCACATAAAGGGTGTCAGATATATATCTCATCATAACCCCTTTATTATTTCTGGTGAGCCCTCCAAAACTCCCCCCAAATCTATTATACCTACCTGCCTACCACCCCAATAGCCCTTATGGCTGCAGGTGGCACCTATATGGCAGTGTAGTAGGGTTTTGTTGACCATAAATGTAGTGGTTAGAGTTATAGCACTGGGTCCTCCTTTCTTTGGTTCTAATCTAATCTAATCTAATCCTTAGGTTTGTATACCGCATCATCTCTGCGTTCGTAGAGCTCGACGCGGTTTACAGTAGTAGAAATAGGAAGGAACTACAACAGAGGGTTAGAGATAGAAGTGTGAAGAAAATTTAGAGGACTTGGGATGCCAAGATATAAGAGTTTCCTTGATTCCTAAGTTGGAGGGAGACTTACATTTTTTGAGAAAAGCCAGGTTTTCAGATGTTTGCGGAAAACTTGGAGAGAGCTCAAGTTCCGAAGAGGGGAGGTAAGGTTGTTCACTAGCCCACCCACTAAGCTACTTCAGACACCTGTGTGATGCTCTACAAGGATTTCCCATACCAGGTGCTTCTGTTCTAGAATCAGGTATATACTGTTTCATTGAGATCTTTGTGGGATGGGAGGGGGTCAGTGGCCACTAGGGGAGTATGTGTGTATGTGTATGGGAGGGGGGGGTCATTACTTAATCCCTCCAGTGGTCATCTAGTCAATTTGGGTACAATTTTGGCACTTAGACGCTTTTAAAACATGTTTAGCTCTGGACGTCTAAGTTCTGTCATGGGTATCTTGGGAAATCCTCGCCACTCTTTAATATTTATGATAAATATATGAATACAAGAACACAATAGCAAGTGGTAGTTATCTCTGGTATCATATGCGTAGCGCAACAGGACATCAGATATGACCTACAAGTAGTAGCACTCTTCGGTTTATGTTTATGTCATTTCCTCATTCATCCCTGCGTAATGCATTTTTTTATGTTTTATATATAATGCTTTTTTTTGGTGATTTTCTTATTCTTTTATACTTAATGAGTGAATTAAATAATTTAAATAGGTTAAATGAACTTAGCTTCATAGCGAACATGCTTCAACTTTAGAATCCCCAGCCTTGATAAAGATGTGCGAAACGCGTTGGCACTGGGGAGCTTCATTCTAAAGTTGAAGCATGTTCGCTATGAAGCTAAGTTCATTTAACCTATTTAAATTATTTAATTCACTCATTAAGTATAAGAAAATCACCAAAAAAAAGCATTATATATAAAACATAAAAAAAATGCATTACGCAGGGATGAATGAGGAAATGACATAAACATAAACCGAAGAGTGCTACTACTCGTAGGTCATATCTGATGTCCCATTGCGCTACGCATATGATACCAGAGATAACTCCCACTTGCTATTGTGTATCTTGGGAAATGCCAGCACTGCTCCTAGAGGAATGACACATTATGCAATGTCAAATGCTAAGAGCTCTATAAGTAAATATGATAAAAACAAACTGCTAGAGTGGCTATTCTGAAAATATTTGTAAAATACAGTATTTAAAATTGCCAAGACTCTGGTTAATGGCATTTTCTGTGTACTGTATACTTCCCATGGTTTCGGGGACTGCATAGAATTTATCAGTGGGCTGCAGATTGCCCACCCCTGCTCTAAGGAGTAACTTTCTGGAGTCTCTGCTCCTCATTTGAACCCAGTTTACAGTAAGATATAGCGGCACTAGAAAAGATTCAAAGACCAAGATGATAAAGGGGATGGAACTCCTCTCATATGAGGAAAGACTAAAACGGTTATGGCTCTTCAGCTTGGAAAAGAGACGGCTGATGGGAGATAGGATTGAAGTGTACAAAATCCTGAGTGGAGTAGAACGGGTACAAGTGGATCGATTTTTCACTCCGTCAAAAATTACAAAGACTAGGGGGCACTTGATGAAGTTACAGGGAAATATTATTTCACTCGGAGCATAGTTAAGCTCTGGAACACATTGCCAGAGGTTGTAGTAAGAGTGGATAGCGCAGCTGATTTTGAGAAAGGTTTGGACAATTTCCTGAAGGAAAAGTCCATAGTCTGTTATTGAGTCAAACATGGGGGAAGCCACTGATTTCCCTGGAGTGGTAGCATGGAATGTTGCTACTCCTTGGGTTTTGGCCAGGTACTAGGGACCCAGATTGGCCACTGTGAGAACGGGCTACTGGGCCTGATGGACCATTGGTCTGACCCAGTAAGGCTATTCTTATGTTCTTATAGAGGTAATGGGTGTTGGATTTGTTTGCCAGTCACTATGCAGGAGGCATCCTCTCTCCAAACTGAAGAGAACTATAAAAAGGCCTTGCTTGAATGATCCCATGTCTTCCTTCCAGCAAAAGGGTCTGGGATGAGAGGGTTCTAATGATCATACCGTGTCTCTCCTAATCAATTATGTTACCTCCTTCTTTTACACCATTGCTTAATTCTCCTTCTCCCAAACTTAATCACAATTCTTTATTACTTTATTGACAAATTTATGTATGGAGCGTGAGGGTGCCTTCCTGTACTGACTCAGGAAAATAGTGGCGTAACCATGTTTCATCAACAGTAACTAATCATACCAAAAAGTTGGCACCAGCTTGCTGAAAATGCTGCAGAATCAACTTGGAAGTGCCCACTTAACATAATTTATCATCAGCATTCAAACATTTGGGTACCCTTTTGGCTGACAGCTTCTGTATACCCAGCTGCTCATGGATTATACACCCAACACATTCCCTAAATCTGTAGTGTCTCAGCAATTGTTTTAGCTGATATTTGCCAATCTGCCAAATCATGTTATGAACATGGTATACAATTTCAGGAGTTGACTCTATTTGAGACCTTCCAGACTTTGCTGCATCTTCAGTCTTAAATTGCACTGCATACCAATTTTTCACTGTGGAATACGATTAGTATTTGCCACTCAATGTTTGCATCATACATTCATGGATTCCCTTTAGAGCAGGGATCTCAAAGTCCCTCCTTGAGGGCCGCAATCCAGTCGTGTTTTCAAGATTTCCCCAATGAATATGCATGAGATCTATGTGCATGCACTGCTTTCAATGCATACTCATTGCGGAAATCCTGAAAACCCGACAGGATTGCGGCCCTCAAGGAGGGACTTTGAGACCTCTGCTTTAGAGCTTTCTTCTGCCAAAATAGGAACCATGACAGCTCAGAGTTCCACACTTGAAAATTCCACACTTTTCATTGGCATGGTTAAATCAATGATCTGAAACCATGTCAAAAACATAGCATTATGATTCCGCAAATTGGCAACTTTGAAAAATATAATAATACTCTTTTCAGCTACCGTGGCAAAATAATGCTCAGAATTTAGGAAGTTGGTTGGGCTGAAAACTTTTCAACAACCCCTCATAGGTGCATTCTTTGACCTCCCAGACATAAAGTTTGTTTTAATATTTTGGATCCCTATTTATCTTACTTGCACTCTTGGGGAGAAGAGCAAGAAAACCTCACTATTACTATCTCCACCTAGGAGATATAAATAGCACTTCTCCATTCTTAAAGCCACCGCATAGGACCTCTGGGGCAATCCTCACCCCTTTGTGAGAGGCTGGCTACAGTTTTAAATATAATCGTAAAGAATGCATTTATTTTGAAATGCCTTAACGCTGTGATTATATTATAAAATCAAGAGAGTTCCACTCACCAGTGACATTAACTTTGAAAGTCATTTTCTGTCCCCCTGCCTCACAGGTGTATTCTCCAGCATCTTTCTTCTCCAACTGCTCCACCACCAGCTTGCGGGTTTTGCCCTTGGACTCCACCTTCACCCTTTTGCTGGAAGTGATCTGTTTCCCATCCTTGAACCATTTTACTTCAGTCTTGTCCTGGGACACCTCACAGCTCAGGGTGATGTTCTCTGTGAGGGAGGCCTTCACCTCCTTCTGCACCTTCTCTTGGTTTATGAACACAGGTTCTGGCTCTGAGGGAGAAATTAAGTTAGGAATTTATATTATTTGAAACTTTATTTTAAATTGTGCATGTTCTTAGAGTTTAGACATTGAAAATCAGCTAAGTCTCACTCACCAGTGACATGAACTCTGAAAGTCATTTTCTGTCCTCCTGCCTCACAGGTGTATTCTCCAGCATCTTCCTTCTCCAGCTGATCCACCACCAACCGGCGGGATTTGCCCTCTGACTCCACCTTCAGCCTCTTGCTGGAAGTGATTTGTTTCCCATCTTTGTACCATTTCACTTCAGTCTTGTCCTGGGACACCTCACAGCTCAGGGTGATGTTCTCTTTTAGGGAGGCCTTCATCTCCTTCTGTACCTTCTCTTGGCTTATAAACACAGGTTCTGGCTCTGAGGGGAAAATACAATTTATTTCATCTTTGAAGTTTAAGATTTCAATATTTGTGAACAGCATAGTAATGACACAAAAATACACATCCCAAAAGTCTGAGAATGAATTTCTGAATTATGTACCATAGACATTAACGATTTTTTTACAAGACTGAACTGCACTGTTTGACAAATGCAATGCTTGAACAAAGAAACTGTAATAAGAAATCTTTCCAGTCCTTAAGATTCTAATTTTATGACAGGTGCAGGGTTTATTTTAGATGAATTAGTGACAGAAGGAAGTGCAATAGTATCATTCCATCCCATGGTATACATCCCACAATATTGAAAAAATTGCAAAATGAACTTGTAGAGTTATTGGTTTTAGTTATACTGTTTTTGTCATGTTTGTACGAATCAAAACTGTGTATGTTTTATTGGTATTCACTTAGGGGTCCTTTCATTATGACGCGCTAACTGATTTAACATGTGTTAAAGATTAGTGCACACTAAATTCTAATGCATCTATTATATTCTACTAGTATTTAAGCCCGTTACATTAACGGGTGCTAGAATATATGTCTGTCTGTCTTTCTTTATTTCTGTCTCCCTCCCTCCCACTGTCTGTCTTTCCTTCTATCCCTCCCCCTCCATTTTTCTGTGCAGCAGCAGCAGCATTTCCCTCCCCCCACCCCACTTCCCTGTGCAGCAGCAACAGCATTTCCCTCCCCCCCACTTCTCTGTGCAGCAGCAGCGTTTTCCCCTACCCCCCTTTCCCTTCCCGCGGTCCGGCCGGCTCCCTTAATTTCTTGCCGCCCCTCCCCCTTCCTTCCCGCAGTCCCGACAAACCTGCTGACTCAAGCAGCGTCTGCAGCACTCTACACACACTGCTTCGGGGCCTTCTACTCCCCTGATTTACTCTGGCACGTCCCTGATGACATCATCAGAGACGCAGCAGAGCAAATCAGGGCAGTAGAAGGCCCCGAAGCAGCGTGTGTAGAGTGCTGTGGACGCTGTTTGAGTCGGCAGGTTTGTAGGGACCGCAGGAAGGGAAGGGGGCAGCAAGGGACTAAGTGAGCCGGTCAGACAGCGTGAAGGGATGGGAGGGTCAGACCGTGATGGGAGGGTCAACGGGGGTTCGGGTGTTTTGAGGAGGGGTGCAATGGGGGGGTGCCGACGAATAAATTACTTCCTGTGAGTGAGGGGGGAGCCGGCAAGACCGCAGGGACCGTTTTATGCGCGCATGCGCACTCCTGCCTGCCACGGACATACGGAACACGCAGGCAGGAGCACCTTAATAAAAAGATCCCTTAGTTTTTAAGCGGAGAAGAAATTTTAAATAAATAAATGATATGTACATACTATAAAAACATAAGAATTGCCATACTGGGACAGACCGAAGGTCCAGCAAGCTCAGTATCCTGTTTCCAACAGTGGTCAACCCTGGTCCCAAGTACCCAGGGCAGGATTAACCAATAGGCCAATTAGGCACATGCCTAGGGCCCAAAATTGTCAGGGGGGCCCGATGAAGGAGGGCATCAACATTATTTTTTCCAAACGGCGATGGCCCCTCCAGCATCAATCGGCAATGCAAGACCCCCCTATCGAAAAAAAGTAAGACAGGCAAGCAACGCAGGTAAGAAAGGCAACGGGAACTGTAATTGTGCAAGCGGTGCTGCTTGCCCAAAGCTTACCTCTGACGCAGCTTCCTGTTTCCGCCTGGGCGCATGGTGGGGTGAGGCAGGGAGGGGCAGGGGGCCCAATGTACTTGTGTGCCTAGGGGCCCTCGATGAATTAATCCTGCCCTGCAAGTACCTAGCTAGATCCAGCTTGGTACCAGACCAGACAAAATACAGCGGTGCATTTAATTTTTGGCCTAAAAAAATACGACAACATCAGCCCATTTTATCGGCAATTACATTGGTTGCCCTTTGAGGCATGCATTCTTTTTTTAATTTAGTTGTCTTTGTTTTAAATCTCTTTTTGGTTTGACTCCGGGATATCTAACCTCTCAATTTCATTTTTACACTTCATTAAAAAAATACTCGTAATAAAGTGATGTTTATGTATCCTTCAGTCAAGAATTGTTGTTACAAAAATTTTTGAACAGGACATTTGCCTTTCAGCTAGGCAAAGTGAACTCTTGGTTAAGCCCACTTATCTGTCAAAGAGATTCTTATAATGTTTTTAGAAAATTTTTAAACACACACTTGTTTGATAAGTTTGTCAAATAATTATGTAATCATCTTTTTTATCATTTTTTATTTTTCATCTGATGAATTTTTTCACTGATTGCACAGTTCTTCTTTGTTGTTAACCGCCTGTAACTTCGTGGTAGGGCGGTATACAAAAATAAATTTATTATTATTATTGGAGGGTAGCCAATGTAACACCAATTTTTTAAAAGGGTTCCAGAGGTGATCTGGGAAATTATAATAATAATAATAATAATAACTTTATTCTTATATACCGCCAACAATCTTGCGACTTCTAGGCGGTTTACAATGAAGAGAAACTGCACAGACATCGAATTACAGAGTGTAGCAGTGAATATCTGATAGTAGCAACAATAAAAATAATAACAACAGTTTATATACTGCAGGACCGTGAAGTTCCATGCGGTTTACAATGAATTGGAAAAATTCCATAAATTGAAAGGAACATTCATAGTTAGAGATTAGAGGTTAACAGTTTACAAGATCTAATTTGGGGAGGGATTGCAATGGGGGCTATTGTCCTGATTCGTCACCTAGGTATTTCGAGAACAGGTATGTTTTTAGGTGTTTCCTAAATTCACCATAATTGTTTGTGTGTGTAATTAGTTTTTCCAAGTCTTTGCCCCATAAGGCTGCTTGGTATGACAGAAGTTGTTGATGGTGTCTCTTATATTTGCATCCTCTGGCTGGTGGGGAAACGAATTTCTGGTGTGCTCTTCTCTCATGTCTTTTGGTTGGGAATTTTGTACATCACTTCTGCAGTCTCTTTTGGTTCAACATTTAAGCATTTACAAATAACACAGTAATGACATAAAGCATACATATGTATTTGAACTTTTGGAATGAAATTTTGAATTTTATTCTTTAATATCTCAATTTTTTTCACAAGTAATACTTTTTTAAATTTTATTTGTATTATGATAATTTCAGTATTTTAGCAGATTACTATAATATATTAACATTAAAACTATGACTAAATACGTACAAAGAAGTGTAAAAGGTAATCGCTTAAAGAATAACATTCGCGGGAGCCAGTAAGGATGCCTTTCAGTACCGAGCAGCAACGCCAAATCGCGCTCCTGCTCGTATAGCTCAGCGCTGAAGGAACTCACGGCAGCCGTTTAGCAGCAGGGCAGGAACTTGGAAAGTTTGCTCCTGCCCGCTGCACCTCCACTGCGGATCGCTAAGATGAGGTACCGTATGAGGCTAGGGCATGGAGGGAGGCAGGGCAGAGCCTGGAAGGAAGGGAGGGAAGGTGCAGAGTCTGACAGGGAAAGGAAGGAAGGAAGGGTGCTGGGTGCAGAGTCTGACGGGAGGGGGGAAGGAAGGGGGCTTGTGCAATGCCTGACAGGGGAGAGAGGGAAGGGTGCTGGGCACAGTGTCTGGCAGGAAGGGAGCTGGGTGAAGTGCCTGACAGGGTGGGGAAGGGTGCTGGGTGCAGAGCCTGACAGGGCAGGACACTTGAATTTTAAACCACCCAACTTATATTCGAGTCAACCATTTTTCCTCCTTTTTGAGGGGAATAAGGGGGCTCTTAACTTATATTCAAGTATATACAGTATATTAAATAAAATAAACCATCCATGTAGTTATGCAGTCAAAGATAAGACAGTCTTTAGTGTACTCCTATCTGACTGCCTACTATGTAGCCACCATGCAAATGCTAGCTCCCCCCCCCAGACTGCCCCTGCACTGGTCAGTTTTGAACTGAGCAGTCAGAGCTTATCTTCTGCTACACCATCCAGTTAAGGGCCATTGAATATCAGAAGTTGGCCTGCTCAGCATAGTTTAACCATGCGGGACCTTCTCCTGCCTGCTTAAACCTTTTGAATATCGGGCCCTACGAATACGAATTTGACTACTCACGGTGCTTTGCCTTTACTGCGGAATCAAGAAAATCTCACTCACCAGTGACATTAACTTTGAAGGTCATTTTCTGCCCCCCTGCCTCACAGGTGTACTCTCCAGCATCTTTCTTCTCCAACTGCTCCACCACCAGCCTGCGAGATTTGCCCTCAGACACCACCTTCACCTTCTTGCTGGAAGTGATCTGCTTCCCATCCTTGTACCATTTCACTTCGGTCTTGTCCTGGAACACGTCACAGCTCAAGGTGATGCTGCCTGTGAGAGAGGCCTTCACCTCCTTCTGCTCTTTCTCCTTGTTGATAAACACTGGTTCTGGTTGAAAATATAGGTTTCAAAATTACTGGATTTCTTTATTTTACATGATTTCTTTACAGAAAGATGACCACATCTCAGTTTAGGTAGCACTGGTACCGTATATCTATATATATAAAATCGGATGTATGTATGTATGTGCCGCGATCACGCAAAAACGGCTTGACCGATTTGAACGAAACTTGGTATGCAGATCCCTCACTACCCGGGATGATATGTTCTGGGGGTCTCGCGGCCCACCTGCACACGTGGGCGGAGCTACAAACAGATAATCGGATTTCACCCATTCATGTCAATGGAAAAAATGTAAAGAGCTGCCAACGCAAAAACGGCTTGCCCGATTTGAACGAAACTTGGTATGCCGATCCCTTACTACCTGGGGTGATATGTTCTGGGGGTCTCACGGCCCACCTGCACATGTGGGCGGAGCTACAAACATAAAATCAGATTTCACCCATTCATGTCAATGGAAAAAATGTAAAACAGCTGCCAACGCAAAAACGGCTTGCCCGATTTGAACGAAACTTGGTATGCAGATCCCTCACTACCTGGGGTGATATGTTCTGGGGGTATCGCGGCCAACCTGCACACCTGGGCGAAGCTACAAACAGAAAATCAGATTTCACCCATTCATGTCAATGGAAAAAATGTAAAAACTGCCTCCGCATAACCGGCTTGCCCGATTTGAACGAAACTTGGTATGCGGATCCCTCACTACCTGGGGTGATATGTTCTGGGGGTCTCACGGCCCACCTGCACATGTGGGCGGAGCTACAAACATAAAATCAGATTTCACCCATTCATGTCAATGAAAAAATGTAAAACAGCTGCCAACGCAAAAACGGCTTGCCCGATTTGAACGAAACTTGGTATGCAGATCTCTCACTACCTGGGGTGATATGTTCTGGGGGTATCGCGGCCAACCTGCACACGTGGGCGGAGCTACAAACAGAAAATCAGATTTCACCCATTCATGTCAATGGAAAAAATGTAAAAACTGCCTCCGCAAAACCGGCTTGCCCGATTTGAACGAAACTTGGTATGCAGATCCCTCACTACCCGGGATGATATGTTCTGGGGGTCTCGTGGCCCAACTGCATACGTGGGCGGAGCTACAAACAGAACTTCAGATTTCACCCATTCAAGTCAATGGGAAAAATGTAAAAAGCTGTGGGACCGATTTGAACTAAACTTGGTATGCTGATCCCTCACTACCTGGGGTGATATGTTCTGGGGGTCTCGGGGCCCACCTGCACACATGGGCGGAGCTACAAACAGAAAATCAGATTTCACCCATTCATGTCAATGGAAAAAATGTAAAAAACTGCCATTCTCACAGTAATTCCAACTACCTGGGGTGATATGTTCTGGGGGTCTCGCGGCCCACCTGCACACGTGAGCGGAGCTACAAACAGAACATCAGATTTCACTCATTCATGTCAATGGAAAAAATGTAAAAAGGAGAAATTAGGTTCTTACCAGCTAATTTACTTTCTTTTAGCTTCTCCAGACCAGTAGAGGTTAACTTTACGAATGGGTATATATCTAATCATGACCAGCAGGTGGAGACTGAAAACAAAACTTTGGGACAGTATATACTATCCTCCCTTCTCTATTTCCCTCAGTCTGCCGAATAGCCAAGCAGAACCAAGAACTGGAAAACAGGAAGAAAACAATACTCCGAACAGGAGTAACAAATAACATACCCAAATGCTGTTGGAAAATGCAGAGGAGAAATACCCGAAGGAAAATGTCCCCACAGCTCGCCAGCTAAGCCAGCCGAGCCACAGCCGCTGTTCTTTAATTCTCCCCGGCCCTAGAAAAATACTAGAACCCGCAGCAAAAAACAAAAACTGCCCGCGAAAACAGCCCCAACAACAACAACAACAACAGACAGGGTGGGGACCTCTACTGGTCTGGAGAAGCTAAAAGAAAGTAAATTAGCAGGTAAGAACCTAATTTCTCCTTCTTTAGCACTCTCCAGACCAGTAGAGGTTAACTTTACGAATGGGACGTACCAAAGCAGTCCCTCTCACGGGCGGGACCCCCGAAGGGCCGATACCAGAACACGCTCACCGAACACCGCGTCCCGACGCGCCTGAACATCTACTCGATAATGTCTAACAAAAGAATACAAGGAGGACCAAACCGCAGCCTTACAAATATCCACCGGAGGCACGAGCGACGACTCAGCCCAAGAAGCCGCCTGACCCCGAGTGGAATGAGCCTTGAGAAACTCCGGAACAGGCTGCTGTTTCAGAAGATAAGCGGAAGCAATCGTCTCCTTGATCCAGCGCGCAATAGTAGCCTTAGAAGCGCCAGCTCCCCGACGAGGACCAGCCAGGAGGACAAAGAGATGATCGGACTTCCGGAATTCCTGGGTCCGCTGCACATCAGAGCGAAGGACCCGACCGACATCCAACTTGCGCAGCTGCCGTTGCTCAGAAGAGCCCTCCCGACCACCCAAGACCGGGAGAACCACCGATTGATTGACATGAAAAGGAGAAACAACCTTCGGCAGAAAGGAAGGAACAGGCCGCAAGACGACCCGCTCCCTAGACAACTCCAAGAAGGGAGCCCTACAAGAGAAAGCCTGCAGCTCAGAAATACGCCTAGCAGAAGTAATGGCCACCAAAAAGACCGCCTTCAAAGTAAGGTCCTTCAAAGAACAGTCGTCCAAGGGCTCGAAAGGCGGGCGCACCAAAACAGAGAGAACCAGAGTAAGATCCCAAGAGGGAACCGAGGGCCGTAGGGGAGGCCTAAGCAACTTGGCCGCCCGCAGAAACCGAATCACATCAGGAAGAGCCGATAAACGCTGACCTGACACCAACCCTCGAAAGGTCGACAGGGCCGCAAGATGAACCCGGAGAGAAGACCAAGCCAGGCCTCTATCCAGGCCATCCTGCAAGAACTCTAGAATGTTAGGCAGAGAAGCGCGAAAAGAGGTCACTCCCCGCGCCCGACACCATTCCTCAAAGAGACGCCAAACCCGCACATAAGCCCGAGAGGTAGAAAGCCTCCGGGACCCCAACAGTGTAGCGATCACCTTGTCTGAATATCCCTTCTTGCTAAGGCGACCCCTTTCAAGAGCCACGCCGTAAGACAGAAGAGAGACGGGTCGAACAAGGGAATGGGACCCTGCATCAGAAGGTCGTCCGAGAGAGGCAGAGGAAGAGGAACCGCCACCAGGTGCCTCACCAGATCCGCATACCACGGACGTCGAGGCCAATCCGGAGCCACCAGCACCACCAAACCCGGATGGTGAACAATGCGAAGAAGCACTCTGCCCACCAGCGGCCAAGGAGGGAACACATACAACAGCCCCTCCGTTGGCCACGGCTGGACCAGAGCATCCAGACCCTCGGCCAGCCCTTCCCTGCGACGACTGAAGAAGCGGGGCACTTTGGCGTTGCCACTCGTGGCCATCAGGTCCATCAGGGGCTGCCCCCAATCTTGCACTATCAACCGAAACGCTCCGGCGCCGAGAAACCACTCTCCTGGATCCAGGAAGTGACGACTGAGGAAGTCTGCCTGAACATTTTCTACTCCGGCTATATGAGAAGCCGAGAGGTCCAGAAGATGGGACTCCGCCCAAACCATGAGCCGAGCCGCCTCCTGCGCCACAGGAGTGCTCTTGGTGCCCCCCTGACGATTGACATAAGCCACCGCCGTGGCATTGTCCGACAGGACTCTGACCGACTTGCCCAGCAAAAGGGAGTGGAAAGCTAACAGCGCCAGCCTGACCGCTCTGGTCTCCAACACGTTGATCGACCAGGAGGCCTCCTCCGCGGACCAGGTGCCCCGAGCTGAGTGGCCCATAAACTGAGCCCCCCAACCGAGGAGACTCGCATCCGTAAGGAGCACCATCCACTGCGGGAGATCCAGACCCACCCCCTGAACCAGGTGAGGGGTCCGGAGCCACCAGCGCAGACTGCAGCGCGCCAAGCCTCGCAGGGGAACCGGAACATCCAAATCTTGCCTCCGGGGAGACCACCTCCGGAGCAGAGCATACTGAAGAGGACGCATGTGGGCCCGCGCCCACCTCACCACGTCCAGGGACGCCGCCATTGACCCCAGGACTTGGAGGAAATCTCGCGCCCGAGGACCCCGGGACGCCAAAAGCAGGCGAATCTGAGATTGCAATTTGCTCACCCGGGCCTCTGGAAGGAAGACCTTCCCCAAGGAGATGTCGAACATAACCCCAAGGCACTCCAGACGCTGAGCCGGGACCAACCGACTCTTGGAAAGGTTGACCACCCAGCCCAGCGACCGGAGAAACTCCACCACCCGAGCCGTAACCCGGGAGCTCTCCTGCAACGACTTTGCCCGAATCAACCAGTCGTCCAGGTAGGGGTGAACCAGGATGCCCACCGACCGCAAGGCTGCCGCGACGACCACCATTACCGTGGTGAACGTCCGAGGAGCCGTGGCCAGACCAAAGGGAAGCGCACAGAACTGAAAGTGCCGCCCCAAGATCGCAAAGCGAAGGAAGTGCTGATGAGAGGCCCGAATTGGAACCTGCAAGTAGGCCTCCGTCAGATCGAGAGACGTAAGAAACTCCCCCGGCTGAACCGCCAGAATGACCGACCGCAGCGTTTCCATGCGGAAAGACGGAATCTTGAGAGCTCTGTTGACCCCTTTCAAATCCAGGATGGGCCGAAAGGTCCCCTCCTTTATGGCCACCACAAAGTAAATGGAGTACCTGCCGGTGCCCCACTCCGTAGGGGACACCGGCACCACTGCCTCGAGATCTAGCAAACGCTGAAGGGTCTGACGAAAAGCCTGCGTCTTCCATGGAGTCTGACATGGAGAAGCGAGGAAAAGGTCCGGCAGAGAGCGGGTAAACTCCAGAGCGTAACCGTCCCGCACCACCTCAAGGACCCACTGATCGGACGCGATCTCGGCCCATTTGGGGAAAAATTTGCGCAGCCGGGCCCCCACCGGAACCAAAGGGGGCGCCGGCAAGGAGTCATTGCGCAGGACGGGAAGCGGGGGAACCGGCGGAGGGATTCCCTGCCCCCCGAAGGGCCCCCCGAAAGGGCTGCATGCGCTGGAAGAACCGACCCCGGGAAAAACCCTGAGCCGGGAAAGAAGCAGCCCCACGCCCCGGGCGATACTTGCGAAATTCCCGCAAACGCCCCCGGGCAGCCCCACACCTAGACGCAGGGCGGGCACGGTCCTCAGGCAGACGGGGCACCTTCGAGTCCGTCAGAGTCTGAATCAACTCATCTAATTCCTCTCCAAACAAAAAGACCCCCTAAAGGGAACTTTAGTAAACTTAGCTTTGGACGCAGAATCCGCCGCCCAAGCGCGCAGCCACAAAATACGCCGCGCGGCCATGCCATAGACTTAGCCGAAATCCGCACCAAGTCATAAAGAGCATCTGAGAGGAACGAGGCAGCCATCGCAATCTTCGCTACCTCCTGATCCACTAGAGACCAGTCATCAGACTCCCGATCCAGGACACGCTCAGCCCACCGAAACACGGCGCGAGCGACTAGCTCCCCACAAACAGCCGCCTGTACCCCAAAGGCAGAGACATCAAAATCATACTTAAGAAGAGTCTCTAACGCACGCGCCTCCGAGACCCTAAGAGCAGAACCGTCCATAACAGGCACGGTATGCCGCTTAGGAAGTGCCGAGACCACCGCGTTCCCCATTGGCGAAATTAAGGTAGCCCTACCTCCCTCCGGGACGGGATACCCAAGAGCCAAGGCGCACACCAAACGAAACTGCGCCCATAGGCCACTGCGCCAACACAAAATCCCGCAAATCCTGACGCACAGGAAAAGAGCGGGAACCAGGACAGACCCCCTGAAGCAGAGGGGCCCCCATACGCGGGGTCTCTGGCGGCGCCACTGCAAAAATGCAGCACCAAGGAGACCTGCTACACAGGTCTAAAAGCTCATCCCTCTGAATAAAAAAGCGCACCACGGACGCATCTGCTCTGGAAGACGGGAAACCCGCCGCCCCGCTGCCAACAGGCGTCCCCTCTAGAGGATCCTGGAAGCCCGCCAAAGCAGCCAGGTCCTCAACCAGGCCAACACGCTCCTCCGCCCACCAATTCGCAATCCAAGCCCCCCCGCGGGCGCTTGGATGAGGGAGGAGGAAGAGGGGACGCCAAACGAAAAGAGGGAGGCAAAGCCATAGGGGGCGCGGAGGGAAACCCCCCCCGAAACCCCCCAGGCGCACGTGGGACCCCCAAAAGTCCGCACAAAGAAAGAAAATAAATTGGGGGCAAAAAACCCCTGGGGGTCCCCAGGGACTCCCTGCCCCAGCAGGGGTCCATGCTGAAACCTGCCCCTGTGTTCGCCATACAGGGGGAAGGTCACCTGAGGTTGCAGACAAAATGGAGGGGCCAGACAAAGAAAATGGCGAAGTTCCCGCCAAAAATGCTCCCTCCATGGCCTGTAGCGGCTGAGAAGACTGAACAGTCTCAGCCGCTAAGACAGGCAAGTCGGCATCAGCTGTCAAAAAATCAGCTGAGAGGGAATCCTTCGGGGAATCCCTCCGTGGGCGGTTGTGGAAGACCGGGCTTCCCCACTGCTCCAAGCCGACTCGCGAGGCACCATCGGCGGGGAGCTCTGGGCGCCTGCAGCCGCTGCCGACGGAGCTCCACCACCTCACCGACCCAAACCGCCGAGTTCAGGCCGGCCGCGAGTGCCTCGCGGCTGGACTAAAATTGTGGCCTACTCCCCCGGAGAAGGGCACAATTGCTCCAGACGCGACCTAGCTATAAAAAAAAGTGCTGGTACATGAAAAAAATACAGTAAAATACAGTTTTCTTAAAGGGAAACAACCCTTCAGACCAGCACTACCTCAGGATTTTTTTTTTTTTTTTTTTTTACAGAACAGACTCCACAGGCTCTCGAAGCAATATGCCTTGCTTGACTTAGGGGGCAAGGCTTACTGCTGAGGCTCCTCTAAAAAAATGTGGGGAGGTGGAGGAAGTGGGGGGAGGGACCCCGCTCGTGACCCGCCGGGTTTGACACCCCCGAGGTCGGACGAACCCCCAAACAGGGCCCGACCAAGCTCCGTCCGGCCAAAAACAGGGACTAGAAACCCCTAAACAAATTCCAACAGCCCTACCAAGAGAGATGGGTACAGATCACTCAACACCTGCTGGAGACTGAAAGAAGACTGAGGGAAATAGAGAAGGGAGGATAGTATATACTGTCCCAAAGTTTTGTTTTCAGTCTCCACCTGCTGGTCATGATTAGATATATACCCATTCGTAAAGTTAACCTCTACTGGTCTGGAGAGTGCTAAAGAAGCTGCCATTCTCACAGTAATTCAAAAACGGCTTGACCGATTTGAACGAAACTTGGTATGCTGATCCCTCACTACCTGGGGTGATATGTTCTGGGGGTCTCGCGGCCCTCCTGCACACGTGGGCGGAGATACAAACAGAAAATCACATTTCACCCATTCATGTCAATGGAAAAAATGTAAAAAGCTGCCATTCTCACAGTAAATCAAAAACGGCTTGACCAATTTGAACGAAACTTGGTATGCAGATCCCTCACTACCTGGGGTGATATGTTCTTGGGGTCTCGCGACCCCCTTGCACACGTGGGCGGAGCTACAAACAGAAAATCGGATTTCACCCATTCATGTCAATGGAAAAAATGTAAAAAGCTGCCATTCTCACAGTAATTCGCAAACGGCTTGACCGATTTGAACGACACTTGGTATGCAGATCCCTCACTACCTGGGATTATATGTTCTGGGGGTCTCGCGGCCCACCTGCACATGTGGGCGGAGCTACAAACAGAAAATCAGATTTCACCCATTCATGTCAATGGAAAAAATGTAAAAAGCTGCCATTCTCACAGTAATTCACAAACGGCTTGACCGATTTGAACGAAACTTGGTATGCAGATCCCTCACTACCTGGGGTGATATGTTCTGGGGGTCTCGCGGCCCTCCTGCACACGTGGGTGGAGCTACAAACAGAAAATCAGATTTCACCCATTCATGTCAATGGAAAAAATGTAAAAAGCTGCCATTCTCACTGTGACCAATTTGGACGAAACTTGGTATGCAGATCCCTCACTACCTGGGGTGATATGTTCTGGGGGTCTCGCGGCCCACAACTCTATGTTGCTTGCTCAAGGGTGGGTTCACCCAAGAATTTATATGTTCTTGCTCCTGGAGGTGAAACTAAAATTGTTGTTTATAATCAAGTTTTGCGTTAGTTGTATTGTATTCATTTTGTCAAATATTTCACATTATAATTTGAATATATGTGTGTGTGTGTATGTATGTATGTTCCAGCATAACTCTGAAATGCATGGAGAGATTTCAACCAAACTTGGTACACATATGACTTACTATCTGGGGAAAAATATTGTGCAGGTGGGACGGGGTAAAATACTGTGGGGGTGGGAAGGGGGTGATATGTTAAAATTATCAAAAGCGACAGATATTAATGTCCAACCCATAGTTTTCGGGCTCGCAGAGATGAATACCGACACTCCCGATGCCGTTTAAGTCTAAGTTCAGCCCCATAGAGAGGGACATTCCTTTGGGACATGTGGAGGTTAGGGGGTTGGGACATGGGGGTGGGGCATATGGGACATGTGGGGGGGGGTAACGTGGGGGGTGGGACATGTGGGGGGGGTAACGTGGGGGGTGGGACATGTGGGACATAGGGGGGTGGGACATGTAGGGTGTTGGACATTTTGGGATAAATAAATATCCGGGCAACGCCGGGTTATCAGCTAGTACTCAAATATAAGTCATTCCGAATATAAGTAGAGCCCCATTTTTCCCCCCAAAAAGGAGGAAAAATGGTTGACTCGAATATAAGACGGGGGTTTAATATTCAAGTGCCATGCCCTGCCAGTATCTGCACCCAGTGCCCCCTCCCTCACGCCCTCCCCTGCCAGGTTCTGCACTCAGCCCCTTCCTTGCCAAATTCTGCACCAAGCCCCCTTCCCTCCCTGCCCTGCAAAGCTCTGCACTCAGTCCCATTCCCTACCAGGGTCTGAACCAAGCCCCCTTCCTTGCCAGGCTCTGAACACTGTCCCCCCTCCCTGACAGGCTCTATATCCTGTCCCATCTTCCTTCCCTGTACCCTCTTCCCACTAAAAAGAGCCAACCTCCTCAGTGATGTCACAATGGCTTGATTGTCCCATATTCCCCTCTGCCCTCCAACCCAGCCAGAAGATTAACCCTTCCCCTTAACTGAAACCAACTAGTGGTAGGTTGGGACAGGAGGGATCCCTCCCATCTCTTGCCCTGGCCGACACTAACAATTACCACCCTCCCTCCTTCCCTCCCTCGCGTACCTTTTCCCTGGTGGTCTAGCAGTGTATCCCTCCTGCCGATTGCGAAGGTAGTAGCCAGCAGCGCACCCGGGCCGGCATCTAGGAGCGAGCTTTTCATGCTTCTGGCTGGCCCTGCACCGCTCCTCGATAAGCTGTTGCTAGTTCTCGCAGGATTCGCAGCTCTCGTGGCAGCCTATCAAGGAGCGGTGCAGGGCCAGCTGGGAGCACGAAAAGCTCGCTCCTGCGTGCCGGCCTGGGTACGCCGCTGGCTACTACCTTCACAATTGGCAGGAGGGATACACCACTGGACCACCAGGGAAAAGGTACGTGAAGGAGGGAGGGTGGTAATTATTAGTGTCAGCCGGGGCAGGATACGGGAGGGATCCCTCATGTCTCGGCCTAATGCAGGCCTGCAGGAAGTCCAGGAGGGTTTTGGGTAGTCACTGGGGATGACCCGAATATAGGACGAGAACCCCATTTTTGGGCCTTTTTTTGGGCCAAAAAATCTCAACCTATATTCGAGTATATTATCTTCAAAATAGCAAGAATTGGAGGAGTAATTTAGTAGGTAAAGAAGAAAATTTGAACCAGGGATGACGGGGCCCCACTGACATTCTTTGTGACCTTGGATAAGTTACCTTACCCTCTACTGTTTCAGGTACAAGTAGATTAGGAGCTCATGATTAAGCCACCTTGAGTTTGGATTTAGAAAAGGCAATTACTAAATCTAAAGTCTGATACGCTCACAAAGAAACTGTCTGAAGATGTGGGTGGGTGGGTGGGGGGTGTATTTGTATAAAAGGCACCCATGTGGAGTGTTAAAAAGACAGCATAGGTACTCCTGTGCCTTATAAAAACAAGCACCCAGGAACTGGTCTAGTAGCACACAAATTTATACCTGCTCTGCAGAAGGTGTAAAATATAGCATGTATTCTCTGTGTGGATATTTGTATTTTTCAAAATATGCGTCTACATTACAACTTGGCTTCTTCACAGCGTATATATATAAGCGGTACAGACTTGATGATGTGTGTACTTTTAAATTCAGCCACACAGTTTTGTAATATTCCATTTTTGTGTGCAAACGTCCTTTACAAGTGAACAGTTTTTAAAATTACCTCTAAAATATGTTGTTATATGCATAGCCAATAACTACCGTATTTTCACGCAGATAACGCGCACCCGTGTATAACGCGCACACGGGTATAGCGCGCAGAAACCACGATATTATGTATAAAACCTTTTGTATACCGCGCTCACGGGTATAACGCACATGCTGCCCGACTGTCCTTTCGCCCGCCCCGACTCTCCTCTGGCCACCCCGACTCTCCTTTTGCCCTCCCCGACTCTCCGTGCGCTGTCCCGACTCTCCGTTTACCCGCCCTGCCCTCCCCCCCCCCGGCAGGACCACTCGCACCCCCACCCTGAAGGACCGCCGACTCCCCGACAATATCGGGCCAGAAGGGAGCCCAAACCCTCCTGGCCACGGCGACCCCCTACCCCCACCCCGCACTACATTACGGGCAGGAGGGATCCCAGGCCCTCCTGCCCTCGACGCAAACCCCCCTCCCTCCAACGACCGCCCCCCCCAAGAACCTCCGACCGCCCCCCCAGCCGACCCGTGACCCCCCTGGCCGACCCCCACGACACCCCCACCCCCCTTCCCCGTACCTTTGGTAGTTGGCCGGACAGACGGGAGCCAAACCCGCCTGTCCGGCAGGCAGCCAACGACGGAATGAGGCCGGATTGGCCCATCCGTCCCAAAGCTCCGCCTACTGGTGGCCGCGGCCTGAGGCACAACATAGAAACATAGAAACATAGAAACATAGAAGATGACGGCAGAAAAGGGCCACAGCCCATCAAGTCTGCCCACTCCAACAACCCTACCCCCTTGAATTTACCCCCCTAGAGATCCCACATGTGTATCCCATTTCCTTTTAAAATCGTTCACGCTGCTGGCCTGAATCACCTGAGGTGGAAGTTCATTCCAACGATCGACCACCCTTTCGGTGAAGAAGAACTTCCTGGTGTCGCCATGAAATTTCCCACCCCTGATTTTCAGCGAATGGCCTCTTGTGGCAGAGGGGCCTTTAAAAAAGAAGATATCATCCTCCACCTCAATACGGCCGGTGATATATTTAAACGTCTCTATCATGTCTCCTCTCTCTCTACGTTCCTCAAGTGAATATAGCTGCAATTTATTCAGCCTTTCTTCATACGGGAGGTCTTTGAGTCCCGAGACCATTTTGGTGGCCATTCTTTGAACCGACTCAACTCTCAGCACATCCTTTTGGTAATGTGGCCTCCAGAATTGTACACAATACTCCAGATGAGGCCTCACCATGGATCTGTACAATGGCATTATAACTTCGGGCTTCCGGCTGATAAAACTTCTTCGGATGCATCCCATCATTTGTCTTGCCTTTGATGAAGCCTTCTCCACTTGATTGGCAGTCTTCATGTCTTCGCTAATGATCACCCCCAAATCACGTTCCGCCTTGGTCCTAACTAAGGTTTCACCATTTAGTGTGTAAGTTTTGCATGGATTCCTGCTGCCGAGGTGCATGACCTTACATTTTCTAGCATTGAAGTTTAGCTGCCAAGTCGAGGACCAATGTTCCAATAGAAGTAGGTCCTGCGTCATACTGTCTGGTAAAGTGTTCTCACTTACTATGTTGCATAGTTTGGCGTCATCGGCGAATAATGTGATTTTACCCTGAAGCCCCTGAGTCAGATCTCCCACAAATATGTTGAAGAGGATCGGGCCCAAGACCGAGCCCTGAGGCACTCCACTGATCACCTCCGACGTTTTTGAAGGGGCACCATTTACCACCACTCTCTGAAGTCTACTGTTTAGCCAATCACCGACCCATGTAGTTAACGTCTCTCCCAGTCCCATTGATTTCATCTTGTTCAATAGTCTGCGGTGCGGAACGCTATCAAAAGCTTTACTAAAGTCCAAGTAAACGACGTCCAGGGACTCACCCACATCCAGTTTCCTTGTTATCCAGTCAAAGAAACTAATCAGATTGGATTGGCAGGACCTGCCTCTGGTAAATCCATGTTGGCGGGGATCCCGTAGATTCTTCTCGTCTAGGATTGTATCTAATTTATGCTTAATTAGTGTTTCCATGAGTTTACTCACTATGGATGTGAGACTCACCGGTCTGTAATTCTCAGCCTCTGTCCTGCAGCCCTTTTTGTGGAGTGGGATTACATTGGCTGTTTTCCAGTCCAAGGGGACTTTTCCCGCCTTCAAGGAAAGATTGAAGATCACAGACAATGGTTCTGCCAGGACATCACACAGCTCTCTAAGCACCCTGGGGTGTAGATTGTCCGGTCCCATGGCTTTGTTCACTTTGAGTCTTGATAGTTCGCAGTAGACGCTGCTGGGTGTAAACTCGAAATTCCAGAACGGGTCATCTGAGCTATGCCTTGCTTGCAACTGTGGACCGGACCCTGGCGCCTCGCAGGTAAAGACTGAGCAGAAGTATTCGTTTAGTAGTTCGGCTTTATCGGAATCTGATTCTGCATAAGTCCCGTCTGCTTTCCTAAGGCGTACTATCCCATTTGTGTTTCTTTTCCTATCATTGATGTACCTGAAAAAGGATTTATCCCTTTTCTTAATGTCCTTTGCTAGATTCTCTTCTATCTGAAGCTTGGCCTCTCTGACTGCCGTTTTGACAGCTTTGGACTTGGCCAGATAGTCTTCTTTTGCTGCTCCTCTTCCTGAATGTTTGTAGGAAACAAATGCTTTTTTCTTTTTCTTAACGAGGTCCGAGATTTCTGTAGTGAACCACTGGGGTCTGTTATTCCTCCGTCGTTTGCTTGTTGTTTTTATATAGCGATTTATTGCTTCATGTAGGGTAGATTTCAGGTTTGCCCACATGGCCTCTACATTATTGGTTTCGGCATGGTCTTGCAGTGCCCGATGGACGAAGTCTCCCATGCGTTTGAAGTCAGTGCCACGAAAATTTAGGACCTTTGTTGTTGTGGTCGATCTGGAGAAACCCTTCCGAAGGTTGAACCAAACCATGTTATGGTCGCTGGAGGCCAGCGTATCACCTACCGAAACTTCTGATACGCTGTCTCCGTTGGTGAGTACCAGGTCTAGTAACGCCTGGTCCCTAGTGGGCTCCAATACCAATTGTTTGAGCTGTGCACCCTTTATGGAGGTTAACAACCTTCTACTGCCGCTAGTTTGTGCGGTAAGTGCATTCCAATCTGTATCGGGCATATTAAAATCCCCTAACAGTACTGTGTCCCCACGCAAGGTGATGTTTTCAATGTCCTCGATTAATTCCATATCCTTTTCTACCTGTTGTCTCGGAGGTCTGTAAATCACACCAAGATACAGGCATTTTTCATTTCCTCTAGCCAGGTTCACCCAGAGGGATTCCCCGGTATACTTAACATCTGTGATTATGGTAGTTTTGATGTCTTCTCTAGTGTATAGAGCTACCCCTCCCCCTAACTTGCCCTCCCTGTCTCGACGGAGTAAGTTGTAACCCGGTATAACCATATCCCACCCGTGTGAGTCCGTGAACCAAGTTTCGGATATCGCCACTACGTCTAGGTCGGCGTTCATTATTTCCGTCTCTAAATCTAGAATTTTATTGCCCAAACTGTGTGCATTGACGTACATAGCTCTCCATACCTTATGTTTGCTAAGTCCCTGTATAGAGTTTCCCGCCTGAGTTAGTGTGACCCCCGATGTATTGTTTACAGTGTGTGCACTTACCTCAGACTCAGAGTGCGACTCACCTCCTCAGGATAGTTACTTACTGCTCCAGAGAATGAACGGATACCCTCCCCCAACTTACCTGATTGGCCCACGCGCCTTAGGCCCCACCAGTAGGCGGAGCTTTGGGACGGATGGGCCAATCCGGCCTCATTCCGTCGTTGGCTGCCTGCCGGACAGGCGGGTTTGGCTCCCGTCTGTCCGGCCAACTACCAAAGGTACGGGGAAGGGGGGTGGGGGTGTCGTGGGGGTCGGCCAGGGGGGTCGCGGGTCGGCTGGGGGGGCGGTCGGAGGTTCTTGGGGGGGGGCGGTCGTTGGAGGGAGGGGGGGGTTTGCGTCGAGGGCAGGAGGGCCTGGGATCCCTCCTGCCCGTAATGTAGTGCGGGGTGGGGGTAGGGGGTCGCCGTGGCCAGGAGGGTTTGGGCTCCCTCCTGGCCCGATATTGTCGGGGAGTCGGCCGGGCAAGAGGGCTTGGGCTCCCTCTTGCTCCGATCGCGGGTGCGGGTGGGAGCGCGTGCGAGCGGTCGTTCGGGGTGGGGGTGCGAGCGGTCCTGCTGGGGGGGGGTGAATCGGGCGTCGGGCGGGGTGGGAACTATGTAGAAAAACTTTCGTATACCGCGCTCACGCGTATAACGCGCGAGGGGTATGCGCGGTAGGTAAAAACGCGTATAACGTGCGCGTTATATGCGTGAAAATACGGTACTAATAATACATCTTCAGATATTAAATACATCTTCAGTTTTCAACTGCTTCTAGCCCGTTGACATTATGAGGAAGTCAAGAGAGTTTCACTCACCGGTGACATTAACTTTGAAGGCCATTTTCTGCCCCCCTGCCTCACAGGTGTACTCTCCACTGTCTTTCTTCTCCAGCTGCTCCACTGCCAGCCTGCGGGATTTGCCCTCGGACTCCACTTTCACCCTCTTGTTAGAGGTGACCTGCTTCCCATCCTTGTACCATTTCACTTCGGTCTTGGCCTGGGACACTTCACAGCTCAGGGTGATGCTCTCGGTGAGGGAGGCCTCCACCTCCTCCTGCACCTTCTCCTGGTTGATGAACACGGGTTCTGGCTCTGAGGGGCAAAAGGCAATTTGTGAATCTATTGTTCCCCTAAAGAAGGTACTTTTAAAAGGCATGGCTGTTGTGTAAAGCAGTGCTTTCTGTGTGGAAATGTCCTTTAATAAAGGTGACTTCTCTCAATCAATATCTGGGTAAAAGTGCACACCTAAAGGCTTGTCTGTGCACGTTTACAGATGCATTCAGAAGTACCACCTGGGAGACGGAGTCTGAATTTATTTATTTGAGAGAAGAAAGAATTTTAGATAAATTTAAGAGTAATCTTAAAGGATTTCTTTTTAAAGATGCTTTCAGCGATTAATTAATTTTATATTTTAACTTTTTTAATTATTTTAAATTCACCTACCTTCCCCATTGTTTTTATCCTTAAATGTCTCTATTATATTAAAATGTATTTCTATACCTCATCTTGCCCATTGTTTTCAAGTTTGTATCGTTATGTCATGTATACTTCGGATACTTTAACGTATGTTAAATTACTATAAATTTATCTAATTTTGTAATTACTGATATACATCGCCTAGAACTTTGAATAGGCGATTAATCAAATTTTATAATAAACGTGAAACTTGAACTTGAATGGAGTTTTCATTTATACGCATACGTTTAACCTGTGAAAAGGTAATTTTATAACTGCACCTAATTTAAGAGGGCAAGCAAGTGCCTATTTAGGTAATATTGTACAAAGACATCTAGGGCTCCTTTTATCAAGCCGCGCTAGCGGTTTAACGCGCGTAATAGCGCTCGCTAAACCGCCGGCCGAGCTAACCGCGCTAGCCATTATCGCCTCCTCTTGAGCAGGCGGTAGTTTTAGGCCAGCGCGGGGGTTAACGCGTGATGAAATGCCGCGCTCGTTAACCCCGCTAGCGCGGCTTGATAAAAGGAGCCCCTGGTCTTTATCTGTCTTTATCTGTTTTTAAGTCCATTATTCTAATTTGTATTTTATCTGTATCTCATGTATTAGCTCACCTTGTTGCGAACCACCTAGAACTTTTTCGTTATGGCGGTATATAAGAATAAATTATTATTATTATTATAGTTGCCTACCAGCTTTATAAAACAAGCAGCAGAAGTCATGCATCCTTTGCAGGCACAGACTGTTACAATTGCTCTCGAGCATCCTCTATAATAAAACCCTGAGCACTTAAGGTTTTGTGATTCCTGCCACCGTGCTGTGTCCATCCGTGCCGAATTTGATTTCCAGTGCATGGGGCGGCTTGCGACGGCAATTTCAGTGACAGTTTGACTCCTGCGCTGCCACTTCTCAACCCCCCCTCCCCCTGACCAACAAACGCAGCAGCCGCGGGGCATTTGCTAGGCCGGCCCACTTCGATAATGCGAGGTGGGCCGGCTTAGCAAAAGCCCCTAGGCTGCCCAGGCTAGCGAATGCTGGATACGGGGAGCAGGGAAAGAAGAAGGCCTACCGCTGGACAGGGGGTCAGGTAAGATGTGCTGCTGGATGGGGGGGGGGCAAAAGGAAGGGAGAAGGCCTACTGCTGGACAGGGGGTCAGGTAAGAGGTGCTGCTGGAAGGGGGGGGGTAAAAGGAAGGGAGAAGGCCTACTACTGGACAGGGGGAGCAGGCAAGCAACTTGACATTCCATTTTAACGATCTGAAAATTAACCAGTGCTGTGGAGTTGGAGTCGAGGAGTCGGAGTCGGAGGAAATTTCGGGTACCTGGAGTCGGAGTCAGAAGTACAAAAAACTGAGGAGTCGGAGTCGGAACATTTATCTACTGACTCCACAGCCCTGGGTAATGTGGCCCTTTTGATGATTATCTATATCGCATAACCACTTCTGTGAATTCTCTCACTTTATGGTATGGGGTGGTTCGAACTTCGACACCTTCCGGGAACCTAACCATAATCCGGTGTGAATGGGTAGTGCATTGTGGGTGGGTGTATGTGGGGATGAGTGATTGCTGCCTTTCTAAGTTGAGGGTTGTTGAGGAGTTTGGTGGATAATGAAAAATGGAGTCGGGGGAATGGGACCTTCTTTTTTTATTCTAAGGGAGGTGCTTCGCAATGTAGCCTTTTGATTGTTTGGATTCCTGACCCATAGTGTTTTACCTTTCGGGAAGGGGGAGGGAGATCCATCGGGAGATCTACCTCCAAGGTAGGGTGAATTGCTTCCACCTCTGCTATTTCTTCCATGTAAAGCTGTTAGTACTTTTTGTATTTTTTTTGTATGGACATTTCTTGTTATATTGTTCCTGTTCTCTGTTGTCTCTTCAATAAAAAATGATATATATAAAAAAAAGAAATTTAATGTTCGTTCATTGCTCTAATTCAAGCTCCGACATTCTCGTGACAGCACACAAAAACATGCAACAACAATAATGAACGCCACTCAGCAAGACACTACCATATATCAACACAAACACAGCTGTGAGACACTGATATACCAGGTTATGAAACCTTACTGAGCTATTTGTATAGTGCTGCAAACCTAAGCAAACGGTGGCAAGTTCATAAGAACATAAGAAGTTGCCTCCACTGGGTCAGACCAGAGGTCCATCGTGCCCAGCGGTCCGCTCCCGCGGCGGCCCATCAAGTCCACGACTTGTGAAGTGGTTTCTGACTATTTCTGTAACCTACCTCCACTTCTATCTGTATCCCTCCATCCCCTTTTCTTTCAGGAACCTATCCAGACCCTCCTTGAACCCCTGTAGCGTGCTCTGGCCTATCACAGCCTCCGGGAGCGCGTTCCATGTGTCCACCACCCTCTGAGTGAAAAAGAACTTCCTAGCATTTGTTCTAAACCTGTCCTTTTTCAATTTCTCCAAGTGCCCCCTTGTACTTGTGGCTCCCCACAGCCTGAAGAATCTGTCCCTGTCCACCTTCTCTATGCCCTTCATGATTTTGAAGGTTTCTATCATGTCTCCTCTAAGTCTCTGTTTTTCCAGGGAGAATAGCCCCAGCATTTCCAATCTGTCAGCGTATGAGAAGTTTTCCATACCCTTTATCAGTTTTGTTGCTCTTCTCTGGACTCCCTCGAGTACCGCCATGTCCTTTTTGAGGTACGGCGACCAGTACTGGACACAGTACTCCAGATGTGGGCGCACCATTGCCCAATACAGCAACAAAATGACTTCCTTCGTCACCCCCAGCAATGATCCCCCCATTTTATAGTTGAACATCGGGTTCTTTTTCCCTACATGCATGACTTTGCATTTCTCAGTGTTAAAACTCATTTGCCATTTCCTTGCCCAGTATACCAATCTCATTAAGTCCCTTTGCAGGTCCTCACAGTCTTCCTTGGTTCTAACCTTGCTGTAGAGTTTGGTGTCGTCCGCAAATTTAATAACCTCACAGTTCGTCCCTGTCTCCAAATCATTTATAAATATATTGAACAGGAGTGGTCCCAGAACCGACCCCTGTGGGACTCCACTCGTGACCCATCGCCATTCTGAGTAATGGCCCTTTACTCCAACCCTTTGTTTCTTGCCTGCCAGCCAGTGTTTAATCCATCGGTGGATATCCCCTTGTACCCCATGGTTCCACAGCTTCTTTAGCAGCCGTTCATGGGGTACCTTGTCGAAGGCTTTTTGGAAGTCCAGGTAAATGATGTCTATGGATTCCCCTTTATACTATGTCACACTTTCACAAAAGATGATGATGTCACAAATAAGTGAAGGCAGTGCTGCTTTAGTTTAAAGGGGTGTATATTTCAAAAACGGAGGAAAAAGCCTCAGACAAATGCCCTCATTGGCAGAAAACCTCCATTGCACTCCCTATTATGTAAACTATAAGCAGGGCTGTCTATGCAAATGATAGATGAAAAAAACTTTCAACTTTATCCATCTGGCTGTTTATTCTCTCAAAGAAGTATAGCAAGTTCGTGAGGCATGACCTTCCCTTGCAGAAGCCGTGCTGGCTTGCCTTCAGCTACCCACTGATTTCTATGTGATCGCAGATGGTGTCCTTAATCAGTGCTTCCATCATCTTTCCCGGGACCGAGGTCAAACTCACCGGCCTGTAGTTTCCCGGGTCACCCCTTGATCCCTTCTTGAAGATGGGTGTGACATTTGCTATTTTCCAGTCCTCTGGGATCTCCCCTGTTTCTAAGGAAAGGTTACATATTTGGCGAAATGTTTCTGCTATTTCGTTTCTCAGCTCTTTTAGTACCCTTGGGAGGATGCCGTCCGGACCTGGTGATTTGTCGCTCTTTAGTCTATCTATCTGACGGAGGACGTCCCCATGAACTTTATTGTCAGACCTCGTCCAGCTTCTGTTGAGTGAACTTTACTTCAATAAAATGATTTTAACTTAAAAAGCTTAAATTCTGCTGCAATTGACAAATATGTAATAATAAAAAGACCTTTTCATTACTTAAGAGTATATATGGCCAAGTAATTTATATCCTGGCCCTTAACTATATTGCACACACTTTAGATATTAAAAAACAACCACGCACCCCCCATACACATAGATAGTGTATGTTTGCATTGTGCTTCCAAGAAAACTTGGGTGACGCTGCATGGAAGCAACCTTTTCAACCCTATGCAGAGTTGTACAACAGTATCATCGTCATGGATAGGCCCACTGGAGGGGAATATCAGCAACCAGAGATGATGACCTTCACCTATAACAGCTAATTGGGATGATGTGGGGATTTTAGGTGAGGATACAAAATGAGCCATTTTACTAAACCTGTCCACTACCACCCAGATGATTGTATTGCCCGTGGAGAAGGGTAGATCTATGATGAAATTCACAATGATGTGGATCCAGGGGTACGAGGACACTAATAGGGATTGAAGTAGTCCTGCTATTTGGGAGTGAGTAGACTTTGCTTCAGTGCAAACTGCACAGAAGGAAAACATAGTTCTGGGCATCTTTTAGCATGGTTGGCCATCAAACTGAGCTCAGGAGATATATAAGAAACTCCTGGGTATCCTACTTGTTGGTTGGCGTAGATTATCAGGAACAAAAAGGCAGTGATGGAACTACCATCGGGTGCCACCTACTAAGCCAGCTGTAATTTGGCAATAAGTTGTGTAGTCAGAGTCACTATTATCCTTTTAGGTGATGTCACCCCTCTTTGAAGGAATAGGTGTAAACTAGAGAAGCACTAGTGGCCATTGGCTGCTGGGCAACTTGACAGAAAGGAAAGCAATGAGGTGAGAATAGATCAACCTGGAGGTGGGCTAAAGGTATTGGGTAAAAGGATGCAAGAATAATAATAATAATAACTTTATTTTTCTATACCGCCATAATCTTGCGACTTCTAGGTTAAGGATCTTGGGAACAAGTGTAGAAAGACCAAGTTGTTGCAGTTCAGGAGAGGTGGATCCCTCAGGCAGTAGCATTCAGCTTAGAGGGTGGTACCATACCAACCTGAATTGAAGGTTGGTGCCACCCAAAGGGCTGGAGGCACAAAGAATGGGGTGAAGGATAGCTCTGGATGGGTGTGCCAACTATGGCCTTGGCTTAACTGGTTCTTTACAATGGACTGAGGGCTGAGAACTGAATATGCTGTGAATGACACTTGGTTCAGAATAAATGTATATTCATCCAATAAAGATGCAACCGTGTACACATGATTCAAATTGATTCACCGATTTAATTTAGCTGAATCGATTTGTTTTGGAAAAAAATTTGGACTCACTGATTCAGGCCTGCTCTTGGGCTTTCCCTCTGCCAGAATCCTTCCTTTTGATGTAGCTTCCTGTTTTGTGAAACAGAAGGTTACATCAGACGGAAGGACTCCAGGCGAGGGAAAGCCCAAGAGCAGGTCCTTGAGGTTCAATGGTGAAGACTAAGAAGGCTGAAAAAGATAGTGGGGTGAGGTGCTGGGTTGCACTGCACTACTTCCTCTGCCACCGCTGTTGGACCCGCAGGGGGGAGGACAGCACTGCTGCGCTGCTGATACTATTGGACCCATGCAGGGGAGTTGCTGCTGCTGCTGCTGCTGCCGATGGACCTGGAGAGGGGAGGAAGCTGAAAGTTGAAGGGAAGGAAGAGAGGATGCTGGACCCTGAGGGGGCGAATTGACTATCTAAGACTGGAGCTGGTGGGAATGGAAGAAAGAGAGGATGCTGGCCACATGGACTGGGGGGACTGGAGGGAAGAGAAAGAGAGGGTGCTAGCTAAGGGGTGGGGGTAGGGGGGCTGGAGGAAAAGGAAGAGAAGATGCTGGCCATATGGTGTGAGGGGCTAGAGGAAAGGGAAGAGAGAGAGAGAGTGCTGGCCATAAATAGAATAACACTGCATCTGCAAATTTTAAGGGACTTTAATGTTTTTAAGATACAATTTTAGAAAATGTGAATAAGGACGTAAGTATGATGCATTAGGATGGAAGGCAGATTTTTTTTAAGGGTTGTGGATTTGATATACTGTCTTTCTGTGGGTACAATCAAAGTGGTTTACATTTATTATATGCAGGAACTTTCTCTGTCCCTAATGGGCAATGGAGAGTTAAATGACTCACTCAGAGGTGCAGTGGAAATCAAGTCCAATTCCCCAGGTTCTCAGTCCAATGAACTAACCATCAGGTTGCAATGGGAATTGAGCCCAGTTCCCAACAATTCACCTCAGTACACAAGTATGGACAATACTTCTGCCTATTTGTGTTTTGGGGCCTTCAGGTCCGTATTTACCCAGTAGGTAATTGCTGTCAGTCTAGTAATTTTTTATATAAATATATGTCTTAATTGTTAAATTTGTTTAAATGTTATTTTAAACCTTGTTCAACGCTTTGTAGTTTCGAAAAAGCATTTAATCAAAAATCTGAATAAACAATAATCTCATCCCTCTCTCATCCCAAACTCTGAATGCATTTAAAGAGCTGATTTCTTATAGAGATAAACCAATCCCAGTGTGAAATCAAACAAACTGTCAATAATTTCATAACAAGCAGGATACAAATTCCTAATGATCTTGAGCTTATCAAGTGAGTTTCACTTACCAGGAACAGTAACTTTGAAAGTCATTTTCTGTCCCCCTGACTCACAGGTGTATTCTCCAGTATCTTTCTTCTCCAGCTGCTCCACTACCAGCCGGCGGGATTTGCCCTTGAACTCCACCTTCACCCTCTTGCTGGAAGTGATCTGTTTTCCATCCTTGAACCATTTTACTTCAGTCTTGTCCTGGGACACCTCACAGCTCAGGGTGATGCTCTCTGTGAGAGAGGCCTTCACCTCCTTCTGCACCTTCTCTTGGTTTATGAACACAGGTTCTGGCTCTGAGGGAGAAATTAAGTTAGGAATTTATATCATTTGAAACTTTATTTTAAACTGTGCATGTTCTTAGAGTTTAGACATTGAAAATCAGCTAAGTCTCACTCACCAGTGACATGAACTTTGAAAGTCATTTTCTGTCCCCCTGACTCACAGGTGTATTCTCCAGCATCTTTCTTCTCCAACTGCTCCACCACCAGCTTGCGGGTTTTGCCCTTGGACTCCACCTTCACCCTCTTGCTGGAAGTGATCTGTTTTCCTTCCTTGAACCATTTTACTTCAGTCTTGTCCTGGGACACCTCACAGCTCAGGGTGATGCTCTCTGTGAGAGAGGCCTTCACCTCCTTCTGCACCTTCTCTTGGTTTATGAACACAGGTTCTGGCTCTGAGGGAGAAATTAAGTTAGGAATTTATATCATTTGAAACTTTATTTTAAATTGTGCATGTTCTTAGAGTTTAGACATTGAAAATCAGCTAAGTCTCACTCACCAGTGACATGAACTTTGAAAGTCATTTTCTGTCCCCCTGACTCACAGGTGTATTCTCCAGCATCTTTCTTCTCCAGCTGCTCCACCACCAGCCGGCGGGATTTGCCCTCTGACTCAATCTTCAGCGTCTTGGTAGAGGTGATCTGCTTCCCATCCTTATACCATTTCACTTCAGTCTTATCCTGGGATACTTCACAGCTCAGGGTAATGTTCTCTTTTAGGGAGGCTTTCACTTCCTTCTGCACCTTCTCCTGGTTTATAAACACAGATTCCAGCTCTGAGGGAAAAACACAATTTGGGGGATCATCACATTGATGGTTATCATGTCAAAGCTTTGAACTAGAGAATGACAAAGTGACAGAATTCATCACCGTTCCTGTCCCCGCAGATAACCATGGGAAACCATCCTGAGTCATTCTTTAGTGTCTATCTCAACCTTAGTCCTTCTACACTAGCATTCATGAATGCAAGGCTTGAGGGTCAGTGGTTGTACCCATTCATACTCTGATTCTTCCCTCTCTTCTTAAAGAATGGCATGGGAATGGTTTCCCGCGGTTATCTGCAGGGATGGGAATGGTGATGATTTCTGTCACCATGTCATTCTCTATTTTGAACAGCATAGTAATAAAAAGTATAACAACACAAGCTCCTGTATATTCAAGGATGAACACTCCAAGAAGACAGCAAAGGAGAACAAAATCCTCACAAGTAATAACCGATGGGAATGAAATGAGATTTAAAAAGGAGGATCAAAGAGTCCAGAAGATATATGAGATTCAGTTCTATTTATTTATCAACTATGGTGAGAAGCGCAGAGTTCATCTATTGGAAAACTCACAAATGAGACTCAAGTTTGCAATTATGTGAATACATTTGAAAATCTGAGCATCCACAAGTAATTTAGCCTTGAAAATCTGAGCACTCCAAAGAGCCGCAAAGTAAATGTAAGCAGATGGTTTTCTTGGGGTAATTTTCAAAGCAAAAGCACAAGCATCTGCACGTACATTTTACTCAGGTGTCAACATTTGCTTATTTCTGCTCTGAAGAAGGGTTACCATCAAAAGCTCATCATTAAATGCATTGAGTTAATCCAATAAAAAAAGTTATCACCTTATTTCTTTTGTTTTATTTCTTTATACTACTTTGGGAAGTGGACTAACAAGGCCACTAAACCATTTTACTCAGGTGTATAAAATTACATGCAAACTATGAAATAGCCCTTTGGTTTTTAACTGTTCTAAGGCATTATGAGGAAATCAAGAGAGTTTCACTCACCAGTGGCATTAACTTTGAAAGCCATTTTCTGTCCCCCTGCTTCACAGGTGTACTCTCCAGCATCTTTCTTCTCCAACTGCTCCACCACCAGCTGACGGGATTTGCCCTCAGACTTCACTTTCACGTTCTTGCTGGAAGTGATCTGCTTTCCATCCTTGTACCATTTCACTTCGGTCGTGACCTCGGACACTTCACAGCTCAGGGTGATGCTTTCTGTGATGGAGGCCTTCGCCTCCTTCTGCACTTTCTCTTGATTTATAAATACTGGTTCTGGTTCTGAAAGAAAAATACAACTGTAAGTATTATATCTCTTATCTCTATCTGTACCTTCTTATAGTTAATTAACAATAGGTTCTGGCTCAAAGCGGATTACAATCCTTGCTAGTCCCAAAAATCCAAACAAACAATAGAGTAATCAATCATATATAAAACAAAATGACAATAAAATGGTCAATAAAAGATAAATACAACGTAAATAAAAATAAAAAAAACAGACAAATCACAATTTATTGATTGATATCTCACCTTTCTGTATTCAAACAACATTCCAATGTGATATACAATAGGATAACAATCATTTTAAAAAGGTCACAAATTAAAAAGTCATAAAAGTAAAAACCAATTAAAATTCCAGTACGACTACTCTCCATCAATCCCTAAAAGCCACTTCCTTCTCTAAAGTCATATCTAACTTCTCAACTCCCATTCATGTCCTCTAGTTCTACCAGCCCTATGTCTCTGGAAGAGGTTTGTTTGAATATTAAAACCTTTCAAGAACTTAAATGGCTGCATCATCTCACTTCTCTCCCTCTCTCATTTTCTCTAGCATATATATATATTCAAGTCTATTCTCATATGACTTATGGCATAAACCCTGTACCATTCTTGGACAGCATCTGATATGAGGGAATAGCTAAATATCTCTGCAAACATCCCTGCATATGATTTGGGAACTACTAAAGAAATTTTTGCTGTATAAATACCAAGACATCCTGAACAGAACTTAGACATTCAGAGCTAGACCTGTTTTTAAAAGCAACTAAGTGCTAAAAAGATACTCAAATTGACCAGATGACCATTGGAGGGATTAAGTAACGAACTCCCCCACACACATTCCCCAAGTGGTCACTGGCCCCCCCTCCAACACCCTAAAAATATGAATGAAATAGTACATACCTGTCTCTAGAACAGCAGCACCTGATATGGGAAAGCCTAGTAGAACAGCATGCAGGTGTCTTAAGTAACCTGGTGGGTGGGCTAATGAGTCATAGAAAGAAGAACCCAGACTCATAAGCCACTCTAACCACTAGATTTATGGTGGAAAGTGTGAGCCCACCAAAACCCTACTATACTGCCATATAGGGGCCACCTGCAGCCATAAGGGCTATTGGGGTGGTAGGCAGGGGAGTATATTAGATTTTGGGAGAGTTTTGGAGGGTTCACCATATATTAGAAGAGGCTTATGGTGAGATGTAATTCTGGCACCCTTTATGTGAAGTTCACAGCAGTACCCTCTAAGGTGCCCCACTGTTCTATTGGTATGTCTATGTGGCCAACCCATTACAATGCTGGCCCCTCCCACATCCAAATTTGGATTTGGACATTTTGAAATTGGACGGTTTTGTGGTCAAAAATGGCAAAGTGGTTTTGCTGGTATCGAAAATGGCAGTTTCCTCGCCTCCGACTTTTCACGTCTTTCAGGAAATGTCCAATGTCGGACTTAGATATCCTGTCAAAAATGCTCCTCCATAAGTATCAGTAATACTTTGTAAGACACAGATGCCCCGGTGTGTACCAGCTCACATCTACCTCTGAGTAACTGGAGCCTTCACACCCTATGCTCGATCCAATCATCAGCTGATCATCTCTACTGAATAAAAAACAAACATCACAGAGAAAGCAAGCCTGAAGCACTTGATCTTAAATGCAAGAAAAAGTAAGCAAATGAAAATCTCAATAATTGTTGCAAAGAGAAATCATTCCTACGTGTAGAACTGCTAAATTAGAAACAATATCAAGAGCACAACAGGCTGTAGGCACCCTTGTTTTTCAATTGTTTCTAAGATTGGTGGAAGCAAGTCTCACGTACCGGTGACATTAGCTTTGAAAATCATTTTCTGTCCCCCTACTTCACAGGTGTATTCTCCAGCATCTTTCTTCTCCAGCTGCTCAACCACCAGCCTGCGGGATTTACCCTCTGACTCCACTTTCATCCTGTTGTTGGAGGTGATCTGCTTCTCATCCTTGAACCATTTCACTTCGGTCTTGTCCTGGGAAACCTCGCATCTCAGAGTGATGCTCTCTGTGAGGGAGGCCTTCACCTCCTTCTGCACTTTCTCCTGGTTTATGAATACCGGTTCTGGTTCTGGAATCAAAGTAAAATTATAAGAATCATCTCCCCTATATCCTTCTACACAGTCTCATTGTTTGCAAATGTGAGTTCTGAGAAAAATAATTTAGAAAATAGGATACATATAACTCCACCAATAAAGGGGATGCATGCAATTTATCATGTACAATTAATGCCCGGTGAGAGATGTATTATCTATAAATTCTATGGTATGCTCAAGGGGTCAGCAATTCAGTTCAATTGCCGGAAGCCAGTCAGGATTTCAGAATATCCAAAATAAATAGATATGAGGCATACAACAGAAGCAGTGCATGCTAATACACTCAAGAACCAGAGCTGACTACTTCTGATATGTTCTTGTAAGCTTCCAAAGCTGGCATCATGATTGATTGGTCTCTCACTACATCTGGATAGCTTGAACCGATATTTAAGCCATAATGCTGTGGCTTTCTTCAGGGTATATTGCATGAAGTTTCAAGTTTCAAGTTTATTAAAAAATGTTTATACCGCTTAATCAAGTTTCTAAGTGGTGTACAATGTAAAAAATTACATAAAACCAAATTAAAATTAGAAGTACTAAACAAAACCAAGAGAGGTTAATAAATCACATAAAATATATGGACTAACTTCACACAGCTGGGGAAGAAGGGCAAGAACTACAATCTTTGAGGAAAAGAACACAGTAAAAGGGGAAAAACAATAGGAAGGGTAAAAAGCTATAAAGCTTGTTTTGGTCCTGGAGCAAGAATGTTTTTAATTTTGATTTAAATTGATTTAATATGGATTCGATGCATTAATGATTAGGCTGCAATATGACCGGATAAAATATCTATCCCATAAAAAAAATTGAAAAAAAAAATCCCTCACCACCACCGCAGGTCCTTCCCCAATGACCCCTGACAATTGCGGCCCTAGACAATCAGGAACCCCCCTCCCCCCGACAAATACGGTGACCCACCTGAACCTATAACAAATGGCAGGAGGGATGCCCACTCCCTCCTGCCTCCCCCTAACCTCTCCCCCCCCAAAAAAAAGGCAGGAGGGATGCCTACTCAGGCAATCAGGAACTTCCTTAGGCTCCTTCCTAAGGAAGTACCTGATTGGCTCAGACCCCTCAGGGCCCTCCCAAGGGAGGATCCTGAGGCGTCTAAGCCAATCAGGGCCTAAGGCCCAGTGTCGTCAGCGAGAGAGGAGGAGCAGGAGGTAGTTTCAGTACCTCCTGCTCCTAACTTTTAAGGTACGGGGCATGGGGGCCTGGAGATGGAGGGGAACCTCTGGTGGCAGGAGGGAGTGGGCATCCCTCCTGCCTTTTTTCGGGGGGGAAGGGGGAGGGAGTGGGTACCTTTGTGAAAGGACAGAGTGGGCATCCCTCCTACCTTTTTCTTTGGAGGGAGGGTAGGGGGGAGATCTTTCCTGGAAGGAGAGAGTGGACATCCCTCCTGCCCTTTTACCATGGGGTATAGTGGAGAGTCAACATAAGAACATAAGCAATGCCTCTGCTGGGTCAGACCTGAGGTCTATCATGCCCAGCAGTCCGCTCAAGCGGCGGCCCAACAGGTCCACGACCTGTGCAGTAATCCTCTATTTATACCCTTCTATCCCCTTTTCCAGCAGGAAATTGTCCAATCCTTTCTTAAACCCCAGTACTGTACTCTGCCCTATTACGCCCTCTGGAAGCACATTCCAAGAAGAACTTCCTAGCATTCATTTTGAATCTGTCCCCTTTCAACTTTTCCGAATGCCCTCTTGTTCTTTTATTTTTCGAAAGTTTGAAGAATCTGTCCCTCTCTACTCTCTCTATGCCCTTCATGATCTTAAAAGTCTTTATCATATCCCCTCTAAGTCTCCTCTTCTCCAGGGAAAAGAGACCCAGTTTCTCCAATCTCTCAGCGTTTGAGAGGTTTTCCATCCCTTTTATCAGGCGTGTCGCTCTCCTCTGAACCCTCTCGAGTAACGCCATATCCTTCTTAAGGTACGGCGACCAATATTGGACGTAGTATTCCAGATGTGGGCACACCATCACCCGATACAACGGCAGGATAACTTCTTTCGTCCTAGTTGTAATACCCTTCTTGATTATACCTAGCATTCTATTTGCTTTCTTAGCGGCCGCTGCGCACTGTGCCGTCGGCTTCATTGTCATGTCCACCATTACCCCCAAGTCCCTTTCTTGGATACTCTCATTCAATAACATCCCTCCCATCGTATAGTTGTACCTCGGGTTTCTGCTTCCCACATGCAATACTTTACATTTCTCAACGTTGAACTTCATCTGCCATTTTGCCGCCCATTCCCCTAGTTTGTTCATGTCCCTTTGCAATTCTTCGCATTCCTCTTTAGTCCCAGCTCCACTAAATAGTTTTGTATCGTCCGCAAATTTTATTATCTCACACTTCATCCCTGTTTCTAGATCATTTATGAATATATTAAATAGCAGCGGCCCAAGCACCGAGCCCTGCGGAACACCACTCGTGACCCTCATCCAGTCCGAGTAGTGGCCCTTCACTCCTACCCTCTGTTTCCTGCCCGCAAGAGGGAGTAGGCATCCATCTGCCATCTTTTTGGGGTTTGGGGGTGTTGACAGTGTCTCGGTGCTGCTAGCGCGGGGGGGGGCTTTTTTAATGGGACAGTTGGTGTGTGTTTAACATGCGCACACCATCTGTGCCACTGGAAAAAAAAACCAGAAGCTCTAACAGCAGTGACAGGCGGCTGCTTTCCCTGTCACTGCTGTTAGGGCTCCACATATGTGTCAGTCACTCACTGAGCAATTGAATCGGTTGCGTTTGCATGCAAACTTGATGGTGAATCAATCACTGTTGGAGAATCAGCCAGAGAATCGTCCAACAGCAACTGAGTTGCTATCTTTAGTGAATCTAGCCCTAAGTCTCTGACTTGAGCTGTAGGGGCTAAATTACACGGGCTGAATAATGATATTGCAACATTCACTGAGAATCCTGATACCTTTCTAAACTCTTGCATCAACCCCTGAAAAGGGGGAGAGCGCCCCTATGAAGAACCAGGGGATAAGGACCTGTGGATAAAAAAGTAAGCTAATCTGACTTGCTTGCAAAATCTCTTCATCAAATTACACCAGCTGAAATTACTTGGAAGTGGAATTGCTACACAAGGGAAGGGATGATATCCTGGGGGGAACAAATCATCTCCATGTAAACTCAAATACTCTCAAGACAAGCCATGATTTATTCATATTTAAAACATGTTACAATTACTGCATTTTAGAAGAGCAGAAAGGTGTGTGCATGTCAAGGAAAGTGACACAATCAAATCTTAGCTCAGCCCCCTATTGCCATACATGAAACTGTACTAGAAAAATAAGAAATGTTTTCTCGAATTTCACTTCCTTTAAGCAGCAAATGGACAGAGACTGAAATAACAAATCAATGAAAATGAACAAAGGCTTCACTCACCAGTGATATTAACTTTGAAAGTCATCTTCTGTCCCCCTGCCTCACAGGTGTACTCTCCAGCGTCTTTCTTCTCCAGATGCTCAACCACCAGCCTGCGGGATTTACCCTCAGAGACCAACTTCACCCTCTTGGTGGAAGTGATCTGTTTCCCATCCTTGAACCATTTCACTTCGGTCATGGCCTGGGATACCTCACAGCTCAGGGTGATGTTCTCTGTGAGGGAGGCCTTCACCTCCTTCTGCACCTTCTCCTGATTTATAAATATAGGTTCTGGTTCTATGAAGAAATTAAAAAAAAAATTTGAAAATATGGAAATACAAAGTAAGAAAAAATTCAAGTCGTTGAGAAGTAATGCAGGCCATCATTTTCCATACAGGGCAGGGATTTATTTTCCAAGGACTGCTCTGCTCAGAATTCACTGGACCCTTTCCGTCACAGTTTTATCAATATGAATGATCTGAATCTCTACAGCACCCAGTCAATCAGATTTTCAGGATATCTACAATGAATATGCATGAGATAGATCTGTATATACAGCCCTAACTATATGGGAATTAAAAAAAAAAATACAACCGAGTTAGGAGAAACTAAGCTGGCCTAATAAATAACAGATAATGGCCAGTATGGCAGAAACAGTTTATTGGCAGAAAGCACAGTTACTAACCGTAACAGGTGTTATCCAGGGACAGCAGGCAGATATTCTTAACGCATGGGTGACGTCACCGACGGAGCCCCGGTACGGACCTTTTTAACTAGAAAGTTCTAGTTGGCCGCACCGCGAATGCGCGAGTGCCTTCCCGCCCGACGGAGGAGAGCGTGGTCCCCAGTTAGGATAAGCCAGCTAAGAAGCCAACCCGGGGAGGAGGGTGGGACGTAAGAATATCTGCCTGCTGTCCCTGGATAACACCTGTTACGGTAAGTAACTGTGCTTTATCCCAGGACAAGAAGGCAGCATATTCTTAACGCATGGGTGACCTCCAAGCTAACAGAGAGGGAGGAGGGATGGTTGGCCATTAGGAAAATAAATTGTGCAACACAGATTGGCCGAAGTGTCCATCCCGTCTGGAGAAGGCATCCAGACAGTAGTGAGTAGTGAACGTGTGAACTGAGGACCAAGTGGCAGCCTTGCAGATTTCCTCGATGGGCGTGGAACGGAGGAAAGCCACAGAAGCAGCCATAGCTCTGACCCTGTGGGCCGTGACAGCACCTTCCAGTGAGAGACCGGCCTGAGCATAACAGAACGCAATACAGGCGACAAGCCAGTTGGAAAGCGTCCGTTTAGAGACAGGACGACCTAGACGGTTAGGATCGAAGGTCAGAAAGAGCTGAGGGGACGAGCGGTGAGCCCTGGTACGGTCAAGGTAGTATGCAAGGACACGCTTACAATCCAGCGTATGCAACGCCTGTTCCCCAGGATGAGAATAGGGTTTAGGGAAAAAGACAGGCAACACAATGGACTGGTTGAGGTGAAAAGCCGAGACCACCTTGGGAAGGAATTTAGGATGGGTACGCAGAACCACCTTGTCATGGTGAAAAATAGTGAACGGGGGATCGGCGACCAGTGCATGAATCTCACTAACCCTCCTGGCAGAGGTGACGGCAATGAGGAAAAGCACCTTCCATGTTAGAAGTTTGAGCGAAGTTGTGGTAAGAGGCTCAAAAGGAGGTTTCATGAGGGCTGATAAAACCACATTCAGGTCCCAGACAACAGGAGGAGGCTTCAGAGGTGGTTTGACATTGAAGAGGCCTCTCATGAACCGGAAAACCAGTGGATGAGCCGTGAGAGGTTTTCCGAGGATAGGCTCATGAAACGCAGTGATGGCACTAAGGTGGACTCTGATTGAGGTAGACTTGAGGCCAGCGTCGGACAGGGAAAGCAAATAGTCCAGTACAGTTTCCACCGCCAAAGAGGTGGGATCGTGACGATGCAGTAGACACCAAGAGGAGAACTTGGTCCACTTCTGATGGTAACATTGAAGGGTGGCCGGTTTCCTAGAGGCATCCAAAATGCGACGGACAGGCTGAGACAGATTCTCTGGAGAGGTTAGCCCGAGAGAAACCAAGCTGTCAGGTGGAGCGAAGACAGATTAGGATGTAGTAGAGACTGATGCTGCTGCGTAAGTAGAGTAGGAAACACAGGAAGAGGAATGGGCTCCCTGGAGCTGAGCTGAAGCAGGAGGGAGAACCAGTGTTGGCGAGGCCACCGAGGAGCGATGAGAATCACGGTGGCCCTGTCCCTGCGGAGTTTGGATAACGTCCGCAACAGCAGAGGTAGAGGAGGAAAGGCATAGAGGAACCGATCCGTCCAGTCGAGCAGGAATGCGTCTGGGGTCAGACGATGAGGAGAGAAGAGTCTGGAACAGAACTGGGGCAGCTGATGGTTGTGAGGAGCTGCAAAGAGGTCCACCTGTGGAGTTCCCCAGCGAGCAAAGATGGAGTGGAGTGTTGGAGGGTCCAGAGTCCACTCGTGAGGTTGAAGGATGCGGCTGAGATTGTCGGCCAGGGAATTCTGTTCGCCCTGGATGTATACAGCCTTGAGGAAGTAGACTGTGGGCCGTGGCCCAGGTCCATATTCGGATTGCCTCCTGACAGAGGAGGGGAGATCTGGTGCCGCCTTGCTTGTTGATGTAGTACATGGCGACTTGATTGTCTGTGCACAGGAGAAGAACCTGAGGGTAGAGAAGGTGCTGGAAGGCCTTGAGAGCATAGAACATGGCTCTGAGTTCCAGGAAATTGATGTGATGTTGACGCTCCTGAGGGGTCCAGAGTCCCTGGGTGCGTAGATCTCCCAGGTGAGCTCCCCACGCATAGGGGGAGGCATCCGTGGTTATGATCATGGAGTGAGGGGGTAGATGGAAGAGTAGACCCCTGGAAAGATTGGAGTAGTTCAACCACCATTGAAGAGATTGCTGAAGAGACGATGTCACAGAGATGGGATGAGAAAGAGGATCCGTGGTCTGTGACCATTGGTTGGCTAGAGTCCACTGAGGTGTCCTGAGGTGGAGTCGAGCGAGAGGAAGTACATGGACCGTCGAGGCCATGTGGCCCAAGAGGACCATCATCTGTCGAGCTGGGATGGTTTGATGAAGGAGCACCTGACGACAGAGGTGGAGCAGGGTCCGATGTCGGTCGGGGGGGAGAAACGCCCTCATCAGAGTGGTGTCGAGAACTGCTCCGATGAACTGAAGTCGCTGCGTGGGAAGCAGATGCGACTTGGGGTAGTTGATCTCGAACCCCAGGAGATGGAGGAACGAGATGGTGTGTTGAGTGGCTTGTAGCACAAGCGGAGACGTAGGTGCTTTCACCAACCAATCGTCCAAGTAGGGGAACACCTGGAGGTTGTGAGACCTGAGAAAGGCCGCCACCACAATAAGGCACTTGGTGAACACCCTGGGCGATGATGCGAGGCCAAAGGGTAGCACCTTGTACTGATAGTGGCGGTGCTGTATCTGAAATCGGAGGTAGCGACGTGAATGCAGATGGATTGGAATGTGAGTGTAGGCCTCTTTGAGGTCCAGGGAACATAGCCAGTCGTGTTGAGAGAGAAGAGGGTAAAGCGTGGCAAGGGAGAGCATTCTGAACTTCTCCTTGACCAGACACTTGTTGAGGTCCCTGAGATCGAGGATGGGACGGAGGTCTCCTGTCTTCTTGGGTACCAGGAAGTAGCGGGAGTAGAATCCCTGACCCCTTTGGTCCAGAGGCACCTCTTCGATGGCATTGAGAAGAAGGAGGGATTGGACCTCCCACAGGAGGAGGGGGGTTTGGGAGGAGTGAGAAGCAGACTCTACGGGAGGATTGTCTGGGGGAAGAGTCTGGAAGTTGAGAGAGTAGCCGTGGCGAATGATGTGGAGGACCCATTGGTCTGATGTGATGACCTCCCAACGGCTGAGGAAGAGTTGGAGGCGACCTCCGATCGGCTGAGGAAGAGGCAATGATGTTGGGAGACTGGCTATGCCCTGGAGAAAAGAGTCAAAAGGGCTGAGATGGTTTTGACGGAGGTAGAGGCTTGGCAGGTTGGTGAGACTGAGGGCGAGCCTGAGTTTGATGTTGTTGCCGAGGTCGGCGCGGCTGCTGATGAGGCGGGTTGAGAGGTCTGGCCGAGAACCTGCGCTGGTAGGACGACTGCTGTCTGTAGGTGCGAGCAGGTGGAGTCTTCTTTTTAGGTTTGATCAGAGTGTCCCACCTGGTCTCATGTGCGGAGAGTTTCTGGGTTGTGGAGTCCAGAGACTCTCCAAAGAGTTCATCACCCAGACAAGGTGCGTTTGCCAGGCGGTCCTGGTGGTTAATGTCTAGGTCAGAGACTCTCAGCCATGCCAAACGGCGCATAGCCACCGCCATGGCAGAAGCGCGAGAGGTCAGCTCAAATGAGTCGTAGATGGAGCGAACCATGAATTTCCTAAGTTGGAGGAGGCTGGAAATATGCTGTTGGAAAAGAGGGACCTTACGTTCAGGAAGATATTTCTGTAAGGAGGAGAGCTGTTGCACCAGATGCTTCATGTAGAAGGAGAAGTGGAAGGTGTAGTTGTTGGCTCTATTGGCTAACATGGCATTTTGGAAAAGGCGCTTACCAAATTTATCCATGGTTTTACCCTCTCTGCCAGGAGGGGTGGAGGCATATAGACTGGAACCCTGAGATTTTTTCAAGGTGGATTCCACCAGGAGAGACTCGTGGGGCAATTGAGACTTGTCAAAACCTGGGATTGGAATAACCCGGTACAAGCTGTCTAACTTACGAGGGGCTCCAGGAACTGTGAGGGGAGCTTCCCAGTTTTTATAGAAAGTTTCCCGTAAGATGTCGTGGACAGGCAACTTCAGGAACTCTTTGGGAGGTTGTTCAAAGTCTAGGGCATCGAGAAAAGCTTGAGACTTTTTAGAGTCAGACTCCAAGGGAATGGAAAGAGCTGCTGACATCTCTCTAAGAAATTTGGAGAAAGAGGATTGCTCTGGTTTTGAGACGGTGTCGGTCATGGAGAGTTCTTCATCGGTTGATGAAGTGTCCTCCTCGGTACCGTGAGGGGAGTCTTCCCACAAGTCTGGGTCCCTAACGTCTGGGTGTGTACGTTTGGACTTCGGTGTGGAGGGCTCGGCATGGCGGGTCTTTGAGAGAGATTTGCCCGAGCGCACCGAGGCAGTACCGGGTGAGGAAGACCGATGTCGTTCCTGGGACCGGACAGGGGCGGCAGCATCATGGGTATGTACTGTAGGTGTTTCTGCCAAGAGCACCGGCATGGAAGTATTAAGCGGTACCGAGGGGGTCGATACCGATGGAACTGTGTGGGGCTCGGACCGGTCCCGTACCGGAAGGTGCGGTGCCAGCAACGCCGGCAACAGTTGTTGCAGCTGCTCCTGTAACTGTGTTTGGAGTATGGCCGCGATGCGGTCATCCAAGGGAGGCACCGGTACCGCTCTTTTCTTCTTCGGTACCATAGGTGCCGCTCTACGCTCCGGCGATGAGGAGGCCGATGATGAGGCACTCACCGAGATCGGAGCGGAGCGTTTGCGGGGCCGGTGCGGTGCCGGGAGGGCCGGTGTCGCAACCGTGGTAGGAGGGCGCTCAAGGGAAGAGGGAGGCTTCTTAGCCGGCTTACCTGGGCCCAACGATCCCGAGGAAGGATCCGGTGGTGTCAATGTCGTCGGTGCCGACTTTTGTGGTGCCGTCGACGTCGCAGCTGGTTCCATGGCAGATCCGGTACCAAACAAAATATTTTGCTTGATCTGCCGATTTTTTAAAGTACGCTTTTTAAGCGTAGCACAGCGGGTGCAGGTGTCAGCCCGATGCTCTGGACCCAAGCACTGGAGGCACCAATTGTGTGGGTCGGTGAGGGAGATCGGGCGTGCACACCGCTGGCACTTCTTAAAACCCGGTTGAGGGGGCATGAAGGGAAACACGGCCTCCGCAAAATCAAATCCGGAGGCCTGTATGATGGCAACAGGTGGGGCCGGCCTGAAAAAATAAAGAAAACTCGACGAGTTTTTTTTTTTGAAAACAAGAGTAAAGGGAATCCGATAATAAAAAAGGAAAAAATGTAGAAAATACGCGAGCGGGAAGGCAAAAATTAGTTTTTCAACGGCCGTTGAAAACACATGCGTCTTCTTCGCTCCGCGGAAACGAAGAAACTGGGGACCATGCTCTCCTCCGTCGGGTGGGAAGGCACTCGCGCATGCGCGGTGCGGCCAACTAGAACTTTCTAGTTAAAAAGGTCCGTACCGGGGCTCCGTCGGTGACGTCACCCATGCGTTAAGAATATGCTGCCTGCTTGTCCTGGGATAAACAGTTTATTGGCATAAAGGCCCAGATTCTATAAATGATGCTAGCAGTACCGGGAAGGGCACTGGATGTTGCAGAGTGGGACTGGATGTGGGGAAGGGCTGTATTTGAGATGGGGGATGAGATTGGGGGAAATGCAGCCACACCGAATAACAGCAGCTGTGCTAGGGGAGAGTGTGGCACAGTGGTTAAAGCTATAGCCTGAGCACCCTAAGGTTGTGGGTTCAAACCCACACTGTTCCTTGTGACCCTGGGTAAGTTACCTTTATCATTCTGTCGCCCTTCTCTGTACTTTTCTAATTCTGCTATATCTTTTTTGAGATAAGACGACTAGCATTGCACATAGTATTCTAGGTGCAGCTGCACCACGGAGTTTTACAATGGTATAACATTCTCATCTTTGTTTTCCATTCCTTTTCTAATAATTTCTAACATTCTATTTGCTTTCTTAGCTGAGTGTTTCAATGTATGGTCAACAATGGCATCCAGATCCTTTTCCTGGACGTTGACTCCCAATACAAAACCCTTAGCTACAGTTTAGGTTCCTCTTTCCCACATGCATCACTTTGCACTTGCTCACATTAAATGTCATCTGCCATTTTGATGCCCAGTTTCCCAGTCTCGCAAGGTCCTCTTGCAATTTTTCACAATCCACTTGCAATTTAACAAATTTGTGTTGTCAGCAAATTTAATTATCTCGCTAGCTATTCCCATCTCTAGATCATTGATAAATATTTTAAAACAGACTCCTGGGGTGCCAACTACTCACCCTTCTCTGTGAGAATACTGACTATTTAACACTACTCTCTGTTTTCTATCTTTTCCATAAAAGGACATTACCTCCTATTCCATGGCTTTCTATAGTAATTTCCTAGGACGTTTTTCATGAGACACTTTGTCAAATGCTTTTTGAAAAGCAACATTTTTCAGAACAAAAGGCTGTGCATATACTTTCTTTGAAAAATGATATAACTTGTGCACATATTTAATGCACATTTAGGATGTTAGAAAATTATTTCACAGAGATTATAAAGACAAGGCATTCCTTGGGAATGTGGTGTTACAGAAGCTAAAAGGATAAGGTTAGTTTCAAGTTTTATAAAAAAATTTGATTAATCACTTAATCATACTTGTAAGCGATGAACATAGCTAAAAAGTTTTACAACATTCAGGGAGTAAAAAAGACATGGACTTGATGTAAGGGACTTACAGTGCCGATGGGAGAGGGGGGTGAGAAATACAATATAGGATAGGAAAGAGGACAAATAAGGAAAAGACAAAAGGAGTGTAAACCAGACATGGATGTTATTTAAAAATATCAACATGGAAGCTCAGATCAGATGTATTCCACATATTAGAAAAGGTGGAAAGAAGAGAGCCAAGCATGGCTAAAAGGTGATGTGAAAGAGGCTATTAAAGCAAAAAAAAAAATATCCTTTAAAGAATGGAAAAAGGATCTGAATGAAAAAAATAAGAAGAGACACAAACACTGGCAAGTTAGATGCAAAGCATTGATAAAGAAAGCTAAGAAAGAATATGAAGAGAACTTACCAAAGAGGCAAAAACTTATAACAATTTTTTTTAAGGTACATCAGAAACAGAAAAACTGTTGGAAGATTAAGGGGCACTCAGGTAGGACAAGGTCATAGCGGAGAGATAGAATGAATTCTTTACTTTGGTCTTTACGGAAAAAGATGTAAGAGATCTACATGAACCGGAAATGGTTTTCAAGGGTGATGATGCGGAGGAACTGAAAGATATCTCGGTGAAACTGGAAGATGTACTAAGCCAAATCAACAAGTTAAAAAGTGATAAATTGCCTGGACCAAATGGTATACATCCCAGGGCACAAAAAGAACTCAAACTTGAAATTGCAGACCTGCTGTTAGTGATCTGTAACCTGTCGCTAAAATCATCTGTAGTACCTGAAGATTGGAGGGTGGCCAATGTTTTGCCGATTTTTAAAAAGGCTTCAGTACCGGGCAAAATGGTGGAAACAATTACAAAAAATAAATTGTGGAACACGTAGACAATCATGATTTAATGAGACGGAGTCAGTATGGGACAGAGTAAGCATGGGTTCATCCGAGGGAGATCTTGCCTCACCAATTTGCTTAACTTCTTTGAAGGTGTGAATAAACATGTGGATAAAGGTGAGTCAGTTGATGTAGTGTATCTAGATTTCCAGAAAGCTTTTAATAAAGTTCCTCATGAGAGGCTCCTGAGAAAATTAATGACTCATGGGATAGATGGTAAAGTTCATTTGTGGATTAGGAATTGGTTATGGGAATGGGATTGAGATTTGTAAACCGCCTTTTTGTAGTTATAGAACCACATTCAAAGCGGTTTACATACAGGTACTTCAAGCATTTTCCCTTTCTGTCCTGGTGGGCTCACAATCTATCTAATGTACCTGGATAGGAAACAGAAGGTAGGGTTAAATGGTCATTTTTCTCAATGGAGGAGAGTTAACAGTGGAGTGCCACAGAGATCTGTACTGGAACCAGTGCTATTTAACTTATTTATAAATGATTTGGAAATTAGGCAGCCAAAATCCATGCAAGACTTACACCCTTAACGGCGAGATCCTAACAAGAACTGAAGCAGAACGAGACTTAGGGGTGATCGTCAGTGAGAACATGAAGACTGCCAATCAAGTGGAGCAAGCTTCATCCAAGGCAAGGCAAATCATAGGTTGCATACGCAGGAATTTCGTCAGCCGTAAGCCTGAAGTCATTATGCCATTGTATAGATCCATGGTGAGGCCCCACCTGGAATACTGTGTGCAATTCTGGAGGCCACATTACCGTAAGGATGTGCCGAGACTGGAGTCGGTCCAGAGAATGGCCACCCGGATGGTCTCGGGACTCAAGGATCTCCCGTACGAGGAACGGCTGGATAAGTTGCAGCTGTACTCACTCGAGGAACGCAGAGAGAGGGGTGACATGATTGAGACATTCAAGTATCTCACGGGCCGCAACGAGGTGGAAGAAGATATCTTCTTTTTCAAGGGTCCCACGGCAACAAGGGGGCATCGGTGGAAAATCAGGGGCGGGAAACTGCACGGGGACACCAGGAAATTCTTTTTCACTGAAAGGGTGGTTGATCGCTGGAATAGTCTTCCACTTCAGGTTATTGAGGCCAGCAGCGTGCCTGATTTTAAGGCCAAATGGGATAGACACGTGGGATCTATTCACAGAGAAAGGTAGGGGAGGGTCATTGGGGTGGGCAGACTAGATGGGCCGTGGCCCTTATATGCCCTCATTTCTATGTTTCTATTAAATTTGCAGATGACACTAAACTGTTCAAAGTTGTTAAAAGAAACCAAAAGAAACTCTGTGGAATGACGATGTTCCTTAAATGGACTTTATTTGAAAATGTCAAAGTTCCAAAGGTACACTGAAATCATCCACATAAAATAGAAGTAATCCACGTGAAAGCCTTAAAGGACCCAGTCTGCTAGGGATGCAAGATCCAACACGGTCCGCGTTTCGACAAAAAGTCTTCTTCGGGGTCCCTGGGGGGTCCTATAATGGTGAATACGTGGAGAAGCTAATATGTGGTGAGCCGTGAGTGAGACACTCCCCTATAGTGGGAGGGGCCTTAGGCACCTGGGACAATCAGGCCTTAGAATCTTATGGCTTGGGCAGGGGAGGAGCGGGCCTGCCTCATTAGGACAGAGGCGGGCCTGCTGGCCAGACGGTGCGAAGACTCGTCCGGCCAACTTGGAGGTAAGCCTGAGGGGGGGTTCCGGGGTGGGTGTTTCATTGGGGGTGTCTGGCAGGAGGGGTTGGGCACCCTCCTGCCGGCGATCTTCGGGGGGGGATGTTGGGGGTCTGGCAGGAGGGGGTTGGGCACCCTCCTGCCAGCGATCTTTGGGGGGGACCATTGAAGGGGTCTGTGGAGGGCGTTTGGGGCATGTTGTTGGGGGGATCCAGCAGGAGGGGTTGGGTACCCTCCTGCTAGCGATCTTCGGGAGGGGGTGGGTTCTGTCGGCAGGAGGGATTGGGAACCCTTCTGCTGCAATCGTCGGGGGTGGGGCCTACTGGCAGGAAGGGTTGAGCACCTTCCTGCCGGTGATTGTGGGTTTTGTTGGCAGGAGGGGTTGGGCACTCACCTGCCACGAACGTCGGGGGGGAGGGTTGGAGAGACTGGCAGCCGTAGCCGCAGCCGCTATACTAATCGCGGCAGGGAGATCCCTTGCCGCGATAAAGTATAGCGGCCACGTCTACTTACCATGTAGGCCAGAATTTTGCTAGCCTACATTGTAAGCTTCTCACGCTCTTCTAGGGAGACGCGTAGGGCCGCCTAGGTTCGCATAAGGCTACCGTTTAGCCTTAGGCGAGCTTAGGCGGGCTTGCGGGCCTCCCTAGGCTCCCGGAGGCACCTTCAATAAAGGCGGCCTGCCTGAGGAGCATTTTTTTAGAAAACGTGCCTCTTGATTGGCTGATTAAACAGCTGTAGGACACCTACAGATGCCTACAATCGGGTCGCACTTTGCAGAATCAGGGCCTAAGGGTCCAAGATTGAAGTTTCATTATACATGCTATTATATTCTCAGCGAGGTTTGTGATATTCAAATCTATCTCAAGAAGGACAAAGATGCCATCTGCATATCTATATAATGTTTCAAAGGGAGATAGATGGAAAAGTTTCAAAGTAGACATATAGATGTTGAAAAGAATAGGGGACAGAGGTGATCTCTGCGGGACTCCGCATAACGGCTTCCAAGAAGATGACATGGTGACATTCATATTAACAGTTTATGAGCGAGATTGTAAGAATTTCAAGACTGTAGAATCAATGCCTATCTCAGAAAGTTGGTAGATCAAGATATCGTGGTGAACGACATGAAAGGTCTCTGATCTTGTCTGAAATAATAAGCATCTCCTTACTCACCTACTATTTTGACTTGGAATGTTAATTCATCCTCCTTTGTCTCACAAGTGTAGCTCCCTTGGTCATGCTGGGTCACATTCTTGATGACGAGCTTGCGTTGAGTTCCCTGAGAAGTGATTGTTACCCTCTGGTCCTGCTTAACCTCAATTTGATCCTTTTTCCATACAACAGCACCACCTGCTGCTGTCACCTCACACTGCAGCTCTAGGCACTCGTCCAGAGAGATTGTAAGTTCTGCAGGTATTGTAGGTTTGTTGACAAATCTAACAGCCTCATCTAAAAAAAAAATTGGTTACAGTATAAACTTAAAACCAGATTCATGTCACAAATATCACTCACTGGACTTATAAAGCATGAATCTGACAGGGGCCATACAAAGGGGTAGAACGCCCACTTAGGTATGACCCTGCTGCATTTAGGCACTCATATTTATACTATGGTTGGTATAAATACAGGTACTTAAATGTTGCCAGAGGATGTGGTAAGAGCGGATAGCGTAGCTGATTTTTTTTTTTTTTTTTAAATTCTTTATTCATTTTCAAAATTACATTAAGTGTTAAAATACATTCATTTTCACTAACAATAAATACATCACTTACAAATAATCATTGATACATTTCATAAATTCTTATCCCCTCCCCTAACCCAACCCTCCTTCCCATATATTCCATTATCATATAAAACATGTAATAATAAAATCCCCCCCCTCCCTGCACCTTAAGTTGATAAATATTTATCAACTTAAGGTGCAGGGAGGGGGGGATTTTATTATTACTTAAAGCGTAGCTGGCTTTAAGAAAGGTTTTGGCAAGTTCCTGGAGGAAAAGTTCATAGTATGTTATTGAAAAAGACAAGGGGGAAGCCACTGCTTGCCCTGTATTGGTAGCATGGAATATTGCTACTCCTTGGGTTTTGGCCAGCTACTAGTGACCTGGATTGGCCACCGTGAGAATGGGCTACTGGGTTTGATGAACTATTGGTCTGACCCAGTAAGGCTAGTCTTATGTTCTTAAATACTGGGTTTCACCATTAGGTACCTAGGTTACATTACAGAATAGGCTCCTATGTGAGATTAAGTGAGCTAATAATAGTTAATAATAGTAAATGTCATATGTTTAGGATGATGCTGACTGCTTGCCCTGCCATATCAGTAATTAAGTTCAGAAAGTCCTTAATCCCTAATTCAGTCACAGGAAGAATCGAGCTTCACATTCTCGGCTGAGTCCAATTTCAGAAGACTAGGAAAATGATGATGGTGAAGTTGTCAAAATTATTCCCAAGCAGTCTGCCATCAGGAGCAATATATTCCCTACTGTCATGATTTCTGCAGCTACAGAGATCTGGCCATTTGCAGAACTTGTGATTTGTAAATTATTTCAAGTTTTCATTCTAGGGTGTCATCACATGTAGACAATGCCAGTGTTTCACATTTATTCATGGAAAAATCCAAATTTAGAGGTCTGTTATCAAACAGCTGCTGGCTAATTTTAGTCAACTATCCTTAAATAAATGTTCATCTGAACACAATAGGTTCGTTTTTTTGGCTGAAAATTCACCTAACTCCAGTCAGGCAAAATTTGATTAAAAGATTTACCCCCTCTTCTACAAAGCCACGCTAGCGGCTGCCGCGCGGCAACAGCCCTGAAGCCCTTTAAATCGCTATGGGCTTCGGGGCCGTTCCCGCACGGCTTTGTAGAAGAGGGGGTTAATATAGTTAGGCTCCCCAGTTGACTTTGTTGGTTAGCACTAAAGATCAATACTAAACACATAAATAAAAAGAACGAATCTCCCTCTCTCCCAATTATACCCAGCCTTCCATTATTTAATAGAAAAAATGTATCTTTTTTTGTTTTTTTTTTTTTTTCAATTTACAATTTACAACTTGTACAGAAAAATAAAGATAAGCCAATAAAGTACTAATATAAACATTTCTGCTCCCAAACTTGTTACAAGAAAAATCATTATAGCTTAACTTCAACTCTAGTCCACTATATGGATCCAAGGAATGCATAGCGGATGATTAAAGTAATTTTAACAAACTAAGTTGTTATTAAAAGAAAATAGGCCCTTTAGGCAGAGACAGGTCAACAATAATCAATTATCCTCTTATTCTCTTATAAGAGAAAAAATGTATCTTGCGGACATCCTTTTCCCCATTCTGGTCACCTAATATTTAAAAAAATAACCAAGGAACCTCTAAACTCCCTTCTACCCTCACATTTGAAACCCTTATGGATCCAAAGGTCAAGCCAGGAGGAGGAGACCAAGCTTATCACCCTCCCAGTTTGACATCTAGCATTGCTTTGACTGTACACGTCTCCCTCCGTAATTGCGGTTTCGATTATTCATGGCTTTTTAGCTTGCTGGCTCCTCCCCCCAAATTACATCAGGTTGCCTAGAGAAACTGCCAATTCCAAGCGTTGACAGAAAAAAAATCGCTGATTCCCAGCACTTTCTTCACCATGTTTTGCCTCTCCTTCAGAACAGGCCAGGTCTCCCACCATGTTATTCGCGGTTTCACCATGGTTTTTAATAGAAAACCGCAAATAACATGTGAAAAAGTTATTTGCGCGTCTGTTAATCCCCTATCATAGCGAATACGGAGGGAGAAGTGAACTATAAAGTATTTGTTAAAAATTCTAAACCCCCCCACACACACACAAAATAATGAAAGAACAGTGGAAGAAAACTGCACAAGAATGAAAAGGAAACTCAGCAGAGCCAGAATTCCATGGCATCACTTTGGATTGTCGGGCTTTGCTCATGGCTTTATTCATGTACACAAATAGTTATAGTAGAATAAGTACTTGAACCTAGAAAAAATCTTTAAGAGGAAATAAAGACAAGAAGTAGGCCAAGTGATTTTCTCATGGTTAATTGGCACTGCTGCTATATGACCAGATTTAAGATAGAAGAGCAAATGTTTTGAAAATATGGTAGAAGGATCTCACCCATGACATGATAGCAATGACAGCTCCAACAAGTGTGAATAACTGTACCACCAGTTAAAGTTTATGTACTATTCTGAGAATCAAGACAAGGTGCCAACTAGAGAATGATATGGGGCAAAAAATCTGTCCCCGTCACTGCCCCATCACCAGACCAACGTCCCCTTCACCGCCCCTTCCCCACCATCCCCTTCACCGCCCCGTCCCTGAACCCGCCATCCCCATCACTGCCCTGTCCCCGCCGTCCTCTTCACCGCCCTCGTCCCCGTAGCATCTACCCTTCCCTCTCGCCACCTCATCGCCCTTCAGCGGCCCGAGAATCTCCCTCCCTCCCCCTTACCTTCGCGGCGCGTTAGTAAAGAAACTTACTGAAGCCAGCGAAGCCTGCCTGTGTCTGCAGTCACGTATGTGTGGGCAGAAGCTTCTTCTCTGATGCAACCGGAAGTTGCGTCAGAGGAGAAGCGTCCGCCCACACACACGCGACTGCAGGCACAGGCAGGCTTTGCCGGCTTCAGTAAGTTTCTTTACTAACGCGCCGCGAAGGTAAGGGGGAGGGAGGGAGATAGATTTGGCTGTAGGGAGGATGCCGCAAGCGATCGGTGACCACACACCTTCCCTCCCTTAACTGCGGGGACAAGGCCATTCACCGCTCCACGGGGCAATGTATGGCTTTGTCTCCATGCCCGCAGTGAGCACTTTTTCCCCCCCACCGTTTCGGCCGCGGGTAACTGCCACTGTGTCATTCTCTAGTGCCAACTCTTTTAGGGATTTCCAGGATGGAGAACATATACAGGATGACAGGTCGAGCATTCTCCTCATAGATCCAATCCACTGAAAAGTACTGTTTTTTCCCTACAATAACAACCCTGTGGTGGCTGAGTCTACTCAGTCTTCCAATCTGCACCTCAGACTCCCATCTCAACATGATCCTGCCCATTATCTAGAGCAGGGGTGGGCAACTCCGGTCCTCGAGGGCCGGAATCCAGTCGGGTTTTTCAGGATTTCCCCAAAGAATATGCATTGAAAACAGTGCATGCAAATAGATCTCATGCTTATTCATTGGGGAAATCCTGAAAACCCGATTGGATTCCGGCCCTTGAGGACCAGAGTTGCCCATTCCTGATCTAGAGTATATCATAAACCAAATGACAAGAAATTTCTCTCAAAATTATTGTCATTCCCAGTGACTTTAATGCCCCAAAATGGTCTTGACACGACAACTTTTTTTCCAATGTGGACAAAACAGAGTATAAACTTTACCTGAGACTTTTAAATTGAAAACCATGCTGTCTTCTCCAACTTTACACACATATTTTCCCTCATCTTCTTTCTTTATAGCAGAGACTAGGAGCTTGTGTGCCTTTCCTATATCTTGCATGATGAATATATCTGAAAGGTTGATCTGTTTGTCATCTTTGTACCAATTTACTTTAATGTTGGATTCAGATGTCTCACATAGGAGTTCTACCTCTTCTCCAGACACCACGGTCACTGTGCCTCCAGATCTGTCTTTGTTTATGAAATAAGGAACTGCAAAAAAAAGCATATGTATAAGTAAGGAGAGAGATTTTTTTTCCCCCTGAAAAATATTTTCTGCCATTCCAGTACTGCTAACACTGAAAGCAAATGAACGATAACCAGCGCTGTCTCGCATTCAGCTATCATTGTTTGGAGAATCACCATTTTGTTCTCATAGATCCCTAGACAATACGCATGGTTTTCTGGACTGTAAATTTTATTTTACTTTAATCCTTATTGGCTTTTCCATCAAGGTTCAGCAAAGCGTCTTTTTTTTTTTCAGAAAGAATATGTTTGCACAGGAAAGGATTATGGACTGATTCATTTCCTAAATCTCCCTGTGGGAAGTTGTTGAATTGGATCATTTTTTTCAGAAACCATACAGAGCCCAAAATTAGACCTCAGCCTGAGAAACAAGGTCTGTGCCTTGGTATTAAGGGGGGTGACTCAATAACTGGATGTCTCCTATTAGGTGGACAGAAGGTGCATGGTAGGAGCCCATTCTATAAAGCAGGGGTAGGGAACTCCGGTCCTCGAGAGCCGTGTTCTAGTCGGGTTTTCAGGATTTCCCCAATGAATATGCATGAGATCTATTCGCATGCACTGCTTTCAATGCATATTCACTGGGGAAATCCTGAAAACCCAACTGGAATACGGCTCTCGAGGACCGGAGTTCCCTACCCCTGGTATAAATCAACCTAGGTTCCTACTAGTGTAACTGGCTATCAATGTGCCAAAAATGTAGACACTCGCTGAGTCGCACCTAGCCTGGCCAAATATAGAGCTGGTATAAGTACAAGGGCTTAAATATGGCAGGATGTCCGTAACTTACAGCCTTCTATATCAGTGGTTTTAAGCGACCCCAGCATAGGCTTTAAAAAAAATTTAAAATCATTTTCTGATCAAGCACTATGAAATTCATGGGAAAAACTTCAATTTGTACAGCTTTTCCAATTTCCCTAGTGGCCATACTGGGAAAAGGTCTATCAAAAGCCCAATATCCTGTTTCCAAAAGTGGCCAAATCCAGGTCACAAGTACCTGGCAAGACCCCATAAAGACAGGACTGAATAATGTGTGATCTGATTCGTCCGCCTCCGGATCACCCAGCTCGCTCTTAATTTAGTAATCTATGTGCTATATGGCAGCACTAACCACTTAAGTGCCACTGCGGATCAGCAGATAGCCCCAAACAAGCAATTTAAGCAGCCAGGAGCCTCTCTTGTCCCGTTAGACTGCTTTGAATATTGACCCTGATATGTGTCAATTCAAAAATGAAACAAACTGACATGGAAAAATCATTGACATTTCCCACGGCATTTCAAATGAATAGTCGTGATGGGCAGCCCAAAACTTTCATTTCTTATCATCTCCTGTGTCGTTTGCTGGGAATGGACATTTTATTTGGTTTTGGTCGTCATGGTTGCAAAGTCGTTGGGTGCACACTCTTTTGAAAGAGGATGCACGCTTTCTAAATAGCATGCGCTATGCACCATGATCAGTGATGTGCCTGGTTGCCCTTTTTGCAAATCATATGCACCCTATTGAAAGAGTATAAACTATTATTGGCAAACAATCAGACATTCATTTTCATGCTTCTACTGCTTGTTTTCATTTGATCATGACATGCAACAATTTAGAATATGTCACTGAATGTCCCCCCTGTTGTTGCAAACGAATACCCAGCCCTATTGTATCCCTATTGTACAGCTAAGCAGTTGGTATGGATAAGGTAGGCTGGTTGGTCCTCATGGCCTTTTTCTGCCATTATGTCTTTAAGAAACCACTTTGTTGGTTTCTTAAAGACAAGTTATTTTTACTGCAAAAGAAAACTCATCCAAAAGAAAGAACAAGTGCTGTCCCAAAACCTTGCATACAACATTTTTTTATTATTCTTATAGTATCCCATAAAAAAATGCCACATCCTACTAAGATATAAGTTTACCACTGAAACCTATGTCAGAGCAATTATCTCTTCAAATCCTCATTTAACCTTTAGAACAACTTTTCGGAGTACATGTAAACAATCAATACTTTCTCACACATCTTCCCCAACCTACTCGTTTGTTCCTACCCACATCATACCCCTTTCTTCCCTTGAGGAAACTACAATTTGTAACTATTATTCCCTAATGTTCTTTCCTAATGTTTCACAGTTCGTCTGTATTGTCAATCTGTCGTAGCACCTTGAAAATTGTTAATGTAAAATAACTTGTTTTATTGTTCTATACTATAATTATTTTATTATGTAATTCGCTTAGATTTAATAGGCGAACCATCAAATTTTAATAAACTTGAAACTTGAATTATCTTAAGCGGGAACATTTTGTTATTTCATAAGGAATCTCAAGCAGAAAAAAAAACAACCTACCTTTCACTGAGAGTTGGTACGCTATTTTATCCCCTTCGCAGGTGCATTCATAGACATCACTGTCCTCGGATGTAACATCATATATTTTTAAGATCCGCTGCCTCTCCACCGACTGAAACTTGTACCTTTGACTGTCTTTCAGTTCCCTGCCATCCTTCATCCACCGCACAGCAACAGCCTGATCGGAGATCTCGGCTAGGAGCTCCGTGTCCTCATGCAGGCAAGCCGAAACTTTCTCCGGTTCCCCAGTTTTTTTGATGAATCGCACTGGTATAGCTGGTAAAAGTGATAAGTTCATCAAGTTGAAAGATGCTACCAGAGTCAGTTAGGTTTCTTATCTTTACAAAGCATCCTATGGTATCATTAGTCTTTAAGCCCGTTACGTTAACGGGTGCTAGAGATTCCTTGGCTTCCTCCCCCTCCCTTTCCCATTCCCGTCAACCCCCTTGTTTCCCTTTGCACAGTCTCCCTGCTTCATCCGCTCCTTCTCCTGCGCGGGCCACCGGAGCAGAGAGGACTGGGCAGAGGGGACTGTATTTATTGTATAAATTGTTAGTTTTATAATATCTTATATGTTATTTCCTATTTTAGTGTTATGTTTAATCATATGTTACTTTTATACACTGTAATTCGCTTAGAAATAATTTTAATTAAGCGATTAATCAAATATAAATAAATAAATAAGCTAGGCGGCTGGAGGAGTAGCAGCAGCCGCCGCTGCCGATTGCAGCCTCCGTTGCCGATTGCAGCCTCCGTCCCGCCTTCGCCTCCCCGGATTTGCTAGAACGGCCTGCAAGGTTCGCTACAGTGGCTGGCGAACCTCAGCAGGCCGCTTTGAAGAGGACCCGCAGTGGGAGGGAGGAGTCGCTGGCACACGCGCTAGCACAGGCGCCGTGAGCACTGGCAAAGAAGCACAGCTCACGCCACCAGGACTCACGGATTTTCGACATCGCATGCGCACTCTAAGGTTTTATTATTATAGATTACAAATTACCTTTACATAGCATTCTATGCTAATGCTACTGGCTGGTGAGTGGATTTCAGCTTGGAACAAAGATTCTTCTGTGGAAAACAAGAATCTTTGAGCCCAATAGTCAACCTGCAATAGTCAACTGAGTTTAAGCTTCTTATAACTTTCTGGAAACGTCAATCGCTCCTCCTAAACTTACTTGCTCCACTTCATCACTGACGCTGAAACCGTGGATTGAAGACAAAGTTTTATTTTATTTTTCTTTCCAGCTTATGATTTATCTTTAATCTTATCTATTGTTTTGCCTTTTGTCTTTGTTTTGTTCTATTTCTATCATTTAAATTTCTCCAGAATTCTACTGTTCAACGGCTCCCCCTTCTGCTTCTATTCCTTTCTCTCCTCTCTTCTACCTTCCAAAGTATTTAGATCAATGCTGTCTTGTTAAAATGTTTATTTTATTTTTATTTTTCCTCTAACTCTACTTTTCACTTCTCTATTACCCTCCAGGTACTTTAGTTAGATTGTGAGCCTTCGGGACAGTAAGGGAATTTTTCAAGTACCTTTCTTATTTCTAATCTTAATGTATATTTTCTGTAAACCGCTTAGAACCTAACGGATGTAGCGGTATATAAGAAATAAATTACATTACATTATAGGCATGGATATTCCAGATATTCAATGCCAGGCCATGCCCTGGCTCTAGCATTAAATATCCAGGTAAGTGCAAGTCGCCCAGACATCAACTGGACACGGGACAATATTCAGAACATAGGCAGGATTTCTCCCTCTCACCCCTTTCTACTTCTCTGTTGCATCTCTCCCTTCATCTCCTCCACCCCATATCCAATAATCTTTCTTTCTTCTCTCTCCCCCATGTGAAGCAGCTTACAATCCCTCCCTCCCATTTTGCTGTCCTAACTTTATGTAGTTGCTTAACTGGTTAGCAGACTAAATATCACCAACTAACTGGTTAAATGCTGGCTCTGCCCAAGCTCCATCCGCCCCAATGCCCAAGCAGCATCCGGAGAGTGATGCGGTGATCATGGGCAATATTCAATGGTGCCCGCAGCTTAAATGCAGCTGAATATTGGCAGCTGGCCAGCTCAGTGAGGTTTGACTAGGCTGAAACCTCTCCTGCCTAGTTAAACCCTTTGGAATTATTGTGCCTTTTATTTTTATATTTCTGGGTTTTATATGGCTTCCTACCTAAAACCTTATAGACCACTGGAAAAGTTAGGCTATTTACTGAATATGCTGAGGCTGAAAGAGCTTCACTGTCTTCCTCAAGCGTTTTGAATCAAGTTCATAGCTGGTATTTCAGCCACTGAAACAGGAGGTAGCAAGCTATCTAGAGGCGCTATTTTCATCCTCTGAGTCACCTCAGGGTTTGAGATCTTTGGGCAAATCTAGATTATCTACACCATCATTAAGGGACCTGAATTTGATGAGGATAACTAACAAAGCTTCTTCTAATATGGGTCTGATGCTCTCTACTCATGGCAGAGGAACCCATGTTGGTATCTCAGTGACTGTCGTGCTCAGAACCTCAAAATACTGTCTGGTTAGAGTAGGTGATACCAGTGACATAGTAAGGGGGGGCGAAATGCCCCAGGTGCCATCTTGGTAGGGGCGCTGGCATCTAATCTCCTCTACTACTACTACGGTCCCTGCTTAAAAGAGCTTACAATCTAATTTAGACACCTCCCCATGCCTCTTTGGCTTTACGCCGGTGATCACAGCATCTCCAACCTGCTGCTCTCCCTCTGAAGTCACTTCCTGGTCGAGGGACCAGGAAGTGATTTTATAGGGAGAGCCAAGGCTGGCAGGGGCATCAGGTTGGAGATGCTGTTCTCTCTGGCAAAGAGTTAAAGAGGTATGGGGGAAGGGAAGGCATGCACGCAGGGGTGGAGAAGAGGGTGAGGGTGCCATGGCCCTGGGAATCTCCTACCCTCACTGCGCCCTGGGTTTATGTTTATTAATATTTATATACCACTCTTTGTTACAACATCAGTACGGTATACATCAATTAAAAAGGAAAAGAGCACCAATAATTATAATCACTTAGTTACTGTATGATCCAATGCCCAACTAAAGATAAAACCATATCATAAAAGAAAACTAAAAGGGAAATGCCAGTCCAAATAAATGAGTTTTTAAAGAAGCTCTAAATTTAGTATAGGTAGACTCACAGTGAAGTTCATTAGGAAGAAAGTTCCTTAAATATGGCACCGATGCAAAGAAGGTAGAGTTTTGAGTAGATTTTAATCTAACCAAATGAGTAGATGGTAGTGTTAATCTATTTAGTGTCGACGACCGCAGTGATCGGGATGGTTTATATAGAACAAGTAATTTTGCGAGATAATCAGGCTGCTGGTCAACACTTTGAAAGCCAAAGTTAATGCTTTATACATCAGCCTAAATTTTATCGGAAGCCAATGACATTTCCTAAACAATGGTGTAACATGATCATACCTATGAGCGTTTGTAACAACTCTAATGGTAGTATTTTGAACTGTCTGCAATTTCTTAAGAGAGACCTGAGGAAGTTCCGTATACTGTATATAGTATTACAGTAGTCCAATTTTGATGTTACCAACACATAAACAAGAGATTCGCAACAGGGAGTGTCTATATACGATTGTATAGAGCATATCATGCGCAAAGAATAGAAACAGGATCTAACTACCGAGACCAATTGAGGGTGAAAAGTCAAAGCTCTATCTAAATTGACTCCTAAATACTTTATAGAATTTTGAAGTTCTACAGGGTGAGATTGCAGGAGGGGAGACTCCGCCGGAAATTGTAAAGAACCAGTAATCCATAAACTAGTAGTCTGTGATACTGATATTGATTGTACAGCCAAGGCTCTATTTCTCTTCGGAAATTTTGTCCAAACTATCTTGAATGTGAAAGATGTGTTTTTGAGGTTGTTTTTGCAGAATCTTACAGTGCAATATAAAACTTCTTAATGGCTCTGGATGTTGTGACTGAAAGGAGGAAGTTATACCATGGCCTAATTGTCATACTTAATCACTGATTGAACAAAACAAGATAAGTTGCATGTAGTGTACTGAAGGAATAAGGTAAAGTTTACAGGTAAGGTTTCTACAGTAGTTTAGAAAAAACTCATACAAATGGAAATTTAGTACCTTTTACCCTGAGTTTGGTGATGTTTTCAATGTTATTGGCTACAAATTTCACCTCTGTGTCATTATCCGTCTGTGTAACAGTCTTGATAACAAGGATGTGGGTATTCTTGGTTCTCTTTATGATGTAGTTCTCACTGTTCTGTATGACTTTACCATTCAGGAACCACATGCCAAGAGTTGCCGTCGTGAGGTCAATGGAGAAAGTAGCTTCTTCTCCTGGTGACACTTCCATTGCCTTCAGCGGTGTTTTCACATCAGCTTTTGGTTCTAAAAAGGGACAGTAGTAAATGGTCACCAGACAACTATGACCACCAAAGTACACTGGTAAGAGAACAACCACAATTCAGATTTCTACTTCTATCAGAATTAGTTAAATTAATACAGTATAATTTCCTTAGTTCCCTGGACACAGCCAGGTTCAGAAGTACACAATTGAAATCACATACAATCATTTCTCACTAATTAGGGGTATGGGTTTGATGTCACTATTAAGCACTGTAGATTACATGGACCAATCAGATTCAATGTATGTCATATAGTTTGCAAAATGCTTCTAAATATGGCTGTTCAAGGAAACTGCAGGAGAGCAGCTTAGGGCATTAAAAACAGTAACAACCTAACGGTTTTATTGAGATTCACTGTATAATACAGTGATTTCCAAACCTGTCCTGAGGTTCCCCTCCCCCCCCAGGCCAGTCAGGTTTTCAGGATATCTACAATGAATATTCATAAGAGAGATCTGTATGCATCTCCTCTACTGCATGCAAATACGATGTCATTTTCAAAATGGAGGTTGGAAGAGGCAGGAGCGAGTAGACATCGCTCCTGATTCCAACAACAGGTATTGAGGGGGTTGGGTGTCAGGCCTCTACTAGACCACCAGGATAGTGAGTTGGGAGGCAGGGGCCCACTGGACCACCACGGTATTTTGTACTTGGGTAGAGGGAGGAGACAGGGCCAGGCCAGCAGTATGCTCTTCCTGCCAGCATTGGAATTCTCTCTGATGTCACTTCCTGGTCCCGTGACCCGGAAGTGATTCAGAGGTGAACCAGGCTGGCGTGAGCAACAGGCAGAAGTTGCTCGTGCTAGTGAAGATAATACAGAGGTATGGGGTGGGAAAGGATGGCGCGAATGTGGTGTGGTGTGGCGGTGAGGTGCTAACACCCCCACTGACTCAGTGCCCAGGGTGATCCATACCCCTTGCACCCCCTTACTATGCTACTGCAAGCCAAGGAGGTGAGTATTTTGGGGGGGACCAGCAGGTTGAAAGGAGAGAAAAGGTGCCCCATTGCCCCAGGTACATTAGATAGATTGTGAGCCCACTGGAACAGACAGGGAAAACTGAATGAATGAATGAATGAATAAATAAATAAATTTGCAAATACCTGCCCTATACTCTTACAAACCACTGTCATCAGATTTATAATTATCCACTTATAAAATGTATTCACTCGTTGAGGTATCTTAAGAAATTTCTACTGCGGGTGGGAAAAAGAGACTTCAAGTGCTCACTGGTGCTGTACATTAGAATGAACTAGTGCAGTCCCCTAGGTGTGAACTATCATTAGTCTTAAAAATTAAAAAAAAACAACAACCCCCGTTTATTTGCTAATTCAAATTGTATTTCAAATTATATTTCTACCGTCACACATATTGGATTTCCAATCAGATTTATAATGTCAGGTCTCCAGCATACCCACTTCAGAAGCCATTGGTTCCATTTTTTTATCCCTCCCAAAAGAATGAAGCCCAAGTCTAGCTATGAGTCAGGGTTTCACACAGCTTGATATAGTTTCAAGTTTATTAGGATTTTATATACCGCCTATCAAGGTTATCTAAGCGGTTTTTACAATCAGGTACTCAAGCATTTTCCCTCTCTGTCCCGGTGGGCTCACAATCTATCTAACGTACCTGGGGCTATGGAGGACTGAGTGACTTGCCCAGGGTCACAAGGAGCAACGCGGGGTTTGAACCCAGGGTGCTGAGGCTGTAGATCCAACCACTGCACCACACACTCCTCTATCATGCAACTGCTGGCTCACTGTTTCAGCTCAAAATGTGGCAATTTTTAAGAGACATTACACCCTAAGCACATATTCAACCATGCTTCAAAATGTTAAGATACACAAATTAATCATCATCAACCATTTCTTGCTGCCCTAAGTTTCCAGTGCATAATAACACTGCCAGTTCCAGTGAAGGAGATGCAAATGCTTATGGTTTACACTCACCAAGGTGTAGAGTTCCTGGGAATTCTAGGTAAGGGCTCTGTCCGAAGCTGTTGACCGCACTGACTCGGAACTGGTAATCCCCTTCTTCTAATATATTGTTCACTATGAGTTGAGGGACAGGCACATATACAGATTCATGACACCTTAGCCAGCTGACTCCCATCAGTTTTTTACACTCTACAACGTAGCCATCGACATGGATGGGACGTTCCATTGGAGGAGGCGACCAGGCTAAGGTAACTGACATTTCTGTCTTATCTTCCACCACAGGGTTGACTGGGGAATGGGAAGGGGGTCTTCTTAAGGCTGTATTGAATGAAAAAAAGCAATAAAAAGAGAAATATTCTCATCTGTCCAGTGTTGTAACGTGAATACAAGCTTGATTCTCTGAACTTAGCCACATTGAAATGTTACCAAGTACGCATATTTTCGGATTTATGCATCTCTTTACCAAATAAAAGGTTTGTTCATAGTGGTATACTTTAAAGTCAGTCAACATAAAACATAAAATCATAAAATATAATAAAACATAATAATTATAACATCAACAAAATAGATAAAAAATGCACAATCATAACTCAATATATTAATAAATAACAAACATTAAAAAATTTAAGGACATTTTAAATCAGTGGTCTCAAACTCAAACCCTTTGCAGGGTCACATTTTGGATTTGTAGATACTTGAAGGACCACAGAAAAAATAGTTAATATCTTATTAAAGAAATGACAATTTTGCATAGGTAAAACTCTTTATAATCTATAAATCTCTCCCTCCCCTCGAAGGCCAGCATGTTCCCCTCTTCTTTGCAGCATCTTCTAACTTCCCCCTGGCCTTCCGGTCTTAATTTCAGCTAATTACCACAGCCTGCAGAGAGGATAGCCAGTGCTGTAGCGTTCCTTGCAGGCTGCCATCGGCCTCCGCAGCACGTTCCCTCTGCTGCGGTCCTGCCCTTCCTCTGACATCAGAGGCAATATCGCAGCAGAGGGAACGTACTGCTGAGGATGCAAGGATCACTACAGCACCGGCGATCCTCTCTGCAGGCTGCGGTAATTAGCTGAAGGTAAGAGCGGGAGGCCAGAGGGGAAGCCGGAAGATGCACTAGTACAGACCGTGGGCCGCAAAATAGTACCTGGCGACCACATGTGGCCCCCCAGGCTGCGAGTTTGAGACCACTGTTTTAAATACACTGAAAAAATTGTAAACGTCATGATATCATTGTCATCAACCATCCATAATAAGGTTATATGCTATTAAACTTCCCATACATAAATCTGGGTCTGAAAGAGCAAAATATATCAACACCAATCAATCTAGATCGCCCCAAATTAGAGCCTGCCACAAATGTGGAACAACAATACATTATACATGAGTAGGAAAGACAATCTTTATATTTTAAAATTGCTTTTGTAACTTTATACATTTCTTTACACTCCTTCCTCCCTCACATTTCACCCAACTCCCTCCAATTAGGTCTATGCCTCAGGGCCAAAATGAAGAGACTGACATTTGGCATGAGTATAAGCTCCTACCAGAAGTGTGAGGACAGGGCCAGGGTAGGGTTTCAAACTGGCAGTTTTAATTAATGTAGGTCAGTGGGCAGCAGGACTTTACACCAAGAATATAAAGTGCCAGTAATATTCAAACCACTTGCCTCCATCACAGCTGACATTCTTCTCCCTCTCTCTCTAGATGCAACAATTCTAGATGCCTCTTTGCCTGCCTACCTTACCTCCCAACCTTACCTCCCAATACATGGTTTCTTCCTACCTGTTATGCACCCTCTGTACAACCTCTGTGTTATTCACTCATTCATCTTAGTGGACATTCACTCCTTTCCAGGCCCCTACCCAGCTTATCACTTCTTCAGTAGGTGTCAGTAGGCTGTGAATCAGCATGTGAACTCAAGCCAATGCATGTCCTGGGCACACTTCCCCAATGGGAGCCAGGAGAAGGCAGAGCCACTGTGGGGCCTTTCACTAACTACTGTCTCAATGCAGACACTCACTTGCTACCTGCCGCTGATACCAAATCCAGGATCAGATCCTATTGCATTTCAGGAGAAGTGAACTTTGAGGAGGAAGTGGAGGTATACAGGTGGGGAAATTAATTTCTGCAGAGCAGGGACGGCAGGAAGTGATTGGAAGAGGAAGTGGGGAAAGTATTTTTATTTGATTCAGCTGCATGCACGGGTCTGTGAAATCAAGGTACAGTATTAGGAAACTAAAAGCTTTAGTTTAGGGCTATCATATTCACTCCTGCCCTTGCTGGCTCTGCTCTCAAAATGGCTACCATGGCCTCTAGTGGCAATAAGGAGTGAATGGTAAGGAGAAGTAAAATCTTAGCGGCTACAGCAGTATCTCTCAAACTGTGTGACACAGCACAGTGGTGTGCCCCGAAGAGATTCCAGAATTTTACTTTATTTTAAAAAATTCCCTTCATAAGTATACACTAGAAAATATGACATGTACTTTGCCTATGGAAAAGCCAGTCAATATTATGAGTGTCTGTGTGCATAAGGATACAACCACCCAGTCAAGCATCAGTCTTTGACGTGATTGGTCCTTGAAAACTAGCAGCAAGTAAATTTCAGTTTTATTTTTTATGCAGTGGTTATCCTAACTTGAGCAAACCAAAAAAACTCTGTGGAGTGATGATGTTCCTAAATGGACTTTATTTGAAAGAGTCAAAGTTCCAAAGGTACACCAAAATCATCCACCAAAATCAGCCTTAAAGGACCTAGTCCACTAGGGATACAGGACCCACAGGGTCCTTTAAGGCGTTTATGTAGATAACCTATTTTTATGTGGATGAAATTATTTTATATGGATGATTTTGGTGTACCTTTGGAACTTTGACTCTTTCAAATAAAGTCCATTTAGGAACATCGTCACTCCACAGAGTTTTTTTGGTTTTCTCTGGATTTTCTTCTCTGTGGATATCTTGGGGTCAATTCCTTTTGTTTTTATCCTAACTTGAGCAACAAAGCAATCAAGGCTTTGTTACCATTTGGATCGTCTTATCTTTGCGACTTGGATTTTCAGTTCTGAGAAAAATTAAATTGAGAAAAAAAAAAAAGAGAATGATTGCAGATGATGGATGATGAAATGTGTGTTTGCTTGTTGACTATCGAGCCGCATTTTGAACTAATTTGCACTAAAAACAAGGACATCCATCGCATTGATTAGCAATTCTACTTTATCTACTTTAGTTTCACCTTTGTTATAATTACCCATACATAGCTTAAATAACTTTAAATAAATAACTGTCAAATTTAATTTTTTGTTCATTTTTCAATTTTATAATTTCAATTATAATGTGCTACGAAGAAAACATTTGCTCCAATTAGTATGCTGGAGCTAAAAAAAGTCTGAGAGACATTGGGAGAGAGAGAAAAATATCAAAAAATATTTTGACCCTCTATCTTTCAGACTACTGGTACAATCACTGATTCTATCCACCCTAGACTATTGCAACATCATTTATGTGGATATACCTAAAAAAAAAACGTGAGAAGATTAAGAATAGTGCAAAATATGGCCGTCCGCTTAATTTACGGACTAAAGAAAAGTGAACACATTAGTCCCTACTACAAACTGCTACACTGGTTGCCAATTGAGGCACGTTATTCAAATTCTCTTGCTTTTGCTATAAACTGGTGTGGGGAATGGCCCCCAATTATATATCACCTCACTTCAAACTTTATACACCCACAAGGACAACCAGAAATCGCAACCTCTTTGCCTACCCGAAAATCACAGGTTGCAAAATATAGAACCTTTCTGGATAAAAATTTCAAATCTCAAGTTGGTAGACAGCAAACCTGGCTAGGCAACTTCATGGATAGAGCCAGGTTAATCTACGGCGCCTTTCGGAAAGAAATCAAGACCGCTCTGTTCAATAGATTTAATTCTTAGTCAAAAAATGCCCCCCTTTCTTTTTAAAAAAACTCTCGCTCTTCAGGCTGATACTACTTATCTTCATCCAACGGTTTTCTGTTTTCAATGACTGTTCAGTGTCTTTTTCACCAATTATATTCTGTAATTCGCTGGTTTTCCAACCCCTTTAATGTAACATGTCAAGATTATACTGTAACCCATTAATATCTTTTCCTTGCTATTGTGTAAATTCAAGTACCTTTCTTATTTCTAATCTTAATGTATATTTTCTGTAAACCGCTTAGAACCTAACGGATGTAGCGGTATATAAGAAATAAATTACATTACATTACATTACATTACTCTGCAATCACTGACTGCTCAGTGACACCTTCACTATTTGTACGCTGTAATTCGCTGATTGTACAGCTCTCTTCACTGTGAACCGCCTAGAAGTCGCAAGATTATGGCTGTATAGAAAAATAAAGTTATTATTATTATTAAAATAGAAGTAAACTGAGAGGTAGAGTGCCTAAGATGGATATAGGAGAAAAAGTTAGGAAGACATGAGGGGAGAAAATGAACTGTCGAAAACCTGCCTCGGTGGTATTCCGCATATCTTACAGGTATTGCATAGGCGGAGTCTGGGCAGACCATGGGAAGGCCTCACATTTCCATATGTTAACTTATCAGTAAGTTACGTGCCCATATAATTCAGAAACACATATGTGCCAGCTATATGGTTGGTGTAAGTGCTCACTCCTAAACTTATACCTCCATATATAACTGAGAATATTTCCATTATAGAAAAGGTATCTAAATATAGGTAGAGTTATAGAATTATTTCCAAATTCTATATAATGCTCCTAAAGTTGTATGCATACATTGGTGTATGATGTACACAACTTGATTAAAAGGCTTAACCAGCACTGATAATTGGCGATTAGCAACTCATAACTGTCATTAATTACAGCTAATTGCAAGTTAGGTGCAGAACTTGGTAGGCGTATGTGCCTTGTCTAATGCGTGCAGCTAGAAGTGAGTGTGATTAGGGGGCGGAACATAAGTGTGTTTTCAAATTATGCACATGTTTTTGAGTTATACAACTTAGGCATAGGAATTTAGGCCAAGAGAAACCTGGCATAAACTAGGGTTCACTTATAGGTTAGGACACCTAATGAAACCTAACACTGCTTAGGCAGTGCCAAGTATGATTCTATACAGTGCACCTAACTTTGCTCTTAGCACCATACTAGTTGGCGCTGATGTTTAGATGACGTATACAGAATTGGGCCCTTACTCTATAAATGCCTGGAAGAAGGGCAGATGTGGTCTCTCGCCATAAAAGTGTAAGTCTAAAGAAGGATATAAAACTGCTGGAGAGGGTGCAGAGACAAGCAACGAAGTTAATAAAAGGTATGGAGAACCCGTGGAATACAAGGAACGACTTAAGAGACTGGGATTGTTCTCCCTTGAGAAAAGGAGACTGCGAGGGGATATGATCGAGACTTTCAAAATACTGAAAAGAATCGACAAAATAGAGCAGGAAAAAAAATTATTTACAATGTCCAATGTGACACGGACAAGAGGACATGGACTGAAGCAAAGGGGGGGACAAGTCCAGGACAAATATCAGGAAGTTCTGCTTCATGCAACGAGTGGTGGACACCTGGAATGCTCTCCCAGAGGAGGTTATTGCAGAATCCACCGTTCTAGGATTTAAAAGCAAACTAGATGCACATCTCCTTACGAGAGGCATAGAGAGATATGGGTGACTAAAATTACGCCAGGTGTACACCTGGCTGGGCCTCCGCGTGTGCGGATCGCCGGACTTGATAGACCGAAGGTCTGATCCGGAGATGGCAGTTCTTATGTTCTTATGTAAATTAATGGATATGCTCTTAAAACAGAGAATAGTGGCATTTCTGGAATCCTGTGGAATACAGGACCAGAGGCAACATGGATTCACTAGAGGCAGGCCTTATCAGACAAATCTGATCAATTTCTTTGACTGGGTGACCAGATAATTGGATAGAGGGAGTGCGCTAGATTTGGTATATTTAGATTTTAGCAAAGCTTTTGACAGTGCTCCACACAGGCATCTAATAAATAAACTGGGTGCCCTCAGGATGAGCCCCAAAGTGTTGGACTGGGTCAGGAACTGGTAGAGTGAAAGACAATAGAGGGTAGTGGTCAATGGAGATCGCTCTAAGGAAAGAGATGTTACAAGTGGTGTGCATCAAGGTTCGTTTCTTGGGCTTGTTCTTTTTAACATTTTTTGTAAGCAATATTGTTGAAGGGCTCTCAGGTAAGATTTGCCTCTTTGTGGATGATAATCTGGTATGAATAACATGAGGAAGGACCTAGCGAAGATTGAATAATGGTCTGAAATTTGGCAGCTAAGATTTAATGCTAAGAAATGCAATGTCATGCATTTGGACATTTAGGGAGTGAAGAACTTTAGTGCATGAAAGAGGAAAGGGACTTGGGTATGATAGTATGTGATGATCTTAAGGTCGCCAAACAGGTTGAAAAGCCAACAGCATAAGCTAGAAGGATACTAGGGTGTATAGGGAGAGGTAAGGCCAGTAAGAAAAATAAGGTATTGATGCCCCCTATAAAACTCTAGTGAGGTCTTATTTTGAATATTGTATACAATTCTGGAGACCACACCTTCAAAAACATATAAACAGGATGGAGTTGGTCCAGATGAAGGCAACTAAAAGAGTTGATGGTCTTCATCAAAATGCTTATGGGGACAGACTTAAAGATCTCAATATGTATACTTTTGAGGAAAGGCGAGAGCGGAGAGATATGATAGAGACATTTAAATACTGACATAGCATAAATTCATGAAGTAAATTTCTTTCATTTGAAAGGAAGCTACGGAATGAGAGAGCATATGATACAGTTAAAAAGTGATAGGCTCAGGAGTAGAAAAATTTGTCCCCGTCCCCGCAGGAACTCTATTTCCCCATCCCGTCCCTGTGAGTTTTGTCACTGCCCCATTCCTGTAAGCTCTACCTTAACCGCACAAGTCTCGAACACTTATGATTTTAAAGTGTTTGAGGCTTGTGCAGATGAGGATGGAGTTTGCAGGAATTGGGCAGGGACAGGAAAAGAACTCACGGGGACGGGATGGGAAAATGAGTTCCCATGGGGACGTGGAATAATATATCCAAGTGCCATTCTCTACTCAAGAGTAATCTAAGGAAATACTTTTTTACAGAAAGGGGGGGAAGAGTGGAATAGTCTCCCGGTAGAGGTGGTGGAAACAAAAACTGTGTCTGAGTTCAAGAAGGTGTAGGACAGGCATGTGGGATCTCTTAGGGAGAGGAGGAAATACTGGATGTTGTGAACATAAGAACATAAGCAGTGCCTCCGCTGGGTCAGACCTAAGGTCCATCGTGCCCAGCAGTCCGCTCACGCGGCGGCCCAACAGGTCCAGGACCTGTGCAGTAATCCTTTATCTATACACCCTCTATCTTCTTTTCCAACAGAAAATTGTCCAATCCTTTCTTGAACCCCAGTACCGTACTTTGCCCTATTACGCTCTCTGGAAGCGGATTCCAGGTATCCACCACAAGTTGGGTGAAGAAAAACTTCCTAGCATTTGTTTTGAATCTGTCCCCTTTCAACTTTTCTGAATGCCCTCTTGTTCTTTTATTTGTTGAAAGTTTGAAGAATCTGTCCCTCTCTACTCTCTCTATGCCCTTCATTATCTTGTAAGTCTCTATCATATCCCCTCTAAGTCTCCTCTTCTCAAGGGAAAAGAGTCCCAGTTTTTCCAATCTCTCAGCGTATGAAAGGTTTTCCATACCTTTTATCAGATGTGTCACTCTCCTCTGAACCCTCTCGAGTAATGCCACATCCTTCTTAAGGTACGGCGACCAATATTGGACGCAGTACTGCAGATGCGGACGCACCATCACCCGATACAACAGCAGGATAACTTCTTTCGTTCTGGTTGAAATACCCTTCTTGATTATACCTAGCATTCTATTCGCTCTCTTAGCAGCCGCTGCACACTGTGCCGTCGGCTTCATTGTCATGTCCACCATTACCCCCAAGTCCTTTTCTTGGGTACTCTCATTCAATACCATCCCTCCCATCGTATAGTCGTACCTCGGGTTTCTGCTTCCTACATGTAATACTTTACATTTCTCAACGTTGAACTTCATCTGCCATCTCGTTGCCCATTCCCCCAGTTTGTTCAAGTCTCTTTGTAATTCTTCGCAGTCCTCTTTAGTTCGAGCTCCACTAAAATAGTTTGGTGTCGTCTGCAAACTTTATTATCTCGCACTTCGTCCCCGTTTCTGTGGATGGGCAGACTGGATAGGCTATTTGGCTTTTATCTGCCATCATGTTTCTATGACACTCACTGGCACTGAATTAGTGTCATATCTCTAAGGAAGATGTTTTCTCAGCCACTAAGAGCGTCCCCGAGTAGTCCTTCAACAATATCGTTAGACCCATTCAAATTTTTCATTTGAAACTACAGTAAGGAAACGTTTATGGCCCTTCTAAAGTTTTAGCGACAAGCAGCCGTAAGATTAAATGACACTGAAACCCAAGAATGGCAAAGTTTGCAATCTGAGTCATCGTAGGAGAAAACACATTCATGTTGCCAGCTGCCTTATTCCCTGGCTGGGGAACAAGTAAAATGGAATCTGTGGTTGACAGAGGAAATGGCAGACAACTAAGCCTCCCTCTTTTGAGCAGACTTCATATCTGTTTCTTAAATAAAAGCGATAGATCAATGTGTTGACCAGAGAAACCGGATGAAGGGAAATGGCTTTGGGCCAATATTTAAAAGAAGTTATATGTTCACTGGAAGCCAATGAATGCATACTTGACTATACATATATTTTTAAAACTTAAATGGGAGGTAGTCCATTTTGTGTTGTGTTTGCCCTCTTTTAAGTTGTAAACTAGTAGGAGACTTTAGTTTAACTATATTCTCTTTAGTATTATTGCTAGATGTTTGGTAGATCTCATTTTTTTTTTTTTGCATATTATATATACCTGAGATATAATTTGTATCTTAGTATCACAGTGTCCCATTGGCTATTTGCCTTCCACCAGGTCTCAGAGATGCCTATTATATCTGTCTTTTCATTTAGTTCATAGATGCCTATTACATCTGTCTTTTCATTTAGTGCTATACATTCTAAGTCTTTCATCTTGTTTCTTAGATTTCTGGCATTTGTATATCTCAAACAATGTTTGTCATTCCTATTTACAATTTGCTCAGCACTGGCAGAAAGTGAATTGCTCAGTCCGAGTAAAACGTTCCTTCAAATCAGAGCAAACTGTAATATTACTAATGTCTTTTGACTGGGTCTGCAGATATTGATCAAGGGACTCTCTGTCTAAAACGCTTGACTTCTATATCGCTAAGAATACTTTATCATCATCAGTGTCATTATCTATATTAGAATTAGTGTGGTCTAATTCAGTGTTCTTCAACCTTTTTACACCCGTGGACCGGCAGAAATAAAAGAATTATTTTGTGGACCGGCAAACTATTAAGACTGAAATTTGAAAAAACCATTTTCGCCCCGTCTCCACGAGCTCGGTCCTCGCAAACCATTTGATCCCATCTGCACAAGCCGCAGTTATGGATTTTATATTGAACATATTTTATTCAAGTATAAAAAGAAACAATATTATGTACAATTGCCATTTTATAAATAAAAATAATACAGAGCAAGGATCAACAAAACTCCTGTCTCCCCTCCCCTTCACATATATCCCCTCTACTATCAAGAAAAACTGAACAAGCCAAGTTATTATAGAATGCTAAACAGAAATATCATGCTAACAGAATACTGCAGTCTCCATTTATGTCTCTAGCACAGTGGTCTCAAACTCAAACCCTTTGCAGGGCCACATTTTGGATTTGTAGGTCCTTAGAGGGCCGCAGAAAAAAATAGTTAATGTCTTATTAAAGAAATGACAATTTTGCATGAGGTAAAACTCTTTATGGTTTATAAATCTTTCCTTTTGGCTAAGTCTTAATAATAATATTGTAGTTTATCGCTAAAGAGACATATGATCAAGAAACTGTTTCATTTTACTTTTGTGATTATGATAAACATACCGAGGGCCTCAAAATAGTATCTGGGGGCCTGTATGTGGCCCCCGGGCCGCAAGTTTGAGACCACTGCTCTAGCAGGATATATATTTCAAATCTGATATATTCTAATGACAAAATAGAAATAAAATTATTTTTTTCTACCTTTTGTTGTCTCTGGTTTCTGCTTTCATCTTCTTTTCACTCTTTTCCTTCCAGCGTCTGCCCTGTCTCTTCAATCCAGCATCTGCCCGTTCCATCCACTGTCTGCCCTCTCCCCCTTCCATATGTATCTGACTTCTTTCTATGCCCCTCTCCCCTGCCAATCCAGCCTGTGCCTTCTCTCTCCTTTTTACATCATTCATTTCAGCTTCACTGCTTTCTTCATTTTTATCTCTCCTACACTAGATCTAGCATCTTTATCCCTCTCTCATTTCTCTGCTGACCCCCTTTCCAGCATCAATCTCTCTCTACTTTCTCATTCCTCTGTTTCTCCCCTTTCCCTCATCTGATCTCTCCATTCCACCCTGACCCCTTCCCCTCCTGTAATCTCCCTGCCAGCTGTTTCCTTCCTTTTTTCCTTCTCCCTTCCCTCCTCCCCCCTATCCAACATTAATTCTCTTCCCATCCCTTTCCCTCCTCCCATGCCAGCAGCATCTCTCCTTCTACCTCCCTCCAGGCCCTGTAGCAGCTCTCCGTTTATCCAGCAGCTTCCCAGCCTCCTACAGTGGCTTCCTCCCCTTCCAACAGTTCTCAGTACTTGCCTGCAGCAGTGATTTATTTAGGCAGCCTTGGGTCCGTTACCGCCTCTGAGGAAAGAGGAAGTTACCGGTGAATCACTGCCCTGGCAAGTAGGAGAGCTGCTGGGAGGGGAGACAGCCACCTTCGAAGGCTCCCCAGATCTTGCTCCCACACGCGCTGACCATCTCCCTTGTACCTGCAACTCTCTGCCTGCAGATCATCAATTGAACCATATTCTTGTCATTCCCTTCTTGGTTGGGGTGAGAACATTTCAGCACCCCTTGTAGAATGAATTAAATGTATCCCACATGGAATTATTTATAAATCCTATTTGTCAATGTTTGTGTGTGTGTGTATCTGTGTTTTGGGGGGCTAGGTTTAGTTGCATGGGGGTAGTTTAAGGGTGGGGCAGATGGTAGAACAAATGCAAACAGTAGATTTCTGGGGTGATAGTTTGGGGTGATGGTGGTGTGGGGGAGAGGTTTGAGCTATTAGAGGGCTAGTTATAGGAGTGAGGGGAAATTGCTGGGGGTGTTTTGTAGGTTGAACAATTTTGGGTAGTGGGATAGGTGCAGGATGAATAATTTGGGGGGGTTAAACAGTTTGGGGAAGTGGTGGGGCAGTTGCATTGGTAGTTTTAGGGGTGGAGCTCTTTGGGTGTAGTAGGAAGGGGTATTTGCAAAGAAGTAGTTTGGGGTGAGGATAGTTTGGGGGGCTTGGGAAGTTTTAGGGATGATGGGACAGTAATGGGATAGTTTGAGGGTACTGCGGTTCCTCCCAGCCTCGGGCGATCAAGACAGGCTGCCGACGTCGGGACCTTCACTCTCTGAGTCCCACCTATTTTGTTTCAACTTCCTGTTTCCGAACAGGCGAGACTCACAGAGGGAAGGTCCCGAAGTCAGCAGCCTGTCTTGATCGCCCGAGGCTGGGAGGAACGGCAGTCGGCAGGAACCGCAGTTGGCAGAAACTTGAACTGCCGACTTGATCTCGCCGGCCCTGCATGGACCGGCAGAAATTTTCTGCGGACCAGCACCATGGACAGGCGGTTGAAGAACAGTAGTCTAATTCATCACTTGTATCTTAATCTTATCATCATGCTGGCCAATTACAGAGAAAGTTTTCATAAAGTTGGAATCATTGTCTGTTGTTCTAACAATTTTTAATTTGATGTCAAATTAGACCCACTGCCTCAGCACACTCAAGTTGTGAGTTCAATCACCATGTTGCTCCTTCTGATCCTGGGAGAGTCACTTAACCCTCCACTGAACCAGGTACTGTAGGTAGATTGTAAGCCCAGTGGGACTGATAGGAAAAATACTTACCTGAATGTAAAAACTGCATCAATGGTCTTGCGAAAGGTGGTATATAAGTACCTTAATAAACATAAATATGTGTGGGAACCATTCATTCTTGGGGTCACACAAGCAGGAGTCCTCTCTAAAGACCATCAATCCAGTGGACAGTCACCCCAAAGTAAAATTTTTCTTGGGATGACCAGCATTCTGTTGTGGTAGAGACATATGTCTGTTCACCGAGAATTGCTTCCAGCTTCAGTTTCATCTCAACATCAAAGTGACCAGCTCGCAATGTTCTGTTTGACTGGAGACCAGTAATCAGTTCAATTGAGTGCCTTCAGGGTTGGGCCCCAAAGTGACGGGCTTGGTCAGGAACTGATTGATTAGAAGGCGACATAGGGTAGTGGTCAATGGAGATCGCTCTGAGAAAAGGGATGTTACCAGTGGCGTGCCTCAAGGTTCTGTTCTTGGGCCTTTTCTTTTAAACATTTTTATAAGTGATATTGCTGAAGGGCTGTCGAGTAAGATTTGCCTCTTTGCAGATGATACCAAAATCTGCAATAGAGTAGACACCCCAGATGCTGTGAATAACATGAAGAACGAACTAGCGACGCTTGAAGAATGGTCTGAAATTTGGTAGCTAAAATTTAATGCATTTGGACTGCAAAAACCCGAAGGAATGGTACAGTTTAGGAGATGAAGAATTTATGTGCATGACAGAAGAGCGGGACATGCGTATGATTGTAGGTGATGATCTTAAAGTGGCCAAACAGGTTGAAAAGGTGATGGCAATAGATAGAAGGATACTAGGATGCATAGGGAGAGTTATGACCAATAAGAAAAAGGAGGTATTGATGCCCTTTATAAGATTCTGGTGAGACCTCATTTAGCATATTGTGTGCAATTCTGGAGATCGCACCTTCAAAAAGATATAATAAAAAGGATGGAGTCAGTCCAGAGGAAGGCTACTAAAATAGTGTGTGGTCTTGACATAAGGTGTATGGGGACAGACGTAAAGATCTCAATATGTATACTTTGGAGGAATTCAAGAAAGTGTGGGATAGGTACATGGAATCTCTTAGAGAGAGGAAGAGTTAATGGTTACTGTGGATGGGTAGACTGGATGGGCCATTTGACCTTTATCTGCCATCATGTTCCTATAGGGTACATTCACTGAAAAGTAAAAGTTAAGATACAATGAATGATCCATTGTTTGCATGATGAGGTTTGCAATTAGCAAAATCCTGTTCCAGGTTTTCCTGTCTGATGAGGTTTACTGAGGAATCGTCATTTACTTCTTCTGCTTTTACTTTTTTTACTCTTAACTGCAAGCATCAGATGTAACCTAGATAAAAGTAGTCAAAACTGGTGAAATTATTACTTCAGTAAAAGTTAAACTTTGTTAGCCTGTGCTTCTTTACAAATAAAAGTAAAAAAAATTCTACTTATGTACAGTAATAAGTTATAGTTAATTAATTACTATACAACACTGTTTTTCTGTGTCATATAAATAGAGCCTCCCTGAAAGTCCACTGCTACAAACAAACTTGTATGCATACTGAACAAAAGGAAGTTTCCAAGCTAGGGAACTTACCCAGCTAGTTATTATGTGTCCTGGACAAATTTCTTTAAACACTGTCCTAATACAACCTTCTCTCTGTCTAGAGCAGAGGTCTCAAAGTCCCTCCTTGAGGGCCGCAATCCAGTCGGGTTTTCAGGATTTCCCCAATGAATACACATGAGATCTATGTGCATGCACTGCTTCAATGCATATTCATTGGGGAAATCCTGAAAACCCGATTGGATTCCGGCCCTTAAGGACCGGAGTTGCCCGTGTCTGTTCTAGCCACTAACACTTCTATCATATTGTACTAATGCAGGAGTCTCAAAGTCCCTCCTTGAGGGCCGCAATCCAGTCGGGTTTTCAGGATTTCCCCAATGAATATGCATGAGATCTATGTGCATGAACTGCTTTCAATGCATAGTCATTGGGGAAATCCTGAAAACCCGACTGGATTGCGGCCCTCAAGGAGGGACTTTGAGACCCCTGGTCTAGAGCCTTTCACAAACACCAAAGAAAGTGAAATTTTAGTATTTTGCTGCTCCCATTTGTGAAGCTTTTCTCACACGTAAAATTTTCTAAATATATACCTCAGTTACATTGTCCCTTGGCAGCTCTAGTTTGCACCAGAGGCAATGGAGGGTGAAAATGAGTTGCACAACTTTTTTGCTTCTTGGTTCACTGCTGCAGAGCTTCCAAGCTACCCAGTTTCAGGAGGTGATTTTTTTTTACATTTCACTGGTTGAATTTACATCCCAATTCAATGTGCTATTTGTATTCCCTAACAACTACCAAGTGAAATCACCACTTCTTATAATATACCAGGACAGAGTTGCAGAAATCCAGAGCTAGTTCAGAATCTCCCTCCTGGAACTGGGTAACTTGGAAGACCTACATCTCTAACCATTAAGCCTCCCCATTTAAAGCATGTGCTTGCAGGGTCCTCCTGTTCACCCGCAAAGTATTACTGCCACCATGCTCACAGGAAGGCTCAGCACTTTCCCTACTACTTCTTGATAAGTGAAATGGGGAGGGGAGGGGAGGGATGAGTGTGAGAAAAGAAATGTCAGTGAGAGGTGGAAGGGGAGATCTTGGTAGAGGGGCTCTTAAATAGGGCTCAATATAGTGTTAATCCTGCCCTGGCTGCTACTATCTCTGCCAACTATTCCAAGCTTCTGCCATCCTATCACTAAAGAAGCATTTTATCATATTTCACATTGGAGTGCAGCCTAATGGTTGAAGGAGTGAGCTAAGAAGCAGGGAAGCCAGGTTCAAATCCCACTTGTGACCTTGAGCAAGTCACTGAACTCTTCATTGCCTCAGGAACAAACCTAGATGAGGAGATAGTAGATGCTGTCGATGAGCAGACTGGATGGGCCATTTGGCCTTTATCTGCCATCATGTTTCTATGTTTCATAAAGCTCTATGACATCACAATGCAGGTGTAAAGAGCCTTAGCCAATAGGGAAAGGAGAAGATAATGGATGCTGTAGATGGGCAGACTGGATGGGCCATTTGGCCTTTATCTGCCATCATGTTTCTATGTTTCATAAGGCTCTATGACATCAAGTTTCAAGTTTATTTGTTATTTGATTAATCGCCTATTACAATTACTAAGCGATGTACACATAATAAAATAAATTTCTAAAATGTACATAAAATAGAGAGTAACGTTAACAAGGGTATAAAATCATCAAAAATAAACTAATTAAAACAAGGTAAATAATACAAAAACAAGCAAACAATAGGACAAAAGGGGAAGAAATACAATGTTCGATAGGAAAGAATCAACAGTTAAGGTAAAACACAAAAGGAATGGGAGGACAACTAAATAATTGAAGATCAAAAATGCATAAAAGAGCAAATGATGAAAGAGCAATTAACATTTCAATTAGGTATTGAACGCATCTTTAAAAATAAAGCTCTTAAGTTGGCTCTTAAATTTTTCCAAATTCTTCTCCTCGCTTAAATAAAGTGGGAGTGAATTCCAAGTCTGTGGCGCTGTTACAGTAAAAATGAATTGCCTTCGAGTGTTAATAATTTTAAGAGAAGGAATGACCAACAAAAGTTGGTCATTAGATCTTAAAAATTTAGGAGAATTATATGGAATTAAAACTTTGTAAATAAAAGCAGGGGTTTTATATAATAATGATTTAAATGTGAGTAAAGATAATTTATATAAAATTCGGTATGATACTGGGAGCCAATGTGCCTTTTGAAGTAATGGAGTAACATGGTCAAACTTCTTAGCCCCCATAATTAATTTAATAGAGGCATTCTGGATTATCTGCAATCAGAGAAGAAGCTTCCGCCCACACACATGCGACTGCAGCCACAGGCAGGCTTCGCCGGCTTCAGTAAGTTTATTTTCTAAAGTACCATGAAGGTAAGGGGGAGAGAGGGAGATAGATTTGGCCGGAGGGAGGGAAGAAGGGGGCCGCGCGCCTTCCCTATCTTAAGTTTCTTTACTAACATGCCATGAAGGGGGAGGGAGGGAGATTATCAGGCCTCTGAAGAGCGGTAAGGTGGTGAGAGGGAAGGGTGGATGCTGCGGGGACGGGGCGGGGCGGTGAAGGGGAAGGTGGTCCGGTGACAGGGTAGTAACGGGGACAGATTTTTTTACCCAAGTCATTCTCTATCTAAAAAGACTCCCAAAACCCTTGCTTCTTTTTTTTTCATTTTTCAGAATTTCATCTAACTCAAGAATTAGCTCCTTAACAGACAGAGAGTCAAAGTTGTCCGAACCATAGATTTTGGTTTTCAAATAGTTCAATTTTAGAAAATCTCTATGGGTCAAAGTATTATTGAGTAAAGAAATGCTATTTTGTTTTAAATTTTGTAGTGTGTCCTCAAAGGAACAGAACCCGGAACATTACATTAGTGACTTCTATCCCGCCTTAACCTTGCAGTTCTAGGCAAATTACAAAAGAGTCAGCTGGACATTTCCAGGAATGTTACAGGATTAGGTGCTGATGACAAGGTTGTGTCTGGAACTGAAATGGGGGATGCTTTGGCATTATCAGCATATGTCAAAACAAACACTCTTAAATTGGACAGTACCCAGCAGACTAAGATAAACATTGAACAACAATGGAGAAAGTGGCAAACCCTAGGACAGCCCTCAAAGTGACCACTGGGATAAAGATATTTCATCATTTTTCTTTACACAGTATGCAGGTGCAGAATACTTCCCCCGTGGTTTCTTAGGATAAGCACACCAGTCATTTCACAACTCTTTTGAGCTCAGGCACTCCGTTCTTGGTTTCCATCCACTCGCCCTTTAGTGCATGTTTATTCCAGTCATTTTTTTTAATTCCAGCAATGTTTTTGCATCCAGCACCTTCATCGGGAGAGCATTCCAGGACAAGAGGAGTAGCCTAATGGTTAGAGCAGTGGGTTGAGAGCCAGAGAAGCCAGAGTTTAATCCCACAGCTCCTTGTGATCTTGGGCGAGTTATTTAACCCTCCACTGCATCAGGTACAAACGTGAAGGGCAGTTCTGTAAGTTGGAGCCTAATGTTAGGCTCTAAGGCCTGGATTCTTTATAGGATGCCCAGTCTCAGAAGCCACCTAAGCCAACATTGTACACATCTACAGCGGACCTAGGGAGGCGCGTACGGCTGCCTAGGTCCGCCTAAGGATACTTTTGGGCCAAGCCACACCCATGCCTAGCCTTAGGCAAGCTTAGACAGGCTTACGCGCCTCCAATGTAGGTGGCCTCCCGGAGATGCCTCCAATGTAGGTAGCCTGCCTCGGGAGTTTTGTTTGGGTTTTTTTTTTTTTTAAACATGCATCCCAATTGGCTGGGTAGCCAGCAGTTGGCTGCCTACAATTGGGACGCTGTTTATAGAAATGCACATGGATTATACAGTAAATTCTAGCACTTATGTTCATTGTTGGTGTCAATAATTGGCATTTACAGATGCAAGTACTAAGTCTATTCAATGAAGTATGTGCAAAATCGCTTAGCACCTAACTGTAAGGGGTCATATACTTGGGCAGAGCATGCGTGTGCCATAGACATGTTGCCAAGCATTAAGCGCAACTTATAGAATACTATCAGTTGCATGCGTTGTATTACACACTTAGGCAGGCCAACATAGACCTGCCATATATAGGTGCATCTAACTTTAAGCAGGCCAAGCTAGTATTCTATAATGGCTTAGGCCCGCCTTGAAGCACATGAGGTCATAAGCCATAGAATGCCACAGATCACTGTGGTGTGAGCCTTGAAGTTCACATATGACATGATGTTATGGCTGGTCTATAATATCAGCACCAAAGGACACAACTCCAATTTCTCTCATACATAACTGATCATTTTGGACTGGACATCAAACTGTGCAAGCAAAAGTTAAGGGCTCAGTGGCCCCAAAATTTGAAAACTTATTATTTAATAGTAGCAGTATTTATGCTCTTAGTTCATCTTTATTTGATGTACTGCCAATCAGTTTTGAATACCTGAGTAGTTTACAAACTCATGGAAGAAAAAGAAGGGGGGGGAGAATTAGACAAACTCAGCGGGTTGCCTAGGTTACCTAATAATTCTTAATATCCTATATAATAAAACCCTAAGTGCACATGCGCACTTAAGGTTTTGTGATCCCTGCTGCTGTGTTTTCTGTTCCGTGGCCGAATTCTATTTTAGAACACTGCGGCAGGGAACATTCTGGCGACTCTCCTCCTCCCGCCCTCACTCACCAACTGCTGTTGCTGGAGGAAACGCAGGCAAGCTCTCTCTCAGCGGCACCAGAGCTGCGTCGTCGCCGCCCGATTGCCGGCCGCGGTGGCCGCTGCTGCTGTGAAACTGCCCAGTACCACTGCCGACACCGCTCTTCAAAGGAGCCTGGTGAGGATAGCAGCTGGCTGTAGCAAACTTCTCAGGCCGATCAGCACCTCGGTACAACGTTTCCTCTGATGTACATGATCACGTCAGAGGGAACTTGCTACTGAGGTGCATAGCAGCCTGCGAGGTTCGCTACAGCCGACCGCTATCCTCACCAGGCTGCAAACATTACATTACATTACATTACATTAGGGATTTCTATTCCGCCTGTGCCTTGCGGTTCTAGGCGGATTACATTATAGAAGATATCTGGACATTTCCAGTAGAATTACATTTCAGGATAGGAGTATATTACAGTAACAGTAAAGAGTTATGATACTTCAAGTTCACAGAAGATAATACTTGTCACATAAGTTATTACATATAACAGAAGAGAGTGTATTTTGCAGAGGTAATACATGGCAACTCGATCGTTTAAATCGGGTGTAAAGTAGAAGAGTTACATTACATTTTAGGTCACAGACAAAGAGATAGTATAGATGGGTGTTTCCGAAGTCGTTGGTTGGGAACTCATTGGGTGGTGGTTAGAGTGATGGGAGATATTTTTTGAACAGTAGTGTTTTTATTTCTTTGCGGAACTCTTTTATGTCTGTTGTTTTGGTCAGTAATTTTGAGATGTCAGAGTCTATTTTAGCTGCCTGTGTCCCCAGGAGGTTGTCGTATAGTTTCTTACGACAAGTTCCGTTGAGTGGTGGATAGGTGAAAAGGTTCTGTGTTCTCCTTCTTCTTGGTGGTTGATAGTGATGGAAACGATTAATTAGGTAATTGGGTGCCGTGCCATGGGTTACTTTGAACATGCTGGACAGGGGGAACAGGTAAGGGGTGCTTCTGGACCGAGGGAGCAGGGAAGAGGGACAGGGGGAGCACGGAAGAGGTGCTGATGGACGGGGGAGCAGGGAAGAGGGACAGGAGGAGCACGGAAGAGGTGCTGATGGACCGGGGAGCAGGGAAGAGGGACAGGGGGAGCACGGAAGAGGTGCTGATGGACTGGGGAGAATGGAAGAGGTGCTGATCCATCCCAGGGTTCTGAAGGAATTAAAGGAGGAGATAGCGGAACTACTGCAGCAAATTTGCAACCTATCCTTGAAAACAGGCATGATCCCGGAGGATTGGAAGATAGCCAATGTCACGCCCATCTTTAAAAAGGGATCAAGAGGTGACCCGGGAAACTACAGACCAATGAGTTTGACCTCGGTTCCGGGGAAACTGACGGAAGCACTGATTAAAGAACACATCGATGAACATCTGGAAAGAAACGAACTTTTGAAAACAACCCAACATGGTTTCTGCAGGGGGAGATCGTGCCTAACGAACTTATTGCACTTCTTCGAAGGAATTAACAAACGGATGGACAGAGGAGACCCCATAGACATCATATATCTTGATTTCCAAAAAGCCTTTGACAAGGTGCCTCACGAACATCTACTCCGGAAACTGAAGAACCATGGAGTGGATGGAGACGTACATAGATGGATCAGAAACTGGTTGGCGGGTAGGAAACAGAGGGTAGGGGTGAAAGGCCACTACTTGGACTGGATGAGGGTCACGAGTGGTGTTCCGCAGGGCTCAGTGCTCGGGCCGCTGCTATTTAATATATTCATAAATGATCTAGAAACAGGCACGAAGTGTGAGATAATAAAATTTGCGGACGATACAAAACTATTTAGTGGAGCTGGGACTAAAGAGGAATGCGAAGAATTGCAAAGGGACTTGAACAAATTGGGGGAATGGGCGGCGAGATGGCAGATGAAGTTCAACGTTGAGAAATGTAAAGTATTGCATGTTGGAAACAGAAACCCGAGGTACAACTATACGATGGGAGGGATATTATTGAATGAGAGCAACCAAGAAAGGGACTTGGGGGTAATGGTGGACATGACAATGAAGCCGACGGCACAGTGCGCAACAGCCGCTAAGAAAGCAAATAGAATGCTAGGCATAATCAAGAAGGGTATTACAACAAGGACAAAAGAAGTTATCCTGCCATTGTATCGGGCGATGGTGCGCCCGCATCTGGAATACTGCGTCCAATATTGGTCTCCGTACCTTAGGAAGGATATGGCGTTACTCGAGAGGGTTCAGAGGAGAGCGACACGCTTGATAAAAGGGATGGAAAACCTCTCATACGCTGAGAGATTGGAGAAACTGGGTCTCTTTTCCCTGGAGAAGAGGAGACTTAGAGGGGATATGATAGAGACTTATAAGATCATGAAGGGCATAGAGAGAGTAGAGAAGGACAGATTCTTCAAACTTTCGAAAAATAAAAGAACAAGAGGACACTTGGAAAAGTTGAAAGGGGACAGATTTAAAACGAATGCTAGGAAGTTCTTCTTTACCCAACGAGTGGTGGACACCTGGAATGCGCTTCCAGAGGGCGTAATAGGGCAGAGTACAGTACAGGGGTTTAAGAAAGGATTGGACAATTTCCTGCTGGAAAAGGGGATAGAGGGGTATAAATAGAGGATTACTGCACAGGTCCTGGACCTGTTGGGCCGCCGCGTGAGCTGACTGCTGGGCATGATGGACCTCAGGTCTGACCCAGCAGAGGCATTGCTTATGTTTTTATGTTCTTATGATGGACCGGGGACCAGGGAAGAGGGACAGGGGGAGCAAGGAAGAGGTGCTTCTGGACATGGGGGAGATAAAAGGAAGGGAGAAGGGCTACTGCTGGACAGGGGGAGCTGGCAAGGGATGGTGGTGGACAGCGGAGGAAAAAGAGACAGACAGAAAGAAAGACAGACAGAAAGCGGCCAAGGAGAGAGAGAGAGAGAGAGATACAGATACACCCACATCTATTCTAGCACCCGTTAATGTAACAGGCTTAAAGACTAGTAAAAAATAAAGCTAATAAAAGGAAGGAAAACTAAATTGTATTTTAATAAAGAACATAAGATTTGCCGCTGCTGAGTCAGACCAGTGGTCCATTGTGCTCAGCAGTCTGCTCATGCGTTGGCCTTAAGTCTAAGACCAGTGCCTTATTTGAGTCTAGCCTTACCAGCATAGGCTCTATTCAAGTAGGAACTTATCCAACTTTTTATTGAATCCTTGAAGGGTGCTTTCCCCTATAACAGCCTCCAGAAGAGCGTTCTAGATTTCTACCACTCCCTGGGTAAAGAAGAACTTCCTTACGTTTGTACGGAATCTTTTCCCTTCTAACTTTAGAGAGTGCCTTCTCGTTCTCTTCACCTTGGAGAGGGTGAACAATCTCTCTCTACTAAGTTAATTTCCTTCAGTATCTTGAATGTTTCGATCATGTCCCCTCTCAGTCTTCTCTTTTCAAGGGAGAAGAGGCCCAGTTTCTCTAGCTTCTCGTTGTATGGCAATTCCTCCAGTCCCTTAACCATTTTTGTCGCTCTTCTCTGGACCTTTTCAAGTAGTACTATGTCCTTTTTCATGTATGATGACCAGTGTTGGACGCAGTATTCCAAGTGGTCTATTATAATGGCATGATAACCTTTTCAGATCTGTTCGTGATCTCCTTCTTAATCATTCTTAGCATTCTGTTTGCCCTTTTTGGCCCCACCGCATATTGCGCAGACAGTTTCATTGACTTTTCTACAAGTATTTCCAAACCTCTTTCCTGGAGGCTCTCTCTGAGAATAGCAACAGACATCCTGTATTCATGCATATGATTTTTGTTACCGACATGCATCACCTTGCACTTATCCACGTTGAACCTCATTGCCATTTAACAGCCCATTCATCGAGTGTATTTATGTCTCTGTGTAGGTCTTCGCAATCCTTCTGTGTCCCCACTACTCTAAATAACTTTATATATTCCGCAAAGGATATGAAGGGGTGCTGATAATAATAATAACAACAACAACAACTTTATTTTTCTATACCGCCATAGTCAAGCGACTTCTAGGCGGTTCACATTGAAAGAAGGCTGGACAGTCAGCAAATAACAAGAAGCCTAAAATAGAAAAGTTACATACTAATTGGAGTTCCATGGGTAAAGAATACATGAAAATTGGAGCTTCCTGAGAGATTGAAATAGCGTTTACAGAGGGGAATAGCATAATGAGAGAGGGTGGTCGGTTTTAGTCAATGAATTTGTCGAATAGGACGATTTTAATTGATTTTCGGAATGCATTGTAAGTCAGTTTGGGTTCATTTATGCAGTTTCTCAGCCAGACTTGCTGCCTATTCGCTTGGAACATGAAGGTTCTATCCAGGAAGGATTTGTATCTGCAGCCTGTGATCTTTGGGTATGCAAAGATATTTTTTGTGGTCATTCGTGTGGGGTTGTGCAGAATGAAGTGAGTTTGCAGGTAGGAAGGTGCTAGTCCCCAGACTTGTTTGAAACAGATACATGCAAATTTGAATAGTATTCACGCTTCTATTGGTAGCCAGTGCAGTTTTTTATAGTAGGGGCTAATGTGGTCTTTTTTCTCAGTCCGAAGAGTAAGCGAACAGCGGTGTTTTGTACTAATCTCAATTTTTTTATTGTTTTTTGTGGAATACCCAGGTAGATGATATTCCAGTAGTCAACGATGGATAGAATCAGCGATTACACCAGCAACCTGAAGGATGTTGGGTCAAAGTATTTTTTAATGGTCCTTAGCTTCCACAGCGTGTAAAAACATTTTTTCACCAGTAAGTTTGTATGGTCAGCCATGGTTAGGTGTGTATCTAGAGTGATACCGAGTATTTTTATGGTATTGGATATTCGTGGTTGTTTATTTCACCTACTTTTAGACTAACAATACTTTCATCACATCAAAGTTTATTGTTTCATACGTGTCTGACCTAAATATCATAATTTTACCCTGAATATTTAATTTATTATTTTATTTTGCAGATTTCACTGGAAAAGAGTGCAGAGCGATGATGAAATATCTTTTCCTAAAAGGGAACTCGGTCAAACAAATTTAAGATGATATGTCAGTTACATTAAGGGATATCTGCCCTTCCTACACCTAGGGCCTCTTCTATCAAACTGCACTAGCAACTTGTAGCACAGTGAGTCGTGCTGCTCACGATGCTCATAGAGTTCCTATAAGCGTTGGGAGCAGCGCGGGCCATTCAGCGCGGCTCTCTGAGCTAAAAACTGCTAGCGCAGTTTGATAGAAGAAGCCTCTAGTCAAGAATTGGGTTGCTGCATTTAGAATAGGGCACTGGAACATGGAAGAGGAAGAATTTTCTGGGAGTCCAACTCAGGTGAAAATTCTAGAAAATATGGATGCCATTCCATGATCCTGGATGATCAAAGAATATTCACTAAAATGATAGCAGAGACCCTGGAGTTATCCCGACAATGAGTAGGCTATATTATTCACGAGATTTTAGACATGAGAAAGCTCTCAGCTAGAGAATGACACGGGGAAAAAATTTGTCCCTGTCACCGCCCCGTCCGACTATCCTCTGCACCGCCCCGTCACCGCCATTCCCTTCACCGCCCCGTCACCGTCACTGCCATCCCTTTCACTGCCCCGTCACCGCCACTGCCATCCCATTCACCGCCCCGTCACCGTCACCGCAGCATGCATAAAAGCCTCAAACAGGTTTGATTTTATATACTTATCTTTATTAACGTATAAAGGAAACATTCTTTACAACTTTACAACTTAGTTAACTATACAAAAACAAAACACAACCTGTACTTTTAATTGTCCTTATTTTTTAACCCGTGGATGAACAACAAATCATCCACAATCTCTGGATTCAGTCTAGTTCTCCTTTCTTTCACAGTCTTTCCTGCAATAGAGAATGCCCTCTCTGAAGATGTGCTGGTAGCTGGAATGCACAGTATCCCTCGTGCAACTTTTGCTAATTTTGGCCAGCATTCTTGTTTATTTCTCCAAAATCTTAAAACATCAGCATCAACATCAGTAGAACAAAGATAGTTATCCACCTCATTAACAGCAGCCTTCTGAGATTCCGGCTCCTGCCTCTGCGCGATGACCCCGCTCCGCTACCTGCCTCTGGCCTCACCCCCACTACCTCCAGCGCTATGGCTGCCCGTGCCGATGCGCGGGAGCGCCTCGGAGGTAACTGCCTGCCCCTCCTTGCAGCCACACTCACCGGGAAGTGATCCTCTTCGTCAAGGGAGTCGCCCGCTAGCAGCGAAATTTCAGCTGGGTCCGCCTGCGACGAGTGCGCCATGCTCTCACGCTCCGGTCGGCCACGTGGAGAAAATGTAGGCCGCGACCGCGAACGCGCGTCTGGCCGGCGAGCTTCTTCGCAGCACCAGGACTCGTTCGGGTAAAGTAATCCGCGACCGCGAGCGCCCTCCCGGCCGGCAAGCTGCTTCAGAGGACCGACGCTCTTGCAGGGAAACTGTAGGCTGCGCTCGCGAACGGAAAGCTGCTTCGGAGGACCCAAACTGTTCGGGTCCTCCGCGATCCTTGCTTTTAACCCCTCCCTCCCCCACAGTTCCTTTCGGCAGCGACAGCCAATGCTATTCCTTCCGAGGGACCGCCCCCTTTGGGCACGCTACCCCGACCCCTCCTTCGGCCTAACTAGTCCGATGGGCGATCCTGCGGGCCACCCAGCCCCGCGTTAAGTTCGCCCATCGAGACTAGCTCTCGGGCTTTTTATTCAAAAAAGTCATACAATTTTTCTATCACTAATCTTCCCCCACCCCATATATATTCCGCAGGTTTTCAAAGAGGTTAAGGCAGATGATTTTATGCAATGTCACCTCAGGAACAACTATACAAAAATAGACAAATATACCCCCTCCCCTTTTACTAAATCGCAATAGCGGTTTTTAGTGCAGGGAGATGCGCTGAATGCCCTGCACTGCTTTCGATGCGATTTAGTAAAAGGGGGCCATAGTGCAAAATATAGACAGCAGATATAAATTCTCAAAACAGACACATTTTGATCACTAAACTGAAAATAAAATAATTTCTCCCACAAGTGGACATGCTTAGTTACGTCAGCTCTATGGCTGCTTTAACTGTAAGGCGCCTGAATCTAAGGCTATATGCTACCATTCTGTAATGGAACCTGGGAGCCCATTCACTGCTATAGAATAGGCGTTCCCTGTACAGTCTCAGGGTGCCTACGAGGAAGAACCCACTTGGAGAATTGCCCTTTATTTTTTTTAAGGATTATAAAAACAGAAGCAATAATGTGAAAAACAAAACCCAGCCTTAAAACAGGCTGAATTAATTTGTGAACCATTATTTAAAGGTTACTCAGAAAAAATATTGTTTTCCCTTAACTTAAATGAAATAAACATATTCCTATCCATCATTTGACTATAGCTAAGGGCAAAAGAACCTCATAGAGATGCAGTGAAATAGAAAAGTGATTTCGTTTTACTGTAATCTCTGCATTAAGTAGATTTGCACACCCCAAGCTCCTTAAATCCTGATACACTTCTAGCTTTTCCTGTATCAGACTCTGCAAGATTAATAAATGGAGCATCCTTCTGCCTGCCAGTTAAAGGATGAAAAACAAATACCTATAAAGTTCAAATCACAGCTTGACTAAACTTGAACTTTCTTGATTTCATTCTTACTGGCTGACCACTTTATCTTCCACAATAGGCACCAAGGTTGCTTGGATCGGAGCTTTAAAAGAGCAAGCAGAATCGGGTCTGATGTCCATGCGTTTGGTTTTATCAAATGGTATACCACTACACTTGTGCTTTTACTTGCTTCGGGCCTTCCTCGTTGCCAGATCCTGCCTACTTTCTGTTTCCGCGAAGGCAGGACCCGGCAGCGAGGAAGGCCCGAAGCAAGTAAAAGCAGCAAGTTGTAAGCTTCCCTCCGGGGCTCTATCGTGTGCGTGCCGGCTTCCGTTCTCTTCTCTCCCCCCCCCCCCGGGACGCTACTTCTGGTTTCGGAGGGAAGAGAAGGGAAGCCAGCACGCACACGATAGAGCCCCGGAGGGAAGCTTACAACTTGCTGCTTTTACTTGCTTCGGGCCTTCCTCGCTGCCGGGTCCTACCTTCGCGGAAACAGAAAGTAGGCAGGATCCGGCAACGAGGAAGGCCCGAAGCAAGTAAAAGCATGCTGGCAAAAAAAAAAAAGGCAGGCGTCAAACAAAATTTTCAGCGGCGAGTCAGCCTTGGAAGGAGCAGGATTAGCTGGGCGGTCATCTAAATCAGCCAGGGAGAACACTTACTTGTACCTGACGAAGTTTTCAGGCTTTCAGCTCCTCCTAGTGAAATGAGTGAATCCAATCGAGGCAGCGACTGCAAACAAAATTCAAATCCTGGGCTCAGCTCCGAAATCCAATCGCTACTGCTGCACTACAACCCATTAAATATCAGGTGCAGCAGTAGCGATTGGTTCCCTTCTTTGAGCAAAAAGAACTGACCAAAGAAGAGCCTGTATATTAGGGGGCGGAGTCAATGCGGCAACGTGCAAGTCGGGTAGAGAGTTGGAGGAGACAGACCACATGGCGGAGACAAACATGGCGGCCGGAAAAAATCTGACACCCGGTCCCGAACCAAAGACACACGGTGAAGACAAGGTAAATAGCAGTACATAGAAGGGGGGACATTTGCCTGCGGGGACAAATCTTTTCACCGTTTTTGCGGGCGGTGAAAACTTTTGTCCCCGTGTCTGCGGCGATTTGGCTATGGAGTCTCCATAGCCCGCAGCCAAACCGCAGCCACACCGCGGCTCCCTGCGGGGATCGCTCCCCGTGTCATTCTCTACTCTCAGCCGAATGGGTTCCTAAATTTCTCAATGCTGACCAGAAGTGTGATCGAATGGATGCCTAGCAATCTATTCTGGACCGATTTTGGCAGGATTCTGTAGTATTTTGAACCATCTCATAACTATGGATGAAACTTATATATATACAGTTATATGATCCAGAGACAAAAAAACAGTCCAAAGAATGGAGACACAGTGGTTCCCCACATCCCAAGAAGTTCAAGACACAGAAGTCATCAAACAACATGTTGGCTCCCGTCATTAGAAGTTGAGCGTCATTTGGAGTGAATTGCGGGACAGCACCTGAAATCATCCACAACATGATAGAACAGATAAGATTTTTCATTTTTACTCCTTTGTTTTGTTTTGACTTCAAGGCACAGTGGAATTTGGGCTATTTTTCAGCATGCTTATTGCGGGAGAAGGAAGATATGATAGAGATGTTTAAATACCTATGTGATGTAAATGCGAATTAGTCGAGTCTCTTTCATTTGAAAGGAAGCTCTGGAATGAGAGGGCTTAGGATGAAGTTAAGAGGTGATAGGCTCAGGAGTAATCTAAGGAAACACTTTTTACAGAATGGGTGGCAGATGCGTAGAACAGTCTCCCGGTAGAGTTGGTGGAGACAGAGACTGTGTCTGATTTCAAGAAAGCCTGGGATAGTCACGTGGGATCTCTTAGAAAGAGGAAGAGATAATGGTTACTGCGGATGGGCAGATTGGATGGGACATTTGGCCTTTATCTGCCGTCATGTTTTTATGTTTCTATGTCACACCGAAGACTGTTAGTTTAATAAGTGGATTATGCACATATTGATTTATTATTTGATATATAAAAAAATACACACACATATTAGAGGAGTCACATGATGTGTGATAAGTAAAGCCGTGAGGCTTAAGTTTGTAATTTTCAAGTAAAGTGCCAGGGAGCACTAATTCCTCACTGAAACCTCCTCTTTAGCTTAAAATTTTTTTTTATAATATTTTCATAGGTGCATGATTCTACTCACATGTTGTCTCCAGTGTTAATAATCTTTCTTACTTCCAGTAGTAGTGTGGATTATTTTTCTAAAGAAAGGGCTGTGCACTTACAATAAGCACACTCCTCTTTGCCTGTCATTGACATGTTGTAAATTATGGTATCAGCACACTTAACTAGAGGCACCAAGTTAGAGAACTGCCCTCTTAACTTTGCACCTGAGGCAATTGGGAAGCCAAGGGCTGGATTCTGTAAACAGCGCCTAAATCGGCAGCCACCATCCGTGTGTCAGTCACACTTTGGCGCTATTTAAAGAATTGTGGCTAACGGCGCCTATCATAAAACTCGGGCACCGGTAATGTAGGCCAGGATTTTACTGGCCTACATAGTAGACACCTAAGTTCTTTTGAGAATCGAGCATAAGGTCATCTCCGCCCTTAACCATGGCTACTTTGACTGTAGGCGCCACTAGACGCCTTGGTGTAGATGTGATTAAGCCTACTGGGGTGTTTTTTTTTTTTACAAGTTTTAATTGTTTTTTTAATCAGCACAGCCAATTACTGTGCCAATTAAGTCATTGTTAAGCGGTGACAGGGCACCTACCACCGCCTAACTTACAGCATCCTGACTGCAGGCAGTATTAAGCATTCTACCACTGTCTGGCAGCCAATCAGGATGCATGGTTTTTTTTAAGAAGAATGAAGGACGCCTAGAGTGTAGATGTCTGTAGTGAGTCTACGGAGATGCATAGGGACACTTATGCATGTGGTGCTTAAGTATTCCTGTGCATCTCCATAGGCATGAGACAGACGCCTTAAATGCAGGCTTGCAAAATGCTGGCTTACATTTAAAGCATCTGTTCAGCGACACAGACACGATGCTCGTTAGGATGCTGATGCATGACTGACACGCGATGGGCAGCTGCCTCTTAGTTGTCCGTCGAGATCAGCGTCCTAGAGAGCAGTGTCTCTCAAACTGTGTGCCACAGCACAGTGGTGTGCCCCAAAGAGATTCCAGAATTGTACTTTATTTTTTAAAAAAATTCCCTTCAGAAGTTAGATAGTTCTAAATCTAATACAGTGATTCCCAACCCTGTCCTGGAGGACCACCAGGCCAATCAGGTTTTCAGGCTAGCCCTAATGAATATGCATGGCGCAGATTTGCATGCCTCTCACTTCCATTATATGCAAATCTCTCTCATGCATATTCATTAGGGCTAGCCTGAAAACCCGATTGGCCTAGTGGTCCTCCAGGACAGGGTTGGGAACCACTGATCTAATAGATGCTGGCACTGTCATCTTGACACTGGATCATCTGTTGTTCTGATACTCAGTTTCTGGAAGTCAATATAGGGGCAGATTAACCTTATACTGGAATCAACAATCCCTTTGACGTACGAGGCAATTATATGTGGAACATTGCTGCATGTCAAACCTCCCATGGATCGTTACAAAGGTAGGCTTTTCTTGATCATGACAGGGATTGCTATGCAAATGATAACCTGCAATTGGAAAAATTGCGACCGCCTCAATTTTTTGTTTTGGTGGGCTAGTATATGTATATGTTTAGGTTACAAATACGAAAAGATGAATGCAGATATGTTAGGGAATAGTAAATTATTTAAATTGGTTTGGGGCCCGTTGACATCCTTTGTTAATTCAACATGGTTGCTTTTGTTTAAATTTGTGTTTATTTTTATACATTTCCAGGATGGGGTGGAGGGGGGATATCTTTCTGGTTCATTTCTTGATTAAATTGTTGGATGGGAGGGGAGGGATATTTATTATCTGCATTATTATTAATGGAAATTAAGTGCTTATTTTGTTATTAATGTATATATAATTTATGGCACTTTGTATTAGTTTTGAAAATTAATAAAGATTTAAAAAAAAAAAAAATTCCCTTCATAAGTATACACTAGAAAAGATGACATGTACTTCGCATATGCAAATGCCTGCCAATGTTATGAGCATCTGTGTGCGTAGGGATACAGCCGCCCAGACAAGCATCATTCTTTGACGTGATTGGTCGTTGAAAACTAACGGCAAGTAATTTTAGTTTTATTTTTTATGCAGTGGTTATCCTAACTTGAGCAACAAAGCAATCAAGGCTTTGTTACCGTTTGGATCTTCTTATCTTTGTGAACTTGGATTTTCAGCTCTGAGAAAAATTACATTGAAAAAAAAAAAAAGAATGCATGTCTGCTTGTCGACTATAGAGCCACATTTTTGAATTAATTTGCACTCAAAAACAAGCACATCCATCACATTGATTAGCAATTCTCTTCTATCTACTTTAGTTTCACCTTTGTTACAATTACCGATGCACAGCTTAAATAACTTTGAACTGGGCTTCCGTGGTTGTCAGCCCACTGCTCTAACCACTGGGCTACTCTTCCACATTGAAGACCCAGAATATGCAAATCTGCATATTTATTCTAAATGTCCAGAAAACCAAACTAAGAGGGTCTTTTCCTAAGGCGCGCTAGCCGATGTAGCGCATGCTATATATTATATATACAGTGGTACCTTGGATTACGAGCATAATCCGTTCCAGGAGCAAGCTCATAATCCAAAATGCTCGTTTATCAAAGCGAGTTTCCCCATAGGAAATAATGGAAACTGGCTTTGATAGGTTCCCACCCTCCACCCCCCCCCCCGAGGCCATCAGCGCTGCTCCCCACCTCCCACGAGAACCGGCACCCCCCGCCGCCATCAGGCACCCCCCCCCCCGCCGCGACCTGAGGTCCCCCAACCCACCCGAACCCTCTTCTTACTTCAGTGTAGCCTCCGCACCGGCACCGGCACCAGCATGTCCTGCCAGTGCCCGAAGATCTGCTTCCTGTGCTGGGCCTTGAGCATGTGCGCATGCTCAAGGCCTGAGAGTTCACATGCTCAAGGCCCAGCACAGGAAGCAGATCTTCGGGCACCGGCAGGACATGCTGGTGCCGGTGCGGAGGCTACACTGAAGTAAGAAGAGGGTTCGGGTGGGTTGGGGGACCTCAGGTCGCGGGGGGGGGGTGCCCGATGGCGGCGGGAGGGGTGCCGGATCGCGGGGGGGAGGGTGCCGGTTAGCGGGGGGGGGGGGGGCGCTCACAAATCGAGGTTACCACTGTATATATATTCTATGGACGCATTAGCATTTAGCATGCGCTATATAGGCTGGCGCGCCTTAGGAAAAGACCCCCCCCTAGCTTAGCTAAGTGTGCTTCCAGGACTGGTTTGCGAAAAAGTAGACTAGGTCATATCGCAATGACTTTGAAAAAATGTAAGTACTGAATATCTTTTTTAACGAAGGTTACATAACTGGTCAACAATTTGCCTGCTGCCCAGTATTTTGAAAGGATTAATTCACTTGCATACTTGCAATACTTTGAGATTTTTCAAAGGTGCTAACAAGGCATTTTTCCAACAGAAAACTTAAGCACAGCAGTGTGCAGAGTATAAAAATAGGAATACTGCCCTAGCTACTCATACAAATATACAGTTCACTGTAAAATGATATGGCATTGATGAGCGGGGCTCCTACAGGTCAACATTCAGCTCATGTTCAATGTGAAGAGCTTGGCACGGACAGCAGAGCGCTGTTCACACATCTGACATCATGTTAAATAGAGATATTCTCTTTGCAGTGACACCCTGAACATTTTCAGTTAGACCAGGGGTAGGCAATTCCAGTCCTCGAGAGCCGGAGCCAGGTCAGGTTTTCAGGATCTCCACAATGAATATGCATGAGATGGATTTGCATGCACTGCCTCCTTGAGATGCAAATCTAGCTCATGCATATTTATTGTGGATATCCTGAAAACCTGACCTGGCTCCGGCTCTTGAGATCCGGAATTGCCTACCCTTGAGTTAGACCATTGATCACAGAAGCTGATGTACTATTGCGAGCCCATCCTATTAGAAGCTTTTCTCACAATTCTGTCTTATTAAAATGCTATTTAAATGCAATTCTTGGCACGTATTGTGAGGTAAAGAGGAGGTGTTAGATGCACCTGGCAGATACTACAGTCCTCTGCATTACAAAAAAAATGATTCCCCTGATCTGCTTCAAGACTCCACTTTCACCCACTTATTGATGATGTTTAATGCTCACCCCCATTCCTCAGATAACCCTCAGGACTTATTAGGGTTGTCCCTGGGTGGTACGGGACAGGAGCAAATCCCGGAAAGGTTTGGACAAGTTCCTAGAGGAAAAGTCCATAGTCTGTTATTGAGAAAGGCATGGGGGAAGTCACTGCTTGCCCAGGATCGGTAGCATGGAATATTGCTACTCCTTGGGTTTCGGCCAGGTACTAGGGACCTGGATTGGCCACTGTGAGAACGGGCTACTGGGCTTGATGAACCATTGCTCTGACCCAGTAAGGCTATTCTTATGTTCCTGGCGCTGGTGCAAAATAGTGGCTCCGACTCCTAGCAGCAGTTCCCTAGCTCCCAAAGTTAAAGCAAATGGCAGAACTGAACAAATAATCAAGTCAATTTAAAACCTTTCAAACTGAGCCTATGCCAGTCAAACACATTTGCAGAAAGCTGGACTGCAGACATGCTTGGAAAAAGTTATAAAATGCTGGAAGAGACATGATAAGGAAACATTTAGAAGGTAAGGGGGGAAAATAAAAATGCAAAAAGCAAGAAAGCTTAAAAATAAAAAAATATTTATAAGTAACTAGAAAAAAATTAATATAAAGAAAATGTGATTTCTATTCTATGTTTCTCATTCCCTTTTCCAAGCCCTGTCTCTCTCTCTCTCTCTCTCTCTGTCATTTTGCTATGAATACAATCTAGACTAGAGGAAAATCTGTAATGAATCAGGCCTGTGAAGGGTGATTCTATAACTGGGCATTTATGCCCTCTTTCTCCAAATTCCATAAATGGTGCTTTGAGTTGAGTGTGCTAATTTGGGCAAGTGTCCAATTGCTTGCACAATTTAATTGAATAACAGACCCTCTGTCTATACTTCTACACTTAGCAGGTGACTGTAGGCCATCAAAAACAAATTGAACCATCCTGATTTTCTATTGTGTGATATGAAAGGATTTATATCTCCAATAAAAACCAAGACTACAGGTCTTTAGATGCAAATAAAGCAAAGTCAGGATCAACTCAACTAGTGCCAAAACTGATCTGCCGTGATATGAAAACAGCTTACTAGACACAGTGAACTGGGTGGACGTCTTGCACTCGTCAGCCAGGAATGCAATCTCTCCAGCATCCGTGGTCTGGCATTCCCGGATGATCAAAGTGTGTTGCTTGCCAGAGGAGGTGATGCTGATACGGCCATCGGGCTTCACTTCTTCTCCATTCTTCATCCAACAAATGTGCTCGCAGTCATCGATGAGCTCCACGCAGAAGATGGCAGTGTCGTTTATGGGGACTTTAGTCCTCCTTGGTAACTTCTTTATAATATTACCTTTGAACCAAAGCAAAGCAGTTTTGATACAGGCTCATGCAAATATGCACACACAAAAACAAAATGCCAAATTTTAGAAGATAAATCATAATGATAGGCATGTGGGAGAGGCATGTGGGATCTCTCAGAGAAAGAAATAATGGTTACTGTGGATGGGCAGACTAGATGGGCCATTTGATCTTTATCTGCCATCATGTTTCTATGAAAAATAATACCTTTTCACCTGTATGAATGAGTTTGATAAAATACTGATAATGAAAACTTACTTTAAGAATAAAGGGGCTAAATTTTGCGGAGATGTAGTTTTAATATTTCCAGACGTTGCCAGAGCCACTAAACTAAGAAGGAAGGAATTTCTTAAGTTAAAATGTAGAGTAGTGGCTTTTGAGGCAATGCTGTTGTTTTTTAAGTTTCCCTGCAAATGCATAATTAAGTTACATAATAAGGAATTTATGTTTCGGGACGCTATTCAGTTACAGTAATTTTTAAGCTTACAGGAATAACATAAGGTGTAATTTCTGTTGATTAATACCAGGAGTCAAGATTTAAAATACCCAGATTTTGTTGGTCAATTTTGACCATTTGTTTCTTGACATATTTTGTAAACTATGGGCAATTCTTGTCATAATGTGGGCTAGAAAGGATTTCTTTGTTGGGATTATTATTATGGGATATTCTTTGTATTCCTTTTCCTTAATTTCTTTGTGAAATGTAATTGTGAAAAATGATAAATAAAAAAAAAAAAAAATATATATATATATATACACCTTTTCCTTACACCTGATATTTAGCTGGGGCAGCCACTCTTAAAGGCATTATGGGGCTGATTCTGTAAGCGGCGCCTGACGTGTATCAATCGCTGATAGGTGCCGCTTCCAGAATCATGGCTTGACGCGACCCTAGGTGCTGTTAACGTAGGCCAGGGTTTCACAGGCCTACATTTCCAGCACCTAGGATCCTGTCGGAATTGTGGCCAGCGGCACCTAGTGAGGCCAAATCTGGCACCGCTCCTAACCACGCCCACCTCTGGGCTTCGGTGTTACTTTGCACCACTAGCTGCCAGGGACCTAGGCGCTGGTCCTAGAAGCTGCATAGCAGCGCCTTTAAAAAAAAAGATAATTACTTTTTAATTGGTTTTAAACAACGAGGTCAATTACCGCATTGTTTAGCACCAATTAAAAGAGTTAAGTTAGGCGGCGGAAGGACTCCTGCTGCCACCTAACGTTCAGTGTTCCGGAGAGAATCTGGGCCTGTCTGTTTAAGTAGTGCCATGAATATTCATGCATAGTAAGCCACGACTACACTACCAGCTATTTATAAGGCTTAAATCAAAAGAATAATTTATTCATTTAGGAGGACATTATGGGCTACCATTAAAACAGGTTATTTTACCAAAATTGTACTATTTTAGCAGAGAATCTTCTTGTATAATATAGCACAACTTATGGTAAAATAGCCCATCTCAACCATAGCTCATGTGGATAACGTCTCCCTTAGTGGCTGAATATTGCCACTCCGTGGATAACTGCTGGCTCCGCATGCTCCTCCCCACTTTATTCTATGGATAAAACCAGCTGTTTAGCAGATTAAGGGCTCCTTTTACTAAGGTGCACTAACAGAAAGAGCGTCCGTTAAATGCTAAGAAGCCCATTTTATTCCTATGGGCTTCTTAGCATTTAGTAAAAGGACCCCTAAATGGCCAGACTGTATCTATGTAATAACTGAAGGGGAGCTATGCATTTGATATGAGTATGCGTACTTATGCTGTAGGTATTACCAGGGTAGCATGGACAAATTCACAACACATGCACACCGATGATAAAATATACAATTCTATACACAAATACTTCCAAACCTAGATATTTCTTAATATGGAATGCCATTTAATATTTAGATGAATTTTCAAGTCAGTAGTTAAAAGTCCCAACACACAGTGGGGCCGATATTCAGGCCACGGGAGGCAGGCCAGCTAACTCCCGCGGGTTGGCACCGAGCCCGGATATTTAAGGTGCACTAAGGAGCTCATTTTCAAAAACAGAAAAACATCCTAGAAGTGGCATAAAATGGTAGATGGCCTTTTTTTTCTCTCTCCAAATCGTCCAAATTGCTATTTTTGAAACAGTTTTCTGTGCGGTGCATCTAAATCTCAAGGGGGCATGTTGGAGGTGTGGTTGGGGGGTGGGGGAGGAATTAGGACAGGCTTATGAGCTGAACATTTTTCTGCAGTAATGGAGCATTGTACAAAATGTCCAGGGCAAAAATTGGATGTTTGAAGCTAGACCTTTTTCAAAAGGTGCCAAAACTGATCAGATGACCACTGTAAAGATTAAGATAAGACTAGCCTTACTGGGTCAGACCAATAGTCCATCTAGCCCAGTATCCTATCTTCACAGTGGCCAATCCAGGTCACAAGTACCCTGCAAAAATCTAATAGCAACAAGTCCCCCTTACTTCTCCCTTCACCAACCCCTCGTTATGTCATGGACCGCCTGTATTTACATCCTGTAAAGACATATCATGATCATGAGGTCTGTGTTTGTATATCTTATAACAAAATGCTAATAAAACTGATTGAACTTTAAAAAAAAAAGATATGAAAGAAACAGTACATATCAGTCTGTACAACAGCTTCAGATGTTATGGTCAGTCTTATTACAGCAACCAGCATGTCCCTGGAGTAGCTTAGTAGTCAGTGCAGAGGACCATAGTGAAGGAGACCCAGGCCCATAGTACACTTGTGGTGGAATGTGTGAGCCCTCCAAAACCTACCAAAAACTTACAGTACCTAAGTATAGATACAACCAGCAGGCATAAGTGCTATTGTTGTGGTGTACAGTTGGATAGCGCAGGTTTTCGGTGGCTTTAGAGCAGTGGTCTCAAACACGCGGCCCGCCAGGTACTATTTTGAGGCTCTCGGTATGTTTATCATAATCGCAAAAGTAAAATAAAACAGTTTCTTTATCATATGTCTTTTTAACCATAAATGACAATATTATTATTAAGACTTAGCCAAAAGGAAAGATTTATAAACTATAAAGAGTTTTACCTCATGCAAACTTGTCATTTCTGTAATAAGACATTAACTATTTTTTTTCTGAAGCCCTCCAAGTACCTACAAATCCAAATCGTGGCCCTGCAAAGGGTTTGAGTTTGAGACCACTGCTTTAGAGGGTTCCTAATACACAGTAAAGGGTAACGGTGAGATATGTACCTGGGATCTTTCATGTAAAGTGCACTGCAGTGTTCCCTAGAGTACCCCATTGCTCTACTGGGATGTCTCTGTGATCAACCTACTGAAAATGCTGCCCCCCCATATATCTAGCAAAAGGCCATTTTCAAAACAGACAGATGGACAATTTTCTGGTTTCTTTAATGGATTTTTTTTCTTTTAATGTAAACCCCCCACACACACACAAAAAAAAAACAAAATCAGATTTAGACATCATATTGAACGTGCCCCTCTACACCCGTTAGTGCATGCTAAATCAATTCAATGCCTACTAAAGCAATGTGCAGTACAGAATGCACACTCCTACAAATACCTTGCACAGTCAGTTCAGCTATAGTCCTGCTGCCTTCTTTCATTTCACAGATGTAGACAGCGTCATCATCCGTGGTGACATTCTGGATGGTGAGTCTTCTCAGGGTTCCCTCCTCTTCCATATTGTACTTAGAACTCTGTTTGAGTTTGGTCTCTTCTTTGAACCACTCGGACTCTATGACGGGAAGAGGCACCTCACACTGGAAGGTTGCAGTATCCTTCTCTTTAACTTCGACATCCGCCAGCTTTGTCTTAAATGGTACACTGGGTTCTGGAAAGTAACGGAAAAGGGCAAGGTATTTTACCGGTACAGAAACAAGTCACCTCTCTTATAGCAATGAAGAGCAGCTGATGATATCGGCACAGATTTGGAAACTTCTGACATATTTAGAAAACCTCCCAGTTTAATGGTCAGTTAAATAAAACCGGGTTTTCAGAACTCTGATGTGCAAATCGCTTCATACCAAAAGCGAAAAGGACAAACCGTGGCATTTAATGTTCTCTCGGGGTTTCTTTCCGCAGCTGGCATTGTGCTTGTTGCAGGTTTCCGGGTCTTGCTGCTCTTTATCATGTTTCCACCCGACAAAGACGCAGCGAGACCCGGAAACCTGCAACAAGCACAACGGCATTTAAAACCCTGCAAAATTATTCACAGAACATTTTTTTGTTTTACTTTTTTGCGTATCCACAGAAATATTCCAAGATTAACCGACTTCCAATACATATTTTTTTTAACTAAAATGCACTGTCGACTCTAAGAATTTGTCACTTCTTACCTTTGCACAATGAACATTAAACCCTGTGACAGTTTTTGCATTAAGGATGCATAGCTCTTAAAATTATAAAAGCTCTTAAAATTATAAAAGCTGCTTTTTACACAACTCTGGGTAAAAGTAACAGAGCAGGCACCACAGCTCATTCGTCCTCATTTACTACTTTTTTAAACTCAGTTCAGTGGTCCTTTTACTAAGGTCCGCTAACCGATTATGGCCCAGATTCACTAACAAGAGCGACTCAATCACTGTTGGCTGATTTTCCAACAGGGATTGATTCACTATGAAGTTTGCACACAAATGATTTGCATGGAGGGGCAAATCATTTGCATGCAAACTCCCCGACTAAATACACGCAAAATATCAGTGCCGTTAAAAAAAAATAATTAAAAAAAAAAACAAAACTGGGTCACTGACAAATGTTAGTGAATCAGTCGCTTAGCTATTTTGCATGGGGATTTTGCTCATTTGCATGGGAGGATCGGATCGGAGATTGATAGTATAGCAGTTTAGTGAATTGGGTCGGGGAACGATCACAAAACTAGCAAAACTGGTTTTGCGATCGTCGGTACAGGATCGGAAGGTTTAGTGAATCTAGGTCTTAGTGCGCGCTAAATGCTAAGATGCTTATAGGAATATAATGAGTGTGTGGCGCAGTGGTTGGAGCTACAGCCTTAGCACCCTGAAGTTGTGAGTTCAAATCCCTCGCTATTCCTTGTGACCCTGGGCAAGTCACTTAATCCCCCATTGCCCCAGGTACACTAGAGTTTGAGACCACCGGGACAGATAGGAAAATATGATAACGTATCTGAATGTAAAGCACTTAGGATATAAGTAGTATATAAATAATAAAATAATAATGGATGTCTTAGCGTTTAGCACACGCTAAATCAGTTAGCGCACCTTAATAAAAGGTATAAAATATATATAATATAATATATAATATAAATATATATATAAATGGAGACAGCCCAACCTACCTAAACGACCCACCTCATCCAAACCACCTCTACCGGCATAGAAAAACACACACCCCATTCACTTACCCCCCAATCAAAGCAGTAAAACGGAAAAAACTACACAACGGACTACTGGCCACTCAGGCAGCGAAGATAGACAACCAAGTCTCCAACCTATTGACAACAACCCCAGACTACAAGATGTTCAGAAAGGAAATAAAAACTATACTCTTCAAGAAATCCCTTAATAAAGCTTAATATCATGATAAAGCTTAACCCCCCTCTTACCATCCCCTCCCTATCCCCAGATCCTACTTTTCCCTCTCTTGGAAACCTTCTCTGATCTAACGTTGTAACCCTTCTTCCATAACTCTTTTTGTAATCCGCTTTGAACCAAAAGGTAATGGCGGAATAGAAATCTGTAATGTAATGTAATATATAATAAAATATATTTTATAAACTAGCTTCTTGTGTTAATAAAGCACAGTTACTTACCGTAACAGGTGTTATCCAGGGACAGCAGGCAGATATTCTTAACACATGGGTGACGTCACCGACGGAGCCCTCGGTACGGACCTTTTTAACTAGAAGTTTCTAGTTGGCCGCACCGCGCGTGCGCGAGTGCCTTCCCGCCCGACGGAGGAGTGCGTGGTCCCCAGTTAGGATAAGCCAGCTAAGAAGCCAACCCGGGGAGGTGGGTGGGACGTAAGAATATCTGCCTGCTGTCCCTGGATAACACCTGTTACGGTAAGTAACTGTGCTTTATCCCAGGACAAGCAGGCAGCATATTCTTAACACATGGGTGACCTCCAAGCTAACAAAGAGGGAGGGGGGATGGTTGGCCATCATGAAAATAAATTCTGTAACACCGATTGGCCGAAGTGACCATCCCGTCTGGAAAAGGCATCCAGACAGTAGTGAGTAGTGAACGTGTGAACTGAGGACCAAGTGGCAGCCTTGCAGATTTCCTCGATGGGCGTGGAACGGAGGAAAGCTACAGAAGCAGCCATAGCTCGGACTCTGTGGGCCGTGACAGCACCTTCCAGTGAGAGACCGGCCCGAGCATAGCAGAAAGCAATACAGGCAGCAAGCCAATTTGAAAGTGTCCGTTTGGAGACAGGACGACCCAAACGGTTGGGATCGAAAGATAAAAATAGCTGAGGGGATGTACGGTGAGCTCTGGTACGATCAAGGTAGTAAGCAAGGGCACGCTTACAGTCCAGCGTGTGCAACGCCTGTTCTCCAGGGTGCGAATGAGGCTTAGGGAAGAAGACGGGCAGCACAATGGACTGGTTAAGGTGAAAAGCCGAGACCACCTTGGGAAGGAATTTAGGGTGGGTACGCAGAACAACCTTGTCATGGTGAAAAACAGTGAACGGTGGGTCGGCAACCAGTGCATGCAGTTCGCTAACCCTCCTGGCAGAGGTGATGGCAATTAGGAAAAGCACCTTCCAGGTAAGGAGCCTGAGCGAAGTTGTGGCAAGAGGCTCGAATGGAGGTTTCATGAGTGCTGAGAGAACCACATTCAGGTCCCAGACGACAGGAGGAGGCTTGAGAGGCGGTTTGATATTGAAGAGCCCTCTCATAAATCTGGAAACCAGAGGATGAGCCGTGAGGGGTTTTCCGAGAACAGGCTCATGAAACGCAGTAATGGCACTGAGGTGGACTCTGATGGAGGTAGTTTTGAGGCCAGCATTGGACAGCGAGAGCAAATATTCCAATACAGTTTCCACCGCTAAGGAGGTGGGTTCCTGATGATGCAGGAGACACCACGAGGAGAATCTGGTCCATTTCTGATGGTAACATTGGAGGGTGGCCGGTTTCCTGGAGGCGTCCAAGATGAGGCAGACCGGCTGAGATAGATTCTCTGGAGAGGTCAGCCCGAGAGAAACCAAGCTGTCAGGTGGAGCGAAGACAGATTGGGATGCAGTAGAGACTGATGCCGCTGCGTAAGTAGAGTAGGAAACACAGGAAGAGGAATGGGCTCCCTGGAGCTGAGTTGGAGCAGGAGGGAGAACCAGTGTTGGCGAGGCCACCGAGGAGCGATGAGAATCATGGTGGCGTTGTCCTTGCGGAGTTTGGACAAGGTCCGCAACATCAGAGGAAGTGGAGGGAAGGCATACAGGAACCGATCCCTCCAATCGAGCAGGAATGCATCCGGGGCCAGACGGTGAGGAGAGAAGAGTCTGGAACAGAAGAGGGGCAGTTGATGATTGTGAGGTGCTGCAAAGAGGTCCACCTGCGGAGTGCCCCATCGAGCAAAGATGGAGAGCAGAGTCGGAGGGTCCAACGTCCACTCGTGAGGTTGAAGGATGCGGCTGAGATTGTCGGCCAGGGAGTTCTGTTCGCCCTGGATATAGACCGCCCTGAGAAAGAGATTGCGGTCCGTGGCCCAGGTCCAGATGCGTAGAGCCTCCAAACAAAGGGGGCGAGATCCGGTGCCGCCTTGCTTGTTTATGTAGTACATGGCGACTTGATTGTCTGTGCACAGGAGGAGGACTTGAGGATAGAGGAGATGTTGGAAAGCCTTGAGGGCGTAGAACATGGCTCTGAGTTCCAGGAAATTGATGTGATGACGACGCTCCTGTGGGGTCCAAAGTCCCTGGGTGCGTAGATCTCCTAGGTGAGCTCCCCACGCATAGGGGGACGCATCCGTGGTGATGATCATAGAGTGAGGGGGTAGATGAAAAAGTAGACCCCTGGAAAGATTTGAGGAGTTCAACCACCATTGGAGAGATTGCTGAAGAGATGATGTCACAGAGATGGGATGAGAAAGAAGATCCGTAGTCTGTGACCATTGGTTGGCGAGAGTCCACTGAGGCGTGCGAAGGTGGAGACGTGCCAGAGGAAGGACATGCACCGTCGAGGCCATGTGACCTAGGAGGACCATCATCTGTCGGGCAGGAATGGAGGGATGCATGAGCACCTGACGACAGAGGTGGAGTAGGGTCCGCTGACGATCGGAGGGGATAAAAGCCCTCATTAGTGTGGTGTCCAGAACTGCTCCAATGAATTGAAGTCGCTGGGTGGGAAGCAGATGCGACTTGGGATAGTTGATCTCGAACCCCAGGAGGTGGAGGAGAGAGATGGTGTGATGAGTAGCCTGTAGCACAAGTTGAGATGAAGGTGCTTTCACCAACCAATCGTCCAAGTAGGGGAACACCTGGAGGTTGTGAGACCTGAGGAAGGCCGCTACCACTATAAGGCACTTGGTGAAGACCCTGAGTGAGGAAGCGAGGCCGAACGGTAGCACTTTGTACTGATAGTGGTGGTGCAGCACTTGGAACCGCAGGTAGCGGCGAGAATTCTGATTGATGGAGATGTGAGTGTAGGCCTCTTTGAGGTCCAGGGAACATAGCCAGTCGTGTTGAGAAAGAAGAGGGTAGAGCGTGGCAAGGGAGAGCATTCTGAACTTCTCCTTGACCAGACACTTGTTGAGGTCCCTGAGATCGAGAATGGGACGGAGGTCTCCCGTCTTTTTGGGTACCAGGAAGTAGCGGGAGTAGAATCCCTGACCCCTTTGATCTAGAGGTACTTCTTCGATGGCATTGAGAAGGAGGAGGGATTGAACCTCCCTCAGGAGGAGGGGGGTTTGAGATGAGTGTGAAGCAGACTCTACGGGAGGGTTGTCTGATGGAAGAGTCTGGAAGTTGAGAGAGTAGCCGTGGCGGATGATGTTGAGGACCCACTGGTCCGATGTGATGACCTCCCAACGGCTGGAGAATATGGTGAGACGACCTCCGATTGGTTGTGGAAGAGGTAGCGAGGGTGGATGACTGGCTATGCCCTGGAGAGAAGAGTCAAAAGGGCTGGGATTGCTTAGCAGGCTGGAGAGGCTTGGAGGGTTGAGTGGCCTGAGAACGAGCCTGGGTATGGTGCTGTTGTTGACGGGGCCGCCGAGGTTGTTGAGGAGGCGGATTGAGTGGCCTGGCTGAGAACCTGCGCTGATAAGAAGACTGAGGTCGATAAGGACGGGCAGGCGGAGCCTTCTTCTTAGGTTTTATCAGGGTGTCCCACCTGGTTTCATGGGCGGAGAGTTTCTGGGTGGTGGAATCCAGTGACTCACCAAAAAGTTCATCCCCGAGACATGGGGCGTTGGCTAGACGATCCTGGTGGTTGATGTCCAGGTCGGAGACTCTCAGCCAGGCCAGGCGGCGCATGGCTACGGCCATGGCAGAGGCACGGGAGGTGAGCTCGAATGAGTCGTATATCGAGCGGACCATAAACTTGCGCAATTGAAGAAGGCCAGAGATGTGCTGTTGGAACAGTGGAACCTTGCGCTCCGGGAGGTATTTCTGAAGGGCGGACAGCTGCTGAACCAAATGTTTCATGTAAAATGAAAAATGGAATGAATAATTATTTGCTCTGTTGGCCAGCATGGCATTCTGGTAGAGCCTCTTGCCAAACTTGTCCATGGTCTTACCCTCTCTGCCAGGAGGGGTAGAGGCATAGACACTGGAGCCCTGAGTCTTTTTCAAGGTGGATTCAACAAGAAGGGACTCATGGGGCAATTGAGACTTGTCGAACCCTGGGATAGGGATGACTCGATAGAGGTTGTCCAGTTTACGGGGGGCCCCCGGTACCGTAAGGGGATTCTCCCAGTTTTTGTAAAAAGTCTCCCGTAGGATGTCATGCACGGGAAGTTTGAGGAACTCTTTAGGAGGTTGTTCGAAATCTAAAGCCTCCAGGAAGGCTTGAGACTTCTTTGAGTCAGATTCTAAAGGAAGGGACAGGGCTGCAGACATCTCCCTCAGAAATTTAGAAAATGAGGACTGCTCCGGTTTGGAGGTGGCATCGGGTGCCGACGGGTCCTCATCAGATGAGGAGGGATCCTCCTCGGTACCGAGAGGGGATTCCTCCCATAAGTCAGGGTCCCGGACCTCTGGTGCATGTCGGGACACCGGGGTGGAAGGTGCGGTATGGCGGGTCTTGGATAAAGATTTCCCAGAACGCACCGAAACGGTACCAGGAGAGGAAGATCGGCGTCGATCCCGGTCCCGGGAAGAATGACGCACTGCTTGGTGCCGAGGAGGATCCGATGTGGTATGGGAGTGAACCACTGGATGGGTATGAAGCTGCTCAGCCGAAAGAATCGGCATGGAGGTGTTGATAGGTACCGAAGGGGTGGATACCGGGGGTTCGGTACGGGGCTCGGGCCGGTCTGGTACCGGAAGGAGCGGTGCCAGGATAGTGGGCAACAGGTGCTCGAGTTGTTGCTGTAACTGTTCCTGGAGTTGAACTTTTAAGATGGCCGAGATACGGTCATCTAGGGGTGGCATCGGAACCGCTTTCTTTTTCTTCGGTTCCTTAGATGCCGCTCCACGCCCCGGCGATGAGGAGGCCGATGACGAGGCACTCACCGAGATCGGGGCGGAGCGCTTGCGGGACCGGTGCGATGCCGGCAAGGTCGGCGTCGCCACCGTAGTTGGAGGGCGCTCGAGGGAAGAGGAAGGCTTCTTAGCCGGCTTACCTGGCGCCAGAGACGCCGATGTGGGGTCGGGCGGTGTCGAAGTAGACGGTGCCGATTTCTGTGGTACCGCTGTCGATGTCGAGGAGTCCATCGCCGACCCGGAGCCGAAGAGAAGAGTTTGTTGAATTCTTCGGTTTTTAAGGGTTCTCTTTTGAAGAGTAGCACAGCGGGTGCAGGAGTCCGCCCGATGCTCCGGACCCAAACACTGTAAACACCAATTGTGTGGGTCAGTGATGGAGATCGGGCGTGCACACCGCTGGCACTTTTTAAAAACCGACCTGCGGGGGCATGAAGGGGAAAACAGCCTCCGCAAAATCGAACCCCGAGGCCTGTATAATGGCAACAGGCCCCGCCGGGGCAAAATCGAAAAAAGGCGAAAAAAAGCAAGTTTTTTTTTTTTTTTTTTACAAAGCAAAAGAAAAAGATACCCGAAGGCAAAAGAAGAAAAATTAGGAAAAAAGCGCGAGCGGGAAGGCAAAAAAGTGGTTTCAACGGCCGTTGAAAAAACACACGCGTCTTCTTCGCTCCGCGGAAACGAAGAAACTGGGGACCACGCACTCCTCCGTCGGGCGGGAAGGCACTCGCGCACGCGCGGTGCGGCCAACTAGAAACTTCTAGTTAAAAAGGTCCGTACCGAGGGCTCCGTCGGTGACGTCACCCATGTGTTAAGAATATGCTGCCTGCTTGTCCTGGGATAATAAGCAATACATTAAAAAAATAATCGATGCAGCTGCATTTTTGTTCTAAGTCGTCTGGTTTGGATCTCTGTTTCATGGGAAAAGTTGAATTTGGAATTGGTATTCTACTGACTATGCTTATGAAAAAATATGAATCTTGTTGGGCAGACTGGATGGACCATTCGGGTCTTTATCTGCCATCATCTACTATCTTACTATCAGAAAATAATATTAAATCCTGAACTAATGCCAGTACTGGGCAGACTTGCACGGTCTGTGTCTGTATATGGCCGATTGGGAGAGGATGGGCTGGGGAGGGCTTCAATGGCTGGGAGGGTTTAGATGGGCTGGAGTAGGTTTTGACGGAGATTTCGGCAGTTGGAACCCGGGTAGAGCTTTGGATTCTTGCCCAGAAATAGCTAAGAAGAAAAAATTTAAAAATTTAAATTGAATCAGGTTGGGCAGACTGGATAGACCATTCGGGTCTTTATCTGCCGTCATCTACTATGTTACTATGTTATGTTATGAATTGAGCCCGGATCATGTGGGATTATTTGTATGCTTAATAATTTTTTTTTTTTTTTGATGTGATTTAGTATTGTTTTTGTTTTTTATTATGTATGATATAAATTGTAACCTGAACTGCATTCTTGAAGAAAAAACAAAACAGACCAACAAATATACTTCCAGTGTGTGAGAGACAAAATGGCACTTGTAGTGAAAGCTTCATCAATTGCGAAATACCACTTGTGATATGATGCAGGCAGATTTTTTTTTTTTTTTTTATTCTTTTGAGAACATTTGGGATACAGTCCTTGCATTACCACAAAGCAGCAGTTTTCAACCCAGTCCTCAGAACACACCCAGCCAGTCAGGTTTTCAGGATCTTCACAATGAATAGGAATGAAATAGATATGTGTACAATGGAGATAATGCGTGCAAATTTATCTCATCCATATTCACTGTGGAGATCCTGAAAATCTGACTGGCTGGGTATGTCTCAAGAACTGGGTCAAGAACCACTGAAAATAGATTACGAGTCAGACGTAGTGTATAGTGAATTGTACAGAAATTTTATTTGAATCATCGAATGGCCAATTCTTAAGAGGAAAAACCCAACAAAAAAAGAAACACATCAAGGGGCTCGCAGAATGGCACAGTAGAGTTCGCTTTACTAAATGACCTGACACAGGCTGTGTTTCAGCGCAAATGTTTGTATCAGGGATCAGTGCAAAAAGAATGTCAATTATGTGAGATCCAAGGATACAAAACTCTCAAAACAGACCTTATAGGACCGTCTGTGAATCAAACCAACTGAATACCACCAAACTCTGGCAATGTTCTATGTCATTCTAAGAGAAGCATACTAATAACTTCCTGAGTTGAGAAGCCTCCACGTATAGGAAATCCCAATCTAATCTAATCCTTAGATTTATATACCATGTCATCTCCTGGGACAGGGCTCGACTCGGTTTACAAAGATTAAATAAACAGGGAGTCAATCCATACGACAACCATACAAATTATAAAAGGAAAATAATTATTAACACTCCTTAATACTGTTTCTCAAAAACTGTTGAAATAAGCATAGTTTTCATCGATTTACGAAGGATCTGAAGAGAGAACGTTCTGATATAGCAAGGAATTTCATTCCCGATCATTGTAAACATATATGAAAAAGAGTGAGAAATATTACCAACAGACTTAATTCTTTTCAACGATGGAAACAAAAGTTTGAGCTTCTGAGAATGTCATGAGATAGAAGACCGAAGAGAATTCCATGTTAAACCAGACAAAATTTTAAATGTCATACATGCACATTTAGATCGAATTCTAAGATGAACTGGAAGCCAGTGAAGACTTCTCAATAATGGAAGAACAAGATCGAACTTCTTTTTTCCAAAAATCTGTTTAGCCGCCGTATTCTGAAGCCTAATGTAAGGGCTACCTGTCTTAAGGGAAAACACTATCAACATTTCCGTTACAATAGAAAAAAAAAAAGGATTCTAGAACCAAAGCGTTAAAACTTCTGCAAATGCATCTAGTGTGAAAGTATTCGCATTCTCCCGTCAAGTTATCCTAATTCACATCTGATTCCAAAAGAAATGCCACGGTTCTACTTTTCTTTTGATAATTTAAATATCTGTACCTGAGCATTGTTCTCTGATACCCGATGTCAACAATTAGATCGCAGGTCAAAAAAGTTCTCACCTCCCCAAAACAGAAATCTGGAGGGATAACCAGCTGTCTGCTTTAGGACTTCATATACTCGCCCTTTCCTGTATTTTGTTTCTTTAGAGACTTACCCCCTCCTTTACAAAGCCACACTAGAGTTTTTCACGTTGGCCACGGCGGTAACAGCTCGGACCCTTATAGGAATTCTATGAGCATCAGTGCTGTTACCGCAGTGGCCAGAGCTAAAAACGCTAGTGTGGCTTTGTAAAGGAGGGGGTAAGTTTGCCTTCTTAAGCTAAAGAATACAATTTGATGGTCTGGCTGTTCTTCTTTCTCCAATGGGATAGATTTTCTGAACTCTAATAATAACTATCCAACTAATACGTTCCACCCATCCCTGATTAGAAAGTCTGAAAAAGGATTTACTGTCACACAGGACCTTTACAGAAACATACCAGTGTTAAACTCTCTGACTCACTCGTGTGGCTTGGCAAATGAGATTGAGCACTGTTTCACCCTGTGAGGTATGAACATCAGGTGCATCCATTTGTTTATGCTGGAGAACTGAAATCAGAGCTATAAAATGGAAAGAGTGAAACACTTCCCATTATAAGCCCTTCCAGTCCTTGGAATGGTGCTTTCACGGCTGCAAATTCATGTATCAAGAATGTTGTTTACTGGACTTTGTCCGTTGTTGTGGTCACTGGAAGACTGTTGCACTAGCTTTGATGTGGAAATAAATAAATAAATATTATGCTTTTAAAATTTTCTCATAGTGCTAAGGCCCTCCTGACTTTTCCATCGGTGAAAGGCTGTAAATTAAAAAGATATCACGATCGAATGCTTTCATAGCAGGCTTTTATTTGGGATAAGGAGCCGAAATCTTTAATTACTAATGTCTGTATCTTATCTACACTTTAGGAAACAACTCAAGACCTCACTTATTCTCAAAGTTCTTGGGTCCTTAGTTCCTTATTCTCATCTATTGTGTATTTCTAGCTAACCTTGTGTAAACCACATAGAACTTAAAGGTAATGTGGTCTAGAAATGGATTGTTATGTTATGTTGTTTTACTCTGGGTTTGGTCTATTCCAGGGGTAGACAATTCTGGTCCTCGAGAGCCGGAGCCAGGTCAGGTTTTCAGGATATCCACAATAAACATGCATGAGGAAATTGCATGCAAATCCATCTCATACCTATTCATGGTGGAGATCCTGAAAACCTGACCTGGCTCCTGCTCTCGAGGACTGGAATGGCCTACTCCTGGTCTATTCCATTGTTTATGGCTTAAATGAGTAGCTATATTTATGTTCTTAAATTATTTTATACCCAGTAACTAGTTTGTACATTAGTTTTTATGATTTGTAGATTTAGTTTGAGAAAATGTGATTATAATTAACCCCCCCTTTTACAAAACCGAAGTGCAGTTTTTAGCACCGACTGCTGTGGTAACATCTGAGATGCTCATAGAATTCCAGCGCAAAAAACCATGCTACTGTTTTGTATGGGGGGTGGTAAATTTGCAGAATAATTAGGATGTTTTAAATTGTTTTATTCATACTTTGTTGTGCATTGCTTTATTCTAATCTAGAAAAAGCAATTTCTAAACAGAATAAAAGAAACGCATACTTTCTGTGCAAAGACTGTCCCCCTGTTTTACTAAGGTGCGCTAACCGATTAGCGCGAGTTAAACGCTAACGCGTCCATAGACTAACATGCACACATTAGCGTTTAGCATGCGCTAAATTGATTAGCGCGTGATAATCAGTTAATGCACCGTAGTAAAACAGGGCCTGTGTTTCCTTTTTAATATCAATCATGACTACCTATCAAACAGAGAAAATCTATTGATCACTTGTTTCCCTAAATATGATCTTTACACTTCTCCTTCCGTATTCGCTATGATAGGGGATTAACAGAACCGCAAATACAGAAAAACCACGAATAACTTTGTCATATGTTATTTGCTGTTTTCTATTAAAAACCATCGTGAATATGGTGAAACCGTGAATAACATGGTGGGAGACCTGGCATGTTTCTGAAGGCGAGGCAAAACACGAGGAAGAAAGTGCTGGGAATCAGCGATTTTCTCTGTAAACGCTTAGAATCAGCGATTTTTCTATGCAAGCTAATGTAATGGGGGGGGGGAGCCAGCAGCTAAAAACCATGAATAATCGAAACCGCGATTGCTTAAACCGCAAATACAGAGGGAGAAGTGTATAGTACCTCCTGTACTTGGAAGCTACAGTCTTTTCTTAGTCCAGGAAATTCTTCAATATAAATAATGCAAACATTGTTCGATTGAAAAGGAGTTCGATAATCTAGACCAGGGGTAGGCAATTCCGGTCCTCGAGAGCCACAGGCAGGTCAGGTTTTCAGGATATCCACAATAAATATGCATGAGATAGATTTGCATCTCAAGGAGTCAGTGCATACATATTCATTGTGGATATCCTGAAAACATGACCTACCTGTGGCTCTCAAGGATCGGAATTGCCTTCCCCTGGTCTAGAACAAGGGGGTCATGACATGGAGGTCAAAAGAAGATAAAATCATGTGTAACATTAGGAAACATTTCTTCATACAAAGGATAGTGGTTGCACAGAAAAACCTTTCAGTAGGGGGGGGGGGGAAGTGGAAGCGATAAAGATAACAGAATTCAGAAAGCATGGAATAAACACAGAAGATCTTTAGCAGTGAATAAGTGAAGGTAAAACTGGAGATCAAATAATGTCTACAGTTATGTTATGAGCAATCTTATATCCTGCGGAATCCTCATTAATTAGAGTTCTAAGCAGGTTACAAGCAGCATATTGCTACACACAATTCTGTATGTTACAAAGAATTATACATGCTATAAAGAATTATATACAGTATGGGGTTCATAATCGAAAGAGAAAAGCATCCAAAAACCGGCCTAAGTCGGCACTTGGACGAACATTTCTTAAAAACATCCAAGCGCCGAAAATAAAAATGGGTTTTGGACGTATTTCTAAACGACCTAGGCCTTCATAGTGCTGCTCAACGTCCAAAGCTATACGGGGCGTTTTGGGAGGTGTGTCGAGGGCGGGAGTTGGACGGGACGTGGGCCGGCTTAGACTTAGTCATTCAGCATGTAGAACCGAAAGTTTTACAGCACAGCCTAGACGGAACTTGGACGTTTTGATTTAGACCATGTAAAGCTAATGCCAGCTCAATGGTGGCGTTAGCGTCTAGCGCGTGAGGCAATTTTAGTACGCGCTAAAACCGCTAGCGCAGCTTAGTAAAAGGAGCTCTATTTTTATTTTAATCAGGAACTTTAGCTAGATTGTGAGCCTTCGGGACAGACGGGGTAGTTTTTTCTCGAGTACCTAATTTCATTTTAGTTTGATACACGGTAAAATGCAGGAGCGGTAGATCCCATCTTAAATAAAGATAAACATAAGTAGTTTGCATGGAACATACTTCAAACGTTTGAAGTGCGTTCCATGCGAGCTACCTATTAAAGTTTTTACCAGCCTCAATACCTTGGTCATCTCTGCTCCTTTTGTGCTGATTGACTTTGAACGGAGTTTGTCCGTCTTTGCTTTTCTTCTTCGGGCCAATAGCAGTGGCTGCTATCCAGATAAGTGCTACTCAGGGGAGCAAAACCCAGATTTTCAGCAGGTTATCCAGATAACGCCACTGAAAATCACCTCTGTTCTAATTTACCTGGATATTCAGCACTGGTACGCAGATAACTGTTTCTGCGATTTAGTACTGAATATCAGCAGTTCCCAGATAATTTCCAACAGCCACTCTACATCCAGATGTTCAGCATCAATATCTACATATCAGCTGACACTGAATATCTGGATATAGATTTAAACACCACAATTAGCACTTGAATCCAGCACTGACCGTGGTGTTTAAATAGTGATGGGTGGGAATAATTTTAACACTAGGAAGTCAAGTGGCCCTTTCCAGGGATAGGCCAGAGTAATGGCACATCTATTTTATGGCTATATTCTGGATAATTCTGCTGAAAACCCAGATGGGAGCCACTGAGTACTAAGCCTGAGCATTCTTGGAAATGAAACTGTGCCGATCTTAGCGGATTATTCTATATGGAATTCTGGATTGTTTAGTGCTATGTTCTCTTAGGCTTCCGCAGCTGGCATCGTGATTATAGCAGTTTTCCTGGTCTTACCGCGTCTGTGTAGAAAGAACCGACATTTCAGCCATCATGCTGTGGCCTTCTTCAGGGTATGTTGTGAGGTCTGCAGTGTGTCTTTATATATCGTGGGTCCATGGACCTGACTGAGAACAGGGCAGCCTGTGGGTCAAGAAATTTGAATTTTGGGGCAGGAAAGTTTGTTGGGCTGACCTGATTGAGAACAGGGCAGCCTGTGGGTCATGAATCTGAAGTTTGGCAGGAAAGTTCGCTGGAAATTCAAATTCATGACCCACAGACTGCCCTGTTCTCAATCAGGTCGGTGAACTCGCTATATATAAAAGACACACTGCAGACCTCACACCATACCCTGAAGAAAGCCACAGCATGATGGTTGACATGTTGGTTCTTTCAACACAAGCGGTACGACCCGGAAAACTGCTACAATCCCATTTAGTTCTATGACAACACAAAACCACTTGTTCAATTGCTTACGCATTGTTAGCCACTGCTGCTGTTCAACTGACTGATAGGGTTGGCTGTAGAGACTACAGTGGATCTGCATTAGGTAAAATACTTGATGAGTATGCTTATCCACTCCTCCATATAGAGCTTCTTATTGCCCCCATATCGAATGAAAGATATTGAAAGCAATAAGAAAACATACTTGACATATAGCACAATACCAATGCTGCCGTGATGGATGACAGAAGGTCAGCACTTACCTTTGACTATGACGAGCACAGAGCTGTAGGTCTGGCCTGCAAGATTAGACGCTGTACAAGTATACAGTCCATTATCCAGCTGCTTGCAAAAAAGTACCTTCAACACAAAGTTTTCTAGCTCATCTTCATACACCATGTGCCTCCGTCCCTCTATGATTAGCTCCCCATCTTTCTTCCAGACTATCTCAGGCTTCGGTTCACCAGTGACATAGCAACTCATCTTGGCATGCTTCCCTTCAGTTACTGTGCATGTGCGTGTGAACACCCCAGAGGTGTCATCACGAGGCACTTTAGGAGTAAGGCTGGCAGCTCTTTCATAATCAAGGGACAGGCTGAGGCCAAGGCTGGAAAGTGATTCAGGAACTGAATATGGCGATGTGGATTCAACAGCTCCAAGAATGGATGTATCTGATTTTCTTATTTCTTCGCGCCTCTTTTGCAAGTGAGACAATAGAGAGGTTGTCTTCCCATAGTTTGCATCTAGGCTGCTCATTTTGTTGGGGCTGTAAGTCCCATATGAATCAATGATCAGACTGGCAGTAGCATTTGCAGTGCCTACAGGGTTTTTAGCCTGACAAATATATGTCCCCTCATCTCCAAATCGGACACACTGTATTTTAAGAGCACTTGACTCTCCTTGGGATTCAATCTGAACTCGGTTTGAATCAAATGCACCCCCAAGTTCCTTCCCATCTTTTTCCCAGTTCACTGAAGGTTGTGGGTTGCCCTGAACTCTGCACTGGAAAGCAGCATCTTCACCAATGTTCACTCTTATGGAGGATGGTTTCAAGATGAAGTAAGGAGCTGATTCTGCAACCGTGCTTTCTGTATCATGCCCAACCTTTATAGTGACAGCAGCAAAGGCTTCTCCAATAATGTTGATCGCCCTGCAGATGTACTGGCCACTATCTTCAATGGTCAAGTCGTAAATAGTTAAACGATATATGTCACCATCTTCCACCATCTTAAACCGTCCACCTGGTTGGATTGGAAGCTTATCTTTTTCCCAGGTAATCACTGGGATGGGATTCCCAACGATTTGGCAGCTCAGGGAGGCATCTTTGCCTATTGACATCATAAAGGCCTTGGGCCTTGTCAAGAACCTGGGGGCTCCATTAAATGAATTGCAATCCATCTTGGTAACCTGGTGGAACAAATCATAAATATATTTTAAGATTTTAGAAATGAATTGTTTCTTTCACCATCACTAATAATACATAATTATTGCGCATTTATGCTACTTTTTCACAAATTCGTAGGACCCCTTTTATCAAGCTGTGCTAAAGGTTTTTAGCATGAGCCTGCAAGGTAAATGCTCCAACGCTCATAGAATTCCAATGAGAATTGGAGCACTTATCTCACCGGCCCACGTTATAAACCTCTAGTGCAGCCTGGTAATTTCCTCCCATATCCCATATTCATCTTCCCTTTTCCTATTTCAATCTAATCTAATCTACAATTTGTGAGTCGCTCTATACCTAAATAGGTTCAAGGCGACATACAATTCAAATGATAGGCAAAAGAAGAAGAATTAAGGTGTAAGGAGACAGTAAGTAGGAGAAGGAGAGGGAGAGTCTTTTATAGGGAAGATAAGAGTGGACATTGGAAATACAGTTTGCATTGGATGAGGATATGGAGTTCTTTGAGTCAAAGCTTTGGCTAGTAACCTAGGGATGGGTTAGAACACAGGTGTCAAACTCAAGGCCTGCGGGCCAAATCCGGCCCGCTTGGTCATTTTATGCGGCCTACGGTCTGATGCCCCCAGTTTTACCTTGTGGCCGGCACCCTCCTCCTCATAGCCGTAATGTTCACGGAGCGGCTCCTCGCGCGTCCCGCAATCTCATTAAGAAACATTCCCTCTGACGTTGTGACATCAGAGAGAAGGCTTCCGGTTCAGGTACAGGACGCACGAGGAGCCGCTGCACACAGCTCCGTGCACACTACGGCTGTGAGGAGGAGGGAGCCGGCCGCAAGATGACATGGGGGGGGGGCGGTAATCGCACTGCGGGCCGCATAAAATGGCCAGGTTGGAGCCGGCCAGAAGTTTAGACACCCGCCAGAGGAAGGCACAGCATGGAGGGAGGGAGACAACAAAGGTAGGGGGAATGGTTTTATTTTCAAATTAGTGTTTGAATTGTGTCAGTTCTGAGCATTTTAATCTCCTGTCCATCTTTTGCACTGCTCAGGAAGAAATACATTTGTTTCTTTTTCTCTGGGGATTGTACTGCATGCAGAATCTTAGGGTGGTTTTGTTTTTTTTTTTATATATTAGCACTTTTAGTTTTTGGTTCCTTATTTGTGTTCTGGTAGGAATGAATGTTGAGATGCATACAGTGTGTTTTGTGTAGTTTATTTCTGTGGTTAACCATTGCCATTATGTGTTAATAAGATTATATTGTGTGTGTGTGTGTACATATGAAAAAATGGTATTATAATTAGTATTGTTATGGGGGCGGGGTCTAGCCCACGAATTAGCCTGTGTTTTGGATTTCAGCCCCTTAATTGGTGATTGAGTTTGACACCCCTGGGTTAGAATAACCAGTCTGTCAGTAAGGTAGTGCTTGAGGACTAACAGACTTAGGACCCCACTCTCCTTTAGCCAATAATAGCCAGTAATATGGGTGGTTAGGGGGCCATGACAGTCTATCGGTGTCAGGTCAAAAGCGCGCTGGGACAAAGGCGCGCCCAGACAATTGAGCGCAGCGTGGAGGCGCGCGCCGCTCAAACTTACTGTTTTTAGGGCTCCGATGGGGGGGCGTGGGGGGGAACCCCCCACTTTACTTAATAGACATCGCGCTGCATTGTGGGGGCGTTGTGGGGCGTTTAGGGGGTTGTAACCCCCCACATTTTACTGAAAACTTCATTTTTTCCCTGTTTTTAGGAAAAAAGTTAAGTTTACAGTAAAATGTGGGGGGTTACAACCAGTGCTCCCTCTAAGCGGGCGGGTGTTGTGAGCAAACTTTTTTCGCTGTGCGCTAAAAGCCAGCAAGTTATGAGCCAACTCGCCCGATTCTCCTCTAGCCGCCCTGCCATCTGCCGTACGCCGTGCGCTGTGACGAGAAACTTGTGCGCAGCGTGTCATATTTTGTGCGCCAGCGCACGCCAGCGCAGCTTAGCGGGAACACTGGTTACAACCCCCCAACCCCCCCATAACGCCGGCGCGATGTCTATTAAGTAAAGTGGGGGGGGGTTCCCCAACAAAACCCCCCGTCGGAGTCCCTAAAAACAATAAGTTTGAGCGGCGCGCGCCTCCGCGCTGCGCTCAATTGTCTGGGCGCGCCTTTGTCTTTTGCGCCATTGTCTATGAACCCAGTCTATCCTTGCCTTATCTCCTCTACACAGATCTAAAAACACTGCTAAAGCATGTCATTTCTTTTTCTTTAACAATGCTAAAATCCATTCTTTTCTTTCTGAGCATGCTACCAAAATGCTCTTCTGCTTAGACCAGGGGTAGGCAATTCCGGTCCTCGAGAGCCAGAGCCAGGTCAGGTTTTCAGGATATCCGCAATGAATATGCATGAGATGGATTTGCATGCACCGCCTCCTTGAGATGCAAATCTGTCTCATGCATATTCATTGCGGATATCCTGAAAACCTGACCTGGCTCCGGCTCTCGAGGACCGGAATTGCCTACCCCTGGCTTAGACTATTGCTTACTCAGACCTCCTCTCCTGGAAGCACACATGCCACTTGGGTTTTCACGATTAGAACAATGAATATGCATGAGTTAAAGTATGCATACAATGGATCTACAATGGATGTAAAACATGCAGGTATAAAATACTCATATACCCCTGTATTCTCAAAGGGAGAGAAGCGCATTCAAGCCCACACATAATTTTACAATTCTTCTTATGTAGAGGGTAAATTTACATAACACCTAAGGCACCTCTGTTGAGTCTATTTTATAAAGACAAATGGGTACCTACTTGCCTTTGTAAAATACTAGTGTGACAGCATTAGAATTGGGGTAAATGTCTGTGTGTGCCCCACCAAACACTACCCCTGTGCATGCCTACTGGCAAAGTGCATTTCATTATTTCATAGCATATACTTTTGCATTAGTCAGTACTTTATATGATGTCATCTATGTACATATTTGACCACATCTGTGCATAAATGACAAAAATATTCTCCAGAGTGAGTGAGTACTTTACTGCTTAAAATGCATGACCCTTATAAAATTAACTTCAAAGTGATCCTTTATGACACAGCGGTAAAAAGTGGACTTAGCGCACTCTTATGCGGGTCTTTTCCATGTGCTACGGCCATTTTTACCGCTGAGGTAAAATGGCGTAGTTTCCTCTCTCTCTCTCTTTTTTTTTTTCAAATTAATGGCCATGTGCTAATTTTGCTACTAGAGTGCGGCCATTAAAATAGATTAGTGCGAGTTCTTACCACCACCCATCTTGTAGGCCGTAAGGGCTCGTGTGCCAATCGCACACTAATTGACTAGAATGCGTCAATGTAGCTACAATAACCAATTAGCACAGAACATACCAACTCTGTGCCCATCAGACACAGCCCTGCTGCAAAAAAATTAATTTGGGGGTTTTTAGCGTATGGATAGCACACACATATCCTGAAATTACCCCCACAGGACACATTACATTAGTGTCTTCTATTCCGCCAATAGCTTTTGGCTCTAGGCAGATTACAAAATGATTGGTCTGGGCATTCCCAGTGAAATTACAAGATAGATAATTAGAAGAAGCATTAGGGTCCGGGGATATATTGAGAAGGCTAGTTTGACTTGACAAATTTCCTGAATAACTTGGTTTTTAATTCTCTCCTGAAGGTTTTGTAGTTGGATGTTGTGATCAGCAGGTTGGAGATGTGATGGTCAAGTTTCGCTGCATATGGGGACAAACTTATAGACTTCAATATGCGTGGAGGGGCATAATCGAAAGGGACGTCTAAGTCCGTTTACATCCATCTCGCAAGCCGTACAAAGTTAAAAAAAGCCTAAGACACATTTTCAAAAGATACATCCAACTTTTTTTACTTTCAAAAATCGTCTAATAATACGTCCTGCCTATCTGATCGTCCAAGTCACTAAATTGTCCATCTTTATACCACATTTCCGTCCAAGTCCAAAACGCCTAGAACAAGCCCTGTTGGACGTGGGAGGGGTCTGCAAAGTGGTGGACTGCACACCCAGACATGCCACCTAAATAATAATAATAATAACTTTATTTTTCTATACCGCCATAATCTTGCGACTTCTAGGCGGTTCACAATGAAGATAAGCTGTACAATCAGCGAATTACAGAGTAAAAATCGAAAGGAGTACATTAAGCGGTCAATAAATTAGAAGGAGCTAAACGGTTAGGAGAAAAATGTACATAGGTTATTGAAAAGAATTAACTTATTTTCATATTACATAGGTTATTGAACAGAATTAACTTATTTTCATATTACATTGAAAAACATCGGGCACTAGCGAGAGGCTGGGTACAAATGTGCGGAGGACATAGTAGCAGGGAGAAAATCTAGGGTTCCTATTAAAAGGATAGAAGGAAATGGGGTGAGATGAGGGTACCTTACATGGCACTGCTGTGAACTTCACAAACAGGGTGTCATGGCTTCTCCTCACTACAGCTCCCTTATAGGTGACGGTGAGCCCCCCAAACCACCTCCAGAATCCACTTATCTACCACCCCAATAGCCCTTATGGCTGCAGGAGCCACTTATATGCCAGTACAAAAGGGTTTGGGGAGTGTATATGACAGTGCACATGTTTAAGTATCAATGCAGTGATTACAGGGGCTTATGGGCATGGGTCCTCCTCTCTATGGGTCGCTAACCCACCCCCAAGACGACTTAAGCTGCCTCTGTGCTGGACGACTAGGCTTTCCTATGCCCGGCTGCCAGGTGATGATGGTCTGGAGGCTGAAATTTAAAGTTGTGAATAAAATGTTTAGGGGGGGGTTGGTGATCACTGGGGTAGTGTGTGGGGGTCTGTGTTATATGTTTGCAGTGCTTATCTGGTGAGTTGTGTGGTGCAGTGCTTATCTGGTGAGTTTAGGTGGGTTTTTGTGACTTAGATCATGTTTTACATGGTCTAAGTCACAACATCCAAGTTCCGTCGATCCTGGGCTGTATAACTTTCGGTTATACATGCTGTACGCCTAAGTCTAAGCCCCGTTTAGCTTTGGACGTTGAGCGGCATTATGAAGGCCTAGGTCGTTTAGAAATACGTCCAAAACCCATTTTTATTTTCGGGGCTTGGACATTTTTGAGAAATGTTCGTCCAAGTGCCGACTTAGGCCGTTTTTTGGACATTTTTCTCTTTCGATTATGAGCCCCATAGTCTAGAAGAGCATATTAAATGCGGGATATCATAGAACCGGCATTTAAAGGGGGAAATCCTTGAAACAGCCTGTGGTGAAACATAGTCCTATGTCGGAGTATGTACCCCTAGCCCCGTTTGTTTAAAAAGATGAGTACTGTTTACATTAAATTATAGATAAGAGCACTATTAAGCACTTATGTAAATAGAAAATGGACCAATGACGAGGCTGGTGCTTACAATACTGTGGGGTTCATAATAAAAAAAAAACCAAACGTCTAAAAAGTGGCCTAAATGGGTACTTGGACGATCAAAAAGCCTGATCGTCCAAGTACCCATAATCAAAGCTGGTTTTAGACGTTATCTAAAACCAGCTTAGGCCTTTCCCCTGCCTCTAAACGCATAGAGCGAAAAGAGGCATTTTTAGAGGAGGGGAAAGGGCGGGAGGTGGGCTGACCTAGACCTCGGCATGCAGCAGGTATAACCAAAACTTTAGGCAGGTTGTCTAGTCGGCACTTATACCAAGTTAAAACAGGTATAAGTGCCGAAAAGGGGCTACTGAGCTGATCGCTGCAGCTCAGCGGCCCCAGCAACCTTCCTACCCCCTCATCTCTCCTGCTGCGATGGTGATCGCCCACCCCCCCTCTGAATCGCGGCATTTCAGGGTGAGCATCGCGGCAGGACATCTCCCCTGCCAGCGCTCTTCACCCCAAAGTGCTGTGGTTCGGAAGGGGGTGGGCGATCACCATCGAGGCAGGAGAGATGAGCCATCTCTTCTGCAGAGATCAGCCCTGCCCAGGCGATTATGATCGGGCAGGAGGGAGCCCAAGCCCTCCTGCCCGGCGACACCACAAATCCCCGACAGCATCGGGGAAAGAGGGAGCCCAAGTCCTCTTGCCCCGCCAGCCCCATACGTCCCTGACAGCTTCAGGGCAAGAGGGAGCCCAAGCCCTCTTGCTCTGGCGATCTCCAACCCCTCCTCCCCCCATGTCCGCAGATTACGATAGGGCCAGGAGGGAGCCCAAGCCCTCCTGGCCACGACCCCCCTCTACAAAATCGGGCAGGAGGGAGCTCAACTCCTCCTGCCCAAGCGAAGCCACTACTCCCCCCACTAAAATACAGGCAGGAGGGATCCCAGGCCCTCCTGCCCTCGATACACCCCACCCACCCCCGCTGACCCCTCGATCCCCCCCCTCCCCCAAGCCCCCTCCTACCTTTAAATCATTGGCCAGACGGACGGGTGCCATCCGTTGAATGGCTGGCCTTAGGGCCTGATTGGCCCCATCCACATAATTATATCCCTTTCTTTATGGTTGATAATTGAAAGTCTTTTAAACCTTTCAAAGAATCTTCAACTGACGAAACCCTAACAGCTTGTTGGTCAATAGTACGGTGTAATTGCTCCTCTTGGACTTGCAAAGCTTGAAAATCCACATTAAACTTAGTTGATAACTGCATGAGAGAAATTTGTACTCCCTGGATTGCATCGCATACTGAATCCAGAGTCACTACGGACGGTTTTTCCAACTTGCCTTGAATCACCATTGTAGTGTCGCCTTCACCATTTGATGCAGAACTGTCTCCAGTCCAGGCTGCGTTCATGTTGGTCTAGCAGTCAGGGGGGAAGAAGTGGCTGATATGACTCCTCCAACCCTGGAGAGAGAATCGAGAGAAAATTGTTCTTCCCTCTCTGGACTTCACATGTCAGCCAAAGTGCTTCCAGGTCTCAGCAGGACTGATCTATTCAAAGGGCTCAATGAAGCTTCCTCTTTGCTGTGGTCTGAAGCTCTGCAATCTTCGTGGATCCCACCAAAAAGCCACTAGACTCTACAACTGGTCAAAATCCAAACTTCTCCAGTGTCATCTGACCCATTGTTGGAACTCCACCGGGGTTAGGAGGAATCCCCCAAGTCTTTCTTTTTGTCTTCTCCATTGGGGTTCAGGAAGCACTGGCAGGTATGTAGAATGAACACCAGGGAACACGGAGCTCAGACACAGATGTCCTGTTCATCCACTATCTTGGCCTCCCAGGACACTATGGGCTCCTTTTACTAAGCTGCGATAGCAGTTTTATCGCGGGCTTAGTGCACACAGAATTGCCCCGCGCGCCAGATGCCAACGCCAGCATTGAGCTGAAGTTAGTTCTAGCCGCGTAGCGCGGGTGTAGCGCGCACTAAAATTCTGCGTGTGCTAAAAACGCTACCGCAGCTTAGTAAAAGGAGCCCTGTGTTTTGATGAACCTTATGCAAGTATTAACAACTACCCTCCGTTTATTTTTCTGTCATAGACTAATTACCATTATTGTACGAAAACCCGCGTGGTAATGCCTTCCTAGTAATCTTATCGCCAAAATCTATGAACGGGGGGGGGGGGGGGGGGGGAGACTTCAGCCGCTCACAGCTGCCAGCTGGTCAGCCTCATGTGAGCTATCATTACCGTATTTTCACGCAAATAACACGCACCCGTATAAAACGCGCACACGTGTATAGCGCGCAGAAATCACGATGATAAGCACAAAAACTTTGGTATAACGCGCTCACGATTATACCGCGCATGCTGCCCGACTCTCCGTTCACCCCCCTGACTTCCGTGCACTGCCCCGCCTCTCCGTGCGCTGTCCCGACTCTCCGTTCACCCCCCCCTGACTTCCGTGCACTGCCCCGCCTCTCCGTGCGCTGTCCCGACTCTCCGTTCACCCCCCCTGACTTCCGTGCACTGCCCTGACTTTCCGTGCGCTGTCCCGACTCTCCGTTCACCCCCCCTGACTTCCGTGCACTGCCCCGCCTCTCCGTGCGCTGTCCCGACTCTCCGTTCACCCCCCCTGACTTCCGTGCACTGCCCCGCCTCTCCGTGCGCTGTCCCGACTCTCCGTTCACCCCCCCCTGACTTCCGTGCACTGCCCCGCCTCTCCGTGCGCTGTCCCGACTCTCCGTTCACCCCCCCCTGACTTCCGTGCACTGCCCTGACTTTCCGTGCGCTGTCCCGACTCTCCGTTCACCCCCCCTGACTTCCGTGCACTGCCCCGCCTCTCCGTGCGCTGTCCCGACTCTCCGTTCACCCCCCCCCCCGCCGTCCGATTCACCCCCCCCCCCGGCAGGACCATTCGCACCCCCCCCCCGAAGGACCGCCGACTCCCCGACAATATCGGGCCAGGAGGGAGCCCAAACCCTCCTGGCCACGGCGACCCCCTACCCCCACCCGCACTACATTACGGGCAGGAGGGATCCCAGGCCCTCCTGCCCTCGACGCAAACCCCCCTCCCACCCAACGACCGCCCCCCCCAAGAACCTCCGACCGCCCCCCCAGCCGACCCGCGACCCCCCTGGCGACCCCCACGACCCCCCCACCCCCCTTCCCCGTACCTTTGGTAGTTGGGCCAGAAGGGAGCCCAAACCCTCCTGGCCACGGCGACCCCCTAACCCCACCCCGCATTACATTACGGGCAGGAGGGATCCCAGGCCCTCCTGCCCTCGACGCAAACCCCCCTCCCCCCCAACGACCGCCCCCCCCAAGAACCTCCGACCGCCCCCCCAGCCAACCCGCGACCCCCCTGGCGACCCCCACGACCCCCCCACCCCCCTTCCCCGTACCTTTGGTAGTTGGCCGGACAGACGGGAGCCAAACCCGCCTGTCCGGCAGGCAGCCAACGAAGGAATGAGGCCGGATTGGCCCATCCGTCCTAAAGCTCCGCCTACTGGTGGGGCCTAAGGCGCGTGGGCCAATCAGAATAGGCCCTGGAGCCTTAGGTCCCACCTGGGGGGCGCGGCCTGAGGCACATGGGCCCAACCCGACCATGTGCCTCAGGCCGCGCCCCCAGGTGGGACCTAAGGCTCCAGGGCCTATTCTGATTGGCCCACGCGCCTTAGGCCCCACCAGTAGGCGGAGCTTTAGGACGGATGGGCCAATCCGGCCTCATTCCTTCGTTGGCTGCCTGCCGGACAGGCGGGTTTGGCTCCCGTCTGTCCGGCCAACTTCCAAAGGTACGGGGAAGGGGGGTGGGGGGGTCGTGGGGGTCGGCCAGGGGGGTCGCGGGGCGGCTGGGGGGGCGGTCGGAGGTTCTTGGGGGGGGGACGGTCGTTGGGGGGGGGGGGGGTTTGCGTCGAGGGCAGGAGGGCCTGGGATCCCTCCTGCCCGTAATGTAGTGCGGGGTGGGGTTAGGGGGTCGCCGTGGCCAGGAGGGTTTGGGCTCCCTTCTGGCCCGATATTGTCGGGAAGTCGGCGGTCCTTCGGGGTGGGGGTGCGAGTGGTCCTGCCGGGGGGGGGGGGGATGTATCGGACGTCGGGGAGTCGGCCGGGCAAGAGGGCTTGGGCTCCCTCTTGCTCCGATCGTGGATGCGGGTGCGGGTGGGAGCGCGTGCGAGTGGTCGTTCGGGGTGGGGGTGCGAGTGGTCCTGCTGGGGGGGTGAATCGGGCGTCGGGCGGGGTGGGAACTATGTTTTAAAACTTTCGTATACCGCGCTCACGCATATAACGCGCGAGGGGTATGCGCGGTAGGTAAAAACGCGTATAACGCGCGCGTTATATGCGTGAAAATACGGTAGTCTTTTAAATAAAAGGTTGGAAAGAACAGGGTTGCAAAGATTTGGTATGTATATTGGAAACAGAAAAAGGACAATTTCTGTCCTTTGTCCAGATGCAGGAAAAATAGATGTTGCCAGGTTCACACCTATGCACATGCAAAAATTCAGATGTTATTACAGCACAACACAAATTTGAAGATACTTGGGAACATAGGGCCTGATTCTATAAGCCGTGCCTAACCACGCCTAGACAGCATGGTTGTCATTCAACCATGCTGTCGCTAAAAGAATCATGCTTAGAGGCATTGAGGTGTGCTTAGGCCTCGCTAGGCAAACCTGTGGCAGGCGCCAGTGTATTAGGCCAGGGATTTCCTAGCCTAATTTACCGATGCCTAACACAGATGCCTAGTGAGGCCTAGGTCAACCACGCCTATTCTCTGCCCCTAACCACACTTACTTTTCAGGTAGGCTTCATTAAGCACAGGTAGGCACCTTGACTTAGGTGTCACCAGGCGCCACTCTGAGTTCCACACAGAATTCTTAATTAATTGTGATGAGCCAATTAAAACAATTTAGGCTGCGCGTGGATTTCCATTGCATATATTTTGTCAGTATTATTTATATATTTAAATTTATATATACAGTATTTGAATATTTAAATGTTCGAGAAGTGGATTTACTTTCATCTGTACTTTTAAAATGGCTTCATGTGTAATGAATTTACCCCCCACCCCCTATGAGTGTCGGAGCTGTTACCGCTGTGGCCGGCACTAAAAACCGCACTATGGTTTTCTAAGGGGGGGGGGGTTAGGTAATATAGTGTCCGAAGATCTAAAGGCGAAAAAACAGTGTGACAAGGTAGTGGCTGCTGCCAGAAGGATTCTGGGCTGTATAAAGAGAGGCATAGTCAGTAGAAGGAAGAAGGTGTTGATGCCCCTGTACAGGTCATTGGTGAGGCCCCACTTGGAGTATTGTGTTCAGTTTTGGAGACCGTATCTGGCGAAAGACGTAAAAAGACTTGAGGCGGTCCAGAGGAGGGCGACGAAAATGATAGGAGGCTTGCGCCAGAAGACGTATGAGGAGAGACTGGAAGCCCTGAATATGTATACCCTAGAGGAAAGGAGAGACAGGGGAGATATGATTCAGACGTTCAAATACTTAAAGGGTATTAACGTAGAACAAAATCTTTTCCAGAGAAAGGAAAATGGTAAAACCAGAGGACATAATTTGAGGTTGAGGGGTGGTAGATTCAGGGGCAATGTTAGGAAATTCTACTTTACGGAGAGGGTGGTGGATGCCTGGAATGCGCTCCCGAGAGAGGTGGTGGAGAGTAAAACTGTGACTGAGTTCAAAGAAGCGTGGGATGAACACAGAAGATTTAGAATCAGAAAATAATATTAAAGATTGAACTAGGCCAGTTACTGGGCAGACTTGTACGGTCTGTGTCTGTGCATGGCCGTTTGGAGGAGGATGGGCAGGGGAGGGCTTCAATGGCTGGGAGGGTGTAGATGGGCTGGAGTAAGTCTTAACAGAGATTTCGGCAGTTGGAACCCAAGCACAGTACTGGGTAAAGCTTTGGATTCTTGCCCAGAAATAGCTAAGAAGAAAAAAAATATATATAATAATAATTTAAATTGAATCAGGTTGGGCAGACTGGATGGACCATTCGGGTCTTTATCTGCCGTCATCTACTATGTTACTATGTTAATATTTTAAGCATAAATTTTCTGTTTTCAGGCTTATCAATTTTCTGATTTTACAAACAAGTTCATTATTACTTAAATTAATAAAAGTACTAATTTTGACAGCATTTTATAGATATATTTTTTTAATTCATTATATATGAAGCCATTTTAAAAGTACAGATGAAAGTAATTTCACCTCTTTAACATGCAAATACATTTGGGGCTCCTTTTACAATGGCCTCTAAAGATTGTGAGGCTCTAAATCAGGGGTAGGGAACTCCGGGCCTCGAGAGCCGTATTCCAGTCTGGTTTTCAGGATTTAGTCAATGAGTATGCATTGAAAGCAGTGCATGCAAATAGATCTTATGCATATTCATTGGGGAAATCCTGAAAATCCGACTGGAATACGGCTCTCGAGGACCGGAGTTCCCTACCCCTGCTCTAAGTTGTAGCTTATTTTGCTTATAAGTAACTCTGATACTAACAACATACTACTTATCCCCAGAGATAAGCAGTGGGTTTTCCCAGTTCTCTATACTTTAAGCACTTTTCCACTAGGTATTTGTCAAAGCTTTCTTTAATCCAGGGGTCTCCAAAGTCCCTCCTCGAGGGCCGAATCCAGTCAGGTTTTTGGGATTTCCCCAATGAATATGCATGAGATCTATGTGCATATACTGCTTTCAATGCATATTCATTGAGGAAATCCTGAAAGCCTGACTGGATTCGGCCCTCAAGGAGGAACATTGGAGACCCCTGCTTTAAACCAAGTTACACTGCTTTAACCATATCATCTGGCAACAAATTCTGGATCTAAAACCGTATTAGCGGCTTCCGTACAGTAACGGCTCTGAAGCCTATTAATTCCCAATGGACTTCAATGCGATTACCGCGGGCTGCTACAGTAATCGGCTTTGTAAAAAGGGACCTATTGTGTTGGGTTAAAAATATATTCTCCATTTTATTTCAAATGTTGTACAATGGAGTGATTCAGAGGCATTATGACATCCTTTGTTTTATTCTCCATTTCTTTCCTAACAATTCCTAAACTTCTGTTAGCCAGGTGTTTTTTTTTACGATTTTGCAATGTTATAATGGGTGCTTTTTTTTTGGGGGGGGGGTTAAATCTTTATTAATTTTCAAATATTAATAGTGCATTGCAAAAAAAATTTTTAAACATAAACGAATCAGGAAAAGCACTTTAAATATACAAACATTCTGAAAACAATCATTTTCTTCCCCCTTCCTCCCATTCATCCATAAAAGTATAACCACATATAGAATTTCAATAAATACAAGAAATAATGATGCCTTCCCACCTCCCTCCCTCCCACCCTGGATGTGTAAGGAATTAACTAAAAATGGGTTTTAAGAAAATGTTGAAGACACACTTGTTTGGTAAGTGCCTTTCTGAGTTGAGAGTTTACATAATGTAAATGCCTGCTAATGTATTATCTGATTAATGATCAAATTTTATGGTACAGCTTTTATAATTAGTTAAAATGTTTGTCCAACATTTATGACTGTGATTATGTAAACTGTATAGATAATATACGATGTATAAATTTTTAAATAAATCTATTAGTTGCTGTGGCACACTGAGCAGAAGATTTCAACATGTTGTCCATAATGACATCCAAATTCTTTTTCTGTATGGTGACCCCCCCCCCTAATGTGGAACCTAACATTGTGCATCATTTTGTACTGATTCATATTAAGTATGCACAATTACGTACCTTATATAGACTAAAACCGATGCTAACATCTTTTGATATTTGATATAGGATCTAATTTTGCTTAAATTGGACTACTAAAGGACAAGGCTTTGCAGCTGGTAATGAATTCGGCTGCCAGGTTGATCAGTGACACATCCAGAATGGCGCATATCTCGCCTGTTTTGAAACAACTTCATTGGTTACCAATAAAACAGAGGGTACAGTATAAAGTTTTGTCCCTGGTCCACCACAGATCGGCCCCAGCATGCTTTGGCGTGTTGTGGGAGATCTATAGACCTGGATGGACATTGAGATCTGAGGGAGGTATGAGATTAAGGAACAGCAATTAAGGAAACGGGAGTGCGATATGCGATTTCAAAAACAAAAATGTTTTGTATTGCTGGTGTACATTTGTGGAATAATTTATCAGGACACCTGAGAGCATGGACTGTACTAATCTCAAGAAGCAACTAAAGACAACTGTTTGTTGATGCCTATATGTAATGTGGATGAAAATTTCCCATGCTGTTCTAGGTATATAGCCACCATATATGGATGAGAAGATAGTGGTTGCTGATTTTATGTCTATGGGCTCCTTTTACTAAGCTGCATTAGGGCTTTAACGTGAGGAAGAGCGCGCACTACAATGCCGTGCGACGCTAGACGCTAATGCCAGCATTGAGCTGGCGTTAGTTCTAGCTGCGTAGCGTGGGGTTAGCGCGCGCTAATCTGCTGCATGCGCTAAAAACGCTAGCGCACTTTAGTAAAAGTCCTATGTGTTTTATGACAAAGTTTTATGAAAGTTTTGATATTGGATATTAAGCAGTACACCAGGGGTGCCCAATAGGTTGATCGCAATCGACCGGTAGATCGCCAAGGCAAAGTGAGTCGATTGCGGAGCCCATCCCGGCCTCTGTGATAGACTCACTTTGTCTTGGCGATCTACTGGGCTGATCAGCCTTCCTCTCCCCAACATCAATTCTGCCGTCGGAGAGGATGTTCGGGCCAGCCAATCGCTGCCTGGCTGGGCCGGAACTTCCTCTCCGACGGCAGAATTGACGTCGGGGAAAGGAATGCTGGTCGGCCCAGCGGCTTTGAGGCCTGTTACCCAATGGCAGCGGCAGTGGCTTGGGGGAGGGCAGGGAGAAAGAAAGAAAGGGGGCAGGCAGGCAGACAGAAGGAAAGAAGGGAAACAGAAAAAAAGAAAGGGGGCATGAAGAGAGAAAAAAAGAAAGGGAGGCAGGAAGAAAGAAAGGGCAGGGAGAGAGGAAGAAAAAGTTGGGGGAGGGAATGAGATCTGGAGGAGAGGAAGCATGCAGGCTGAAAGAAGGGAAGAAAGATTGGATGCACAGTCAGAAGAAGAAAGTGCAACCAGAGACTCATGAAATCACCAGACAACAAAGGTAGGAAAAATGATTTTATTTTCAATTTAGTGATCAAAATGTGTCTGAATTTATATCTGCTGTCTATATTTTGCACTATGGCCCCCTTTTACTAAACCGCAATAGCGGTTTTTAGCGCAGGGAGCCTATGAGCGTCAAGAGCAGCGCTGGGCATTCAGCACAGCTCCCTGCGCTAAAAACTGCTATTGTGGTTTAGTAAAAAGGGAGGGGGGTATATTTGTCTATTTTTGTATGGTTGTTACTGAGGTGACAGTGCATAGAGTCATCTGCCTCGACCTCTTTGAAAAAACTCCGGAATAGTAATGATAATTAACATTTTCTCAGCGTACAGTGTGCTTTGTGTTTTTTAAAAAATTTTTTTGTTGGTAGATCATTTTGACTTGGTCATTTTAAAAGTAGCTTGCAAGCCCAAAAAGTGTGGGCACCCCTGCAGTACACTGCATATATATATATATATATATGTATTAAATAAATAAATAAAATAAGTTCTATCTGCTATGTGGAGGCCCAGTCTTCCAGTCTTACAAGATTCTCCTGCAATTTCTCACAATCCAAATGAAACTGGACAACTCTGAATAGTCTTGCATTATCTGCAGATCTGATTACTTCACTCATTCTTCCCATTTCAATAACATGTTTCCAAAATCATTTATGAATATGTTGCGCCTTTCTAAAATCACTGACCCCCTTTGGCAAGGGCTCTGATGTAAGCACAACAAACATACAGCAACTATAGCCTAAGCAAAATTAGCATTACATTTACTAAGTTACTGTCTGTGCAAACTGTATATCTTTGCTAGGCCTGAGAAACTTTTAGGCTGGCAAAACACAAGTCGGCATAGAATAACATGCTTTGCATGCCTTCCTTATCTGCTAAGACTCTACTCACAGAGCTGAGATAAAAACCATCCACATTTCTCTCAACAAGACAGATGGCAGTCATGAAGGGTTTGTTTTTTTTTCCATACTTATATAGTTTTCCCATTGACTGTTGCCACCTCCACCCAACACAGAGGGTATTATCTTTAGTTCTTTTTGGCACACATTTTTGGTTCTAACCTTCTGAAGATCTGTACAAATTTGAGGTCTGCTGTCAATTTGTGCCTTATCTGATCATTGTCAGTTCTAACAGTCTGCATTGCTATTTAAAATGCATTAAAGCCAAGTGTTTTATCTGAACTTACTGAGTGTCTGAGTGAGTCATTTACACATATCGGAGGAGCTACAAAAAGAACTGTGAGCTGATGGTCAGTGGTTTGCATCAGGCCCCAATCCTAGCATTAGTGACTCCCGCTAATAGGCAGCCCCAACTCTGATGCTAGCTCCTTCAACCACACTCCGATACCACCCCCACAGCACTTTCCCTGGTAGAATACCTACCTCCCCCCCCCCCCCACTGCATAACCATCTTTATATGGAAGCACCATCAACCTCAACCTCACCAGACAGCCATCGGTGCCTAGTAGCATCCCCACACTCATCATTACAGTACAATTCAGTAGCACAGCCAACTGGAGATCCCTGGTATCTAGTGGGCACACTCCCACCTCATATTCCCTGGGCTTCAAAATAGCCAAGACCTCGAATGGTAATATCACAATATTGCCACAAGGGGGCCTAGCTTCAATATATGAGAATATACTGTATGGGGTAGAAATGCTGGAGAAGGGGTAAGAGAGAAAAGGAATAGAACTGTGATAAGATGACAGAAGATGGAAACAGAGGACTTGGAGAAGGTAAAGGAAGCTAAGAGAAGAAGAAATATGGTAGCTGAAAAGAGACCAGGAACATCCCAATTATAAAAAAAAATAAATTGCCAAACAACCCCATATCAGTTTTATCAATGTAAAAAATTCTTACATCTTTGTACTTTGCTTAGTACAGGATGAAATGCATTTTTATTTTTATTTCTCCTCTGTTGTACTGCTCTATGGAGAAAACATCCTAGGTTTTCTCTGTTTAGACTGCAGAACAGGTTAAAAAAAATAAATAAAGTTCTTGATATTCATAGTAAGTTTAGTGTGAATTAATGTCTACCATCCAACCACCTTTTGAAAAACTGCATTCAGCACGTAAGCCCCATATTATTTTTTGTGAGAAAACCACAATTGAATAACTTTAATTCAATATCAGTTTATAAAAAAAAGATAAAACTAAAAAGAGCATTATGCTACTTTATTGTTCTGAATGAGCTTAGTTTTTACACATAGATCTTATTTCCAGTCTTGAGCCCTGTAAGAGGATTTATTAATTACATTTGGACTCCTGATGAAGTCTTGTGGCGAAACACTGCCAGTGTTGAGTATCCTTTCCACTTAATAAAGAGCTTGTTCCACTGCATCCCGTTCACAAACCTTGATTGTTTCCATTTTGTACAATAAGTTCTCTTCTCCTTGGCTATCAAGATGTGGAGTTCGGCAGGGTTCTCCACTTTCCCCTATATCAATTAACATAGTTTTTCATTTCACTGAGGAGAGAACTTAGAGACCTTGGAAGGGTGCAGAGGCGAGCAACGAAATTAGTTAGTGGAATGGAGAATTTGAGCTACAATGAACGACTCAGGAAACTGGGACTATTCACCCTCGAAAAGAGAAGACTGCGAGGGGATATGATAGAGACTTTTAAATTATTAAAAGGTTTTGACAAAATAGATCAGGAAATATCATTACTAACATTTTCAGATGTGACACGGACAAGAGGACATGGCCTGAAACTGAGTGGAGGCAGGTTCAGGACTAATGTCGGGAAGTTCTGTTTTGTACAGCGAGTGGTGGGCGCTTGGAATGCTCTCCCGGAGGAGGTTGTGATGGAGTCTACCTTTCTGGGTTTCAAACTTAAGTTGGATGCATACCTTCATGCTAATCATATTGAGGGATACGGGAAATCCGGGTCTCCATAAAGGAGTACCTAAAGGGCCTCCGCGTGTGTGAATCATCGGACTAGATGGACCTAGGTCTGATCCGGAGAAGGCGTTTCTTATGTTCTTATGTATTCCCAGTATATATCTCCTTGACAGATACAATGATTACCATGATTAACTGTTTAAAAAAAAAAATAAAAATAGCCCAGTGGATGAATGTGTACCTGTTCAAACTGAATTACTTTGGGTGAATGGAACATCTAATTCTCCTCCATCTTTAAGGGCTCCTTTTACTAAGGTGCGCTAGCGTTCTTGGCGCGTGCTGCATTGCCATGCGCAGTAACTCCGCGCTATGCACCAAGAACTAATGCCAGCTCAATGCTGGCGTTAGCGTCTAGCGAAGCACGCACTAAAACCGCTAGCGCAGCTTAGTAAAAGGAGCCCTAAGTCCCACTACAGAAGGTGCACAAATTGTTCTTCAGTCTACAGTTAAAGCATAGGAGTTTGGATCGACACCTCCCTAGAAGGAGACGTTCAGATCTGTTCTTTAGCATCATCTCTTTTTGCAAAGTTACGATTATTGTGTCATGATTGTTTGCTATTTTGGTTGATGATTTGCAGCAAATTTGCCTATACATTTTTAATCTAAGTTGAATGAATGTAATTTCCTATATTTATGGTCTTTTAGATTTGCAATGCACAGGTTACAACTTTTGAAGAATACTAATGGCAGGATTATTTAGGGAAATCCAGGTAGGAAAGAGCATCCCCTTTTCTTTGCATTGGCTTCCAATGAAGGCTCAGGTTGACTTCAAAATTTTAAATTTGACTTTAAAGATGATGTATGGAATGTGTCCTTCTTATTTAAAGAAGTTCAGAACCACTAGATTTGGCTTAAAATCCCAGTAAATACAGAATTTATACACATTTGAACTTCCAGTGACTTCAGTGAATATTTATAGAGATTCAAAGGATCTGTTTGGCGAAGGCACAGGCGGAAGAACAAATGGCTAAAAATGTAAAAAAGGGAGATAAAATTTTTTTCAGATATATTAGTGAAAGGAGGAAGATAAAAAATGGAATTGCTAGGCTAAAAGATGCTGGGAACAAATATGTGGAGAGTGATGAGGAGAAAGCAAATGTGCTAAACAAATACTTCTGTTCTGTGTTCACAGAAGAAAATCCTGGAGAAGGACCGAGATTTTCTGGCAAAGTTACACGAGAAAATGGAGTAGATTCTGTGCCGTTCACGGAGGAGGGTGTTTATGAGCAACTTGAAAAACTGAAGGTGGACAAAGCGATGGGACCAGACGGGATCCATCCCAGGATACTAAGGGAGCTCAGAGAGGTTCTGGCGAGTCCTATTAAAGACTTGTTCAACAAATCTCTGGAGACGGGAGTGATTCCTGGGGATTGGAGGAGAGCGGATGTGGTCCCTATTCATAAAAGTGGTCACAGGGATGAAGCAGGAAACTACAGGCCGGTGAGCCTCACTTCAGTTGTTGGAAAAATAATGGAAGTGTTGCTGAAAGAAAGGATAGTGTATTTCCTTGAATCTAATGGGTTACAGGATCCGAGGCAACATGGCTTTACAAAAAGTAAATCGTGCCAAACGAACCTGATTGAATTTTTTGATTGGGTGACCAGAGAGCTGGATCGAGGACATATGCTAGATGTAATTTACTTGGATTTCAGCAAAGCCTTTGATACAGTTCCTCATAGGAGGCTGTTGAACAAACTTGAAGGGCTGAAGTTAGGACCCAAAGTGGTGAACTGGGTCAGAAACTGGCTGTCGGACAGACGCCAGAGGGTGGTGGTTAATGGAAGTCGCTCGAAGGAAGGAAAGGTGACTAGTGGAGTCCCTCAGGGTTCGGTGCTGGGGCCAATCCTGTTCAATATGTATGTGGGTGACATTGCTGAAGGGTTAGAAGGAAAAGTGTGCCTTTTTGCAGATGATACCAAGATTTGTAACAGAGTAGACACTGAAGAGGGAGTGGAGAATATGAAAAAGGATCTGCAAAAGTTAGAGGAATGGTCTAATGCCTGGCAACTAAAATTCAATGCAAAGAAATGCAGAGTAATGCATTTGGGGATTAATAATAGGAAGGAACCATATATGCTGGGAGGAGAGAAGCTGATATGCACGGACGGGGAGAGGGACCTTGGGGTGATAGTGTCCGAAGATCTAAAGGCGAAAAAACAGTGTGACAAGGCAGTGGCTGCTGCCAGAAGGATTCTGGGCTGTATAAAGAGAGGCGTAGTCAGTAGAAGGAAGAAGGTGTTGATGCCCCTGTACAGGTCATTGGTGAGGCCCCACTTGGAGTATTGTGTTCAGTTTTGGAGACCGTATCTGGCGAAAGACGTAAGAAGACTTGAGGCGGTCCAGAGGAGGGCGACGAAAATGATAGGAGGCTTGCGCCAGAAGACGTATGAGGAGAGGCTGGAAGCCCTGAATATGTATACCCTAGAGGAAAGGAGAGACAGGGGAGATATGATTCAGACGTTCAAATACTTAAAGGGTATTAATGTAGAACAAAATCTTTTCCAGAGAAAGGAAAATGGTAAAACCAGAGGACATAATTTGAGGTTGAGGGGTGGTAGATTCAGGGGCAATGTTAGGAAATTCTACTTTACGGAGAGGGTGGTGGATGCCTGGAATGCGCTCCCAAGAGAGGTGGTGGAGAGTAAAACTGTGACTGAGTTCAAAGAAGCATGGGATGAACACAGAAGATTTAGAATCAGAAAATAATATTAAAGATTGAACTAGGCCAGTTACTGGGCAGACTTGCACGGTCTGTGTCTGTGTATGGCCGTTTGGAGGAGGATGGGCAGGGGAGGGCTTCAATGGCTGGGAGGGTGTAGATGGGCTGGAGTAAGTCTTAACAGAGATTTCGGCAGTTGGAACCCAAGCACAGTACCGGGTAAAGCTTTGGATTCTCGCCCAGAAATAGCTAAGAAGAAAAAAAAAAAAATTTAAATTGAATCAGGTTGGGCAGACTGGATGGACCATTCGGGTCTTTATCTGCCGTCATCTACTATGTTACTATGTTTTTCCTGGATTGTTTAGTTTCATGCTTATAACACTTCAATATGAAGCCAACTATTTTAAAATTTCATAAAGGCCTAAAAACATGGCTATTTGATAAATATTTATGATAGAACTAATATGATTCATTTTGATTCAATTGTACTAATAGGATTGCACAAATTATTTTGTTAACTCTTTATACTCTTGTTGAAAACTATTTTGAGCCTTGCATGTTAATGGAAAATAAAAATAAAATAAAAATTATGATTTTAATTATTATATTGACAATCATTAGAGCATAGTTCCATCTTCAGTATAAGAACACACTTGGATCTAATTCTTGATTAAATCCTTTATGTTTATTATCATTTGTTATACCGCATCACCATATTACAGACCTTAGCGGTTTACATTCTAAATTATATTAAATGATAATAATAATCATGAGAACTTTGTACAAATAAGACAAAAAAGAGCAGACAATCTTGAGTTCAAATTGAAAGAAAGAGAGGAGAATAAGAGCAGAAAGAGAATTGGAGTGTAGGGAAAACTACAAAATAGATAAATAAAATTTTAATAAGATTTTCTCATACACTGGACAGATCAATCAATAAATAAATAATAGCACATTTAGCTGTCATTGTGTCCATATACTGTATATATATATATATATATTTGTTCTAAACATATTAATGCATTATCAATATCAAGACCTTTCCATATTGCTTCTAATACGTGAAGAGCAAATCATCTTAAATCCTCAAATAAATGTCCAGTTACTGGCTTCTCCTCACTCCAGATCCAGATGTGTCCTTCAGTCAAAGTGACTTCTGGTGACTACACAGTGAAGGTTCCCCCCACCATGCTTGTGGTGTTCTTAGCATACTACAGGAATGGCTTGTCATTGCTTTCTCCCAAGGTATAGAGGATTAAGTGATTGCCTAAGGTCTGAAGAAAATGCTAGTGGAATTTGAACCTCAGCTTTCCTGTCCCTTGCCTGCTAGTCTAACAATTGGGATACTTCTCCACTCCTTTCTTCATTACCCCTGTGCATTGGCTGTGTTAGTCGGTCACAAATTCCCCTTGCTCTTGATGGTACTATGACCAGGAAAAAGGGCCAACCAATGGTAAAGACTGCCTGCAATGGGTCCCCTGCATCCCTCTTCTTCTGCCTCTCTCATGGATCCATTGAATATAACAGGGGAAACAAATCCACAAATTCAAATACATAAAATAAAGAGTGGAATTGTCCAAATCAGATCAATGACCACAACTTGTTACTCATCCAATGTTCAATTCACTTTATTCATCCAATAACTCAATGACTCGACATGTACATGTTTCGGCCAAACAGGCCTGCTTCAGGAGTCTTGAGAAACTACTGAGTTTACAGATGGTGTTTTGCTTAAGTGAATAATCTTTCGGGTCAATGTTACTTTGTAAAAACTCCGGCAACAGTGCTCGAAGCCAAAAAAAAGTCCCAGGCATTCTAAGAAGAGGAACGAAGATTCCTTGTTGACATGTAAGGAATCAGATGACTGTACAGAAACAAAGGAAGGCCAGATGATCAAATTCGAAATGTAAGAACATTATATTTGAAAGGAATCCTATATGCTATTGGAAGCATATGTTCAATTTTAAATAGCGGAGTTATATGATCAAATATGGAGCAGCGATAAAGCAAACAAAGAGCCGTATTCTGGACAAGCTAAAGCCGTTGGAGTTGATACTGAGGAAGTCCTATTAACAGAGACTTACAGTAGTCCAATCGGGATATAATCATAGAATGTAAGAGAATTCTAACGGAATCCTGATTTAGTAGAGATCTTACAGAGCAAATTTGCCTCCGTTTGAAAAAAGAGGAAGAAACACTAGAAATATGCTAAAGAAAAGATAAAGTATTATCTATAATTATGCCAAGAATTTTAATTGATGTTGAATACAGAAGAGTAGCACCCTTCAAGCTAAAACAAGGGGGATCTTAACTACTTTTTGTAGATGAAAACAATATTGTAGATGTTTTTTGTGAATTAATTTTTAATCTATTCATAGTTAGCCAGTCTGCAACCTTATCAAGTTTACAAAAAATTAGAGATTAATCTTGAGAATAGCTAATGTTAAGGGGATGCAACAGATGGATATCATCAGCATAGATGAATGTAAATACAAGAGATTGAAGCAGTAAAGTCAGGGGGACCAGAAAGGTGTTAAAAAGTATAGGCCCTAGTACAGACCCCCGAAGGACACCTGACCTAAGTGAACGTGAACCTAAAGAAGAAACAGAGTAGGTCCTATCTGTCAGATATGATTTGAACTATTGAAGAGCCTTATCAAAGATATGTAGATATTCCAGAAGACGTAATAGAATATCGTGGTCAACCAAGTCAAATGCAGCAGACATGTCTAAAGAAAAGAGAACAATATCTCTGTTACCGCCAAGAGATGGATGTACATAATTAACCAAACCTAAAAGAGAATGTTCTGTTGAATGATTGAACTGAAAGCCCATTTGGCATGAATGAAGGCCATTAATTTAAATAATCAGACAGCTGGGAAGCAACAACTTTCTCCGTAATTTTTGAAAGAAAAGATATATTTGAGGAGGGGATCCAAGATGGCCGCGGTACAGACGCTCTGAGAGAGACACATTTGACAGCTCCATTCAATTACCTTTTTTTCTTACTCGATCGACTTTGCGGCCCAATTTACCTATAGGATGCCGAAGAGAAGGGGAAGGAGTGTGGCTGGTGCCTCGCAGCGCTCCGATATCCCCTCCTTCGGCAAAATCAACAAATTGATCCGGCGGATGCAAGGGGCAGTTTTACCCACGTCGGGAATAAGCCCGCAGAGAGTACCTGAAGAAGGCGAGATTGGGGTTGTCTCTCCTGGGCTAGAGACCACCTTAAGCCCCAACTTCAGAGCTCCTCCTCCGTGTCCCCAGCCTACCAGTTCTCCAGGGACAGAGGAAACCCAGGAGATGGGGGAGGTACTTTCCCCAGAGGCAGCAAGAACTACATTGGAGACTGAGGAAGCAGTACACTCTGACCAGGGAGTAACTGCAGAAGAAGCCGGGGAAGGACAAACAACCGGAGGTGGATTCCAGCCGGACTTTAACCAGGGAAGCTTTTCTCCTCCAGACGGTGAGCATTGTTACACCCAGCAAAGTTTTCCAATCTGGGAGAAACCAGCACAAGTGACTCTAGACTCATTATGGGATCTGATCGCAAATTTTATCAAAACTATTAGTCCCAATTTCCAATATATTGAAAGGAAATTGATTCAACATTCTAGAGATCTGAAAGATTTGACTGTTGATTTGACTGTTTCAAAGGCTTCGATTCAAAAGCTTGACCAAGATATTCTCATGATTAAACAAGAGTCCCTAATTAAAAATAATATTAATCTTAGGAAGAAATTGAAAACGCTTGAAAATAACTCTCTGAGTAATAATTTGAGATTAATCAACTTCCCTAGATTAACTACGGTTACTCCTAGGGAAATGCTCAGGAGATATCTGATAGAAATCTTGCAAGTTTCAGAAGAAACTTTACCACCATTTGTTCAAGTGTATTACCTGCCAAATAAAGATGGGGCTCAACTGCAGTCAAAAATTCTGAACCAGGCACCACTGAATATTTCTGGAATTTTAGAAACATCAGATAGAGAGACAGTTGTACCTTCTACAATGATTTTGACTGTAGCTCTTGCAATAGATAAAATATGGTTATTGAGACTTTTCTTTAAAAACAGACAGAAAGAGTTTCTTGATTGTAAAATACAAATGTTTCCTGGTTTTTCTAGAAAAACTCAAAAGCGACGTAGAGAATTTCTATTATTGAAACCTGGAGTCACTTCACTGGGAGCGACGTTTTACTTGCGACATCCTTGCAAGTGTATTATTTGCTACTGTTCAGTTAAATATGTCTTTTTTGAACCTCAACAATTAACTGCTTTTCTGGTTATGTCTTGACTGGATAAAGAGAAACCAACAGCTCTATAATTTATATATCTGCCCATATCTCAGTTCTGTTTGTAATTAATCTTCTTATATTATTCTTCTTTTGCTCGCTTAAACGTAATCTTGGATCTATACTTTGAGGACTTGAGTTGGGTTAGTAGGAAGAATTTCCTTATGTATTTTCTTTAAATTGGTTTGATTATGATTTATATTGGATATAGGTCATATTCTACTAACTTACTTTCTATACAAGTGATTATTTGGTATGTAACTTGAAAATTTATAAATAAATAAATAAAAAAAAGAGATATATTTGAGATTGGGCGATAGTTAATAACTTCTGGGTCAAGTTTTGGGGATTTAAGAACTGGAACTACTATGGCATGTTTCTAAGCTGAGGGAAAAGTTACAGAATAAAGACTAGTTGATACAATAGTCATCATAGGGCCTATTAGGCAGTCAAGAACTCTTTTAACAAGAAATTATGTACAGTAATTGGGTCATTAGGAGAAGAGCAAGAATGAAATGAAGTAACTGTTTTCCTTAGGGATTGAACAGAAGGGAGGTTAAACTCAGAAAGTTCAGAGACTGGAACAATCTGAGTAGAAGACCCAGAGGTCAAAGAAAGTTTAGAAATTATTGCGGACTGAATGGGAGACTCAGAAATGGTGGAATCAAAGTCAAGCTGATTTCAGAGTTTAGTAACCTTTCCTGAAAAACCATTAGCTAATTCCTCAACATTTAGGGAGTGTGAGGGATGAAATAGAGTTATTAGTAGTTGAAGAACCAGAGAGAGAATAGAAGAGACAATATAACTGATAGTTATTCATATCTTGCTGCAAGATTCCATTGCACCACACACACTCAGATAGTATACTGCATGTCAATTCCATAGCCAAGCTTATATCCTCTTGATTTCCAAGCAATCATTTCTCTAGGATAAGTATCAAACATGTACCTTGAACAATTGTTCAATTCCTCTTTTGGACTCTATGTTCCTCAAAGCACATGAAAAAAACCTCTCTCTCGCTCTCTCTCATCATACTAAATCCTCTATTTTTTAGTAAGAGGACTGCTTGCAAAAGCAGATCTACTTTTGAATGTGAGTTGGGCGCTAGATAGGCGCGCTAGATAGATAGATAGGTGCACTAGATAGGGCGCTAGATAGGCTTCAGTTAGATAGACGTGACTTAGGCATCACTTAGGCGTGCTTGAGGCGTCCGCATATAGGTGAACGGGGCTTCTATTTTTTATGTTTAATAATGCATTACTTAAGCAAAGCACATGAAACATATATATATATATATATATTGCATACTAAACTTCTATTTTGGGGGTAAAGAGGACTCCTATTTGATAATGATAGAAAAAGATGTTTAATAATACATTACTCAAGCTACTAAAGCTTCTATTTTGGGGGCTAAAGAGGACTCCAGGTTGATATTAAACTCAAAATATGTTTAATAATGCAAGAGGTACACAACATTAAAATATTAGGAGTTATTTTCGACCGCACTCTTTCCTTTCATGACCATATTAGTAGCGTCATTAAGTATTCATTTTTCAGGCTTCGTCAAATCCGCTCTGTCTCACAATTTCTCAGTGTCAATTCTCTTAATATCCTTATTCATTCTCTTGTTATTTCAAAGATAGATTACTGTAATGCTTTGTTTAAAGGTATAGCCCAAAAGGAAATTAAACGTTTACAGATTATACAAAACACATCCATTAAGCTTATTTATAAAGCTAAAAAATTCGATCACACAACACCTCTCCTCAAGGAAGCCCATTGGCTTCCAATAGCCCACAGAATAATATATAAACTTAGCTTGCTCACCTTTAAATCTCTTCTTTTTAAAACTCCAGCTTTCATTCATAAATTGCTAATCCCCTACACAGCTAATAGAACATTAAGATCTACCGAACTGCATTTATTAACAATTCCATCTCTTAAAATAATAAACACGCGTCGTCAGTTTATTTTTTCAGTTACTGCACCCCAAACCTGGAATTCTCTACCTAGTCATTTAAGGGAAGAAATTAATATAGAAAAATTTAAAAGTAAACTAAAAACTTTCCTTTTTAACGATGCCTTCATCAATTAACTAGCTACAATGTAACCTTTTTAACAATCTTGAGAATCTCCTAAAATCATTCTTTTAAGTCTCACTAATATTTTTTATCCTTCTTTTACATCTTATCTTATAAATATTTTTATCATTACCCTCTCCTTATGTGCCTTCCCTATATATATGTTTCTTTAACTTTTATTTAAATTGTAACTTCTTCCCTATACTTTCCCTTTGTTTCCAGTTCTGTCAAATTTGTCATTAACCTTGTTAGTTTTATCTACTGAGATACTGTTTTTATATTGTAATTTTATCGTTATGTACGTCGTTTTGAATTTAGATAAAGCGATTAATCAAATCTGTATTAAACTTGAAACTTGAAACTTGATTACTCAAGCAAAGCACATGAAAATATATATATTGCATACTAAACCTAATTTCTAAAATAATAATAATAATAATAACTTTATTCTTATATACCGCCAACAATCTTGCGACTTCTAGGCGGTTTACAATAAAGAGAAACTGTACATACAGCGAATTACAGAGTATAGCAGTGTACATCTGATAATGGGAACATTAATGATAATAACAACAGTTCGTATGCTGCAGGGCCTTGAAGTGCCATGCGGCTTACAAAGAATTAGAAAAATTCCATAAATTGAATGGGGTATTCATAGTTTGTGATTGGGGGTTAACAGTTTACAAATTCAGTTTTGGGAATGATATTGCGAAGGGGGCTATTGTCCTGGTTCATTACCTAGGTGTTTCGAGAACAGGTACGTTTTTAGGTGTTTTCTAAATTCTCCATAGTCATTTGTGTGAGTAATTAGTTTTTCTAAGTCTTTGCCCCATAAGGCTGCTTGATACGATAGAAGTTGTTGGTGGTATCTCTTATATTTGCATCCTCTAGCCGGTGGGGAGACGAACTTCAGGTGTGTACTTCTCTCATGTCTGTTGGATGGGAATGAGAAGAGGTCTGTTATGTATTTAGGGGCTAGACCATATAATACCTTGAAGCAGAGACATCCCAGCTTGAACTTCGTGCGTGCCTCCATTGGCAGCCAGTGCAGGAGTTGGTAGGAAGGGGTTATGTGATCGGACTTCTTCAGCCCGAAGATCAGCCTGACTGCTGCGTTTTGTATCAGTTGCAGTCTTTGCATTTGCTTCTGGGGGATTGCCAGATGGGTAATGTTGCAATAATCAAGGTGGCTTAGTATTAGGGATTGTACTAGAATTCTGAATGCTGGAGCGTGGAAGTATGCTCTAATGGACCTAAGTTTCCAGAGAGTGAAAAAGGTTAAAAGAAAAAGAAACACAGTACTCACACAATGGCTATAGTTCAGAGCAAGTGGATGTGTCAGTAACCACAAATTAAAAACAGAATATGTAGATAACAATGAAACTGCACTCTATGAAGCCAGATGCTGCATACAATGCAGCACCACAGAAACATTGATGCATGTCCTCTAGTACTATGCAAAACTTAAAGAAAGCAGATGTAAATTTGAAAATACCAATCACCGCCTACAAACAAAACAATAATGGAAAATAAGATACCATGTTATTGGACTAATACATTTTTCTATTAGCTTTCAGAGACCAAAATCTGCTTTCTCAGGTCAGTACCGTATACTGCTGTTACAGTATCCTTTCCTGACCTGGGGAAGGGGGTTTTGGTCTCTTAAAGCTAGTCAAAAATGTATTAAAATTAGTCCAATAAAAAGATCACCTTATTTCCATTTTCAAATTATAAACCTTTATTAACACAGCTACTTTATCCTCAAGCACAAAAAAAACAACCCTTTTATCTACCTTTGTTGTCTCTGGGTTTCTGCTTTTCTCATCTTCTCTTCACTCTCTCAGTGTCTGCCCGCTTTCCGTGCCCTATCCATATGGCTTGGCCCTCTTTCTCTCCATTCCATCCAGCCTGAGCCCCCAACTCTCCTTGACCCAGCATCTCCCTTCTGTATCCATCAGTGTCACCATTCCACCTCATTTCCAGCATCACCCTTCTTTGTGCCCATCCTACTTATGTCCCTATCTCACCTCTTTTCCAGAATCTTTATTGTGCCCCTGTCTTTATCCTCCCCCCCATGTTCACCATCTACCCTCTCAATGTCCTTGTCTCCCCTCCCCTCCCTTTTTTATAGCTTTGCTTCTCTGTGTTTCTATTTGATCTCCCCTTTTTCAGCACTACCCCTCTACAGCATTGCTCCTTCTTTGTGTTCCTATCCTTTTCCTCCTTTTCAGCATTGCCCCATCTGTATCCCCATAAACCCTCCATTTCAGTATTACCCACCTCTGTGTGCCTATCTAGCCTCTTTCAGCAATGCCTCCCTCTGTAAACCCATCTACCTAGCATTGCTTCCTCTGTGTTCCTATCTATGCCCCTTTCAGCATTTCCCCTCTTTAACCCTATTGCTCCTTCTCTTCTCTGTGGCACTGTCTCCATTTTTAGCATATCCCCCCATTTCCCTTTTTCCCACACCCTGTAGCCAGCCTCTTTCCTCCCTCCCTCCTCCCTCCAGCCTAGTATGACATCTTTCCCTCCTCTCTCTCTTTCTCTCTCCCCTCCCCGTGGTATACCATTTTTCCCTCCTCTGTTTCTCTTCTCCTCCTACCGCTCCCCAGGGAGACCTGCATCTGGTATTCTCCCTTCCACCCACTTCCCACTCTCTTTCTTTGCTCCCACAACTTTTAGGCAGCATTTTTCCACCCACCCTCCTCACTCCCCCCCTCCTCCCCCACAAGTCCTGCATTTGGACATCTCCCTTGCACCTGCACCCGTAACACCCTCCTCACATTCCGCTTCAGTGAATTAGCAGTGATTAAGACAAGTCACTGGCATTGAAGTCTTCTCTCTGTGAGTCCCACCTGCTTTGTTTCAAGTTCCTATTTCCACATAGGTGGGACTCATAGAGGGAAGGCCCCAACGTCAACAACCTGTCTTAATCACTGCCACTGCCAAATCGCCAAAGAGGGCTATGGAGAAGGGGAAGAAAGTGTGGGTGCAGGTGCAAGGGAGAGGGCCAGATGTGAAGGCTGCCGGAAGAGGAAGGAGTTCCCAGAGCATGATGTTGACCCCAGGAGTACCCCCTTAAGGTCTGCTTCCAGAGCGGACCGACCCCCGCCTCCCCCACCCCTTGGTACACCAGTGGCTGCTACAGTAGATTTTTTTAGTGACATCACTCCAGATATCAGCTCAAATTTGATCAGCAGACCAAACACAGTTCGTTAAGGACAAAATCTAAAATTGCTCCCCCTCTTGTCTGTTCCTGGAACCAATTGCTCCAAGAAGCGGTCATTTATTGCATCTAAGAATTTTACCTCCCTAGCACTCCTTGATGTAACATTTATCCAGTCAATGCTGGTGTAATTGAAATCATACCATTCACACTATCAAGGTAACACACTGCAATGTCAAAAATATGAAAAAAAAAATAAAGTGTGCTAGCACTATGGGACTCAGCCTATCTTCACCCAGATAGGAAGATAGGCTGAACTGAGATATTTTTTCTCCACAGAGAACTTTTTTCTCCACATTTAAATTTGTCCTTCCACCTACGTGAGGTGTGATCAGGTCTGAATGTAGATTTGGCCCAACGCTATAGTAGCTAGCATCCCCAAACTAGTGCTAGCACACTTTATTTTTTTTCTTATTTTTGTAATTGAAATCATCCATTATTATAGTGTTGCCCAATTTGCCAGTTTTCCTAATCTCTGTAAACATTTCTTCATCTGTCTGCTCATTCTGTCCTGGGGGACAGTAATATCTGTATATTCCTTCCCTTCACACATGGAATTTTAATTATATGGATTCCACACTGCCATCTAGGTCATGCAGATTGTTTATTTTATTTCATTCAAGTCCCTCTTTAACATATAGCACAAACCCCCTTGATCCACTATCTTTGCAATATGATTTGTAACACAGTGCACCATTGATTGTCCTCCTTCCACCAGGTCTTTGAGTTGCCCATTACATCTACTCTTTCATTCAGTGCTATATACTCTAACTCTCCCATCTTACTTTTTAGGTTTCTAGCATTTGTATACATATACAGTACATAAAATTGTTTTTTTTTCCATGCATCTACAGGCTGCTGAGAAATTGACAGGGATAATTTATGTCCTTTACTCTGCCTTCCTCTTAAATACTTTTGCCTTTCTTTCACCATTATTGAAACCTCTCTATTTAGATTTCTAAATATTCTGTTTCAAGGGTATTCCTCGAGGATACTTCACACTGAGTCATCTGTTCCTGAGTGACTATTGGCTTTCTCCCCCATCTTAGTTTAAAAACTGCTCTATCCTTTTTAAATGTTAGCACCAGCAGCCTGGTTCCATCCCAGTGAAGGTGGAGCCCATCCTTTTGAAACAAGATCCCCATTTCCCAGAAAGCTGCCAGCTCCTAACAAATCTAAATCCCTCATCCCTGCACCATTGTCTCAGCCATGCATTGAGCTCTGCCTCTTGGGTCCTGAATGTGGAACATTTCCAGAAATGCTACCCAGGAGAATCTGAATGTCAGCTTCCTACCTAAGAGCCTAAAGTTAGCGTCAAGAACCTCTCTTCCACATTTTCCTATGCCACTGATACTTACATATACCAAGATAGCTGACTCCTCCCCAGCACTATCTAAAATCCTATCTAGTTGATGTGTAAGGTCCAATACCTTTGCACCAGATAGGCAAGTGACAATGTGATCCTCATAAATCAGGGAACTATGGAGGCTGGTGATTGCGAGGAGAAAATTGGAGGTTGAAGCTGGGTAGTGGGGGGGAGGGAAAAGGATATTAGATTCTGTGAGGGGAAAGAAACAAGGAATAGACATGTATAATGAATAACTAGGAAAGGGGGAAAGGTTTAGGATGTATATATGAGTATATATGAGAGCAAATATTCAAAAACTGAGGCACAGTGTAGGTTTGGGTGAGAGATCAAAAGAAGACATACTACGAATTGGGTGAGTACTGGGAGAGTAAGTGGGGGTCTCAGAGCTTTCGTGGGATTGTGAGTGAGGACTCAGGGATTAAGTAGGATGGAACAGAGGGGACGGGGAAAGTGGGGACTAAGAAACTGAGCAGGGATTAGGGAAGATAGTGGGGACTAGGTGACTGGGTGAGGGAATGAATAAGGCTATGAGATGGAGTACAGAAAAATGGGGAAAGAGGCAGTTTGAAGGAGCATTTGGGAAGCAGTTGACAGGACATAGGGTTTGGAAAGGGTAAAACACAAAGGAAGTGAAAGAGGGTAGATATGGGGAAGGTAAAAGAGGGGAATGGAAGTCTGGATGAGGAATAAGACTTAAGAAAAGTGACTGGAGGTAGAAAGAGGCAGAAAAGTCGATTGGGCTGGTAAGGGGAGGGCACATGAATAGGCTGTAGACAAATCCAGGACTACACAAAGCAGTGACCTATAATTACTTCTATGCTTAATTACTCTTAAACTGTCCTATATAAAGTGTAACTTTCCAACCTTTTCATATTCTACTTTTATCTGTCTTAATTATTATTTATGATTCTGTAAACCACTTAGCCAGAATACTGATAGGTGGTATATCAAAAACATATGAACTTGAACTTCAACATGAGGCTGGGAAGGGTAGAAATGGAGGACTAGAAAGTGATGAAAAAAGAAGAGAGACAGGAGGCTGGAGAAGAAATATGACATAGGTAGAAAATGGGAAGACCAGGGAAGTAAGAGTAGTAATGGAAAGCTGGTAGTAGGTTAAAAGTGAAACGTCAGAGATTAAAGATTGAAGGGGAGCAAAAAGGAATTAAATCTAGCCGTATGTAGATAAAATGCAGATAAGATAAATACAGGAAAAAAACTAAAACAAAAGGATCAATGTCAGAGATTCCTATTGGGGAAGAAAATAAAGAACAAGAAGAAATAGAAAATGGAAATGAGATCCTCAAAAAGTATTTAGGAGAAAACCAACAAGAGGAAGTGGTACAGAAAAACTAGGGCCAACCCAACTGAAAAAAAAAATACATGATCAAGCAACACACTTATCTTCTTATGTGTATGAGCCTTACCATCTCCATGGTTCATAATGAGATGCTGAACCTAAAATGAGGGCACAAAAGCAAAAATTGGCTCAGAGCACCACAACCCTTGAATCAGTCTTGGCTGTAATCCCGGTAGTGATACTTGCAGATGGCTGTGAGGAGTGCCCTGATTTGCTTAATTCTATAAAACAGTGGCTGATTAGAACATTAACATATATTACCTGAAGATTCTAATAAGGATGGTACATAAGAACATAAGAATAGCCTTACTGGGTCAGATCAATGGTCCATCAAGCCCAGTAGCCCGTTCTTATGGTGGCCAATCTAGGTCACTAGTACCTGGCCAAAAACCAAGGAGTAGCAACAGTCCATATTCCCAAAGAGTAAGAAAAAAGATTCTAGAACCCCAAAGAGTATCAAGATTCCAGGCAGAATCTCAAAAACAGCAAGATTCCGGAACCCCAAAGGGTAGCAACATTCCATGCTACCGATCCAGAGCAAGCAGTGGCTTCCCCCATGTCTTTCTCCATAACAGACTATGGACTTTTTCTCCAGGAACTTGTCCAAACCTTTCTTAAAACCAGTTACGCTTTCCGCTCTTACCACATCCTCTGGCAAGCTTTAATATCCAAGGAAATAATAAAATGCACACATACCTAAAGCAGTGATATTCAGCCACTGTACATAAAGCTAAGCAATTTAACAGCTTTTATTCTGTCCTAAATTAGCCTACAAAGTTAAACAGATAAAGACTTAACTGCCTGATATTCAGAACTATTGAGCTGGCTAGGAACAGACCCCAGACAGCTAAGCAGCACTAAAGCCAATGAAACAAACTAGAATTCTGAAACCTAGAACTTCAAAAATATTATAGCAAACATTACATTACAGATACATAGAAAGAACAAATGCTACAGACATCCAGTAAAAATAAGAATGGCAACAATAGAGACCTGAGAACACTTATTTTACAAAGCCGTGCTAGCGGCTGCCGCACGGCAACAGCCCCAAAGCCCTTTAAATTTCTACGGGCTTCGGGACCGTTACCGCGTGGCTTTGTAAAACAGGCCCTTAGTCCCACCAATTCAGTCCTACAGTCAAGTAGGCATAATCATAGGCCTCGATATTAAAAAAAAAAACCTCTACTCATATGTATATTATCTGTAAACATCCTGTAGTCAAAACTGGTCACCATTGGAGAAAAAGTTCAAACACAGTTCCAAATTTTGTAATACAAACAACTCCCAAGCCCGACAGCGGCCCTGTTTCGCAATAAGCTGTCTCAAGGGCTAGGCAAAATCCTCCATCCAGTTAGACAACAAAAACAAAAAAAAAATCCCAGCAAAAAGGACTCACCGGGCAAGTGAATTTAGCTTCCATTCCGCCATGTTTAAATCATCAAACCTGTACGCTTCCAGCCCAAGGCATCCACATGACCTTAGCAGCTAGCCCGGTCACCAGCTATATATCGCAGTGTCAATATTTATTGGCTAACCAGCCAAATAGACCTGCCTAAATAGTGAGTTTTATTATTGAAATTCTATTTTACAAATATTTGTATTTTTTACTGCATTATTGTATTTCACTGATTGTCCAGCTCTTTTTAGTGTAAACCTCCTTTGGTTATGGCGGTATAAAAGAATAAAGTTATTATTATTATTAACTGCTATGACTTAGCCGGTCAGCCAATGAATATCAGCTTGGCTGGCTATATCAAAGGCTGCAAAAAAAAAAATATTCAATGTTGGTTGCCCGATACAACAAAATACTGCACCAAAAATGCAACTGCAGGTGTTACTATCACAAAGTGAAAACCAAAACCACCTGTATAAGTGATTAAACCAATGCACAGCCTAAGGGGACCAAAGACCTCAGAGACCTTTAAGGCAACAATGCTGCTTAAATATAGCAAATGAAGCAGGTCATGCCTCAGTCACTGGTCCAAACCCCAAATGCTTTTAGTGTTCAGTGCAAAGTGAACTTCAACTTAAACAGCTATTTAAGACAAAAAAGATAGCGCAAATATTTTCAAGACAGCACTTATCTTTTGAAAGTGAACGCCATGCCTGAAGCATTTGGGGTTTTGACCATTGATTGAAACATGACCTGCTTCATTTGCTACATTTAAGCAGCGTTGTTGCCTTAAAGGTCTCTGAGGTCTTTTGTCCCCTTATGCTGTGCATTGGTTTGAACACATATGCGGGCGATTTTGGTTTTCACTTCGCCCGATACAACACCAGCATTGAATTTCCAGGTTCGTCACCGACCACAGCAGTGGCTCTCAATATAATCCATACCCAGTTATTTAGACATTCAGGGTGTCCACCATGGATTTGGATGAGAGACAACTATTTACAATGGAAGCAATGCATGCAAATCTATCTTATGCAAATGCATTGTGCATCTCTTGAAAATCCAACATGCTGGGTATGTCCCAAGTACTGAATACAGAATAGAGAATGACACGGTGACAAAATTCATCACCGTTCCCGTCCCCACGGATAACCGCAGGAAATAATCCCATGTCATTTTTTTAGTGTCTATTTCAACCTCGGTCCTTCTACACCAGCATTCTTCAAAAACAAAGCTTGCGGGACAGTGGTTGTGGCCATTCAGACTCTGATTCTTATGTGAGCCAAGGATAATGAAGCCATTGTGACATCACTGATGTGATTGGCTCTTGGGCACTGGTGGAATGAGGCATTATGACATCACAATATCTGCTCTGGATACCAGAGACTGTCATTCTGTAGTGTCTGTTTCAACCTCAGTCCTTCTACACCAGCATTCTTCAAAGCAAAGCTTGTGGGTCAGTGGTTGTGGCCATTCAGACTCTGATTCTTATGTGAGCCAAGGATAATGAAGCCATTGTGACATCACTGATGTGATTGGCTCTTAGGCACTGGTGGAATGAGGCATTATGACATCACAATATCTGCTCTGGATACCAGAGACTGTCATTCTGTAGTGTCTGTTTCAACCTCAGTCCTTCTACACCAGCATTCTTCAAAGCAAAGCTTGCGGGTCAGTGGTTGTGGCCATTCATACTCTGATTTTTCCCTCTCTCCTTAAAGAATGACATGAAGATGGTTTACCGCGGTTATCCGCGGAGACGGGAACGGTGATGAATTTTGTCACCGTGTCATTCTCTAACAGAACACCGGTATTACAATGATGACAGTAAAATGTGTGTGGGGGGAGGGGAAAAAGAATTCATCATATACCCCCTATTTTACAAAGACTCAGTAGCAGCTACCACATGGAAAACACTCCGTTGCTCATTAAATACCTATGGGCTTCGGAGCAATTACCGCAGCTTTGTAAAGAGAGACCATAGTAACAATGACATTAATTACACTTAGGGCCTCTTTTAGAAAGGCACACTAAGCGTTTTAGCGCAGATTTTGTGCGCGCACTGAATCAACGCGTGCGCTAACCGCTGTGTCCATAGGATAACATGCACGCGTTTGCATTTAGGGTATGTTTAGCGCGCGATATTTAGCGTGCCCTAAAAAGCCTAGCGCACCTTTGTAAAAGAGGGGGGTTAGCTAGCTGAGAGCAAGGGAATTCCCAGGTTCTGTTGCTGGTCCATAGTATCCCCGGTCAGGTTCCATTTCTTGCACGATGGCAGGCTACAGCATATTTTGCTACTTTTTCTCCTGTTTCAGCCACTATTATAAGAGTTTTTCCTGCTCATTCGTTTTTGGAGAAACATGCATCTCTGATATCTTTGAATTTTGCACAGCGCAAGAGGAAACGCATTTCAAAAGCAATGAAAAGCTACTTCCTAATTGGCAATAGTGAATAAAAATAAATCTTCAAAATGAACAAAGGATTGAGTCATCTGTGGAGAGGAGGCAAGACCTCAGACCGTGTCTTCATATCACATAGCAACCAATGGCCGTTCAGCCGATACAGACTGTGGGTTTAATCATTGGTCTTCCTCCACCACCTCCACTGTGTGTGCAAATCAGCAATACATTTAAATACTGTGCAAAAATCTCAATCTATCAATAATTTTTTTTTTAACTTTATTTAGTTTTTAATGCCAACATAAAGTGCAATACAATTTATATACACATAATGATAATCAACCAAGCACTTATAATCAATCAGTATCTATACAAAAGATAAAATTCCCTCCCCATCCATCATTACCATCAGGAATAATAACAAAACAAAAGATATTACTCCCCCACCCCACTCTGGATGTGTGGGTGAAAAACAACGGAAAATAAAGATAAAGGACAACTATAGCAAATCTACAAAAGACATCAATGGACCCCAAACTAATTTGAATATCTTATTATGCCGATACAGACTGTGGGTTTAATCATTGGTCTTCCTCCACCACCTCCACTGTGTGTGCAAATCAGCAATCAGGGCTGTGGAGTCGGTAGATAAATGTTCCGACTCCTCAGTTTTTTGTACTTCAGACTCCGACTCCAGGTACCCGAAATTTCCTCCGACTCCGACTCCACAGCACTGGTTAATTTTCAGATCGTTAAAATGGAATGTCAAGTTGAGAGAAATGAGCATTTTCAACACCACCTTCATTTTGCTTTTAATCAAGGTTCTAAGGCCGCAGAAGCTGCTCGCAACATTTGTGCTGTGTATATAGTGGGTGCTATAGCTGAAAGAATCGCTCGTGATTGGTATGCCAAGTTCAAAAATGGAATCGGTAGATAAATGTTCCGACTCCGACTCCTCAGTTTTTTGTACTTCTGACTCCGACTCCAGGTACCCGAAATTTCCTCCGACTCCGACTCCTCGACTCCGACTCCACAGCCCTGTCAGCAATACATTTAAATACTGTGCAAAAATCGCAATCTATCAATAATTTAATTGTTTAAATAATATACAAAAACCACTTATCTTATCTGTATCGGCTGAATGGCCATTGGCTGGTATGTGATATGAAGACACGGTCTGAGGACTTGCCTCCTCTCCACAGATGATTCAATCCTTTATTGATTTTGTGGATTCATTATTATTATTTTTGAATATGTCATGGATTGAGGACACATTTTATATTTGAATTGAAGCTTGAATTCCATTCTTGTTTTGAATTTTGTTATTTTTGATTGTAGAATTTTGAATTATTGCTTTTTTGTGTTTCAACGGTGAACAAAGACAGTGAGGACCATTTTCTTCCACAACTGCGATCTCCATTTTCTCCAACAACCGCATGCAGATGGGTCATCGCTGCTGCCTGATCTTTCCAAACTTCTACAGCCTTCCCAGCAAAGACGGAATAACCTTTTGGTATTTAGACAACTGTCAACAGTTCTAAATGTTGTCTCTGAATATTTGCTGACTGATGAACTACTGAAGCAATAAACAGTATCTGATATAAGGGTGATGATATGAGGTCAGGACACTAAAGACCATCTTGGATGTTCATTTTCCTGCTGTCCTTTAATAAGGTTCTCTTATTTCACCCCCACCGCCACCCCCCTTTTACTAAGCTGCGGCAGAAGATTCCTATGAGCGTCAGAGTATTTAGCGCTCCAGGCTGCGGTAGAAACCTCTACTGCAGCTTAGTAAAAGGTGGGGGGTCAGTCTTTTGCTTTAGGCAGAGGTCCGTTTGATTTTTGGCCTTAGAAAGTTTGACCATGTAAGTCCTTTTTATTTAAAATTACACTGGCTGCCTTTTGAGGCGAGAATCATGTTTCAGTTTTGATGTATCTGCTTTAAGGCATTATTTGGTTTAGCTCCTGGCTATCTTTCTTCTCTGTTTAAAGTACATAACCCTAAGAGGATTACCCAAATTAATAACATGTTTATGTATCCATCTTTGAAGTCTGTCCAATACAGGAGATTTCATGAACAAACATTTGCTTTTCAAGCAGGAAAAATGAATGCCTGGTTGAGCTCCCTCATTCTTTCAGCTGATTCTTATTACTCTTTTAGGAAGTTATTAAAAACTAAATTATTTGAAAAAATGTAATTTGAATTCTTGTAAGCTTTGCTAAATTTTTACTGTTTTAAATTTTCATTGCACTGTGATATGTATGTATCACTGAATTTGTTCAGTTTTTTTCTTTTTTTTTTTTTAAGTCAAGGTTTATTTATTGAAAATTTTCACAAAACATGGGAAAACAAGTGCATGGAACAACAAACCATGCGAGTCAAGAAAATACATCAGAATACTTGCTGTGACGAAAGCAATAAACATGTCCACATGTCACAACCATAATAAACATAGAAGATGAGGAAAACTCGCATGAGGGTAAAACAAGCCATGGAAAGTTTTTTCTTTTATGTAAACCGCCCAGAACTTACAGTTGGACGGTATATAAAAATAAAGTTTATTATTATTATTATTATAGGGTGAGGGGAAAAATAAAGTAATCCCTAGAGGGTTTTTTTGCTGTTTTTTCTCAGCCACTGCTTACAATTTCAACATGAAATTTTACAGCTTCGCTGTTACTTTGCCATGTAAAATGATATTATCTTTAAACAAGACAAAGTGGCAGATTTTTTTTAGCATGACCACCCAGTGATATTCATGCATTCAAAAATGTTTACACTGTAAAACTACAATTATTGGGGGGGAGGGAAATGAGGTACCAGCTTACTGTTAATGACATCGTGGTGACATAGACTTTTGTCTGGAGAGCAACGCTGGAGGCCTATCACAAGCTCCACCCAACGCCGCAAACCATCGCCGAGGTCAAGGAAGCGCTGCAGATGATCTGGGACAACCTGCCACAAGGATTGATCAACAACGAGGTTAAGAACTTCCCAAAGCAACTGAAGGCCTGGATTAAAGCTGAGCATTCATAGTGACAGCGAAATTCTGACACGTTGTTAATTTTATCATTTTTTTTTTTAATTGTGTTTTAGCTCAAACCTGCTTTAATGCACAAAAAAGGCTAGGTAGTAATGCTAAAATGTAATAGCAACATAGCTTAATGTAATTATGATGACTAAATGTGTGAAAATTTCTCATTGAAATTCAAAGCAGTTGCTGAGAAATGGCAAAAAAGATTTAGGGGATTGCCATTTTGGCCTCACCCTGTACAGAGGGATGCCTACATTTAGGGGTCCTTTTATCAAGCTGTGGTAGGGGTTTAACACGCATAATACCGCGCATTAAACCGCCTGCCGTGCTAGCCGCTACTGCCTGCATTGAGCAGGCGTTAGTTTTTTTGCCGGCCGCAGGGACTAGCGCATGATGAAATGTCCGACGCGCTAACCCCGCTAGCGCGGCTTGATAAAATGACCCCTTAGACACCTAACCCCGGATTCTCCCCTTCTTTTACGATGGCGCGCTAACCGATTTAGCGCATGCTAATGATAAGTGCACGTTAAATGCTAATACATCCATAGAATATAATGGGCGCCTTAGCATTTAGCGCGTGCTAAATCAGTGGACGTGCGCTAAAGCGGTTAGCGCGCCTTAGTAAAAGGACCTGTATATAGGTCACCCAGAATTAGATGCCCAGATTTGAGTGTGGATCCCAGATGGGCACATTAGAGAATGACACGGTGACAAAATTCATCACCGTTCCCGTCCCCGTGGATAACCGCGGGAAATAATCCCATGTCATTTTTTAGTGTCTATTTCAAGTTTATCAAGTTTCAAGTTTATTAGATGACTTGATTAATCGCTTAATCAAACATTCTAAGCGATGTACACTATAAAATTTACAATTATTAGATAACATTACAATACGTACAAATACTTAAATAATGGTAAATTGCTCTTAATTTTAACATTACTAAACATAGGGTAAGGAGGGATGAAATACAATTCATAAAGTAAAGATGAAACCTTGAGGGAAAATACAAAAGGGAAATAGGTAACACAGGTATAACAAAGTAAAATATAATACTCCAATAATAAAATTATATTGTAAAGGCATCTTTAAAAAGGAAGGTTTTTAACTCGGTTTTAAATTTCAGCCTCAGTCCTTCTACACCAGCATTCTTCAAAGCAAAGCTTGAGGGTCAGTGGTTGTGGCCATTCATACTCTGATTCTTATGTGAGCCAAGGATAATGAAGCCATTCTGACATCACTGATGTGATTGGCTCTTAGGCACTGGTGGAATGAGGCATTATGACATCACAATATCTGCTCTGGATACCAGAGACTGTCATTCTTTAGTGTCTATTTCAACCTCAGTCCTTCTACACCAGCATTCTTCAAAGCAAAGCTTGAGGGTCAGTGGTTGTGGCCATTCATACTCTGATTCTTATGTGAGCCAAGGATAATGAAGCCATTCTGACATCACTGATGTGATTGGCTCTTAGGCACTGGTGGAATGAGGCATTATGACATCACAATATCTGCTCTGGATACCAGAGACTGTCATTCTTTAGTGTCTATTTCAACCTCAGTCCTTCTACACCAGCATTCTTCAAAGCAAAGCTTGCGGGTCAGTGGTTGTGGCCATTCATACTCTGATTCCTCCCTCTCTCCTTAAAGAATGACATGAAGATGGTTTCCCGTGGTTATCCGCGGGGATGGGGACGGTGATGAATTTTGTCACCGTGTCATTCTCTAGTGCACATAAACTAAATTTGTCAATGAGGCGCTATCAATTATTGTTTATGTTTATCTATATAACATCTGATGAATTGCACAATATTGGATCAGCCAAGTCAAGGTTAAATTAGTAAGAAAACTTAGAAAGGAATTCCTAAACTATAACAGAAAAAATAAACTCACACATTCCTCCTCAATATACTTCTCCTAGTACTCTTCGCTCTGACCAGTCTGGTCTCTAGAATAAGCTCTGTTATTGTCCACTGTAACCTTATTTGTTGTCATGAAAAGTCTGTTTTCAAACGATTGTGAATGTCTACTTGTAACCCGTTCGGGAGAATGGGATAGAAATCGAAATAAATAAATAAATTCAGGATAGAGGAAAAGAAGAAAGAGACATTACTGTAATCCGCCTTGAACCGCAAGGTAATGGCGGAATAGAAATCACTAATGTAATGTAATGTACTATAGTGATTACTGCAATGCTCTCACCTCCAGCACATGTATACTAACAAGAAAAAACCTTTGAAGATAAATACAGTCTGTTCTCGTTATTTGCACATTCCTGATGTGCGGTTTTGTGTATCCGCAGTTGCATTCATTGTGACCGATATTCTCCATTCGCACCCCTCTGTTCACATATTCGCTGTGTTCACATGTTCAACACAGCTTTCTTTGCTTTCACTTTCACTTCATGTTCTGGCGTTGGCTCCCAAGCATCCAGAGAGTGAATTACAAGCATCTACAGGTACTCCAAGTGATGTCCCATTCAGGAACCTAACCCTATTTTCCCAGTAGGATCCATTATTCAAGTTCCACAGTTTTGAGGTGAAATGTGTACTCTATTTTCTCATAGACTTAGGTCTCCTTTTACGGAACTGTGCTGAATGGCCCGCGCTGCTCCCAACACTCATTGAGTTCTTATGAGCGTTGGGAGCAGCACAAGCCATTCAGCACGGCTCTCCATGCTAGAAACTGCTATCGCAGTTTCGTAAAAGAGGGGGTTAGCGTTTCATTATTCATGATTTCACAGTTCGCAAACATTTTCGGGAACTGCACCAAAGCGAAGAAGAACAGACTGTAAGTCTTTACATTTGCCTTAAATTTAAAGAATGAAAGGAGTCGCGTGGTGCCAAGGGAAGGAGCAGACGCTGAAGCTTGGTGCTCCTCACTTCCCACATTAAACTGGCTAATAAATGACATTGAACGTTGAGAATTTTAAGTGCCTAACGCTGCAGAGTAGGGCTTATTGTACTGGAGCATCGATCGGGCGTGTCGCTTAGTGGACTTTGGTGCTGGATGGCGGTTAAAGCACTTCGTAGGGACCAGGAGAAAACGTGGCCCGCGCCGCACCATTTAGAAACGTGGTTTCTCACACAGGTGAACTTTGATGAGTCTTTGGGGCCTCTACTATTTAAATTTAATGAATGAAAATTGGAGTTAATTGGCTGCAATTATTTATTTATTTTTAAAAACTTATACCCTGCTTAAACCTAAGCGGTTCACAAGGTACATACACAATCATAAATAACAATACAACAAAGAATAATTTACTTGTACCAAAAATTCTCTAGGATTGCTATCATTAGATAAAATTCAGGAAAAAGCCTCCATAAATAGCGGTATAGCAGTATGTAAGAAATAAATTATTATTATTATTATTATTCTATCAAACTGCGCTAGCAGTTTTTAGTGCAGAGAGCCGCACTGAATGGCCTGCGCTGCTCCTGACGCGCATTGAGTTCCTATGAGCATCGGGAGCAGTGCGGGCCATTCAGCGCGGCTCCCTGCACTAAAAATTGCTATCGCAGTTTGATAGAAGAGGGCCAAAGTTGTTTTCAATACCCTTTTAGTGGTCCAGTCAAATTATTCCAGAAAAGCACCCCTGCTACTGAGATAATTAAAGCTCTCATTTTCTCATAGTGTACACCTAAGAAGCCCTTTACTAGCCAACTTTAACCTCCCCTCTGACCTCAAGGGCCTACACGGTTGGTATACTTTCAACACTTGAGTCAGAAACCAGGGAATCCCATAGGAGATTAGGAGTTATGCTCTACACTCTATAACGTGCACGCCTAAATTTTGTAGCATACAACTCAGAAGGGGGTGTGGTCATGGGAGGAGCTTGGGTGCATCAGAAGCATTCCCAGGAATTAGGTTCTATGTTAAAGAATATTTATTTTATTTATTTAAAACATTTATATTCTGCTTTTAACCAAAGCGGTTAGCAAATTAACATACACAATCTTTAAATACACACAAAGTCTTAAAATCTACATAGCAGACAAGAGCAAATGAAGGCAAAGGTCTCAATGTAAACATTATATCAAACTCATTCTAGAAATGTTAAATAAGGTACTACTAGAGGAGAAATACTTGGATTTACGCACCCAACTGCTGTCATTTGGGTGCCAGGATTTACATTCAGCAGGTGTAAGTCCTCATGCCCAATGCAGATCATGGGAATCCCTGCTAAATGCTATTTTGTAAAGGTTGCTTAGCACTCAATGACCTTTTAGAACTGACGCTTAGCCAGGATCTTAACAGCACCTAACTTTGGCCACCATCTGACCCCTAGAGTGCACCCAATTGAATCTATTCAATAACGGAAAGTAGTGAGCCTCCCTTGTGCATGCTCAGTTTCACTATAACCAAGCATCGGCATGAGGGAGGGCAGGGCAGGCAGCACATTGGCTCCGGAAAACAAACATCAGCTGGAGGAAGGCTTCTGGCAACAGGGCTTGGGAACCCTCACTAGCCAAAGCAGCATAGAATCCATCAATTTTATTTTTTTTTTTTGGGGGGGGGGGGGCCCGATCCTAAACTGTGGAGATAGGCTCCCAAGGCCCCCTGTGACTAAACCATGGATAAGAGGCATAGGCCTTCTGAATATTCTACTAAACAAGACGGGGAACTTGAGCGGAGAGCAGCTGGATAGCTAGGGGGAGGTGTGTTGTGAGTGTAGAGGTAGGGTTACCACTTTGTCCGGGTTTTGAAAAGCTTGGAGCAAATCACTGTCAGACAAAAACACATCCGCACATGTGCAGATGCCATGTGATGATGTCACGTGCACACACACACAGGTGTGTGACATCATCGCGTCGCATCTGCGCATGCGCAGATGCTCTCCTGCCCGAGACAGGCAGCGGGGGTGCGAGGCTAGGACGGGACTGGGGCATAACTGGGTGTGGGATGGGTGGGTCTAGGGGTATGGATTTTCTAAATGGAAAATCTGGTAACCCTATGTAGGGGGTCACTGCAGAATGTGGGGTAAGGATCACCAGAGAAAGCTGGGTCTTCCCTGGAGGTAGGAGTTGCTAAAGCAAGGGAGGGTTGGTCACTGGAGCCAGGTGTAGTGTATGTGTGCAGTAGTTAGAGGGTAGTCAATGGAGAAAGCTGGCGGGTGTGCCATGAGGTAAATCACTTGAGCAAAGTTAGTTTATTAGGGTTTTGAAAAGGTTTTGTTTGTTTTTTTTAATTCTTTATTTATGCATTTTTAAACTTTTGACAATAACATCCGTCAAAAATAAGAAAATATACACTAAACAGAAAATATCAAAACAATAAGAACTAATGTTCTCAATTCATAGTTTTCCAGGAAACATATTACAGTGTTCTCCTGGTCATTTGCGGTCGGCGGTTCATGATATTTTCTGACTGTGAACCGCCGACCAGTAGAGGACAGCGAGAGAGGCAGGAGAGAGCAGCCGGAGCGCCGGCAAGTAAAGGAAACCACTCTCTGTATGCTCCGACCGCCTCTTCCTGCACTAAAGTCAGGCCTCACCAATCAGGCGCTGCTTTAACACACAGCTCCTGATTGGTAAGGCTCGACTTTAGTGCAGAAAGAGGCAGTTGGAGCATACAAGTGGTTTCCTTCACTTTCCGGCACTCCTGCCTCTCCCGCTGCCCTCTCCAGTCTCCCCCACGAAAAACCATATTCGTGGTTTTTCAAGATTCGCGGGGGGGGGGGTTTCCTAGAATGAAACCCCCGCGAATATCGGGGGAGTACTGTAATTAAATCAGAATATATAATTAGTCCACAATTTTTGGAGAAGGAGCTAAAGAATGAACTGAGCTACATTATTCCATAAAACTCTTAAGGAAATAAAGATGAGGCTTGATGACCCCCTCCCCCAAACCTATTTCTCATTGAGCTGTTCTACTTGGGTACCCTTAACAGGAGGTGGAAGTTACTTGACCTTTAACAGAAATAAATATAGATAGCTGCTGCGGCTCGTAAAAAACATATCTATTTTCTCTATAAACCATTAGACATTTACAGGGATATGCCCATGTGAAGGTTGCCTCCAACTGCAGGGCCTGTCTTCTTCTTTTCTGGGTGGCTCTAGATACATACGGGTACATCCATACTTTATAAATCACAAAGGAAAGATCTTGGTATCTAAAAAACAATTTCAACAGCCACTCTATGTCTGAGTCAATAACAAAGCAAACTAATAATGTTGCGGGGACCTGAGCTTCTACATCCAACCTCTCAAGGAAATTAGTCAGGTCGAAACAATCAGCAGAGAGATTCTACTGGTTAGGACTCTGTGATTTTTACCTTGGTAGGTAGGTAATAAATATTAGATTAGGTGGACAAGATGACTCGGGAACCTTCAAAACCTCATTCAAATACTTTTTAAACATTTCCATTGGTGTAATAGTCAATACTTTTATAAAATTAATTACCCTAAGGTTACATTTTCTGGTAGCATTGTCTCACATTTAAAATGCAAGTTCCCGCTATCTTTAACCCAGACCAAAGCTTGTGTCTCCAGTTTTTAGTCTGGTTTCATAGTCCAAAGACTTGTTGTTTTCCAGTCTAGATATTCTGTTCTTTATTTCCACATGTTCTGATAGTGCAGATGTGCACCGATTAGAAAGTTGCTGGACTTGGCTACCCAAAGAGAACTGCAAGCTAGCTATTGCCTCCCATATCGTCTCCATATTGAAGACCCTAGGTCTCTGTAGGGGTGCTAGATCCACACTGAGTTCCCCTGTAACACCAGTACCTAGAGCTGCTGCCGCCAAAGAAATCTGCACGCAAACCTCCTCCTCTTGACTTGCATCCAAGTCCTCCACTGGCAACGCTGGCTTATCCTCCTGGCGTCGCTCAGATTCAGGTTCCCGGCTCTGGCCATGCATCAAGGGAGCGTCTTGGACGTGATCAGCATCCAACGCTGATTCCGTAGCCACAGGTGGGCTCCGCTCCTCCAGAGATAAGGTGGCGCCCTCACTGGAGCGTTCACATGCCTCAGTTTGCGTGCCTCCTCCCGCTGAGGATTCATCCAGATTCTGCATTCGGAGGTATGTTGCACGAAAGCATCCATCGGCCCGGTAAGCAGTGCAGGTTCCTCCAGGAAAACCCGGACTTTAGATTTATGTTTCACCATGAGTTGGGGAAGGCAAAAAGGGTATTCTCCCGGGGACGGCGTCTCCATGCTCACTTCAAGCCGCCATCTTAGATTAGCTCCTCCTTTAATTGGTCTGTCTGGGTTTTGAAAAGGTTTGAATAATTTCCTAAAAGAGAAGTCCATAGGCCATTATTGAGAAGGCTTGGGAAATCCACTGCTTATTCCTAGGTTAAGCAGCATAGAATCTGTTTTGCTACTTAGGATCTAGCTAGGTACTTGGGACCTGGGTTGGCCACTGTTGGAAACAGGATACTGGGCTTGATGAACCTTTGGTCTATCCCAGTAGGGCAATTATTATGTCCTTAGGTATATAGATATCTTGGAAAAAGGTGACTAAAAAAATGAGGTCATATTTAATTCTATAAAAGCAAACAAAATACAACAGTCCAAACTTCCTCCTTTTATGTGAACTAAAACAGGTACAAAAGTTAAAACATTTTGGATCCACTACTTTAGTCAACTTTTCCTAGAGATAGCCATGTATAATCTACGAGGGGTGTTCAATAATTATCTACCTCAATAGAAAAGAAAAGAGCTTTCAAAAAATTTTGGCTTTAGTTTTCAATTTAGGCCCTGACAGCTCCATATACTTCATCCACTTTTCCTGCAACGACTTCAATCCCTTTGGAAAATAATTCTTCTGTTTGCCTTTCAAACTAGGACATCACAGCTTCCTTGACTTCCTTCATCACTTGAAAACCACTGTCCATGTAGAGATTTCTTCAAAACTCGGAACAGGAAATAATCCGAGGGAGCCAGGTCAGGACTGTAGAGTGGATGGCTCAGCTGCTGAAACCCACATTTTCAGATGGCAGCCTGTGATCATCGTGACATGTGTTTTCCCATATATGTAAAGAAGCAGCATGCCTGCTGCGAGTTTTCCTCATCTTTTCTCTTTGATTGAATCTTGCAAAGCAGCCATTGTGTTGGCGTAACTCTCTCTATTTATGGTTGTTCTTGTGTGGCATGAACTCCAGAACCAAAAATCTATCATTCCAGAACACAGTTGCCAGGATTTTGCCTGCAGATTTTTCTGTCTTGAGCTTTTTTGGGGTGATGAATGACTTGTGCTTCCACTGCATTTACTCCATTTTGGACTCAAGATCTCTGTGATTAGAGAATGACACGGGGACAAATTTGTCCCTGTCCCCGCAGGAACTCAATTTCCCCATCCTGTGAGTTTTGTTGCTGTCACTGTCCCTGCCCCATTCCTGTAAGCTCTGCCTTAACCGCACAAGCCTCGAACTGGGAGACTGTTCCACACATCTACCATCCATTCTGTAAAAAAAAGTATTTCCTTAGATTATTCCTGAGCCTATCATCTCTTAACTTCATCCTATGCCTTCTCATTCCAGAGCTTCTTTTCAAATGAAAGAGACTCAACTCATGGGCATTTATGCCACGTATTTAGACATTTTTATCATATCTCCCCTCTCCTGCCTTTCCTCCAAGGTTTACAGATTGAGACCTTTAAGTCTGTCCCCATATGTCTTATGACAAAGATCACACACCATTTTAGTAGCTTTCCTCTAGACCGACTCTATCCTTTTTATCTTTTTGAAGGTGCAGCCTCCAGAATTGTACACAATATTCTAAATGAGGTCTCACCAAACTCTTATACAGGGGCATCAATACCTCCTTTTTCCTACTGGCCATACCTCTTCCTATGCACCCTAGCATCCTTCTAGCTTTCACCGTCATCTTTTCAACCTGTTTGGCCACTTTAAGATCATCACATACAATCACACCCAAATCCTGCTCTTCTGTCACCCCCCTAAACTGTACCATTCCTTTGGGTTTTTGCAGCCCAAATAAATGACCTTGCATTTCTCAGCATTAAATTTTAGATGTGTCAGTGTTCAAGCATCCAAAGTAAATAAAAATTTATAACCTGGGGGACTCTTCCTGCGATCCCCTGAACAGAAATTTAATATATTCATGAGGAAGCACTCTTTGTTTTTCCAAGCTTTGGAGGACAAACACACTTATGGTGTTCCAATTTCACCAGATACACAAATCATCCCTACAATTTCAGTGCAACACCAAAACCAGTTAAAAGAACACCAGACAGAGCCTAAGTCAGTGTTCTTCAATGATTTTCCCAGTCAAGGAAGGTCCCATAACAATAAAATCAGTTTCTGTTCAGATAGTCACCTCTATTAAACTTCTCGGTGTTACTTTCGATGGAAAACTCTCGTTCCATGAACAAATAAGCTCAGTAGTTAAGAAATGTTTCTACCGTCTTCGAATGATTAGATCTCTTGCCACCCTATTAGATCAATCTTCATTAAATATTCTTATTCATTCGCTCGTTATTTCATGCTTGGATTACAGTAATGCACTATACAAAGGAATCACTAAGAAAGAAATAAAACGTCTTCAAATTATTCAAAATACTGCCATCAAAATTATTTCAAAAGCACGTAAATACGATCATGTCACACCTCTTTTGATCAATGCTCACTGGCTTCCTATAAATCAGGGGTGTCCAACCTGCGGTCCAAGGGCCGCATGCGGCCCCGTGAAGTATTTTGTGGGGCCCCGGTTGAGGGCGATGCAGTGTTTTCCTCTGCTGCCCCCGGGTGTTCACCGTCTTGCCAGCTCCCTCCTCTGTCTTGCTGCAGCGTTTGCGTGTTTGTGTGGCCCCAGAAACATTTTTTTCGGCCAATGCAGCCCAGGGAAGCCAAAAGGTTGGACACCCCTCCTATAGATCATCGAATTTCCTATAAAATAATGTTACTGACTTACAAGACCAAAACTTCCGGCCAACCTGATTTTATTAACAGGCTACTTATCCCCCATTATCGTACATTATCTTCATCTAATCAAAACTTGCTATCCATCCCCTCTTTAAGATACATTAACACTATGCGCACTACCATCTTTTCTGTCACGGCCCCTACCATCTGGAATTCAGCACCAAATTATACAAGAGAAATTACATCCCTTGATAAATTTAAAAGTAACTTGAAGGCTTTTCTTTTTTAAAGACGCATTTGGTGTATAATAGCCCTTCTAAGGACGGTAATGAAAATCTGTTCCTTGCCATTTTTTAATCATTTTAGCTTATTTTACATTATTCTAGACTATTTATATTTTGTTCCCCTTCCTTTTGTTTTGGTCCCTCTCCTCCTCTTTCTCTTTATACGAATTGTATTTCTGCCCTGCTCCATCTTGTATCAGTAAGTAAATGTTTGTCAGTGCGTTTGATTGTTTGTAATTTGTTTTTTAACCTACGTTCTTATTATACTTTGTTTTTATATTATGTAAAACCGCTTTGAATTTTAATAAGGCGGTATATAAAATTTTTAAATAAACCTGAAACCTGAAGGAGAATGGTGGCCCCCCCAGAAACCTCTGTAGTGGCCCCCTTCGTCTTTCAGATTTTTTTTTTTTCTTCTATGCTGCCTCTCTAACCAGGTGCTGGAGAGAAAGGGGAACGTGAGGGGGAGGAAGAGCCACGTGCTTGAATGACAAGGCATTTCTCAACAGATAAAAGAGTATGCATTTGGGAATGCTACACAAACTTGAGGATACCACCCCCCCCCCCCACCCCAATTGAAGTTTGAAAGTGAGCTAGTGGGAATTAATGTCATTGACACACACTGGTCAGCAGTGTCATGGCTCTCCTTCAGCTCACTGGAATACAAAGTGGTCCCAGTTTAGAAATTAACGAAGACCACTGGCCTAGGTAGTACTGGGGAACATCTCCTCCCAGGCTTGATGCCTGAACTTTCCCGCCTGCAATAATGTTCCCAAACAGTACAAACCCTGAGCCCTATGCCAGGGTGTGTTGGACATGAGCTCTCACATTTACTGCTTGGCTCAGCGCTTGCATTGTGCTCGAGAGAGACTCCTATTTCCTCGTGAAGGTCACCCAGTGTTGGCTCAGACTGTGTGCGCCCCTCTTCAGAGGATTCCCATCCCTTATCGCCTAACCTACACAGGGCATATGTATGCTCTCCAAACACACACTGTTCAGAAGCTGAAGAAAACTGGATAAACTAATAGCCACTAAATGCCCAAACAAAAACCATACCACACTTAAGCCCTTGTTTAAATAGTTCACGGAGCACAGCTCCTTATTAACCCTCCCCCTTTTACAAAACCGTAGCGCGGTTTTTAGCGGCCGCCGCGGCCGGTGCTAAAAAACGCGCTACGGTTTTGTAGAACGTGTGTTAGCGAGGGACCTCGGACAGCTCCAGCCCGGACCCCCCCCCCTGCCTGCGTCGAAAAGTTCCAGAACCATCCGTCGCACACCTGAAGCTCCCCGAGCTCTTCCCCACACCCACACGCAGTGTCATGGCCTCTCTCACAACAGGGTGTGACATTTCCCGGGTTCTCAGCACGAAAGGGTAATTAAACTTCTGGTATTATATTTAACATGTACGGGGGGGAGGGGTGTAATAAATGGAGGTGCTGACATGTTAGGGCATTCTAAGATTTTTTACTTACGTTGGGGTCCATTGACGTCTTTTGTAATATTGCTATAGTTCTCTTTATCCTTCTTATTGATATAATTTAGACACATCCAGGGGAGGGATATATCTTTAGTGTGATTTCTTGATGTAAATGTTGGTTGGTTGGGGGGGGTTATATTATTGCATTGCTACTGACTGAATTTAAGTACTTAATTGTTGTTATTACTGATGAATATTGTATTGCACTTTTTGTTAAGTTATGGAAAATCAATAAAGATTTAGTTAAAAAAAAAAAAAAAAGGTCACAGAGCACATCCTCCTCTCCCCCCATTTTATTTTATTTTTTTTTTAAGGTGCTTCTGAGTGCTGTGTCGCCTGCTGCTCCACCCCGATGAGCTGCAGGTCCCAAAATAGCTTCAGCTGTCCCGCTTCGTCTCCCCGCATAGCCATTTCTAGCCATGCGAGGAAAGAGGAGCAAAGAGAGTTGGCACCGGCCTGAGGCGAGCTCACAAAACATCGCCCCACACCATTGGTTTCTTTCACTTTACATGTGGAAAAACGGCCAGAAAAATAACTACGTATGGTCTAAGAAAAAAAAATAATAAATTTTTTTTTTTTTAAACTTGCTACACAAGTTACTAAATTATGTTAATTTGCATTGCTTTATTAGTAATAGTAAAAGCAAATATTCGTATTTGTGTTAAGAGTGTGAATTATTTTATACTGTATTTATTAGTCAGGAAACCTGAGGAAATATCAACATAAAGTTTCTCCAAAGTATAACTAAAGCAGAGTGAGTAAACGACGACAACAACAAAAAAAAGCAACAGAAGTATTAAAAATAATGTCCAGGTATCTACTATTATACATATATCACCTTCCCGGGTTTTTTTTTTATTATTATTTGCTCCCTTTAGGCGCGCGCGCTTACCTGTTTCCAGCGCGCCCAGGAAAACGATCACTTTCTAAGCCTTGACAGAATTTTTCGCGGACAGGGAAGGTGCGTTAGATCCGAGTTCGCAGATGTAAGATCCCAAAACAGGTGGAAAAAAAAAAAAATTGAAAACCGAGGAGGAGAGCATCAGCATCGGCCGAGGTCCCTGGCCCAGAGCTGCGAGAGAGGAGCAGAAGTAGACCCCCACCCCACCCCAGTCCCCCCCTGCAGTGGATTTGCTTGAGATCAACCTTTCTGTCCCTTCGGCTTCCCTCCTCCCCTTCCCTAATGTGACTCCTCCGCCGGATAAATTACCCTCGTCTCCAGCTCTCCTCCGCCTCAGCTCCAAAATAGCCTCGGTTTCAACTGCCCAGCAGATTGCATTTCATCCTAAGGGGAGCAAAGGACAGGGTTTAGGGAGTTGCTGGAGATCTCTCCAGGAGGAATGATTTAAGGACGGGGTGGAGGGCGACGGTGATGCTGATGCCTGGAGGACTTTCCTCTGCAGAGAGGTGTGCTGAAACAGGAGATGGTTGGGGGGGGGGGGAGAGGCCTCTCAGGCAATTTTTGGAAAGGAGGCAGTGGAAAAGTGGGGCCTGTTTGAATGAAAGGAGTCTCTAAACCAGGAGAGTAATTGTCCAGCACCCTGATTTGGAGATGGAGAAGGTGCCCCTTGTGTAAGCATATTTTATTAGTCGCATAAGCATCTATAGGTCTGTACCAAATACTAGCACAAACCCTACAGAAATCACACCTAGTGAACATAAGCACAAAAGTAAGTAGGTGTAAAGGTTAGCATGTACTCTCTGTACATATGTGCATATTTAATAAAATGTGTATAAATCATGACTGAGTCTATAATAATAATAACTTTATTCTTCTATACCGCCATAGTCAGATGACTTCTAGGTGGTTCACACTGAAGAGAGCTGGACAATCAGCGAATTGCAAAATGCAAATAGTGAAAGTGCCACATGCATGCATGCTTTTAGATATAACCTAGGGCTCCTTTTACTAAGCTGCGATAGCGTTTTTAGCGCACTCAGGATTTTAGCGCGCGCTAGACCCGCGCCACGCAGCTAGAACTAACGCCAGCTCAATGCTGGCGTTAAGGCCTAGCGCACGTGGCAGTTCAGTTAAGCGCGCACTAAAACCGCTATCGCAGCGTAGTAAAAGGAGCCCCTAATTTTATAAAAGGCCTTTTTTTATGCATGGAAAATTACCTCCTTAGGGAGTAATTCTGAAAGGAAGTTTAAGCGCAGGTTCTATATTGGAAGCTATACACATAATTGTGATTATGGGGCAACCTGCCTTTGAGGAAATGCTAAAGCGGCTAGGGCTTTTCAGCTTGGAGGTGAGATGGCTCAGCGGAGATATGATATAAAACATTGAATGGAATGGAACAGGTAGATGTGAAACACTTGTTTACCTTGTTTATTCATCCAGCAACAGAATGCTGAACATGATTCCTTAATGCAGGGGTAGGGAACTCCGGTCCTCGAGAGCTGTACTCCGGTCCTCGAGAGCTGTACTCCAGTCGGGTTTTCAGGATTTCCCCAATGAATATGCATGAGATCTATTTGCATGCACTGCTTTCAATGCATATTCATTGGGGAAATCCTGAAAACCCGACTAGAATATGGCTCTCGAGGACTGGAGTTCCCTACCCCTGCCCTAATGCATAGACGCACTATAGAGAATCATGCTCAGCGGTGCTGAGCGACTCTAAGCACGTCTATATGTTAAATGTATTTTGCAGAATCGCCTATTAGGTATTGCATAGATGTCCTAGTAAAGTCTGTAATGTTATCGTGTTAGCATTATCATGTCATTAGAATGGCAATTTTATGTTGGTTTTTTAACATTAAAATTATATGCAGTTAAATGCTGACACCACCATTATATTTTATTATCTTTATATCACAAGTAGTATTTACATTTGGCTCCTTTATCATATTTCTGTTCTAGTTGTCTAGGGTCACAAGGAGCAGTGGGGGATTTGAACCAACAACATTAAGGTACTAAGGCTGTAGCTCTAACCACTGCACTACACACACTCAGATAGTAAACTACATGTCAGTTCCAAAGTTAAGCTTTGCATATCCTCTTGATTTATAAGCAGTCTTTTCTCTAGGATAAATATCAAACATGTACCTTCAACATTTGTCCAGTTCCTCTTTTGGCCTCTATGTTCCTCAATCAAAGCACATGAATTATATATATATATATATATATATATATATATTTCATACTGCAATTGCATTTTTTGGTGTAAAGAAGACTCCTTGGAAAAGCAGGTCTACTTTTGAGCGTGAGTTGGGTGCTAGATAGTCCAAAAAATCTTGCGGATCGGATTGTTAATTCACGATTCACATCAACCCCTTGAAGTAGGAACCGTGATGAATGTGATATTTGTGCTACTACGATTGCGTGCAGTTCGTGGATTCATCTGAGTTCCCAGAAAAACTATTTGCTTAAAGCTATTACCAACTGTAGATCAACCTGGGTAATATAAGTGATCATTTGCTTCTGTCATTTAATCTATGTGGGCCGGACCCAATGTACTGTACGCACAAGAACATCGGAGCAGAATCAATACTCAGGGGTCCTTTTATCAAGCCGCGCTAGCGGGGTTACCACATCGGATATTTCATCATGTGCTAACCCCCGCGGCCGACTAAAAAACTAACGCATTAGCGGCTAGTGCAGCAGACAGTTTAACGCGCAGTATTATGCGCATTAAACCCCTACCGCAGCTTGATAAAAGGACCTCTCAGTCTATGAATTCTCCTTTAGTGCCACACTGTAGAGCATAATCACACTTTTTCTAATTTAAGATGGTTCATCATTGAGAAAATTCCAGATAACTACAATGGAGACAAGCAAGCATGTTTGGCACTCCGGGAATAGTATTGGATATTTGAATTCCAAACTTTATTTCCCCGGGGTCTAAACAATTACCGTATTTTTCGCTCCATAAGACGCACCTGACCATAAGACGCACCCTAGATTTTGAGGAGGAAAACAAGAAAAAAACATTCTGAACCAAATTCTCCTTGCCAGGCTCTACACCCTGTCCTCCTTCCCTGCCAAGCTCTGTACCCTGTCCCCCCTCTGGTGGTCTAGTGGTGAGCGGGGACAGGGCACAGATGTCAAGGCAGATGACTTTTTAAAATATGCAATGTCACCTCAGTAACAACTATAGAAAAATAGACAAATATAGTGAAAAATATACTATAGACAGCAGATATAAATTCTCAAAACTGACACATTATAATCACTAAATTAAAAATAAAATCATTTTTTCTACCTTTATTGTCTAGTGATTTCTTTTTTTTCTTCCTCAGGCCCAACAATTGTCCCTTCCTCCCTCCTATGTTCCCCTCACTGCCTTCCAGCCTGTGTCCTCTTCTCCCTCCTTCCCAACTCAGGCCCAACAATTGTCTCTTCTTCCCTTCCCCTCACTGCCTTCCAGCCTCTGTCCTCTTCCACTGCCTCCCCCCCCCCCCCAAGCCTGCCTGCCCGCTGGATTTAATTACCTCCAGCTGCTGCTGCTCTGAGGACACGTCAACGAAGCAGCAGCAGCGGCAGGTGGGGTGGGACCCCTGGCTCAGCAGCACAACATTCGAAACAGAAGGAGTTGCTAGGAAGGGCCAGGCAGGTGCAGCGATTGCATGCCGCCAGTCCAGAAGCCTTACTCCCAACGTCATTTCTTTTTTTTTTCTTTTTTTTTCTTTATAAGATATTTACATTATTATCAAGCATCTCATCTTGTACAGAAAGTGTAATCAAGAAAACATAATATTTAAGTTTACTTTCAATCCTGAAAGTGATTCAAAATATAAAGAAAAAACACATCTCATCTTAATCACACACTAGTCCTCAATTTGGATCCAAGATTAACGAAAAGAGTGGTTAAGTTTAAAGAATAACTTTACAAGAAATTCACTTAATCTGTTGCTGAAGCAGAGCTAATTATCACATGGATACAGATGGTATTCCACACTCAAGACACTTCAGAGAGAGGAAAGCAGTCAAGTGAACAGGTTCTACAAACACATATTTAAAGGAACGGTATCTAATGACACATTTACATGGAAATCTAAGAAAGAAAAAAGCTCCTATCTGAGTCACGCCTGGTTTCAACATTAGAAATTCCCTTCTTCTCTTCTGAGTCTCCCTCGAGACATCGGGAAATATCTGAATATGGAAACCCAGGAAGTCCTTAGACCTATTTTTAAAGAAAAGTTTAAGGATCCAGTCTCTGTCTGGAGCCAGAGTAAGAGGGTGGCTGGTGGAGCCACTTCTCTGTCTGATTGTTCCAATAAGGTAGAAACATCCAAGGGAACTTCCTGAGGTTTTCCTTCATCTTCTTTCTTTTGAGAATCCTGATTCTTTGTAGGTAAATAATATACCCTTGTAAGAGGTGGTAGAGAATTCTCAGGTATTGTTAGAATCTCCAGAAAGTAGCGCTTTATCATTTCTTGTGGAGAAATTGATGAGATTTTTGGAAAATTAATTAAGCACAAGTTATTAGCCTGAGTCTTATTTTCAAGGACTTCCAATTTTCTTTTCATAATTAAATTGTCTTTGACAAGTAAATCTTGATTACCTTTAATTATTTTAAGGTCCTTATTTTCTTCTTGAATATCGGACTTCAACAATACAGTATCTTGTTTTAAAGAGTTAATTTCTTCTTTCTGGTTTTTTATTTCTTGGTCCAAATTTTTTATTTGCGGATTAAGGGAATTTTCTAAATTGGAGACTAAGTCCCAGAGAGAGTCTGAAGTGACTTCAGGGGGCTTAGCAGGAGAAATAAAAGTTACTTGTGCCATTAATGGTTGTTCAATCGATTGATTTACCTCTCTGAGGTCCTGGACTTCTTTAGCCAACGTTGTCCCAGTCGCTGGTTCTTTCCAGAGGGAAGAATCACTCTGGGCTGTTCCTTGTAGCAAGCCCTCCAACAAACTGGCCTCTCGAGGAGAGAACACTTCCTCTTCGGGTGTGCTCTCTTCTCGCGGTGAGCTGGCTCGCAGTGGCTGAAGAGGAGGCGTCCTTACGTCAGGGCTCAGCGTGACCTCTAGCCCTTGGGTTGACCCCATGGCACTACTCTCTGCCGGGGCTCCTAGCGGGCGACTCCCCAACGAATCCTGCTCGCTCAGAAGGCGCCGAAAGATGTCATCCACAGCAGGCAACAGGGCAACTGAGTGTCGGGAGGCTCCACCGACACTTTTGCCCCTTCTTTTCGGCATTCTTCCCAGAGGTTCCGACGTCATTTCTGACATTGGCGAGAAGGTCGGCCCAGACTTTCTCACCAACGTCAGAACTGACATCGGGAGTAAGGCTTCTGGGCCGGCGGTGTGCCCCTCCTGGCCTTTCCCTTCCTCTACTTTCAGCGGCAGTGAGCAACCAGCAGCGGTGGCGGTCTAAATAAGGTAATGGGGGGGATTTGGGTATTCGCTTCATAGGACACACCCTTTTTTCCACCCATTTTTGGGGGGTGAAAAAGTGCATCTTATGGAGTGAAAAATATGGTGCATAAAATGTAACTGTGCCACTTAAATGTGAATTAGTTCCCTAATCTGCCTTTGAGTCCTGAGTTTTCCTGGATTACCTCCATTTTTTAAAATTTTCTTATTAAGATGTCATCACATTTATTCTGATGCTGCAGTTAAATTAGATGTTGTCTACTCCAACAGCACCATTTTTCAACATTGCTTGTCATTACAGCTTGCTAGAACATATCTACTCAGCACGAAGCAGTGCCAAAGTTCCCGAGGAATAAAGTTTTACCTTCGAAAGGAGCCTCATTGAACTTTAATAGGATGCGGAGCAGTTGATGGACATTGATTTTTCATTTTCGAAGGTAAGTACTGTGTTCAATATTTTCGATTTTTCCATCAATTCATTTCATGCATTTATGGTGATATATGGTTTTATGACTGGTCAATAGCGACTCATTGCACTTTTCTGTTGTGAATATAAGAACATAAGAAGTTGCCCCTGCTGAGTCAGACCAGAGGTCCATCTTGCTCAGCGGTCCGCTCCCGCGGCGGCCCATCAGGCCCAGTGCCTGAACAATGGTCCCTGATTAATTTTGTAACTTACCTCTAATCCCATCCCTATAATCTACCTTTATTCTTATCTGTACCCCTCAATCCCTTTGTCTTCCAAGTACCTATCCAAAGCTTCTTTGAACCCCTGTAGCGTGCTCCTGTTTATCACATCCTCTGGTAGCGCGTTCCATGTATCCACCACCCTCTGTGTGAAAAAGAACTTCCTGGCGTTTGTTCTAAACCTCTCCCCTTTCAATTTCTCTGAGTGCCCCCTTGTACTTATTGATCCCCTTAATTTGAAAAATCTGTCCCTGTCTATTTTTTCTATGCCCTTCATGATCTTGAAGGTTTCTATCATGTCTCCTCTAAGTCTCCGCTTTTCCAGGGAGAAAAGCCCTAGCTTTTTCAGTCTGTCAGTATATGAGAGGTCCTCCATGCCCTTTATTAGCTTAGTTGCTCTTCTCTGGACCCTCTCAAGTACCTCCATGTCCTTCTTGAGGTACGGCGACCAGAACTGAACACAGTACTCCAGGTGCGGGCGCACCATAGCACGATACAGGAAGGGGCCGGGAATGTTTCACAATATTTATTATTTTGGGTTTATTGAGTGACAACTCTGCTAAAGGAGTGCTCTTCCGGATATGAGTTGTGAAAACTGAGGGCCCTCACACTACATATATTTGATCTCACATTTTTCTTGTATTTAGTGTGTCGCTATATAAGGGAGAGATATTAGTGGTCTCTGTTATTCGTCTTTTCCTATTGGGTTTCACATTGATAAAACCTTTGGAAGATGGAAGCAGTGCCTTTAACCACTGAGCCATAGGTGCCTTAGGGGATCATAGGCATCTCAGGGTAAAAATAAGTTTCCCTCTGGACCCTGAAAAAGGCAGAGTGCTAATGTAAATGCCAAAGTCTGCAATCCATACTGTCTTATGAGAGCAAATAAGAAGCTGTGAAGGTACTGGAGAGGGGTGTGGATTCAAACTCATGACCTTTGGAAGATGGAAGCAGAGCTTTTAACTACTGAGCCTTAGGTGTTTCCTTTTAGGCAGAGGTTCCTGCCATGTGAGATGATACCTTAAGAGATCATAGGCATCTCAGGGTATAAATAAGTTTCCTCTAGACCCTGGAAAAGGCAGAGTGCTAATGTAAATGCCAAAGTCCACAATCCATACACTCTTATGAGAGCAAATAAGAAGCTGTGAGTGGATGTGAACCCATGACCTGTGGAAGATGGACAAAGTGCCTTCAACCACTGAGCTACAGGACCTTTTGCTTAGGTAGGGGTTCCAATTATTTTCTAGTGACATTCTACCATCTAGGTGCATATTGATGATGTCACACTATTGTCAAGATTGTGCATCAGACACTTGCTCTAAAGCACAGCCATTGTGAATGGTGTATCTCTTTTTATTGTCTTAATCTTTTGGAAATGAGGCTTAGTATGCAATATATATATATATTTCATGTACTTTGCTTGAGTAATGCTTTATTAAACATCTTTTTCTATTATCAAATAGGAGTCCTCTTTACTCCAAAAATATGTTTTGAATGTAATATATATATATATATATATAGCATGTGCTTTGCTTAAGTAATACATTATTAAACATATTTTGACCTTAATATCAACCTGGAGTCCTCTAAACCCCAAAAATAAAAGCCAATGGCATGCCTGAATGATGCCTAAGTTGCGTCTACCTAGCACCCAGCTTACACTCAAAAGTAGATCTAGTTTTGCAACGCCTACATTTTAGGCGTTAGTTAGTCGCTTTCGGGCACTGAGTGGCAAATGCGATTCTGTAAATGGGCATCCAAATCAAAGCCACTCCCATGCCTATTTTTTTAGGCAAAGTTTTTTCCGATGGGCATCCATGAAATTGTAGATGTCTATTTGTAGAATCGCGTCCAGCGTTTGGATGTCTAAGTTCCAATTAATGCTTGTTAAAGTCGTTAATTGGATTTATTATCAACTTTATTTGGACGCCTAAGTCAATGGACGTCCAGATTGTAGACACCTAAAGTTAGATGTCCTTTACGGAATCTGGCCCACAGTGTCCTCCTGCAAGTCCTCAGTCCACTTATGTTGCAGCTAATTTAAATAACATTGTGTCTCACTCCCTTTCCCAAGCCATTAATAAATACTGTGTATGCTAAACAACAGTGGCCCTGGGACAGATTGTTGAGGCATTTGTGTTCTGCCCCAGCAGCTTCATACTAGTTTATGACATAACTCTAAGATGTGTTTAATAATATCCTTAGAACTTTAATGCTGCAGTCATTTCCTATTATGATGTTATGGGCAAGGCATTGTGTGCAATGTAGTCTCGTACATGCTGCAGCCACTCTTGCTTACCTGTATAAGCTTCACTGTCAATGGTCTTTTCTCCTTAAACCTTTTCCCTTTTCCTCTCATCTAAGCTTGGGTCCTTTGTCTCACTGCTGTACTTCCTGGTCTCCTCTACAACCTTTGCCCTGATGGGTCTACAAAGGTATGACCTCTCTCTGCTTCCTTTTGCCAAGCTCTGTCCCTATTGTTCTCTTCTGTTCTCTCCCCTAGCCTTTCGGGGATTCCTGAGGACCCTTTGTCTCAGGGGAGTCACACTTCTGTTTTCATCTGAAACACGTGCGATTTCCCAAACAAAGAACCAGTCTTTTTACCCGAAGCCATCCGAATACACGCATGAATAATTCAGCATTTCACCTCTGGAACTTTGAATTTTTATTTAGGTTACTTATCCCCTATTCAGTTAAAAGAATCTTACGATCTAGTGAACGGAACCTTTTATCAATTCCTTCGCTAAAAATTATTAGTACAAGAAGACAATTTATCTTCTCATGTACAGCACCCCAGATTTGGAATGCGCTTCCCATGTTTTTACGGGAGGAGAAGGTGTTTGGGAAATTTAAAAGCGAGTTAAAAACCTTTCTGTTTAAAGATGCATTTGCAAATTAATTAAATTTTATTTTATAGTGTTATTTTAGTGAATTATTTTGCCTTTTCTTGTTTTTCCAACTTCCTTTTGTATTTTCCCTGTATGTTCTTTCTTTATTATAAAAAATGTATTTCATCCCCTCTTACCTTTTGTTTATATTATAATTAATTAAGTGTATGTAATGTTTTTTGTTTCCTAATGAATGTATATTTTACTGTACATCGCTTAGAAATCCGATTAAGCGATTGAACAAGCCAACTAATAAACTTGAAATTTAAACTTGAATACCTAACTATTCTTTCACCTATGCCACAAAACGTCTGTTCTTCAAATCTTTACCTATAGCTGCAATATTCAAAATCTACCAACTGTGACTACATCTCCTATATTAACTCAATAAAATATATTTCATAAAACTATAAGGACTTTCCATGTCTGCGTTGGTGTAGCTGTCTGGAAAGTATAGCCCACGTCTGCTTAGAGAGTCTTGGACAGCGGCAGCATGCCATATGAGTCCAGAATAATTCCAATGTTACCTTTATCCACTGGGATAAATTTCCACTTAGTCCTATTCCTCTGCTCTTTGTTTCCTATCTTTACTTATTTTTACCGGATCGTGCAGGTCTTTAATCTGCCGTCATCTACTATGCTATTGCACCACAGGGAACTTGCAGCCTACTTGCAATTTCCTCAGCAATTTGTTTCCCTCTTTGGTAGGTTTCCGCTCAGATGCTTTACTGACTCATCTTACCAATATTTTACCCAACTAGTTTGCTGGCATTTACGCTGTTTCCAGATTTGGTCCTAATTTCTATTTTTCAATTACTACTACTATTAATTATTTCTGTAGCACTACCAGATGCACGCAGCGCTGCACGGAGTCACAAAGAAGAAGAAACAGTTCCTGCTCGAAAGAGCTTACAATCTAAACAATTGTGACCTCCCCCTCTCCCCCCCCCCCAGAAGAATGTCTCTGCAGAACATGAGGCGAGAGATTCTTCTGGGAGTCATTAAGAGGTGCATGTGGGAACTCTATAAGTGGGTGGAGTTGGAAGACCCAGCCTAAAAGAGGTGGGGTTGTAAAGGCAATAATAATAATAACTTTATTTTTAGTATACCGCAATACCATAACAAGTTCTAAGCGGTTCACAATAAGAGACAACTGACAACCAGGGAAGTACAAATAACAAGAACACAAAAGTAGTTATGAAATAAGAGAAGAAAGGATACTAAGAAAAATTATGAAGTGACAAATTTATCCAAAAGATAGGTCTATAACAATTTCCTAAAAGATTGGTAGGAAGGGGCCTTTAAGATTATTTCACTTAACCATGTATTCATTTTGACAAAGGATTATGCTGAAAAGAAACTGGTCTTTTGGTTGTCCTGATCACCACAGAGCATAAGTGCTGAGGGCGACACCTGAAAATACCAGCAGCCTGTGGAGTGAGGATCTAAGTGTGATTGCCAGACAGCAAAATTGTGGGTTCAGCTTGGTGGGGAAAAAGTGGCCCTGGGCTGAGGAAGGAGGGTGAGACCCAGAGTAGAGAGTTGCACGGGGACAGAAATCCCACCCATCCCCGCCCGTCCCCGCCAGGATCCTCTCCATCCCCACTCATCCCCGCCAGAATCCTCTCTGTCCCCGTCAGGATCCTCTCCGTCCCCGCAAGGAATTATCTCCATCCCCGCCCATCCCTATAAAAAGCAGCAATTACTTCTGACAGGATCATCAATTCCAGTTTCTTTTCTGTTTGCACTGTTGTTTTCCTTGTGGAATCTCTTTGGTGGAACCCTTTTTTTGTTTTCTGTTCAGGTAATTAACTTATAAACCCCCTCTTTTACTAAGGCTGACGTGTCCATTATATTATATGGATGAACCCTGCTTCCAAAGCCTTACATCCCCGTGGGAGTCCCATTGGCTAGAGGGGGGTCCCCGTGGGAGTCCCGTGGGCCAGAGGGGAGTCCCCTTGGGAGTCCCATGGGTTAGGGGGGATCCCCGTTCCCATACAGACCTCTAACCCAGAGCGTCTCATAAGAGAGAGAACCAAAGGGACAGAGATAAGACTGCATGGATATCAATCTCAGCTGGGAAAAGAGTGCAAAGGACTGTGCTTACTGCAGATCTAAGACTGAGGGTTTCAGCTTGGCAGGGACAGAGTGGCCCCAGTCTGTGGTATGAGGGTGGAACCCAGAGTGGCTCACCGCAGATATAAAAGGGATTTGATATGAAGAAATTGGGAACATGGAGAAGGGTTGATTTTAAATAAAAAAATAAAAAAACAACAAACTGTGCTAGAACCAGGACTAAGAATTTGATTTCGAATGTTTGAAACTGCAACTTGGATTTTCAAGTAAAGTTAAAGGGCCTCTTTTATGAAGCCCGACCGCGAGGGCTGATGCAGCATATGCTCCTACATCCATAAGGATTGAATGGGCTACGGAGCATTTGTCACACAGCACTCGCTAGCGCTGCTTTGTTAAAGGGGGCGAAAGTTATCAATTTTCAGCCGTCTCGACTTGATTTATTTTCAATTGAATAAAAGACTGGGAGAAGTGAACTGGTACCAGAGAAAGTTATCCTTTGGCCCTACAGAAGTAAGTCTGGCTCCAGCATGCACCCAGCTCGAGAAACAAAACTTTGTTTTGTAGATCCTAGTCAGGGTAACCTAATCTAAACTAAACCTTATGTTTGTATACCGAGTCTTCAACCAGAATGGAGCTCAACTCGGTTAACAGTAACTAAAAAAATACTGAAAAAAAAGTAGCAGTCAGAGAATACTAATATGAGTGATTTCCAAAGTGTTTGGCAAATAAAATAGTTTTTAAAGATTTGCGAAAAAGTTGAAAAGGACCAGGACCCCTTAAGATAAGAGGAAGTTTGTTCCATAGTTGAGAAAATTTGAAAACCAAGGACTGACTGAAATTCATGATTCCTTTCACTGAAGGAAGGGAGAGTTTGAATTGTTGGGTGCCTCTTGCATGGGAGAATCTATAAGCATTCCATAATAAAGGGACAAGAGGGATGAAGATACCATATAGGGAGTGTGTGGCACACTGGTTAGAGCTACAGCCTTAGCACCCTGTGGGCTCAAATCCCTTGCTGCTGCTTGTGACCCTGGGCAAGTCACTTAATCCCCTCATTGACCCAGGTACACTAGATAGAGTTTGAGCCTGTCGGGACAGATAGAGAAATATGATAAAGTACCTGAATGTAAAGCCCTTAGGATATAAGTGGTATATAAATAAAAATATATAGAATTTTAAAAGTAATACATGCACATTTAAAGTGAATCCTGAGCTGGAACGGAAGCCAGTGAAGGTTTAGAAGCAAAGGAGACACATAGGGCTCCTTTTACAAAGCTGCGACAGCGTTTTTAGCGCGCATGGCAATTTAGCGTGCGCTAAACCCACGCTACATGGCTAGAACTAACGCCAGCTCAATGTTGGCGTTATCGTCTAGCACGCCCAGCAATTTAGCATGCGCTAAGCGCGCGCTAAAACCGATAGCGCAGCTTTGTAAAAGGAGCATCATGGTCAAATTTACTTTTTCCAAAAATTGATTTTGCAGCGGTATTTTGTATCAGTTGGAGTCTTTGAAGGCAGGTCTTTGTTATGCCGACATAGATAGCATTACAGTAATCTAACCGTGATAATATGATAGATTGGACCAGAACAGAGAAGTGTTGTTGATGGAAAAGATTTGTGACCTTCCTCAGCATTCGAAGGCTAAAAAAAGCACTTCTTGACAAGAGAGGGGAAACTCGTTTGGTCTATTCCTCTCGCCGCCGGAACAGAGACTTTGTAAGCACCTGGACTCCCTATTTGAACATTTTGTTACCAGTGAGTCGAAGCCATATACTGAATAGACTACAGTTGTATTCTGCCATACCTGTTTGACATCTACACTACGTCTGTGCAATGTATTACTTTTTGTTTGTCGGGGGAGGGGAGTTTGGGGGGAGGTCTTTTTTTTTTTAATTCTTTATTCATTTTTGAAATCAATTACATAGTGCAAAACAGATGAACAATCAAGTATTACATATTGCACTCTATTCCAACAAATTGATACAAAGCTGTTTAAACCCCACCCCTCACCCTAACCCTACCCCCCCCCCCCCCCCCGGATGTGTATAACAATCTTTCATGAATCAAAGGGAAATAATGTTAATAATTCCATTTATATCTTACAATACTTTGTTAACGGGCCCCAAATTCCCTTGAATTTGCTATGGTAAGAACATAAGAATTGCCACTGCTGAGTCAGACCAGTGGTCCATCATGCCCAGCAGTCTGCTCACACGGCGGCCCTCTGGTCTAAGACCAGCATCCTAACTGAGACTAGCCCTACCAGCGCACGTTCTTGTTCAACAGAAACTTGTCTAACTTTGTCTTGAATCCCTGGAGGGTGTTTTCCCCTATAACAGCCTCTGGAAGAGTGTTCCAATTTTCCACCACTCTCTGGGTGAAGAAGAACTTCTTTACGTTTGTACGGAATCTATCCCCTTTCAACTTTAGAGAGTGCCCTCTTGTTCTTCCTACCTTGGAGAGGGTGAACAACCTGTCCTTATCTACTAAGTCTATCCCCTTCAGTACCTTGAATGTTTCGATCATGTCCCCTCTCAATCTCCTCTGTTCGAGAGAGAAGAGGCCCAGTTTCTCTAATCTTTCGCTGTACGGCAGCTACTCCAGCCCCTTAACCATCTTAGTCGCTCTTCTCTGGACCCTTTCGAGTAGTACCATGTCCTTCTTCAGGTACGGCGACCAGTGCTGGACGCAGTACTCCAGGTGAGGGCGTACCATGGCCCGGTACAGCAGCATGATAACCTTCTCTGATCTGTTCATGATCCCCTTCTTTATCATTCCTAGCATTCTGTTTGCCCTTTTTGTTGCCGCCGCACATTGTGTGGATGGCTTCATTGACTTGTCGATCAGAACTCCCAAGTCCCTTTCCTGGGAGGTCTCTCTAAGTACCGCCCCGGACATCTTGTATTCGTGCATGAGATTTTTGTTACCGACATGCATCACTTTACACTTATCCACGTTGAACCTCATCTGCCATGTCGATGCCCATTCCTCGAGCTTGATTATGTCACATTGCAGATCTTCGCAATCCCCCTGCATCTTTACTACTCTGAATAACTTCGTATCATCCACAAATTTAATCACCTCGCTCGTCGTACCTATGTCCAGATCATTTATAAAGATGTTAAAGAGCACGGTTCCCCTTGGTAAAGAATTAATATTTTCAAACTTAAGGGGGAGGTCTTTCTGTGGGGGAAGGGGGGGATTGTTGTTGGTAGCGGCCGTGGAGGACATAAGAGTCTAGTCCTCCGTGGTGGTTCGATCCTATTGTAAACGTTGTTCGATCCTATTGTAAACGCTGCTATTGTTGTCGCCGCTTTAGTCTTTGTTTCTTTTTTTTTTTGTAAATCTTTATTGATTTTCAAACTAAAACAGTGCAATACAAACAAAAGAACAATAATTACTACATACATTGTACTATTAACTGTACAGGTAACATATATATAATTTAAAATTCTCCCATTTTTCCTACTGGTCTTTGTTTCATAATAAAAAGATTTAAACGTAAATGACATCAGGGGAAATTAGTGAAACAAAACTTAAGACAAACGGGAACAGGAGGAACAAGGTAAAAACTACAATATTCAAAGAAAAGAGAAGAAAAAAGTGACAAACAAAAGGTGGGAAAAGTTTCTTTATGTAAACACGATGATGGTTTCACCCTTACAAGGGCAGTTAAGTTTCGAAAGCATCTTGGAATAGTAAAGTTTTCAGCTTTGTTTTGAAAAAAAAAGAAGACACCTGGCCTGCCGCCAGTCCTGCCCCATTCCATCTCCGCCCTGTTCCTCCGCCCCCCACATGGACTTCACAGAGCTCAAAAGCCGCATTTAGAAGCCTTTGCACATGGGCAGACATCGACTCAATGACATCACGCACATGTGCATATTTTAATGTCTTCATGGTGCCAGCGGTGCATGCGCAAAGTCTTCCAGATGCACAGGATTTCCAAAACCTGGACAAACTGCTGGGTTTTGGAAATCCCTCTGGGCGCCCGAACAGTTCTCTAAAATGGAGGACATGTTTCCAGACATATGGAAACATATGGAAAGTCCCTCCTTGAGGGCCGCAATCCAGTTGGGTTTTCAGGATTTCCCCAATGAATATGCATTGAAAGCAGTGCATGCACATAGATCTCATGCATATTCATTGGGGAAATCCTGAAAACCCGACTGGATTGCGGCCCTGAAGGAGGGACTTTGAGACCCCTGCTCTAAGCTGTGCAGGAGGAATCCTTCAGCCACGTTTCTGCCAGTGTGGGGGTAAAGTTTCAATATTAGGTTTTCAATCAGTAGAGACAGAGAGGTCTTCTGGAGTCCTGCAGAACTTGCCTGTCCCTTGCCAATAAAAATGTGATATTGAAACAGCACTGCCTTTGGCAGGAATGCATTTGTAGACCTCATACACCCTTTAGAAGGACATTGCTCTCCACTCAACACCCTCTCAGAAGTCCATGCCCTCCATCTTGCTCTGTCCCTCTCCATGACATACCCCTCTAGCTTTAACAAAAAAAAAACAACTTCCTTGCCCCCCTCCCCTGTATTTTTATGTGTGTTCCTTGTACTCCTCCCCCTCCCATGTTACCATGCTTGTTTCCCAGATCATGTGGCAAAAAGAGGAGGCAAGCAGCTATGTCTCAGGCTGTTTCCTCATCCAGTGCTAATATGAGCCTGACCAATGGTTTCAGCCCCATAAGATTCTCCATATAGCTGTGCCATTCAAACAAGCAGTTAGGCCTAAGCTGGCAGAGTAGAAGGAAGCAGTCTGAGACATAATAGCCCCTCCCCTTTTATCACATGATCTGGAAGAAAGAGCAAGCTGGGGGGGTAGCTCTTGCAATCTATGATTGAATACCTGCTAGTTTTCAAGGGTGATGATGCGGAGGAACTGAAAGAAATCTTAGTGAATCTGGAAGATGTACTAAGCCAAATGGACAAATTAAAAAGTGATAAATCGCCTGGACCGGATGGTATACATCCCAGGGTACTAAAAGAAATCAAACATGAAATTGCTGACCTGCTGTTAATGATCTGTAACCTATTGCTAAAATCGTTTGTAGTACCTGAAAATTCAAGGGTGGCCAATGTTATGCAGATTTTTAAAAAGGGTTCCAGGGGAGATCCGGAAAATTACAGACTGGTAAGCTTGATTTCAGTGCTAGGCAAAATGGTGGAAACAATTCTAAAAAATAAAATTGTGGAACATGTAGACAAATATGATTTAATGAGACAGAGTCAACATGGGTTCATCCAAGGGAGATCTGATTGACTTCTTTGAAGGTGTGAATAAACATGTGGATAAAGGTGAGCCGATTGATGTGGTATATCTAGATTTTCAGAAAGCTTTTGATAAAGTTCCTCATGAGAGGCTCCTGAGAAAATTAGAGTCATGGGATAGGTAGCAAAGTTCAGTTGTGGATTAGGAATTAGTTATTGGATTGAAAACAGAGGGTAGGGTTAAATGGTCATTTTTCTCAATGGAGGAGAGTAAACAGTGGAGTGCCATTGAGATCTGTACTGGGACCGGTGCTATTTAACTTATTTATAAATGGTATAGAAATTGGAACGACAAGTGACGTGATTAAATTTATAGATGACACTAAACTGTTCAAAGTTCTTAAAACTCACGTGGATTGTGAAAAATTGCAGGCAGACCTTAGGAAATTAGAAGACTGGTCATCCAAGGGGCAGATGAAATTTAATGTGGACAAATGCAAAGTGATGCATATTGAGAAGAATAACCCAAATCACAGTTACCAAATGCTAGGGTCCACCTTGGGGGTTAGCGCCCAAGAAAAGGATCTGGGTTTTATTGTAGACAATACGATGAAACTTTCTGCCCAATGTGCGGAAGCGGCAAAAAAAGCAAACAGGATGCTAGGAATTATTAAATCCCAGCACACAATCTTGGCATGCAGCCCCCATATTCTATAGCACTGCATGTAATTTTTTTTTTTTTGAATTTTCCAACCCACTAATGCTCTTCCCATAGCCATCCCTCCTGCTGGGTTGTGTGCGAGTGGATTTGGGTGCGGTTCTTTATAGAATCATGTGTAGCCGCATAAGAACATAAGAATTGCCGCTGCTGGGTCAGACCAGTGGTCCATCGTGCCCAGCAGTGCGCTCACGCGGTGGCCCCCAGGAACTTGCCCAACTTTGTCTTGAATCCCTGGAGGGTGTTTTCCCCTATAACAGACTCCGGAAGAGCGTTCCAGTTTTCCACCACTCTCTGGGTGAAGAAGACCTTCTTTACGTTTGTACAGCATCTATCCTCTTTCAACTTTAGAGAGTCCCCCACGACGATTGCTGTCCTCTCTATCTTTTCTTGATTCTCCAGCCACAGGTCCGTGTCCCTGGTATATCTCTCCAGCCATAGGTCAGTGTCCTTCGTTCCCATCCATTTTCTCTCATCCTGGCATTGACTTGCACCGGACTCGTCTTCTTGTGGGTCCCCTCCGCTGTTTCCAGATCTCGCTGCTGTGTCACCCATTTCTTCCTGCACACAAATCCAAATTACAGCCAATTGGTGGCAATAATTGATTGGTAATGGCTCATTAACTAATGTACTTGTGCGCAATTTTGAGAGTAATTCAAAATACTGCGGTCCGCCTTATTTACGGTCTAAAAAAATGGGAACATGTCACTCCTTTCTACCTGAAACTACACTGGTTGCCGGTGGAGCTTAGAGTGTTGTTCAAGTTTTCATGCATCTGTTATAGAGTAGCGTTCGGTCTGTCACCGGGTTACTTGCTTTCTCACTTTTCTTGGAGTCATTCTAATAAAAACACACTGAGAGTGCAGTTATTTACATATCCCTCTGCAAAATCTTGCCATTACAAGAAGTTCCTTGATAGAACCTTTTCTTTCCAGGCCACCAAATTGAATACATGGCTCGGTAAAATGATGTTAGAAGCTTCTTCTTATTTAGATTTTAGGAAATTGTTAAAGACTTATTTATTTAATAAGCTGATATCTTAACGTTTTTCTTTTAACTTAATTATGTTTTTTTAATCACTTTTTATCACTTGCATTTCTATCTATATGGCATGCTTTTTATTCTGATGTATTATTGAAATGTATGTATAGCTCCTTGTTGTATTTCACCAGGATATTTTGATGGAATTGTTTCCTGTGTTGTGAGCCGCTTAGAACCTCCTCGGTAAGGCGGCATACAAATAAATTATTATTATTATATATAGAATCCAAGGGATTGTGCTGCAAGGTAGAAGAGCAAAGCTGGAAGTTAGTAGTGGAGGAGAAAGGCATAGGTAAGAGTAACATGTCCAGTGAATGGAGGTCGCAAGGAAGGATAAAGGGAGAGAGAAAATAGACAATGAGCTGTTGAGTGAATGCATTTGTGAGTAAGAGAAGCATGAATTGAATGCCAAAGACAACTTGGGAGTCGGTATAATGATTATGTTTATTTGATTCTTGGAAGACTGTCTTTATGTTGTTCAACCAAAATGGTTTATATATTGCATACAGGTATTTTCTCTGTCCCTCGTGGGCTCCCAATCCGATCCTCAGAACTCCTGCACTGTTCTGTACAGCGCGGGAGAATACCGGAGGAACAACGCTGATAAATAGCTTCCTAATATTCAGCACTAATAGCATGCAAATCATATGCACGCATGCTATTGACAGACAGAGAGACAAAGTGTTTCCATTAATTCACTTACCCAAAAGTCAGTCTTACTGGCCTGTAGTTCCCTGCTTCTTCCTTACTTCCACTTTTGTGGAGAGGGACCACATCTTCCTTTCTCCAATCCTCTGGTACCACTCCCAGCTCTAAAGAAGCATTGAAAAGGTCAGCCAGTTCCTTCAGTACCCTCGGATGAACATCATCTGGTCCCATCGCCTTGTCCACTTTTAGTTTAGCTAGCTCCTCACGAACACAATCCTCTGAAAATCGATCAGGGTCTATCACTCCTCCATCACCTATTTGCATTTGCCTTCTGCAGTCCTGCTCCTGGCGCTTCAGCTGTGAGCACAGAACAGAAATATGTATTAAGCAATTCAGCCTTACATTTATCAGCTTCTACATATTCCTCCCCTTCACCTTTGAGTCTCATAATTCCACTTTTGCACTTCTTCCTATCACTAATAAACCTAAAAATGTCTTGTTTCCCCATTTTACCGTGTCAGCTATTGTTTCTTCCATTTGCATCTTTGCTTTCTTGACTACTCGACCATTCTCTCTTAATTTTTCCAGATATTTTTGCCTGTCTTCCTCTTTCTGTGATCTTTTGTAGTTTATGAAAGCTAGGTGGGGGGAAAGGGGGGTATTTTGATTTTCTTATGAGTGCAAATAATGTGGAGAGGGAAGGGTTATTATATGTCTTCTTATGTTAGATGAAAGTCATTGTATATGGGGGAGGGAGGGTTATGGGATCTGAATTAAATTTTAATAGGATAAGTGATATATTTAAATATAAATTAATGTTATATGCTGTTGCACTTATTGTAAGTTTTAAAAATGAATAAAAAATATTTTTAAAAAAAGAAAGCTAACCTCTTTTTCTTTACCTTCTTGGCTACTACTTTTGAGAACCAGTGAAACCTTCTTTTCCTCTTACTTTTACTTACATCCAGTTTTCCCTTCACTCATTTGCAATTAAAGGAACTTCTGTGCTCTTCCCATGTTTTCCTGAATTCTGTTACTGTTTTTGCTTTATCACCTCCGCTGGGAGGCTGTTTCATATATCTAACATACTTTCTGTGAATAAGTATTTATTATTTCTGAGTGCACTGTAAAATCTCCAGATCTTGAAACTGTAAAGTTCAGTGGTTGGGGAAGAATGTGATAAAATCCAGGGAAGAAAATAAATGCAGCAGCAAAATGTTGATGAATTTCTAGTGGGTAGATCAGAGATGAGTGAAAACAGAGACAGCGCAGGACCTTGGAGCATTCCATTATTGATCCCTATCATATGTGTGAAGGGACATTCCAGCATGCCTAGGTCATGTGCTAAGAGAGCAGCAGTGAGAGCCTGGTTCAGACTGAATTGTGAATCACCCTCTGACATTGTCTGCCGCCCTGCTTATAAGCATTAGCAAGCGCTGCAAATATGTGTATTCTTTTGCATTGCAGAGTTTTAGAAATGGACAGACCTAGTGTCTCAATGGCAAATGTCATGTGCTGTTGTTTAGAGGAAACAGGCAGGATTCCTGAGCCCGGCACTGCTCGGCAAGACTTCCAGGGTTGGGAATTTTGCAGCCTCTCAGGGAAGGGCAGTCCAAGCCATTACTCAATATCTGGTAGCTGATATGAACCCTCAGCATAAAAACACCTGTAATCAGGTACCAGAAAGAATCACGCTTTGTGGACCCTGCCTGAGGATTGCCTGTGCAAGACTATTCGGCACTCTGGCCCTGATTCTATAAATGGCATCTAACACCTAGCCACTGTTCAGTGTAGCTGTCAATCACTAGGTGCTGTTTATAGAATCTTGCCCTGCAGTGACTAAGCATTCTTAGGCGCCAGTAGGCGTTGAATCCTTATGTACCATTTAGGTCAGGGTTTTCTTGGCCTAAATGAGTGCACCTATGTCAATCCATGCCCAAACTGTGCCCTGAATCTACCCCCTAACTTGCCAGTGGGTGCCTCGGTGTAGACTCCTACCTCGAAGTGATAGGTGCCTACTGGCAAATTAATTTTTTTAATTGGTTTTTAATGGCACTTTCAATTATTGACACTGATTAAGCCAATTAAAAAATGTAAGCTCGGTGCACCAATCTAGACACATTAGTAACATAGTAAATGACGGCAGATAAAGACCAGAATGGTCCATTCAGTTGCCCTGTAATCCCATGCATTGCAATTTCATGATTAAATTAAAATGTCTTTTTGTTGTTGTTGTTATTTCCAGACCATAAACCTTAGAAGTCCACCCGGTACTGTCCTTAGGTTCCAAACTAATGGAGTTGCCGTTGAAGCTCACTCCAGCCTATCCAAGCCATCTCCTTTGCTGGATTCAGACTGTGAAAGTTTGCTCATTTATATTCTAACTAGCGATCCTCTGTGTTCATCTTAACTGTAAGCATCTTTTATAGAATCAGGGCCTCTAGGCAAATTCTCTGCCTTATGCCTCCCTTGCTCCCACCAACTCTTCCACACCCACGTGCCTGTTCTTTGAGATTTAATAAGGAAACTCAACAAGCATGATCATCCCGACATCACCCCTCCTAGAATAACCATGTAAAAACAAATAAGCAGACCATCATACTTTTATACATTTAGGGTTGCCATATTTTACGTATGTAAAATCTGGACCCATAGACCCACCCCTAGTTCCTCCCATCCCCGCCCCATTACACCCCCTCAAGCCTGCTTGTCTCAGTTGGGAGGGTGTTCATGCATGCGTGATGTCACCGTGTTGCATCCACGCATGTGCGAATGCCCCTCCCAATGCGATCTGCTTTTCAAAGTGCTGGGCTTTGAAAAGCCGTCCAGATGCCCAGACATGTCTGGGTAAATCTGGACATCTGGTAACCCTATCTATATATTAAATTTTGGTTATACTACTATTTAGATTTCTCTGGTGCTACTGAACAAATGGTGTTGTACAGTACCAATGTATGTACAGTATTGTCTCAAAGAACTTATATTCTAAGGGCCCGGTATTCGAAACAATTTAGCTGGTCGCTGACCGGTTAAATCGCTAATATTTAGTGCCACTTAACTGGCTCAGTATCACTGAATACTGAGGTTAGCTCCATATTCAAAGCTGGCTATGTTGGTGACGTTCCGATGGCAGAGCCACTGCTTGCCCTGGATCAGTAGCATGGAATGTTGCTACTCTTTGGGTTTTGGCCAGGTACTAGGAACCTGGATTGGCCACCATGAGAACGGGCTACTGGGCTTGATGGACCATTGGTCTGACCCAGTAAGGCTATTCTTATGTTCTTAAGTTCTTATGTTGACTGCTTAAGTGCCGATATTCAGCCCATAAGCGGCCAGGTTTCTTGCATAAATGGAACTTCACAAAAGTCTGTCCTATCTTTATGTGCTAACCCATTCTGAAAAGCAACTTAAGTGGCTATGTTTCACTGCCAACTGAATATTGACCCGCTAAGTAGATACCTGAGGCAATGGAAGATCAAGGGATTAATTCTGTAAAGCAGGCGCTAACATTTGTGTGCTGATTATACACATGGATATTTACGGCAGGGGTTCCTAACCTACTTCTCATGAGTATCCCCCAGAAATATGCATGTCCTCCCTGCATGGTATGTAGGCACATCTACTTCATGCATATTCCAAGTGGATATCTTGAAACCCTGTCTGGCTGGGTGGGTTTCTGAGAACCTATAGTAGAGAATGACATGGGGACAAATTTGTCCCTGTCCCGTCCCTATCAGTTTTGTTGCTGTCCCTGTCCTTGCCCCATTCCTGTAAGCTCTGCCTTAACCGTACAAGCCTTGAACACTAATGATTTTAAAGTGTTTGAGGCTTGTGCAGATGAGGACAGAGCTTTCAGGAATGGGGCAGGGACAGGAAAAGAACTCACGGGGACGGGGAAAAATTTGGCCCCGTGTCATTCTCTAACCCATAGTTAAGAATGATGGCATTGTATACATATGTAGTACCATAGTAAATGCAGCAAATAAAGATCTGAACGGTTCAACTAGTCTACCCAATATTTATACATATTACGAATTCTTTTAACCTAACTTTTTATCCTATTTTAAATTGTTTGTATTTCTTTATATAGTTAGCATTTTATTTTGCTGAATCTTCAGAAGATTTTAATCTGATGTATGCATTTGCATTGTATGTATTGCACTTGTTTGTTGTGAACCGCCTAGAACTTTCGGGTATGGCGGTATATAAAAATAAATTATTATTATTATATTTAAATTGTCTTTTTTCTTAGTTATTTCTGGACTATAGACCGAAAGTCTGCCCAGTACTGTCCTTAGGTTCCAGCTTCTGGGGTTGCCATTGAAGCTCATCCCAGTTTATCCAAACCATCTCTTTGATTACAGGATACAGACTGTAGAGTCCTGTCCAGCATCGTTCTTATGTTCCAGATTACTGTAGTTCCCGTTGAATCCATTCCCAGTCCTTCTAAACTGAGTTACCATATACGGGAGACAGACTGTGCAAGTCTGCTGGGTACCAGCCTTAGTTCATCAATTTATACCATTCATTTTCTAATTATAGATCCTCTATTCATCCCATGCTTTTTAAAATTCCGTCACTGTTTTCCTCTCTGCCACCTCCCTTGCAGTGGCGTACCTAGGGTATGTGGCACCCGGGGCCCATCATTTTTTGACCCCCCCCCCCCCATGTAAATTTTTTTTTTTTTTTGCAATAACCATGAAATGGAATAAATGGTCAGAATAGAAACAGGCAGTGAAAATTTTCTTTTATTGAACCTCATATATGTAACCATTATTCCAAACATAACATAACATAAATTATGTCTAAATTGTCATGACATTAGAAGTACATATGGAGTAGTTGCAGGTGATGCTTGGGACAGTTCTGATTGTGTTAGTTCGGTTTTATGTGTTTTTTGAATAGAAGGGTTTTTATTTCTTTTTGAAGGTTTTGCAGTATGTGGTCGATGTCAATTGGTTGTAGGGTTGGGGGTCGAGTGTTGCAGCTCGAATGGCTAGGAGGTTGTCGAACAGTTTTTTTCTTTTGACGTTTTTGGTTGGAGGGTGTGTGAATGGTGCGTGAGTTCTCCTATGTCTGTTTGAAGTGGATTGAATTATTTAGCTGAAGAAATTAGTTACCCCCCCATTCCACACACATTAATTCTCTTCCATTTTTGTTCCCATTATAAAAAAACACTGATAAGTTCCCAGGAAAAAAATACATTAAAATAAGAAGTGAAAACAAATGCCCCTACAGATGAGAATATAACATAAGAATAGCCTAACTGGGTCACACCAATGGTCCATCATGCCCAGTAGCCCATTCTCATGGTAGCCAATAGTTCTGCCCGATTCAGAGAAAAATATTTCATTCGATTCGATTCACCCTGTTGAATCGATTTTTCGATTCGATTCACTGTTAATGACACCGCTTTTAAGTTTAAACAAAGTACAACAATAAATTTCACAACAACAATAAATTTCACAAAGTACTTAAAAAAAAAAATCACATTTTTCCATTAAAGCAGTTCTGGAGACATTAGCTTGAACAGTCTTTTTTCCCAGTCCATAAGCAAGCAATATGAAAAAGATTTCCTTAATTATCTACTCAAACATTTTTGCTATTTACTTTCATTGTCCCTAGACTATTATTCAGTAGAAAAAATTTAGTTTGTTCAATCAAGCAGAACATTCACTCATAGAAGTCCAATGTCCACACAGGATTTGATTGAACAAACCAAATTTTTTCTACTGAATAATAGTTTAAGTATACTGAATAGCAAAAATGTTAAAGCCACACAGAAAAACAGTAAAAGTCAATAGGTTCTCCAAGTGGGAACAACCTGATGTCTCAGCACTTGAGGAAAAGACCACGTAATAATGTTTATAAGATAAATTATATAAATGATTATACTGAAGCAGGGTGTCCTCAGCGTGAGAGGTAAGCGAGAGGAGAGAATTCTCCAGCGCTTTACACAATAAGGCACAGGTTAATCACCCTCTGCCTGCAGTGCACACCATCATAGGACACCTCAGGTGTGCTCAAATTAATCAATGTGATAAATTAAACAGTAATAAACAATTGGTCAATCACAAGAGTGCAAGATCAAACAGGTTGTTCCCACTCAGAGAACCTATTGACTTTACTGCTTTTCTGTGTGAGTAGATAATTAAGCAAATTTCTGATAGCCTACAGAATTGATTCTCACCTTCCATCCCCAGCCCCCAAGACTTACCAGACCCCCCCCCTGCCGATGTATTTACTTACTGCCTGAACTGGATATTAAATCGTGGGGAAGAGAGGAGAAATGCGGGGAAAGAGCCAGCCAAAACTAGTATTTGTTGCTGCTGAGTGCACCAATCCAGGGCAAGCAGACGCTTCCCCCATGTCTTAATAACAGACAATGGACTTTTCCTCCAGGAATTTGTCCAAACCTTTCTTAAAACCAGCTACGCTATCTACTTTTAACATAACTTCTGGCCACTTCATTTTTAAGCTTAGATCTTTCCTTCCAAACAGAGACCTTGCTAGATGTCAAATACAGCACAAGGTAACTTCACACGGACTTAACTGTGCAGGAAATGAATCTCCTCATACACCCACCATATAGTGCAAAAATGTGCAAAGGTCTGTTTTTTTCTTTCGATCACTACATAGCCTAATGCCACACAAGCAGCGCTGTTACAAACATATTCTGAAGGTCAATGCTAAGGTTGACAAAGTTTCCTTCCTTGGACCAGAAGGAGATACTGACAAACCACTGGAAGAGATTCTAAAACAACTACCCAGAAATAACACCCAAAGACCCATTCAGTGTGTGAACCAGTTGAGTGGAGTGGACTAACTGGGGGTGGAAATGGGCCCAGAGTTTGCTCAGCAGAATTTCCCAGACTATCTCTTCCTCTCAACACACTGACATGCTACCACCACCACCAACACTAGGAACACCTCACCGAGTATGCCAGCAATGCTTATAAACTTTATAAAACACATTATTATATTTTCTTATAAAGCATATATTTTAACTGAACTCAGCCTTGCCATTCACAAAAATAGAAAAGTTCCCATTTCAAGCTGTCTCATGTACACTTTTCAAATCTAACATATTGTAATCACAAAACAGAAAATAAAATTATTTTTTCTACCTTTTGTTCTCTGGTCAATATTCAAATCTTGTTGGTCCCAGGCTCTTGTTGTCTTGCTTGCCAGGGTCTCCTTTCTCCGTGCTAACCATCCATCTGCCATCTCTGTCCTCCCCTTCCGTTTCCCTTCCCTCTCCCGGAGATCTGGCATCTTTCCTTTTTTTGTCTCGATCCACAGATTAACCTTTTCTCAACTCCCCACCACCCCAGGATCCACCATCTCTCCCTTTCTGTTCCCAACTATCCTCCTGTCCAGTATCTCTATCCCCCCTCCACACCATCCCCTGTTTCCAAGTTCTCTCCCTTTCTGTTCCTTCCCTCCCTAAATCCCATTATGCACCATCTCTCTCCCACTCCTCTGTTTTTAGACCCATTATTTCTAACCCCCAAAGTCTGGCATATGCACGTATCTTTGAACCCCCCCTTCCCTCTCTCCCTCTGTGTACTTTTACACCAGGACCCCCCTCCCCCGAAGGTCTGTCCCCCCTCCGAAGGGCTACACCCCACCCCTGAAGGCCTGCACCCCCCTGAAGGACTTTACCTCCCACCCAAAGGTCTGTCCCCCTCTGAAGGCCTAAACCCCACCCCTGAAGGCCTGCACCCTCCCCGAAGGATTGTACACCCCACCCGAAGGTCTTTCCCCCCCTGAAGGCCTGCACCCATCCCGAAGGCCTGCACACACCCCGAATGCCTGCACCCTCCCCGAAGGCCTGCACCCCTCCGAAGGCCTGCACCCCCCCGAAGGCCTGCATCCCCCTGAAGGCCTGCATCCCCCTGGAGGCCTGCACCCCTCCCTGAAGGCCTGCACCCCCCTGAAGGCCTGCACCCCCCAGGAGGCCTGCACCCCCCCACCCGAAGATCTGTCCCCCCTGAAAGCCTACACCCCCCCGAAGGTCTTTACCTCCCACCCAAAGGTCTGTCCCCCCCTTAAGGCCTACACCCTACCCCTTAAGGCCTACACCCCCCATCTAGTACTGTCTAATGCAATTAGGTACGGGTCAGGAGGCCAGAGGGGAAGCAGGACATTGCAGCAATTCCCAACTGACCCTCCCCCCTCGCCCTCTAAAGCAGGAGCCGGCTAGCAAGAGGAAGTTGCTGATCCTGCTTTAGGGGGGGAGGGTCAGTTGATGATTCGGGTGGCCGATTTTAGGGTTTTTAAAAAATTGATTCGGGCAGAAAAAAAAATAACAATAAAACCACCGCCAAGCAGCCCAGCAATACTCACCCTCAGTTCCTGCCTTAATTGCAGTGTCCCACGCGGCTCGGGCTCCCTTTCTTGCTTCCACCCAGCCAGAAACCGGAAGTTGCTGACCAAGCTCCGACGGCGACGGGGGGTGTGGCCGTGGGGGAATGGAAGTTAAGAGAGAGGGCTCAGGCAGGATCACTTCGGGGACTCGCGGAAGCCTTGGAGTCGGGCCATAGCAGGGAAGTTCCCGGGCCATGACTCCAAGGCTCGAGCACCCATAATGAGCTGGCACCCGGGGCGGCCCGCCCCCCCCTAGGTACGCCACTGCTCCCTTGGGAGGGTTTTCCAGGCGTATATCACCCTCTCCATGAAAAATAATTTCCTAACATTACTCCTAAGTCTACCACTCCACAACTTCAATTTATGTCATCTAGTTTTATCATTTTCTCTGGAAAAGATTTGGTTCTATATTAATACCTTTCAAGTATCTCCCTGTACTTCCTCTCCTCAAGAGTATACATATTCAAGTCTCTGTCTCTTAAGTCTTTTGACTCAAAACCCCTGTCATTTTCGTCACCTTCTTCTGGACCATTTTAAGTCTTCTTATATCCTTAGCCAGATATGGCCTCCAAAACTGCAAAGTACTCCAAGTAGGGCCTCAACACCTCCTTTATCCTGCTGGTTACATCTTTCCCAAAGCAGCCTAGCATCATTCTGGCTACTGCCATTGCCTTGTCACACTGTTTTGTCACCTTCAGATCCTCAGAAACTATCACTCCAAGGTCCCTTTCCCTGTCCATGCATATCAGACTCTTACCTCCCAGCACTCTCTCAGATTTCTAATCCCCAAATGCATCACTCTGTACTTCTTTGTATTGAATTTTAGTTGCAAGACATTAGACCATTTCTTCTAACTTTTGCAGATCCTTTTTCATGTTTGACCATGTAACACCACTTCTTAAAAATGCACACTGGCTTCCAGTTATTCATAGAATTACGTATAAGCTTTGTATAATAACCTTCAAAACCCTTAGTAACAAGACTCCTGATTTCTTATTTAAATTATTAATTCCATATTCCGCAAATAGAGCTTTGAGATCTAATGAACAAAACCTATTGACTATTCCTTCGTTGAAAATTATTAATACAAGACGGCAATTTATTTTTTCGGTTACTGCACCACAGACTTGGAATGCTCTTCCAATATTTTTAAGGGAAGAACAGGAATTCGGAAAATTTAAAAGTAATTTAAAAACATTTTTTTTCAAGGATGCCTTTGAAAACTAATTTTAATATCCGATAACCGTATTAAATGTTATCTCATTATATTTTGTTATTTTGTTAACCTTCTGTATTTTTCCCTTAATGTTTTCTCTTTACTTTAAAGATTTGTATTTCACTCCTCCTTACCTAATGTTATGAGTATGTTAAAATTGATTGTAATTCTGTATTCTTTTGGGTTTTTTTCTTTTAAGTATTCTTATTTATTGTATTGTCACCCAACAAATGTAATTTTAAACTGTACATCGTTTAGAAGTATGATTAAGCGATTAATCAAAAAAAATTATTAAACTTGAAACTTTTCCACATATGCACAAAAATTCCACCTAGAGGCTATTTTATAAATATGAGCATATCTCACAGCATAGAGCACAAATTTTACAGGTTAGGCTTGGCAGAGTGTTGTCCGGATTCACATGCACGTAATTTATAGAATATTATAAGGCAGTGTCCCGCAAACTGTGTTGAGCCACGGCACAGTAAACATAGTGGCTGCGAGTCGAGGCATCCGGAAGTGTGCCAACATCAACGTGATGACATCAAGTGTATGTGTGACATCATCATGCCGATGTCAACGTATGCGTGAGGGCCCTCCAGACGGGCCCTGAACCACCAGTGCGGAGTGCCAGCAGGGAAGACGCTTGTAGAGAAGGAGAGGCGCTGGTGCCGGCTCATTGCCTACAGCAGTGGTTCCCAACCCTGTCCTGGAGGACCACCAGGCCAATCGGGTTTTCAGGCTAGCCCTAATGAATATGCATGAAGCAGATTTGCATGCCTGTCACTTCCATTATATGCAAATCTCTCTCATGCATATTCATTAAGGCTAGCCTGAAAACCCGATTGGCCTAGTGGTCCTCCAGGACAGGGTTGGGAACCACTGGCCTACAGGATGTGCCTCTCGCTGGGTTTTCAGGCTAGCCCTAATGAATATGCATGAGAGAGATTTGCATATAATGGAAGTGACAGGCATGCAAATCTGCTCCATGCATATTCATTAGGGCTATCCTGAAAACCCAATTGGCCTGATGGTCCTCCAGGAGAGGGTTGGGAACTACTGTTATAGACTGTTCAGGATATGCTGCAGGGAAGGGTTACTCTTGAGCCCGTGGTTTTAACCCCTCGATATTGTTGCAACCCGGACTCCTGATAAGCGCAGCGAGCCTGGTTCACAGCCACTGATACTGCTCCCAGCGCATTCCTTCCAACTAAGGAATCCTTCAGGCTCCCTAGGCACCGGCCTAGGGTGAAAATGTCAGGTAAATGACCACAGTGAAAACAGGCAAGGAAAATCACACACACACACACAGAAATGTCTAAAATCAAGATATACTTTTATTCCTGACCCTGAATCAGGCTGCTCTGGTGTTCTCAGCAAGATGCAATACTTTTCAACACATTTGTTCAGGAACCAAAACATAAAATGCTAGGCCACCCTGGTTTCACAAACAATAGCCTGATTATTATTTCAAAAAATAGAAGAACAAACACATACAAGAATTTTGGCTGGACTTTGGTCTGTGCAACTCAGTCTTCTTCACCAGCCTTAAATGGTAAAATAGTTTCAGCAATGCTCTCTTCCTATGAAGGAGCAGTAAAGAGAAGCATACAAAATACTTGCTGCATGAAAAATAAAACTTTTCAAAACCAAAAAGTAAACTGCTAAAATTGGAATCCTTCCACAGGCTGCCTGCAGCTAGGGAACTCATACAAACGGAGCTGCTCCATGACTGACATTCCCTACAGAAGTTTATCTACAGCTAATTAGCCTCCAGCTGTGTGGAGAGGAGGAAAACAAAATGCTGTGTAGTTTGCAAATGTTTAGACAGTTCAAGGCAACAAACTATGTGAAAGCATTCTTCAGAGCCTAGCTCTGGGAAGTTTAAGCAATTCTGAACACACAGCAAACTTAGTCCCAAAACTTTCAGAACACAGGTAAGCATCAAAAATAGCAAAACACTTCCAACCTTTTTAGCTTGTGTCCATTGCTTCCAATCTCCCACTAGGAATATTGGCACACCAATGTCCATGGGTTCCCAGCTTTCCAGCTGCCTCTCAATGGTGGGATCAGACACATCTGAAATGTCCACCATCTCACAGTCTTTTCCCAGTCCGTCAGCATTCAGCTGGGGAGACAAGCCTTGCTGCCTCTGAGGCTCTTGTTCCCAGCCTCTCTGCTTCTCCCCCTCTCTAGTTCTCAGCTGCCTCGTTTTAACTGGCTCCAAGCCACCCCTCCCTGCTCTGAAGAGGGGGAAAGAGAAAGCTCCCTTTGCAGCTGTGACTGGTCATGTGACAGATTGTTGCTGGTTCTCTGCCTTTCTGGGAGATGTAGTTTTCTGGCTCCTGAGATCTTATGTGAGCTATCAGCAGGCTTTGTAGAGTGACTTACAGCTGGCCTGAACTCTCCCTGGCAGTCACTGTCTGGCTCACCAATATCGGTGCAAGGGAGTTCAGCGCTGTCATACTCAGCAGGGCCAACCTGGTCAGCTCTCCTGCATATGGGTTTACTGTTCTTCCTAGACCATCTTGTGACTAAACTAGGAGGAGAGTTAGATTTGTCACAATATAAAGCAGGGCTGCACTACAGCATATTCTGTTCTGTTCCAGTCTGGAACATAATACGCTGTAGTGCAGCCCTGCTTATACCCGCGGGTTAAAACCACGGGCTTACACTGCAGGGAAGGGCGGCAGAGAGCAGGAGAGTTGGCAGGGATGTGAGCAACTGGTCCTCAGCAGTTGCTTCTTTTTGGATCGTCCAGCCAATTCGGTGTTCCTTCTTGAGTTTAGAGAATAGCTGCCCTCCTACTTTGCATGCCATTTCCCCTCATTTGCATGTGTGGATCGGATTGGATAGGGAGGAAGGTTAGTGAATCGGGTCGCAAAGTGGTTGGGACACGATCGGTGGGCTTAGTGAATCTAGCCCACAGTCCTATCTTTATTTGGTTTAACTTATCTGGTTAAGTGCCATGGTGGAGATGAAAACGGTGACGGAATTTAAAAAAGGGTGGGATGAACATAGAGGATCTCTTTTTGTGTGTGTGTGTTTAAATCTTTATTGATTTTCAAATTTTGACAGTGCAATACAATTGGTAAATCATAAATACTGCATAAAACACACTAATAACTATACAATTATTACATTAAACAATCATTTACTCCCATCCTCATCTTAATTATTAATATAATAATACATATGATGTGATTTCAATATTATAATTAAATAATTTAACTCCTCAACGTACATTTCCCTTCCCCCCACCCACCCTCCCTCCCTGGATGTGTAAAGAAATCTAATGAAAAGGAGGGAGAAACTTGACCCTTACTGTAATGTAACAAAAGTAGTCAATGGACTCCATACATCATTAAAGGACTTACTAGTCCCCAAATGTTCCGCCATCATTCTTTCATACTTATATGTGGTACACACATTTACCCACCAAAAAGTATAATTAATCCTGTCATGGTTCTTCCAATTATGTGTGAGTTGAACACCTATTCCTGTCATGATCAGGAAAAGGCGACTTTTATACTTCTCTAAAGTAGGCTTAACATGAAGTAACGTATCACAAATTACAGCCTCATAGGATAAAGGGATAGATGACCCAAGATTGAGATTTATTTGTCCCCAAATTGACTTCCAGAAACCACGTATCAGTGGACAAAAATATAACAGATGATCCAAAGTCCCTATATTAATATGACAATGTCAGCATCTATTAGATTTAGGATTATCTATTTTTTGTAATCGAACTGGGATCCAAAAAATCCTATATAATAAAAATAACCATGTTTGTCTCATAGATGCTGACGCTGTACATTTCAACCTCCAAATCCAAATTCATGGCCGAGACACAGAAATATACTGTTTTATCTTGATGCTCCAAATATCTCTAAGACTATTTTTTGGCTTCTTATTTAAAAATTCAGAAATCAATTTGTACCACTGGGCAGCCTGATGCCCTACTAGATCTGTCTGGTAGCAAAGGATTTGCAAGCTGTAATAAGTTTTTCCATTCAGGGAACCCACTCTGAATAGCCTGCTTCAACTGCAACCACCTATACTGTTGGGACTTTGGAATGCCAAATGATTGTTGCAGCTGTGAAAAATCAAGCAGTTTCTCATTAGATATAACACCATCCAATGTCCTAATACCTGCCTGCATCCAATTCTTCCAGGCGATCCCAGCACCGCCTACTAAAATCTTGGAGTTTAGCCATAAGGACTGCAAAATAGATTTCATTATAGGAACATCTGTTAGTTTATCAATAAATGTAATTGTTTTCCATGTATCCAATAAAATTATGTTGTCCTTAGCATATCTCTAATTAGAAAATGAATGATACGTATAATACAATACAACATTTATTTATATACTGCAAATACCTCAATGAAGTTCATTGTGGTTTAATAGGGCATATGGCAGTGAGCTTGAGAAACTGGAGTACCTGGGGGGGGGGGGGGTGGCTCACCCAGGTGGTATAGGGGTGGCTTTTGAGACACCAAAGTACTGAGGATGGGAGCTGAATTGCCTAGGCAGGAGAGATCTGCTCACCTGACTTGGGTTCAGGACCATACAAAACTGGGTATCTGGCTACGCCCCTGAGGCAGTCCTACATGGAACTGCCTGTACAGAGTACTAGTTTAAATCCAAATTTTCATGCCTAACTTTGGGGGTCTTTTACTAAGGCACGCTAGCCGATTTAGCGTGCACTAAATGCTAATGTGTCCATAAGAACACAAGAATAGCCTTACTGTACTTAGAATAGTGTCAACCATCACTAATTGGCACTGTTAGTTGCTAATGCCCTTATTTAATAAAACTTGTCTTTTACTAAAGAGTAGCATATGTTCTTTTCAGCAGGGTTCATAGGAATAAAATGGGTTCTGAGGCAGGTAACACGCACTATTCTTTAGTAAAAGACCACCTTAGTGCCTAAATTCTATGGTGTGTACCATCTAGGGGCAGTGTGGATGTGGGAGGGCCATGAGCAGGCCAGGGGCATACCCAACTATCAGGCATTAAGTTACATAAGAACAAAAGAATAGCCTTACTTGGTCAGACCAATGGTCCATCAAGCCCAGTAGCCTGTTCTCACGATGGCCAGTCCAGATCACTAGTACCTGACCAAAACCCAAGGAGTAGCAATATTCCATGCTACCCATCCAGGGCAAGCAGTGGCTTCCCCCATGTCTTTCTCAATAACAGACTATGGACTTTTCCTCCAGGAAATTGTCCGAACCTTTCTTAAAACCAGCTATGCTTTCCGCTCTTACCACAATCTCTGTTTTTCTTAGCATTAAATTATAGAAAATGAGTTAGAATATGAGTTGTAATTTGCATGCCTAACTAACTAGCATTTACACCAGCCTTTGAGCTCGCATAAGTACTCACACATAAAGGGGGTCTTTTACTAAAGCTCACTAGCCGATTTAGCACATGCTAAATGCTAACACGCCCATTATATTCTATTAAGAAAGGTTTGGACAAGTTCCTGGAGGAAAAATCCATAGTCTGTTATTGCGAAAGACATGGGGGAAGCCACTGCTTGCCCTGGATGGGTAGCATGGAATATTGCTACTCCTTGGGTTTTGGTCAGGTACTAGTGATCTGGATTGACCACCGTGAGAACAGGCTCTGGGCTTGATGGACCATTGGTCTGACCAAGTAAGGCTATTCTTATGTTCTTATGTAACTTAATGCCTGATAGTTGGGTATGCCCCTGGCCTGCTCATGGCCCTCCCACATCCACACTGCCCCTAGATGGTACACACCATAGAATTTAGGCACTAAGGTGGTCTTTTACTAAAGAATAGTGCGTGTTACCTGCCTCAGAACCCATTTTATTCCTATGAACCCTGCTGAAAAGAACATATGCTACTCTTTAGTAAAAGACAAGTTTTATTAAATAAGGGCATTAGCAACTAACAGTGCCAATTAGTGATGGTTGACACTATTCTAAGTACCGAATTTACTGAGTGTCAACTTAACTTTCTTCAGTTTTGCGCATTCCCTATCATTCTATGTAAGGCGCTAAAATTAGGTGTGGAACTGGGCACAAAGGGGTAATTTATGCGTGTAACTATATTAGCTAAGTCTGTACTTAGAATCAATTAGCTAATTTAGTTACATGCATAAATTACCCCTTTGTGCCCAGTTCCACACCTAATTTTAGCGCCTTACATAGAATGATAGGGAATGCGCATAACTGAAGAAAGTTAATAAAACAAAAGAAATAAGATGTAAGGTAAATTTTTAGGAATTTCATGCAAAGTGATGGAATAATCTTATTGGTTGACACCATGTTCACCAATCTACAAGGTAAAACAAATCAATCCTTAAGTTAAAAAAAAAAAAAAAAATACCTCAACAAAAAAACAAAACACTTTTGAAATAGATATGTGATAGATATTTTGCTTCTTATTTAATTTGTGCACTGTTGTGCTCATTAAAACAATTAACAATATAAGTAATCGTAACATAAAAGCAACAGCTTGGTTTCTATTGTATTGCCATCAAATATCTGTTCATTCCTCTCAGTAGAGGGAGTGTGGCTGTCCTCACCCTTAGTCGCAGCATTGCTCTGCCAGTTCCACAGTCCATGTACAGAATTCCTAGCCCTGAAAATTTAAAAAAGCTGAAGGAAATTTTGGGGTTTGTTTGTTTTTTTTTAATCAAATGAAAGGTACCCAAAAAATATTAGCTGTGAAGAAAAAAATAACAAAACAAGAGAACCAGAGATCTCATCCTCTATCAATGTCTGCATCTATGAGACAAACGTGGTTTTTCTTTCTACATAGAGCTTTCTGGACCCCTGTTCGTTTAAAAAAATTAGATAGCTCTAAATCTGATAGATGCTGGCATTTTCATCTTGAAGCAGGGGCTTTAGATCATTTATTATTCTATTGTCCTTATATATTAGAATTTTGGAAATCAATTTGGAATCAAATTAATTCCCTGTTAGAAAATCATGTGGCATTATCATATGACACAGTTTTATTTGGTATAGAAATTAGAGCAAAGAAACAAATATCATCTAATATTAATAAATTATTGTTAATTTTAACTGGTATTGCCATTCAACAGATCACTTACAAGTGAAATGGATTTAATTATTGTTTCTGGTGGAATTCAGTTTGTCATATATATAAAATGGAAAGGGCGTTAGCTGTCCAAAAAGGGAGTTTTAACAAATTTCAAGAGGTGTGGAGGCCATGTATAGATTATTGTAAAGATTACAAATTATTCTTCCCTGAATAATAAAGTTTAAGACATTAAGGGGGTTAGGGGGAGGGTATTTTTGAGTATATCTTGAATAAATCATCTTTATAAATGTATAAGGGAGGGAGATATTATTTTAATTTATAAGGATTAATTATAAGATGTCAGGTGTTTTTGAAAGTTAACATATGATATGTATTTATTGTACCTGATTTAGGATTTGAAATGAATAAAGATTTTTAAAAGTAAGAGAGCCAGAGATAAGATTAACATTTGCTGGGCTCCCACACCCTGTGGCTCAGTGCCCTGTCTTTCTTGCACCCGCCTACTGCTCTTGCACACATAAAACGAATGGTGTGCACTGCACTATAACCACTTGAGACACTTGATTGACAGAAGCAGGAGTTGCTCAGATCTGTTAGAACAAGCCGCTGCTAACTTTACAGGAGGCATAATCCTGGGTTGATGTAGCGTGTGTCTAAAAAGCACTTTGATTGGAATTTAAAGCCTACCACCCAGAGTGCTTTGAGTTTTGGTTTGTTTTTTTTAACTGGTGCGCTTCTGATTGACTAGAATGCAGGAGGCATTGCTTCCCTAAACCCTAATTCAATAAATCAGGCGTCCCTGAATGGTGTGAATGAAAACTAATAACATTATTGAACTCTGCATTCTTCAGCGATTATAACGCAGTCGGATAGGACTCTTGCATTTCAAGCAAGTAAGCAGCAGTCCTGGTTGGGTAGTTATGTTAGTGGAGCCATGCTGTCTTATGGCACATTTTGAAAAGAAATTAAGACTGTACTGTTTGATAAATTCATTTCTTAATTGAAGCCTTATGGATAACAAAAATTTTACATTGTGTATACATAGGAAACATGTTGTATTTTTAATTATTTGTACTTCGCTGATTGTCCAGCTCTCTTCTGTGTAAACCGCCTAGAAATCGTTTTGATTGTGATGGTATAGAAGAATAAAGTTATGTTATGTTACTTGTTAGATGTTACTGTAAACAAGGCGATGTTTTAAGAACAGCATGGACCAGTTTATTTACACTCATATCATGAATAGTTATCATGCCAATGATCCACAGTTAGAGGGAACATATAGTACCACAGTACATACACCATGGAATAACCTAGTAGAAGAGGTGGTGAAGACTGATACTGTGATGGAATTTTAAAATGTGCTTGGACAGATACAGAGGACAGAGAGGTTATATGAAAGACTTGGAATAAAGACAGCTGAAGGGAGATATGATAGAGGGCTATAAAATACTGACTAGAGTGGAATGGGTAGCTGTGAATTTCTCATCTACATTTTCCAACTATTACAAGGACTGGGGGGAGGATGGGGGGCACACAACGAAGCTACTAAGTAGTAAATTTAAAACAAATCAGAGAAATTATTTCTTCACTCAACTTGAAATTAAAACCTAGAATTCATTGCCAAAGAGCATGGTAAAAGCAGTTAGCTTAGTAGGGTTTTAAAAAAGTTTGGACAATTTCCTAACAGAAAGCTCATAAGCCATTATTAAGATGCACTTGAGAAAATCCCCTGTGATAAAGGAGCATAAAATACTTTGGAGGAAAGGCAGGAGATATGATAGACATTTTAATACCTATGTGGCATAAATATACACGAGGCGAGTCTCAATTGAAAGGAAACTCCAGAGCGAGAGGGCATAGAATGAGATTGAGGTGATAGGCTCAGGAGTAATATATGAAAATACTTTTTTACAGAAAGTGTGGTAGATGCATGGAATAGTCTCCCATTAGAGGTGGTGAAGACAAAGACTGTCTAAATTCAAGTGTGGGACAGGTACGTAGGATCTCTTAAGGAGAGGAGGAGATAGTGAATGCTTCAGATGGGTAGACTGGATTTGGCCTTTATCTGCCATTTGGCGTTTATCTGCCATCAGTTTTCTATAACCATAAAGCTCTATGACATCACAATGCAGGTGTAAAGAGTCTTAGCCAATAGGGAAAGGAGGAGATGGTGGATGCTGCAAATGGGCAGTCTGGATGGGCCATTTGGCCTTTATCTGCCATCATGCTTCTAAAATCTGTTTTACTCTTTTGGGATCTTCCCAGGTACCTGAAACTAGAATTGGCCACTGTTGGAAATAGTATACTAGGCTCTATGGCTCTTCAGTCTCTCCCAGTATGGAATGCTTATGTTCTTATAGGGGTTCATTTATCCAAAATGGTAGACAGTCAAAGAAAGAATACAACAGAACTGACTTGGATAAGCTGCAATATGCTGCAGATGGTCAAGCTTGCATAGATTACGTTTGGAATATGTCCTTAGCTAAAGCAGTGTGACCAGGAATAACTAACTGGGCAGTATGGATAGGCTAATTGGTCCTCATCTCTAATTGACATCGTTAGTACCATTGAAGCACCAGAAGTTAGAAATTACATGGAATTTATGAATAACACTGGCCAACACTCATTTTGGTGCCTCAAATGTTAGACCTGTTTCTGGGTATATTTGACCAGCTGATTCCAAAAATGGCACGTTTCTCCTCTCAGCTCTAGTTTTTGAGATACAGAACATGTGCCTTATAACACTCTTCACTCTGCTTGCCCATTAAAAAAAAATCAGGATATTTTAATGTGTTTAAATTAATATCTTTTAAACATGAAGGAAACATATTAAAAATGAAAAGAAAAGTAGATTTTTATGTTGTGCACTTATTTCATACCAAAAGCACAACTTTATGATACAAACTTTCCAGTCATTTGACACACAAGATGCTCCTTTTGTAAAACTTCCGAGAGTGGGACCTGCCAGGACAAGATTCCAATAATAGACTGCCATCATGTGTGCATCCCATCTTCCTTGGTATCTGACTTCCATTGTTTTTATGTCTTGGTGAAATCTTTCGCCTTGCTCTTCGCTTAAGTCACCAAGGTTCTCTGGAAAGCGATCTAAGTGACTGTGCAGATAATGGACTTTAACACTCATGTTACAGCCAAGCCTGTTGAAATGAAAGAGCATATCCTCTACTAATTGGGTGGAGTTGTCTGTTTCCTTGTTTCCAATAAAGTTTTTCACAACAAGAACAAATGAAGACCAGGCACATGATTCAGTTTCATTCATTGTTGCTATGAAATATGGGCCATTTATAAGTTGTCTGATCCGTGGACCATCAAAAATTCCTGCCTTCAGTTTTTCCATGGTAAGTCCAGGTAACATATGCGCTATGAGGTACATAATTGAAACGGAAATATGTCTAAAAACCTGCCTAAATTGGCACTTGGAAGACCTAAAAGAAAGGTCATCCAAGTACTGATAATTGAAACAGGTTTTAGACATATCTAGAGGCATCTTAGGCCTTTTGACTGCCACTAGGCATCCAGAGTGAAAATGGGCGTTTTCAAGGAGTGGTTAGGGCGGGAGGTGGACGAGATATGGACCGACCATAGTTGTTCTGCCTAGATGGAACTTAGTCGTTGTGACTTAGGTGATCTGAAAACAGGTCTAAGTGCCCAGAAGGTATCCAAAGTGATCAAATAACCTGCAGGGACAACGTACAGACCCCCACACACTCCCCAAGTGATCAATGATCCCCCCCCCACACTGCCATAAAATCCAGAATATCAGCACCTGGTAAAGGAAAGCTTAGTACAGCTGCAGAGGTGGCTTAAGAGGTCTGGAGGGTAGGCTAGTGAACCATAGAGAGGAGGACCTAGGCCCATAAGCCACTCTAACCACTGCATTCATGGTGAAAAAAGTGAGGCCACCAAAAAAAACCCCAAATCCTACTATACTGCTATATAGGTGGCACCTGCAGCCATAAGGGCTATTGGGGTGATAGACAGGTGGATATAGTAGGTTGGGGGGGGGGGGGTCACCATTACCTGCAAGAGATTTGTGATGAGATGTTTATGTGGCACCCTTTTTATGAAGTTCACAGAAGTGCTCCATTATTCTGTTGCCGTGTCTGTGTAGCCAGTCCATCACTTTGCTGACTCCTCCCACGCACAAAAAGTCTTATTCTAGGCATTTTGGACTTGGATGGTTTTTTTGGACGAGATTGCGGTATAAAAATAGACATACTAGCAGTCTGGATGATCAAATGGCTAGACGGATAATTAGAAAATTCTCCCCCCCCAAAAAAAAAAAAATTGGGGGACGTATGTTTCGAGAATGGACTTTAGACTTTGGGTGACTAGCGCCCTAGGCCCAAAATGGACTTAAGACTTTTTTTTTTTTAATTATGCAGTCCACATATTTACCCCCTCTCACTAGCTGCCGTGCGGCAACAGCCCCAAAGCCCTTTAAATCTCTATGGACTTCGGGGCCATTACCGCAGCAGCCCACGCTAAACGGCTTCGTAAAAGAGGCCCTTAATGCATGAACTGTGTTTATTCAAAGCCTTTACAAATTGTTTCATCAGATCTAGCTTTATATGTAGTGGTGGCAGTATGATTCTATCTCCTGATACCAAAGGTTCATTGATTACATTTTGTCCACCATATATTCCCTTGGAAGCCAATCTTTTTTTTTTTTTTTTTTTTGCAGTTCCAGAAGTTGCACCGGGGAAGTTTTTTAAAAATGACTTCAAGTTTTATAGATTTGGATTGTTCTCTTCCTAGAGGCAGTTCTGGGAGTCTGGTTATGTGTTGGGTTTGTTTTATGGTCTTAAATCAAGGGTGTCCAACCTTTTGGCTTACCTGGACTGCATTGGCTGAAAAAATTTTTTTCTGGGGCCGTACAAACACTAACATTAGATGATGAGCAAAAAAAAAAGGTTGAGCAGGTCCCAAATTTGCAATCACTAATATAGAAGATGTATGTAGCTAATAATAAACCTTCATTAAAGGGACACTGTGGAGAGGAACCCCAAAAAGCAGTAATACTTACCCCGACTAAATGATCCTCCACGTACACCGCTGACAGTGGGAGCGGCTAGCTTCCGCATTCCCATTCTGATGAGCAGGGATGCCCGCTCCTGGTTCTCCCATTGACTTCTATTACAGCTATGGTGAGCCTCTTCAGAGCGGGGATGCTGAATCAGCTGTCAGCAGCGCACGTGGAAGATCGTTTAATCAAGGTAAATATTACTGCTTTTTTGGGCCTCCCACTATGAGCTTAGGCTCCCTCAAAATGAATATCTCCCCTGCTGTAGCTAGTAGGGATCCCCAAGCCTCACGAACTGACAGCTCTCCTTCCCCCTCCCCAAGTTCTGCAGCTGGCAGCAATATTGCAGAGCTGCTGCCTTCCCTCCTCCCTGCCCCTGTCTTCAGTTGGCAGGGCTTGGGAATCCCCACTAGCTTGAGTATTTATAAATTGCACTCGGGCAGGGAGAAACTTTGGTGCCCATCCACTAATTTTGGGCTCCAGTCCCTCCCCCAAATCAGCTATATATGATTAAGCCATTGAATACAAAAATAATTGTGATGCACATATCCCAAAGCTAACATTTTCCAGTTAATAAATTCAAAATAAAACCATTTTTTCTACCTTGTTGTCTGCATGTTTTGTTTTTCCATCATCTTGGTCCCAGTTTCTCTTTCTGGTTTTTCTCTACCTTCAATAATTCTCTTTTCAGTGTCTGCTGTCCATTTTTTTCTCCTCTTCTCGTTTCATTTCCTTTCTTATGCCTGTCTCCAACGTATTGATTTTTCCCTTTCAGCTTTCTTAACTTTTTCTTTTCTGCCTCTGTCTACTCAAACCTTGCCTTCTTTCTCACCCTTCTTCTTTTTAAATGTTCAGCTATCTCTCAATTCTCCATCTTCTGTCTCTAGCTCTTCCATTTTCCATCTCACTCCTTTCCCAGACTCTTATTCCCTTCTATCTACTCCCCATTACCACATTTTTACCATTGTACTCACTACTCTCTCACTCATCTTGTCACCTCCATTTTGACCTCATCCACATGGCTCACCACTTTCAGAATCCCCCTCTCTCTCTCTCCACTGGTCAGGCTATAACTCCCTGTCCCTTTCTTTCAATCCCCTAGCATCAGCTTATCCCAGCTCTCTTCTCTCCTGCCCTCCCATCTCTCCTCCTCTATCTCCATGGTCCAACATTTTGCTCCCTCTCTTTTCTGTTTTTCTTCTTCCCTCCCCCCTTGATGCTCAACAATGAAATGGAGGAAAAAAAGAGAGATGCTGCATCTCTCTGCCTTCCATCCACAGGCCTAACATTTCTCCATCCTTCCCATCCCCAGATCCAGCGTCTCTCCCTTTCTCTTTCCAACTGCCCCCCATCCCCTCTCTCCCCCTGCCTGCCTCCCTTCTCCAGGTCCACCATTTCTTTCTTTATCTTCCCAACAGTTCTCCCTTCAAGTATCTCTTTCCCTCTTCCTCCACACTACCCCAGGTCCAACTTCTCTCCCTTCAGACATTGCCTACCATATCTCTCTGTCCTCTGTTTCTAGTCCCATAAGCTCTCCCCCCATGCCTAATCTGGCACTTCTTTTAATACCCTCCCACCCAAAAAAAACCCATCGCTGAACAAATCCCCCTTGCTTTAATCATCTTATTCTCACTCTCTTCTTTCTAGACAGCATCTGTCCTCTCTGTCTTCCATGCAGCATCAGCCCCTTCCATCCACTGTCTGCCCTCTCTCTCTGCCCCTTCCATTTCTCTATCCACTCTCTCTCCATTCCATATGGTATCTTCCCTCTTTCTATGCTCCTTCCATAAACTGTCTATCCTTTGCCTGTTCTCTCCTTTGTATATGATTCATTTCAGCTTCACCCCCTCTCCATATTTCTGTCTCCATCCTTCCCCTATGCTCTGACATCTCTTTCTTCTCCTTTCCTTCCTTCCTAACCACTCCACCCTATGGTCAGGCATCTCTATCTCCTTCCCTTCCCTCCCCCATGCCCTGGCACCTCCTCTCTGGCACTTCTTCTCCCTCTGGTCTGGCATTTGTCTCCTTAGTTTCCCTTACCTCCCTCCTTGTCCTGACATCTCTCCTCTCCTTCCAACTCCCCCTTCCCCTCCATTATCTGGCATCCCCTCTCATTCCTTTCTCTCCTTCCTTCCTTTCCCTTGGCCTGGCATCTGTCTCCTTCCCTCCCCTCCCATGCCCTGGCATCTCTCCCTCCCATGGACTTGGCATCTCTCATTCCTCTCCCTTTTCCTTCTCCCTCCTTCCCTCTCTCTTCCCAATTGAGTGCAGCAGCAGCATTTCTCTTCCCCCCCTTCTCTTCCCTGTGCAGAAGCAGCATTTCTCCCCCCCCCACCCACACCCACCCATCAGCAGTACAACATTCAACCCCAATTACCCTTCCTGGCCAAGTAAAGCATTTACTTAATACCGCTGATCCCTTACCCGTTCTCCAGCATGGTCATGCAGAGGACTGGGTTGTTGGCCTTGTCCATGGAGAAGCGCTGTAGATTCCACGTGGCCACACGCAGCAAGGGTCGGCACTTGTGCACACCGGGGAAGGGCTTGATGGGCGCAAGTGCCACCTACAGCTGCCCCAGCCCGGCTAACCCCCGGCAGGGTCATCAGCTCCTCCTCAGTGGCGACGTTGATGTTCAGTCACTCTGGGTTCACCAGGATCTGGCTGAAGTTACAGGCGGCACTGAACTTGTGGCTCTTGGAGCAAAAGCCCTGCCTGCGTTTGCTCAAAGCCGCAGACAACGTCTTCCATGCGCCTTCTGCGGCTGATCTGGAAGCGTTCCCTCTGATGTCGCAACGTCAGAGGGAACATTTCCGGGTCAGCCGCAAGAGGCACATAGGATCTGCTGCTCGCGGCTTTGAGCAAACGCTGCAGCAAGATGGAGGAGGGAGCCGGCAGAGGAAAACACCGCATCGTGGGATGGACACCCCTGGTCTACATACTTAAGAACTAAAAAGGGAGGTTCTGCCTTTTCCCCTGCATATTTCTTTGCTTGTGTTTGGGTTTGTTGTAGGGTGTACTGGCTTTTTCCCCCCTTTTCTAATATGTGGACCATATATACATTTTGCTTATGTATATTGTGGTTGTACTCTCTACAGCTAGTTTGCTGTTTTGTACTGCACAGTACTTTAATAAAAGACACTGCTAAATTTTTTTAAATGGATTGTCAGTAGCTGGAAAATTGCTATCAGGGAAATTATATAAAGGGTGCCTAACAATTGGAAAAATACCCTTAATAGGCTCAATAATTGTGAAAAAAAATTTAATTGTGCGATAGGCGCCTATCCGATTCTATATAAGATGGGTGCCTATCACATGGCGTTTAGCGGCACCTAATGCCTAAGGGAGTGCTTCTATGGGCGGAGCATGACTTAGGTGCCACTAAGCACTATTCTCCAAAAACTTATGCACCTGAAATGTAAGCCTTTAAAACCCTTGCCTACATTTGAAGCACCTAAGTTTTTACATAGGTGCCGCTAGCTGCGATTCTGCAAATGGCGCCTAAGTGTGACTGACACGCAGCCAGCACCTATTTTTAGGCACCAGCCAATTTAGGTAACATATAAAATCAGCCCCTTTATGCACTACATTGGCTTTATAGTTTGTCACAATGAACAGACAAAAAACAGAATCTCCAAAAGACATAATCAAAGACTAAATGGTTTTATTATTTTTAAATGATATACATTTTAACAAATCCTTGTATTTATTTAGCAATAAAAACTCTCAAGAGTAAAGAAGTTATATTAAAACATCAGTATCAGCTGAGATGACTCCTTTTTAGCAAAACCTAATTCCAACATAATAAGCAGAAATGATTACACCCAGGACAAATTTCATATAAGTGGTTAATTTAACACCCCTCCCCTTGCCCATAGCTCCAGTCACGGCGGTAACGGCTCCAACGCTCATAGAATTCCAATGAGCGTTGGAGCTGTTACTGCTGCCGCCGATGCTAAAAACAGCGCTATGGTTTTGTAAAAGGGGGGAGGGGGTTAATTAGCTGGATGGTTATTTAAAGAAGCAGCAAAATTTTCAGATCCTTTGGTATTGTAACTATAAAACAGGGGTTGACAACTATATACTATATAAATTACTGTTCATGGATTACTACATAATACAATGGCAGAACAAACGCTGTCTCCAGAAAGCATGAAGTTTGGGAGAATATATGAATGGTCAAATAGAAAATAACCAAAAAGGAGTTGCCTAAATGCTATAACTACAATTATTAAGCACATTTTATATAGTTACCATGTCCTATGTAATTTATTATAATAATAAATCATAGTGATTTTCTATATGAAATACTTCCATTTCTATGACTGTGTTACTATGAACACATAGGGCTCCGTTTACAAAGCCACTGTAGTGAGTACCGGCTTGGCCTAGAGGAATTAAATGGGTTGTGTTGCATTTGCCATATGGGAATTGCTACTGTGGCTATATAAAAGGGGTCCATAATTTGTTATTTTACTGCTGAATACAAAACTCTCAAATGGAAACAACAGGCGATATACAACATACATAAACTGGAATGAAACAAGCTTCATTATTAATTAAGCAAATCTGTAAAATATAGATTAAAGAACAATCAATCAGAGAAACACCAGAGAATTACATTGGTTATAACATATTACAGGATCTTCTTACAAGCCTGTAATTTTTCAGACACATTGAACAAATCCCAGAATAATGTATTAATGTTGCACCTTCTTACAATCCACCAAAAAGAGTAGGTAGTAAACATATAGACTCTAATTCTGCAAAGTGCGTCTAAAGTTAGGCGTTGTTTAGAGCAGTGGTTCCCAACCCTGTCCTGGAGGAACACCAGGCCAATCGGGTTTTCAGGCTAGCCCTAATGAATATGCATGAGAGAGATTTGCATATGATGGAAGTGATAGGCATGCAAATTTGCTTCATGCATATTCATTAGGGCTAGCCTGAAAACCCAATTGGCCTGGTGTTCCTCCAGGACAGAGTTGGGAACCACTGCTTTAGACGTCTAAGATAGGCGTCCTTTGTAGAATCACGCTCAGCACTGTTTAGATGTCTAAATTGTTAGGCGTCCTTTAGAGAATCAGATTTTAGGTGAGAGTTAGACATTCAATGTCCATAAAATTGTGGACACGTCTACAAAGTGACGTTCACGTCCTTTGGGCGCCTAAGTGCCAATTATCGCTTGTTAAGGCTCTTAAATGGTTCATTATCCACTTACTTTGGATGCCTAAGTCACGCTCAGCGTTAGGCGTGATTTAGGCACCCTTTATGGAATCAGGGCCATAGGGTACATTACACAAGCAACGACAGTCTAATCTCCGGAAACATTCCTTTTCACACAATGCACAGACAAGACAAAAGAAAATGTGCCTCAATTATTCAGAGTAGAGGTGTACTAACCTTACCTATGGAGCCAACAGGAATTTTTAGAGCATGCTACTTCATTGTATGACAAACGAGGTAGAAGTGAGATTTTATTTTGCAATTTTCACCAAATATCATTAGTAATTTACAGGAAGACCATCATAAGATGATATAAAGTATTGCTAAGTATTATAGCAAGTTCATATTCAAGCATAATCCTAGCAAATTGAAAAAGGGATATTTTGCTAAAATACTGCTCATTAGAAAGAAAAGTTCCAGAATTGATTATGGTAAAAAACCAAAACGTTGCACGCTTTGAACTGAAACATCGTTTACATAATTATCCAAAGATTAATGTGTACAAGAACTTTCAAGACCACTTAAATACCATCTTGACATCTGAAGAAAGGTCTAACCTGGTCTTGAAAGCTGCTAAATATATTTTTCATGTTAGTCCAATATAGGAATCTCAAATGATGAATTGCTACAAAGGAGGACCTCTATATCAGATTACCAATTGACATCCTACTATTTTGTGCAAATATTGGCACTTCATATATTGTTATTATGAACTTTGGGATTTCAAACTTTACTACATCATCTTTTTTCCAGTAATATTTTAGTAACAGTATAATTAAGTACAGAAGATTAGCCACCAATCAAATAATAAACGTAAATATATCAAAATACATAATTTATATTAAAAATAAAAGTAAATAATATTGTCTTTACATATAAAGTAGATATAAACTAATTTTTATTACAAGACCCTATTATAAAAACAACAAAACATATTTTAATGGAAAATTTTTGTGTCTTACATTATTACTGGAGCATTTACATTCTCTAAAAAATTTAAACCCAAGTTTTGAAATATAATGTCTTTTATTCAATGATCTACTTATGTGTATTTGCTCTCTTAAAACTCATCAAAAATGCTATTTCTAATTATTTCTTTAGTTTAAAAATATACACTTTACCTGATATGGCTACAGTAGTTCCATAAATATACTAAAAAGCAGATTATTTTACATTTTTGTGTTGCTCAGATGAGGACACTAGAGTCACCACAATAAAGTATATTAAACAGCTTTGACTGCAGTATTAATACTGATATGTACACTGCAAAATGTAGTTGAAACCATTAAAATCAATAAATGTATGCTTCTTCAGGAATTGAATACAATTAAAGCAGCTTCCATCACTCCACAAAATCATACCAACTTACCACCTCTACCTCAAAGAATAAAACAGCCCAGGAATAAATGGGTCACAGTAGGCTCAGGAAGACTGCGACATGTAACACAGAAACATCCACCTTCACTAATATTACCTCTACAGAATTCCTTCGCTCCACTAGTGCACTGCGATACTCAGGAAAACAGAAGGGAGGTGGGACTGGAACCAATGAAGGAAACTCAAGAGAACAAGAGCACCCTAAGTACAAATAAAAAAGCCAAAAACAGAAAACTATTACTGTTGGGGGATTCCATCATCAGAGGCATTAACCTTGGAACACAGGGCGAGGAGTCCAAAATAGTGAAATGTCTTCCAGGATCCTCAGCTACCAGGAGTTCCAGGCAAATACTGACTATAGTTAAGGAAGAAACTAAGGATTTTAACACTGATGTTGTTATCCATCTGGGAACAAATGACCTGGCCAACAACTCCACACTTGCAGCACAGAAAGCTTTTCGGGAGCTTGGTGAGGGCGTGAAACCTTTTGTAAAGACTTTAGCTTTTTCTGAAATACTGCCTGCATATGGAAAAGGAGAGCAAAGAGTGAAAAACACAGAGGACTTTAATAGATGGCTCAGAGCCTGGTGTCATCAAGAAGGCTTCAGGTACATAGGAGGATGGGGAAATACATGGAAGGACAAGAAGCTATATTGCACTGATGGGCTACATATTACTACAGCAGGAAAAAGAAACCTTGCAGAGAAATTTAGACAATATTTTTCCAGGCATTTAAACTAGAAGGTGGGGGTGGTGTATGTACGAAGGACAATTATAAAGACCACCCCCGGCAAAAGAAAAGATGTGATAGTAGTAAAGGCTGCAACATAAGCAATATCAGCAACTCATTTCTTAGTATTGCAACGGAAAGTGAAACGACACAAAAATCCATACGAAAAAGAAGATTATCGCTGAAAAATAGCTGGAAAGCGATGACCACAAATGCTCGCAGTCTAAGCAACAAAGTTCATGATCTGCAAGCTCTGATGTTAGAGGCAGATCTAGATATTGTTGCTATCACAGAGACATGGTTCAGTGAATCACATGGATGGGATGCAAACATACCGGGATATAATCTTTTTAGGAAGGACAGAGATGGTCATAAAGGTGGAGGAGTAGCTCTCTATGTAAAGATCAATATCCAAGCGACCGAAATGCAAGGGACCTGGGGAGAGGAAGAAGCGATATGGATTGCTCTGAAAAGAGAAGATGGAACTTCTATCTACGTGGGTGTAGTCTACAGACCTCCGACTCAATCGCAGCAAATTGATAAGGATCTGATTGTGGATATCCAAAAGTTTGGAAGGAAAGAGGAGGTTCTGCTGTTGGGAGATTTCAACCTGCCGGATGCGGACTGGAATGTTCCGTCTGCGGAATCGGAAAGAAGTAGGGAGATTGTGGATGCCTTTCAAGAGGCTCTGCTCAGACAAATGGTGACGGAACCCACAAGGGAAAAAGCGATATTGGATCTGGTCCTCACAAATGGAGAGAGTATCTCTAATGTTCGAGTGGGTGCTCACCTGGGTAGTAGCGATCATCAAACGGTTTGGTTTGATATAACGGCTAAAGTGGAGAGCGGCCGCACGATACTTAAAGTCCTAGATTTCAAACGTACGGACTTTAATGCAATGGGAAAGTACCTGAAGAAAGAGCTGTTAGGATGGGAGGACATAAGAGAAGTGGAAAGACAGTGGTCTAAGCTGAAAGGAGCGATAAAAATGGCTACGGACCTTTATGTGAAGAAAATCAATAAAAACAAAAGAAAAAGGAAGCCGTTATGGTTCTCCAACCTAGTGGCTGAGAAAATAAAGGCGAAAGAGTTGGCGTTCATGAAATATAAAAAAACCCAAGAAGAGGAGAGCAGAAAGGACTACAGGGTGAAACTGAAAGAAGCCAAGAGAGAGATACGTTTGGCGAAGGCACAGGCGGAAGAACAAATGGCTAAAAATGTAAAAAAGGGAGATAAAAATTTTTTCAGATATATTAGTGAAAGGAGGAAGATAAAAAATGGAATTGCTAGGCTAAAAGATGCTGGGAACAAATATGTGGAGAGTGATGAGGAGAAAGCAAATGTGCTAAACAAATACTTCTGTTCTGTGTTCACAGAAGAAAATCCTGGAGAAGGACCGAGATTGTCCGGCAAAGTTACACGAGAAAATGGAGTAGATTCTGCGCTGTTCACGGAGGAGGGTGTTTATGAGCAACTTGAAAAACTGAAGGTGGACAAAGCGATGGGACCAGACGGGATCCATCCCAGGATACTAAGGGAACTCAGAGAGGTTCTGGCGAGTCCTATTAAAGACTTGTTCAACAAATCTCTGGAGATGGGAGTGATTCCTGGGGATTGGAGGAGAGCGGATGTGGTCCCTATTCATAAAAGTGGTCACAGGGATGAAGCAGGAAACTACAGGCCGGTGAGCCTCACTTCAGTTGTTGGAAAAATAATGGAAGTGTTGCTGAAAGAAAGGATAGTGTATTTCCTTGAATCTAATGGGTTAAAGGATCCGAGGCAACATGGCTTTACAAAAGGTAAATCGTGCCAAACGAACCTGATTGAATTTTTTGATTGGGTGACCAGAGAGCTGGATCGAGGACATATGCTAGATGTAATTTATTTGGATTTCAGCAAAGCCTTTGATACAGTTCCTCATAGGAGGCTGTTGAACAAACTTGAAGGGCTAAAGTTAGGACCCAAAGTGGTGAACTGGGTCAGAAACTGGCTGTCGGACAGACGCCAGAGGGTGGTGGTTAATGGAAGTCGCTCGAAGGAAGGAAAGGTGACTAGTGGAGTCCCTCAGGGTTCGGTGCTGGGGCCAATCCTGTTCAATATGTATGTAAGTGACATTGCTGAAGGGTTAGAAGGAAAAGTGTGCCTTTTTGCAGATGATACCAAGATTTGTAACAGAGTAGACACCGAAGAGGGAGTGGAAAATATGAAAAAGGATCTGCAAAAGTTAGAGGAATGGTCTAATGCCTGGCAACTAAAATTCAATGCAAAGAAATGCAGAGTAATGCATTTGGGGATTAATAATAGGAAGGAACCGTATATGCTGGGAGGAGAGAAGCTGATATGCATGGATGGGGAGAGGGACCTCGGGGTGATAGTGTCCGAAGATCTAAAGGCGAAAAAACAGTGTGACAAGGCAGTGGCTGCTGCCAGAAGGATTCTGGGCTGTATAAAGAGAGGCGTAGTCAGTAGAAGAAAGAAGGTGTTGATGCCCCTGTACAGGTCATTGGTGAGGCCCCACTTGGAGTATTGTGTTCAGTTTTGGAGACCGTATCTGGCGAAAGACGTAAGAAGACTTGAGGCGGTCCAGAGGAGGGCGACGAAAATGATAGGAGGCTTGCACCAGAAGACATATGAGGAGAGACTGGAAGCCCTGAATATGTATACCCTAGAGGAAAGGAGAGACAGGGGAGATATGATTCAGACGTTCAAATACTTAAAGGGTATTAACGTAGAACAAAATCTTTTCCAGAGAAAGGAAAATGGTAAAACCAGAGGACATAATTTGAGGTTGAGGGGTGGTAGATTCAGGGGCAATGTTAGGAAATTCTACTTTACGGAGAGGGTGGTGGATGCCTGGAATGCGCTCCCGGTAGAGGTGGTGGAGAGTAAAACTGTGACTGAGTTCAAAGAAGCGTGGGATGAACACAGAAGATTTAGAATCAGAAAATAATATTAAAGATTGAACTAGGCCAGTTACTGGGCAGACTTGTACGGTCTGTGTCTGTGTATGGCCGTTTGGAGGAGGATGGGCAGGGGAGGGCTTCAATGACTGGGAGGGTGTAGATGGGCTGGAGTAAGTCTTAACAGAGATTTCGGCAGTTGGAACCCAAGCACAGTACCGGGTAAAGCTTTGGATTCTCGCCCAGAAATAGCTAAGAAGAAAAAAAAAAAAAAAAAATTTTTAAATTGAATCAGGTTGGGCAGACTGGATGGACCATTCGGGTCTTTATCTGCCGTCATCTACTATGTTACTATGTTACTTATGTGCTATCCTGTTGGCACATGCATACTACCACAAAATTTTATAAAAGGCCTTTTCTACCTGTAAAATATCATTAATACCCAGAAGAACCTTAATAAAATTATCCGTTGTCCTTTTCTATCCTTTCCTTTCACTTATTATGAAATAAGTATAGTAAGCAATGGTACGTTCATATTGACAAACATATTTTTATTTTATGACTCATCAAATTCGAAAGTTAAAATGGAACTATTATATTATAACAAACACATAAGAACATAAGATGTTGCCTCCACTGAGGCAGACCAGAGGTCCATCTTGCCCAGCGGTCCGCTCCCGCGGTGGCCCATCAGGCCTATTGCCTGAGCAGTGGTCTCTGACTATTTCTATAAGTACCTTTTGCTCCTATCCCTATAACCTACCTCTACTCCTATCTGTAACCCTCAATCCCTTTGTCCTCTAGGAACCTATCCAAACCTTCTTTGAAGCCCTGTAACGTGCTCCTGCCTATCACAGCCTCCGGAAGCGTGTTCCATGTATCCACCACAAGAGACATATATAGATGCTGTGAACAATATTTCTTTTTATTTAAAAGCCAAAACCAAATACAACCAAAACCAAATTATAAACCAAATTATAAACCATTTATTCATCTTGTGTATCAAATGTAAATTTTATACAATTGTGGAAATATCTTTTGCAGATCCAAAGTTTGCAATTATTTTTATAGGCAAACTAGTAGACTATATTGGAAAATAGAAGTGAAAGAGAAATGAACAGAAAGTACATCTAGACAAAGTTAATCACATATACAACAAGGCACTGTGGTTAAACAAATAGCCAATGGCCATGTATGTTTAAAGCTCCTATAGGCACAATGGAAAATCAAACTATACACACTGAGGGGGCAACTGTTAAAGGGATTTCAAAGGATAAATTAAAGTTTAATAAAGTAAACCTCTTCAAGAACCATCCTTAGCCCTCAGCAGGAATAATGTGGCACTAGCAACAGGGTCACATAGGGTCAGAGTAGCTCAGAAGTACATGAAGGATTTTCTCCTTGTTTTGGTAGTTTCCTTTCAAATTCCACAAATGGAACTGCAGATACCACGTACTGGAATCTTGCAAACTAAGCTACGTAAGATGGCTGAAAATTGCCCCCTAAAAGAACAAGATCTTATAGAATGACACCTACAGTGATATAATCATTAGGATCAGCTCTTTCAACCTTATTAGAGGTTTGGCTGTTTTATTGGGGCTTCTAGTCCATCTTATGTTTTCCAGCTCCTTAAACAATATTTGCATTGTAGAGTCTAATTCATTATGGGCCTGATTCTATAAATGGCACCTACATCAGCAGCACCTGGCTGAATTCCACATGAAGCACCAAATTTTTTTTAATTGAAAGTTAAGTTAGGCGTGATTCTGTAAACGGTGCATAGAAGCTGATTGACAACTTTGCAAAGTTAGGTGCCATTTAAAGAATCAGCCCCTGTTTGCATAAGCATGGACTTAATTTCTATCATAGTGCTATGAAATTATTACATTATCTTCTGGCCTTTTATTAAAGGTTTGATGTTGTAAAAAGGAAACTGAAAATAGTTGGGATGGCTAACTATGGCATTTTTAATATGGGATGACACAGGTTACTGACTTATGATGTTGGCAGGGACAAGGAATAACTAATTATCCTCCATTTTGTCACAGGGAAGACCCTGTGAGTCACAGCAGAGAAGCAGTAAGGCAGATTGCTGATAAAATAAGCACTGTTCCAACACCAGTCACTGACAACAGTAGACCTGTGTTCAAGCCCAGACTCCTGAGAAAGGAATCTAAGCAACCAGATGCCCATTTATATTTTCCTAGGCAGGTGTCTAGTATGCCCAAAACCAGCACTGGGGAATCCTGGTAAATCAGGGGAATACAAGCCTAAGCCTCAGGACATTAAATCTACACCAACTCCCTGGCAGCAATCCAGCTTGAACAGGTTCTCAGCCCCAACAGAAACTGCAACCAATCAGGAGGCAACTCACTCCTGAGCCAACCCTTAATTCCTTTAGCAAGGCTAAGCAGAATAGGGGAGGAGAGAAGCTGAGCTGGAACAAGCAGCTGAGAGAGAATCCACTAGCAAAAGCCAGAAAGGACCAAGAAACAGGACAATCAAGCTCCAGTGTTTGAGGTAGTGTTCCCTGAATTGAGTGATCAGGAAGACAATATAGTACTAGGCTCAGATAAGGAATTGTCACTTAGTGCTGAAGAGCCTATGAACTGTAATGGGAGTTTACTTAGACAATGTTTCCTCAGAAACTATGATGGAAGTTTAAGGTGGTGAAGGCTTGTGATGTGTCTCTGAAAGATGAAACTAATTGAAGTCAAAGTGATGTTCCAGTTGTAAGGCTGCTTTCAGAATCTCTGATGTGGTCTAAAGCTCTAATGGCCTGTGACATTGAACCTTGATTGCAGGCTGACTTTGGAAGTGAAACTGCAAAATAGAAAGTATATTGAGTTTGCTGTAGAGGAACCACGATGGCGACGAGTAAGTCACATAGGAGGAGATTCCCCTTCATCGGCAAAAAGAGAAAGTTTCTACTGAAGATTCGGGTTGGTGTTTCTTGTGGAATTATGCCAAAGAGAAGAGGGAAGCAGAGGGTAAATCCTCCTGTTCACTCTGTTACCTCCTCACCGCGACAAATAGCTATTACCAACTTCGCTGTACCTGTTAATTGGGGCGGATCTGCTGTCGGGAGTGGGCTGACCCCTGACCTGGAAAACGAAGTTTCATTGAGCCCTGTAGGACCAGTAGTGCGACCAGGACCAGGAGTGTTGCAGGAAATGCCGACTTCACAGCAGGAGGCGTCAGGAGAACTCTCACCAATGGCTTTGCCAGCTTCTCCTTTGACCCCGGAAGGAATGCAAACAGAGTCGAATGCTCTGCATGAAGCTCTCTCCATATACGGTGTTGGGAGGTGGTAAAGAAATCATGGAATCTAATCCTGTATTGCCTACAGAAACTTTTTCATCTAGTCCACCCCTCAAGCTGTTGATAAAGTTAGCTATTGTGGACATGGAAGCATTATGGGGAGCCATTGAGAGTCTGCATCATCAGTAACGCGGCAGAGTGAAATCCCCGACAGACAAGGCCAAGCAGCCTATTTAGAGTGCTGCTGTCCTGATGCTGCTTCACTTGTGGTCGGCGGGAGAGGGGGGTGGTTGAACATTTGCCAGCGAATCCCAGGATTAGGGCTTATTTTGGGGGAAGGGCTTATATTAAGACCTACCTCGAAAATGATGTTAGGGCTTATATTTGGGGTAGGTTTTATTTTCGTGGAAACACGGTATGAAAACTCAATCTAGTCAACATTTAAGGGACAAAAATTTATTAATAGAAAATCTGGATAATGTAAAATAGATAATCTAGATAATGTAAAATAGAAAATCTGGATAATGTAAATAGAAATCTTAATTTGAGACTTGGGGCTCTTTTTACTAAGCTACGATAGCGGTTTTAGCACCTGCTGAATTTCCGCGCACACTAGACCTTAACGCCAACATTGAGCTGGCATTAGTTCTAGCCACGTAGTGCGGGTTTAGCGTGCGCTAAAATCCTGTGTGCGCTAAAAACGCTATCACAGCTTAGTAAAAGGAACTCTTAATTTCCCAGTCTCCAAACTACAGTCAGTGTGAAATTGGTTAAAGAAGAAGTGGTGGAAGAAGAGCCAGGAGGATTAGATCTCATGGAATTCTTAGAATCGTCCCAAGTGGAAGTTACAGCTAGAGCTACTTTATTAGTGACATTTGTGTTTATACAGAATGAAGAAGAAATTCTTCGATTCTACAGATCTGAAAATGCTGAATTTTTTTTGCTTTAAAATAGCAATATTTCCTGATGTTTCCAAATGGGTACAATCCAGACGTAAGAAATTCTTAACTTTTCGCCAATCCATTTTGAAATTGGAAGCGACCTTCCAACTACGCTTTCCATGTAAATGTTGTATTTCATATCAATTACAGTTCTTCAAACTGGATCAATTACAATTTTTGGGGGAAGGCAAGGCTGCCTCAAGGACTCCTGATGTTAATGCTAATGTCTAGAAATCTGGTCAGTTATAATTTAGATTAACAGTCTCTGTATTTATTTATGTATTCTTATAACTCCAACTTCCCTTGGAAGTGATTGGTTCCTCTCTTTTCCTAATTTGTGGACTATATTACTGTAATTGATAATATTATTACTTTTTTTCTTCTGTAAAATATATATATTTTTTCAAAGCTTGTTCTTTGTTGTAAATATAAAATGCAATAATAATAAAAAAAGAAAGTATATCTTTGGAAAAGCTGTCTAAGGCAAGAGGATTTAACCAGCTTCAATAATGTTATAGCAGTAGCAAATCAACTGGTGATCTTTAAACCTGAATGGGACTGGGAGGGATTTGCTACATCTAATCAATTTGGGTGATCAGAATCCCATGCTACTGAGTGGTTAACTTCCATTGGGGCTCAATAGTGCGTCAGGTTTGGTCTCAAGACCTGAAAGACACAGGATTTATGAACTGTAAATGCATGTTGATTTAAGTCGTGTCAGAATGATTTAAAGGATTAAATGATTAAAAGAAGGAAACTTGCCATTCTCTCAAGTAAATACTGGGCTGGACTTATGGAATGAAAGCCAGAACCAATAATTGACCAGAAGCAAAAGAAACTGCATAAGAGCTTTATTTTGGTTGTACTGGGAATAGTGAAACCAGTGCAGTGCACTAACATTGTTTTGGACTTAAGCACTTGGGAAGGGTCCAGTTTTGAGATATAATTTTGAGCTGTGACAAAGCCAACATTTGCTCCAATAAAACACAGTTATTTTGATCACAGAAATGTTTATAACTTAACTTCCAAACCAAAACCATACCCAACTCTCTGCCAACTCCTTAAATTCACTTTGTCTGGCTCATGTACTGGACAAATCAGACTAAATTGCTGTAGCCAAGCCTAACACACAGTCACAACTTACAGCTATGCCTCCAGCTACCAAATCAGCTAACCACCTTTTCAGACTACTACACTGGTGCCAATATCAGTGTTGGGTTTCTGTTACATCCTCCAAAAGTTCCTGGTCTTTGGAACTTCTTGGAAGAGGGGATTTTTCCTTTGGAATTTCCTTGGACATATCTAAATCAAAATTTATCTTCTCAGTGCATTTTGTAGGAGCTGTAGAAAAGAAGATGACGCCCTGGGATGTATTAATCAGAAATATACTATAACCTAGAAACTACTTTGTTGTAAACCTGTATATGTGAAGGTTGTATGCATGTGTTCAGCTGTTTCCTCTTCAAGCAGCAGTACAGCCATATCCAGTTCTCTGAAACTCTTGACCTGTTTTTCCAACTGAAATCAGACATTTGGAATTTAAGAACATAAGAAGTTGCCACCGCTGGGTCAGACCAGAGGTCCATCGCGCCCAGCAGTCCGCTCCCGCGGCGGCCCATCAGGTCCATGACCTGTAAGGTGATCCCTGTCTAAACCCTTTAATCCCCCTATCTATATCCTTTCATAGCCTATTTCTACCTCTATCTATATCCCTCAATCCCCGTATCCTTCAGGAATTTATCCAATCCTTCTTTGAAACCCAGTAGTGTACTCTGTCCTATCACAACATCCGGAAGTGCATTCTAGGTATCCACCACCCTCTGAGTGAAAAAGAATTTCCTAGCATTGGTTCTAAACCTGTCCCTTTTCAATTTCTCTGAGTGGCCCCTTGTTCTTGTGGTTCCCAATAGGCTGAAGAATCTGTCCCTTTCTACCTTCTCTATGCCTTTCATGATCTTGAAAGTCTCTATCATGTCTCCTCTGAGTCTCCGCTTTTCCAGGGAGAAGAGCCCCAGCCTTTCTAACCTGTCTGCGTATGAAAGGTTCTCCATACCTTTTATCAATTTCGTCGCTCTTCTCTGAACCCTCTCAAGTATCGCCATGTCCTTCTTAGTCCTCATCATTCTTTCCAGGATTCACACTTCCTAGTCAAGCCATTATTATCTGAAAGGAACTACTTCCAGTCTCAGAGCTGCTTCTTGATACTGTCCACTAATGTCCAATGCACTTCTCTGGTGGATATACTCCTTGCAATGTACCTCCAAACAAAGACGTTAAATGCTATGAACTTCTGTGTGGCCTGCTGTTTGGAGAGGATGACATAATTCTTGAAAACAGTGACTATCAGGATTTTATTTTTTTCTCCTGCTGAGAGCTTTACATTCTAGATTTGCCTAGACCAGGGTGACCGGTACCTTCCAGCTTTACCAGCACTAGATTCAGCCTCATGAGGGTCCTTTTCTTCCTGCTTAACCAAGATCTCTCTCTCTACACAGTCTCTTCTCTCGGTCAGATATGTTCTCTGTTCTTACCAATCAAATTCTCTCATTCCAAAAGACAATGAAGACCTCAAACAGGCCAAGGGATATGGCAATCAACCACTGCTGCAAAATTTCTCCCTTTAACAAGCCAAATCTACCAACGCTTGAATTCACAGTACCCTCCTTTCCCCCTTCCTCACAGTACAGTACTGTCAAAATCTGCTTTGCAGAGACTTGCCTTGTATGCTTTTCTAGAGGACACTTGTGACAAATTCTCTACATTGAGCACATTCAAGACATCCTGAACCCTCTTCAAATGTGTTACTTTAGTATGATTTTATATAATCATACCTTACTGTGCGATAGATGTTCAAACTTTTAGCACAGTATGTTTTTGTATACTGTACTATCTTATGACAAGTGATAGTAATGAAGCCGTTTTAATAATAATAATAATAATTTTATTTCTTATATACCGCTATACCCTAAGTTCGAAGCGGTTTACAGTGAAAGTCGTGTCTGGAGAGAGTACAGTGTTAACAATAGGATACAGAATAATACAAAGTGAGTAGGTACTGGGGTGTTTACAATAAGGTACAAGATAATAACAAGAGAACAGTTACAGGATGTTTACAATAAGGTGCAGGATAAAATAAGAAAAAAAATGTATAATATCAGCTGGATTCTCTAATTGTCAGTGGCCACCGATCAAGTGTCAATCATGTGGCGGCACCGGTTACAGAATTGCGCCTCTGGCAAACGTAGGCACCAAAAATGTAGGCCAGGGTTTTCCAGATCTACATTTCCGATGCTTACCTTTGATGTGAATTGCGCCTCCATACGCACTTTAGGCTAATGCCACTTCCGGTGATAGCCATGCTCACAGTGGCATTACGTGGCCTAAAGCACCTACGGAGGCACAATTCCTGCTCCATTTTTTTAGGTGTCAGTAGGCGTCTTGAAGCTCGGTTAAAAACATTATTTAAATTGTGTTTTTTTAATGAGCCTGGACGCCTAAAAAAAATGCGCTGTTTAGAGAATCCAGCTCTATATGCCCTTACCCACTGTCCTTTAGTACTTAGGCCCCTTAATTATTTAAATTAATCAGTTTCTGGATCAAAAAATATTAGATTGAGAATCTTGGTCCAAAATGTTAAATATATCTGAAAATATGTGCGATTGAGCAAACCTCCTCCACCACCACGCCTTAAATTGTCATGCACCAGTAAATAACTACTCATCTGTGTTCCTAAAAGGAGTTTATCTCTTATTGTGCAAGGTAATAGCATAGATAACTGATTTAGTATTTGGAAAAAAATATGCAGATGGCCATTTGAGCATGGCTTTTCAAATCATTTAAATTCCTTGTAGTAAAACAAGCAGATAAAATAAGAATAAAAGAGAACAGAATATTGCATGTTCATAATACAAATGAAATCTTTTACAAATAGAGCAGCATAATAATAATAAAAACACGTCTAAGTCCGTTTTGGGCCAAGGGTTCTAGTCGCCCAAAATCGGCAGCGTCTAAAGTCCATTCTCAAAAAATATGTCCCCCCCAATTTTTTTTTTTTAAAGAATCGTCTAATTATACGTCCAGCTGTTTGATCGTCCAGACCGCCAAATCGTCTATCTTTATGCCACATTCTCATCCAAAAAATCATCCAAGTCCAAAACGCCTAAAATAAGACCTTTTTTGACATGGGGAGGTCAGCAAAGTGATGGATTGGCCATCCAAACATGGCAACAGGGCACTGCTGTGAACTTCACAAAAAGGGTGCCACATAATCATCTCACCACAACTCCCTTGCAGGTCTTGGTAAGTCCCCCAAAACCTATTATACCCACCTGCCTACCACCCCAAAAGCCCTTATGGCTGCAGGTGCCACCTATATGGAAGTACAGTAGGGTTTGAGGGAGTTTAGTGGCTCACATTTTTCACCATGAATGCAGTGATTAAAATGGCTTATAGGCCTGGGTCCTCCTCTCTATGGTCACCAGCCCACCTCCCAGACTACTTAAGCTACCTCTGTGCAGCTCTACTGGGCTTTCCTATGCCAGGTGCTGATGTTCTGGAGGCAGGTATGTTCGTTTTTATTCCAATTTTTATGGCAGCGGGGGGTGGGGTTAGTGATCACTGAGGGAGTGTGTGGGGGGTCTGTACTTTGTCCCTGCAGTGGTTATCTGGTCACTTTGGACAATTTCTGGGCACGTAGATGTGTTTTTAGATCGCTTAAGTCACAACGTATAAGTTCCATTTAGGCAGTCTTGCCAAACTTTCGATTATCGCTGTAGGACGACTAAGTTTGGTCAGCCCACATCCCACCTACCTCCCACCCTAACCACTCCTCGAGAAATGTCCCTTTTCGCTCTGGACGCACAGCGGTTGTCAAGAGGCCTAAGATGCCTCTAGATATACCTAAAACCCGTTTCGATTATTGGCACTTGGACGACCTGACTTTTAGGTTGTCTAAGTGTCGATTTAGGTGTTGTTTTTAGACGTATTTTTGTTTCAATTATGTATCTCCTAGCCATCAAACTTGTGAGAAGTCTTCCAATCAGCAATATTGCCATATATTCACTATAGATATATAACAATCAAACATTATGTAAAAACATCACAGTACTAAAATGCTAGCAATTAACCATGCCGAAATACAACTGCACTATAATCCCTTTAAACATACGGTATTCATACAGTGACCATACAGTTATTTGTCATTTTTGAAAAATTTAAACTGTTAAAGGCACATCTATTTTATAAACCGATTGGAATTATAATCCCTCCCAACATTGCTTAAAACACAAATTGCAAAAGAAGAACTTGTATGCCTGGTACATTCACTACTATGAAGTCTTACATGGCTACAAATCTTGACCTGTAAACCACATTTATAGCTGTAAATACAAACCAAAGCTATTTGCAAATTCAGTTCAATTAATTCAGCATAATTTATAATAATTTATGCCATTTGAGTATTGTAAACTTTAAAGTTATTTTGACCTCCAAATATTGTAATTAGGTTTAGCAAATATACGACCTTCTGTAATTCATTCAAATCAACTGCACATGTGGATACATACATAGCACTAAAGTTACGTTTTTCTTAGATACCGGTTTATTCTTTCTATATAGATTAAGGCTGAAAATCACTTTGGTATAATTGACCCCCTTTAGGAAGTTTTACAGATTTTGAATATCATGGGTCAACGTGAAATTTGTGATTTTCTACTGCTATCCAAAATATAGAATTCTTCTTGTATTTATTAATGTCATTACACAACAATTAAGAGACCATTTAATACACTTTGGATCTCAGAAAATACACAATTCAACAGAACATATTTCCCCATTTAGGCACCAGTAGGTAGGTGCCAATACCATATCTTAAGAGCAGACCTAAGCTGTTACAGAATACTAGCACAAAGTCACACTGGCACACCAAGGGCTCCTTTTAGGAAAGCGCGTTAGCGGGTTTAGCGCGCGCGACTTTTCATCACGCGCTAGCTAAAAAACTACCCCCTGCTCAAGAGGAGGCGGTAGCAGCTAGCGCGGCCAGCGGTTTAGCGGGCGCTATTACGCGCCTCTGTGAAAGGAGCCCCAAAAGTTAAATACATCCACTTAAATAGGTCAATGGCTGGCAGATAACCTTTAGCAAACTTGGCATAGTGGGTTTCACAGTGCAAACACTTATACTAATAAGGCTTTTAGGTGTTCTGCATGAATGGTTGGCAGAAGTGGTCACACCTAAGTACACTATATAACATGTACAACACGCTATGTATGCTCCCTTATATTTCTGTGCTAACACCGTCATTCTATAATGTGAGCACCTAAATATACATGCCATTTGCGTATTCAATACTAGCACTTATGTACAGGAATGTTACAGATTCATGTGTAAGTGGTAGTTAAGACATGCTTAGCTGTATTCTATAATCTTAACACACAAATAGTATAAATGTGTAATTGCAACAGGGTTTTCATATGGGCATTGCATGGGTGTCCCCCACAATTAATGTGCACATATAATAGAACAGTGTCATTATGAACAACGCAGCTACAATATTCATGCAGGATATAATCTTCAGAAGCCTCAGTGGTGACTAGTTTCACATGAGCTACTCTGCCTGCGATTCGTCTAACTCTTCATAGGCTTCAAATATTGTTAAAAACTCATGAAACACAGATTTTTGAAAAAATCTTTCACAATAATCCTTAACCAAAAAGGTACTTAGCTTGAGAAAGTGACTCTCTTATTGGAGACTTGGGCCAGATAGCCTGACATGGGCCATGTTTCGTTCTCGCTGTGTCAAAAGTTGGTTCCGACGGAGTATCGAAGTGGGATCCAAGATGGCGTTTGTGTCGGACGTCTGGCGGTGAGCTCCATGTCAGCATCCTCTGATTTTCTCTCCTCCGACATTGGCAGTTGAATTCTCTTTCAGGGATACAGGGCTGAGTGAACCTTTGCTCCTGCTTGATCTCTGTTGCAGTTTTCGCAGCTTTTGCCGCTTGGAATATTTTCTTCTTTCGCCTAATGGGGAAGAGGAAGTGAGCTATGTGGCCAAATCCTCCGGCAGCCGTGAGCTCCAGAAATCTAATTCAGACAATGCTGGATGCAGGTTTCACGCGTCATCAGAGAGGGACTCAGCCGGTTTCGGGAGGAACACCAGAGTCTTTGGTGAACCTTAGCATGGACCAGGCTTCTCTTAGCCCGATCGAAATTCAGGCTCCTCTTCAGCCCGGGAGTGAAAACTTTATGGAAAGAGAGGTACTCCTGCAGACCCAGAGAGAGGGACAGCCGGTGAACCCTGAAGTAGCAGTGGGAGCCGAGTTGTTTGGAGGTGAGACTCCCACTGTAGCCAATTTATTGGCACCAACCACAGAAGCTGGTAAGAACTTAATTTTTGCTCCTACTGGCCAACAATTTGGAGAGATAATTAAGCTTGTAACAGAAAGTTTAGACACCCAGTGGGAAGCCATTGTGACAATGGACTCCAACCTTAAAAAGGAGGTCTCAATGCTGCATTCAGATAGTGGAACTGTCAACACTCAGGTAAAGGAACATGAACTTAAACTAAGAGAACAAGGTGAAAAAATACAGCAACATGATGACCAGATCAACTCACTTAAATCACTTGAATTGGAGACTATTAAAGAGCGATCTCTTATTTACAGAAAATTAGAATTTATGGAATAGTTTGAGGTTCCTGAATTTTCCCAAGTCTCCAGTGATTTCTGGCCAGGAAATGGTCCAGAAATACTTAAAAGAAATTCTTTTAATTCCAGAAGAAAGCTTACAGCCTATTGTTAGAGTTCAATATATTACCTTGGAGAAGAAACAGGAAAGCTCTACTCCTACGGACCCAGTAGGACCAGAAGCAAGTGGATTGAACTTTAACAAATTTCCTCGAAAATTCCCTTGAAGTAATAACTGAAAGAACTACCCTTATTGTATCATTTGCTTTAGAGTTTGTCAGGGATTTGATTTTTCGAACATATTTTTGGCATATGAATAATACTTTTTTGGGTTCAACAATTCGTATATTTCCTGACATATCTCATGAGACACAGAAGAAAAGAAAAGACTTTTTGGTTTATAGACCTAGAGTTATAGCTTTGGGTGGTTCCTTTGTTTTAAAATTTCCTGCTAAATGTTGTATCTCATTAGAAGGAAAATCTTTTCTTTTTTTTAACCCAAACATTTGTTACAATTTGTTGTGGCCAAGGAAAGGGGGGGGGGGGGGGTAGTAACCATTGGTTCAATAGTGGCTCCTACAATTTAGCGAACCGGCTGCCGGAAGTAGTCGCTCTTACTTCTATTACGTCCTGATAAATGATTTATTGTATTTCTTTAATTTACTTAGGTCTTGGATCATTGTGGGCGAAATAATGAATATTATTTTCCTTATATTTCTTTGGTTGGGGGTTACCAGCCATTGTTTTTTTTTTCTTATATTGTAATCTTAATCCATATTCAAGTAGAGGTGCTTGTTTAAAATGTAAAATTTGAATAAAATACAAAAGCTGGTTCCAATATTCTGAAAGATGACCTAAACCTTTTGTCTGTACAAAGCATGAGCGAAGCATGGCTCATATCCTGCATGAAGATTGCAGCTGTGCTTTTTGTAAAGGGGGTAGCTGTGCAAGGTTTGGAAGTAATTGTTCCTGCCAGAAAGAAAAATTCCTTGACCTGATCAACTTAATTCAAAGTGCAATATTTAGGCATCTAATAGAGATGGCATAAGTTTGCGCCCCTAAATGCTAATTTATACAAGTAGTCAATAATGGAATCTGGGTGTTATAGAATTTGTACTCAGTGCCCAGAATTATGGTGCCTAAACTTTGGCACACTTTATAGAATTGCTCTTTAAGTGACTTAGATGTGCTGTTTATAGAATAGCACCTAGCATTTACATGTGTAATAGCCAATTACTGGCACTACTATTCTATAACCTAGGCCAGGGGTAGGCAATTCCGGTCCTCAAGAGCCGGAGCCAGTTCAGGTGTTCAGGATATCCACAATAAATATGCATGAGATAGATTTGCATCTCAAGGAGGCAGTGCATGCAAATCCATCCATTCATTGTGGATATCCTGAAAACCTGACCTGGCTCCGGCTCTCGAGGACCGGAATTGCCGACCCCCTGACCCAGGTGCACCAGTGGTGCCTAAATTTAAGCATCAGCCTCCACAATTGCAAAAAAGGCTAAATTTATCATCACGATACAAAGTAACATTCAGCATTTTAGTCCGCCTCTACTCATATTTTCTGTAACATAATTCTTTTTAAAATGAGATTCCATTCATCTTTGCAACATATTAATACATACTACATGGTTGCTAGTACACCTGTTTCTTAATAAATTTAACATTAAGACATAATTCTTAAAATATTAAATATGCCATAAGTAGAGCAAGAAAAACAAATCAAATTGTCTTATTCTGATATCTCATACTGTGCATTCACATTAAAACATAACACTTCTGATTGTCAAAGTCACAGGATGAAGACTAATAATAGCAATCAAATACAATAAATTTAACCCTAAAAGAAATCATTTCTATAGCTTTGGTAATCTAGTATAACATTAGCTTCATGAAAGTGTTTTGCAACTACATCTACTGTATCATCTCAAAACCCTAATTTGTGTGTGTGTGTACAGGCAAAATACATACTTCCTGAGTAAATTGTTATATCTGATTAAGAAATGTTTGGCAAATGAAAAACATAAATGTGCAAACACACACATATAAACATATTATGTACATACATACATCCTGCTAGTACAGAATTTTGAACAATTAGTCAAAACATGAAAATAAATACGGAATGTTTTTAAAAATTGTAGTAGAGTACCATAAACTAATAACAATTGTATAATTTTGATTAAGTGCATACAAAGTAAAAGTAACTCTTTAAATCATGAGGCATTAGAACATTTTAATTCTAACCCTGAGTGACAATTTTATAAATTCACTGTGTTTTTAATGCAGTACTCACTTGTCACTGAACACATTTTTTGTTTGATTTCTTTGAACTCTATATAACAAACCTAATTTTGTCATATAAACAATGTATATACTATGGAAAATTTTGGTTTACATTGATATAAACAATATACTAGCAATACAAATTGTAAAATTCAGGTCACACAACTAATGTTTAGTAAATACCTCAAAAGACTGACTTCCAAAATCTTTGCACAATACTTCTACAGTATGCATGGGATACCAGAACATAAATTAAAATAAACTTTCAAATTTTTTTGGCACTTAAAACAATAGCTCATGATCAACTGAGATTCAACTGAATCAGCACTGTATTTTATGAAATGCTAAATCCACTTCACAGTTTAAATAAAGAAATACATTTCTGGCAGCTTTGCCATCAACCATTTTCTCATAACTAATTAACTGTGGGCCACTAAAGGCCAAAGACACATTCAGTTATTGCCCTGTGTTTCTGAATGTCATCTAAACTGTATATACTAAGCAATGCCATATTTGCAGCATTACATTTGCAAAAATACCATTAAAAAGATATAGGGCTTCTTCTATCAAACTGCGCTAGCAGTTTTTAGCACAGAGAGCCACGCTGAATGGCCCATGCTGCTTCCGACGCTCATACAAACTCTGTGAACATCGGGAGCAGCGCGGGCCATTCAGCGCAGCTCATTGTGCTAAAAACTGCTAGCGCAGTTTGCTAGAAAAGGCCCTTAATTCTGAATGTGAATCAAAGGTGTGAGGCTACTGCCCCAATCAGTTATGTTATCTTTCCTTTTTTAAAACATAAGGCCAAAATTTTCAAATGCACAATGCAGCATATTTACATTTCAGATATTTTTCTCTGAAGTTACTCCTGAATCTGACTGTTCTTTGTCTTTATTCTTTTCACATCCATTGTCTGCCTGTACAGCGTGGATTTCCAAGCACATACCAGGAACCCTAGGGCACAGCTCCTGCAAAGCCCTCACCAAGTCTTCCTGTTTCGCTTGACTGCTTAAAGAGGTTTCAGGCAAAGTCATCTGAAAGGCACACCAGAGCGCAGTGCGTGCTTTGCGGGTAGCAGCAGCAAGCTCTTTAATAGCAGCTGCCAAGGCAAGAACATCTATGATAGAGGAAAGAATGCCATATTAAAATGCAGTTCTAATTTGAAGGAGTTTTATTTAAGAACATAAGAAAAGCCATACTGGGTCAGACCAATGGTCCATCTAGCCCAGTCTCTTGCTTCCACAGTGGCCAATCCAGATCACAAGTACCGAGCAAAAACCCTGATAGTTATAACATATTACAATTGTGGCCTTTGTGGACAACACAGCAATGCATGTAACCATTGCCTATCAACCCCAGAGACCTTAGGTGTTAATTTGGGAACAATTTCACGCTTAAAACTCAATTTGGATACACCTAAACTTTAGTTCTGCAGAGCCCAGATTCAGCTTTGTACAGTAGAGAGATTCCTTTCTGAAGCATTGGGCAGGGGATATATGTTTTGATATCTAGACATTTTATATAACACTTATATAGGACAACCAAGAGGACACTTATTTGGGGCTATAAAGACAACATAGTTGTCTAGGTGTCTTTATAAAATAGCCTCACACAACCTGCAGAAAAAGCACAGTTACTTACCATAACAGGTGTTATCCGGAGACAGCAGGCAGATATTCTCAGATGTCGGGTACGTCATCCACAGAGCCCAGTAAGGATAGTTTTAAAAGTGAACCATCACTTTCAGTTTTAAGAAACTTTGTGACTGCCCACCCAATGTAGGCGTGTGGTACCTCAGTTTGGTAAGCAAGCTAAAAAACCAACCCGGGGAGGTGGGAAGGATGTGAGAATATCTGCCTGCTGTCTCCGTATAACACCTGTTATGGTAAGCAACTGTGCTTTATCCTAGGACAAGCAGGCAGCATATTCTCACGCGGGACTCCCTAGCTTACTGAAATAGGATGGAGGGAGAGTTGGCCATTAAGAAGAAAATAAATTCTGTAAAACTGCTTGGTTGAAATGACCATCTCGTCTGGAATAGGATTCTAGACAGTAGTGAGATGTGAAAGTATAAATTGAGGACCAAGTAGCTGCTTTGCAAATTTCATCAATGGGAGTGGAACGTAAGAAAGTTACTGATGCTGCCAAAGCTCGGACTTTGTGTGCTGTAACACGTCCCTCGAGCTGCAGTCCAGCCTAAGCACAGCAAAAAGAAATACAAGCCACTGACCATGTAGAGATAGTCCTTGGTTACAGGCTTTCCCAATCTGTTAGGATCAAAGGAGATGAACAGTTGAGGTGATGACCTGTGTGGCTTAGTCCTTTGTTTGTAGTAAGCCAAGGCATATTTACAGTACAATGTATGAAGAGCTGTTCCTCTAGGATGAGAATGAGGCTTTGGAAAGAATACTGCCAGCATGATAGATTGATCAAGATGAAATTCCATGACCACTTTTGGAAGGAATTTAGGATGAGTGCAGAGGACCACCTTATCATGATGAAATACTATGAACGGTGGATCAGCCACCGAAGCTTGGAGTTCACACACTCAATGGGAAGACGTAAGAGAGATTAAGAAGACTACTTCTGATCAGGCTGAAAGGTACCAAGCTATGAAGTTCAGTGATTTCAGATTAGGATGTAAAAGAGACCCTTGATTCTGAGTGAGCAGAGATGGAAATATTTTCAATGTGATTGGATCCTTGGCACTCAGCTGAAGTAGAATGGAGTACCAAGGTTGTGTGAGCCACCAAGGAGCTATGATGGCCGACTCTGTCTTGAGTTTGACCAATGTCTTGAGAATGAGAGGGATTGGAGGAAAGGCACATAGGAACTTGTCTGCCCAATCCAGAAGAAAAGCATCTGCCTCCAGACATTGAGGAGTATCGAGGCAATTTGTGATTGTGGGGAGAAGCAAACAGATCTATCTGAGGAATTCCCCCATAGTGAAAAAATGTGACGTACGAATTTGAAGTTGAGAATCCACTCGTGTGGTTGAAGACATCTGCTGAATTTGTTGACTAGATTATTCTGAGAACCTTGTACATACACAGTTTTGAGAAATATGTTGCAAGCAATCACCCAATTCCAAATGTACAGGGCTTCTTGATATAGGAGAGAGCCCATTCCTCCTTGTTTGTTGATGTGATACATCGCTACTTGGTTGTCTGTGCGAACTGGGATGACTTGATTGGAACGGGTACTCTAAAAAGTTTGAAGAGCATATTGAATTGCTCTGAGTTCCAACACGTTGATGTGAAATGTTTTTTCTTGAACTGACCAATTGCCTTGTGTATGAAGACCATCCAGGTGGGCTTCCCCAAGCATACATGGATGCATGTGTGGTGAGCACCTTCTGATGTGGAGGAATGCGGAATAATAGACCTCTGGATAGATTGGTTGGATCCATTCATCACTGAAGCGATTGACGAAGAGATGAGGGGGAAAGGGGAAGGATGGGATGAGGTGACTAATCTTTTGAGAGAAGGGGTCGAGAACTTGAGACCATTGAAAGGCAAGGGTTCTGACAAACCCACTGCCAGCCTTGGCTTTGTCTCAGGGCAAAGTAGAAATAAAACATGTTCCCTGGTCAGAAGAGCTGACCAGGTTAGCAGCAAAGATCTGGAAGTGGCTGACTACATAGAAACAGAAAATGACGGCAGAAAAGGGCTATAGCCCACCAAGTCTGCCCACTGCAATTAGCCTCCCCCCAGAGTTCATTCCCTTAGAGATCCCACATGAGTATCCCATTTCTTCTTAAAATCAGTCACGCTGCTGGCCTCAATCACCTGCAGTGGGAGTCCATTCCAATGCTCCACCACTCTCTCGGTGAAAAAGTACTTCCTGGAGTTGCTATGAAATTTCCCTCCTCTGATTTTCAGCGGATGCCCTCTGGTTGTTGAGGGTCCCATGAGACAGAAGATATTATCTTCTGACTCGATACGTCCCGTGATGTATTTGTACGTTTCAATCATGTCTCCCCGTTCTCTTCTTTCTTCAAGTGAGTACAGCCACAATTTTTTTAGTCTTTCTTCGTACGTGAGATCCTTGAGCCCCAGGACCATCCTGGTCGCCATTCGCTGAACTGACTCGATCCTCAGTATGTCCTTACGGTAGTGTGGTCTCCAGAACTGAATACAGTACTCCAAGTGAGGCCTCACCATGGATCTGTACAACGGCATCATGACTTCAGGTCTCCTGCTGACAAATCCTCTACGGATACAACCTATCATCTGTCTTGCCCTGGAGGAAGCCTTCTCCACTTGATTGGCAGCCTTCATGTCCTCACTAATAATCACCCCTAGATCGCGTTCTGCCTTGGTCTCAACTAAGGTCTCACCATTCAGTACATAATTTTTGTGCGGATTTTTCTTTCCCAGGTGCATCACCTTGCATTTTTTAGCATTGAAGCTTAGCTGCCAAGTAGTTGACCATCTTTCCAGCAGTCATAGATCGTGTGTCATATTATCAGGTAATAAGCTTTTGCCTATTATGTTGCAAAGTTTGGCGTCGTCAGCGAATAGTGCTACCCTTCCTTTAAGTCCTTGTGTCATATCTCTTATGAATAAATTGAATAGAATTGGGCCCAGAACCGAGCCCTGCGGCACCCCACTGGTCACGCTTGACGCCTTGGATGGGGTACCGTTCACCACCACCCTCTGAAGTCTACCACTTAGCCAATCTCCAACCCATGCAGTTAGAGTGCTTCCTAATCCTATTGATTTCAATTTGTTCAATAGCCTTCTGTGTGGGACGCTATCAAATGCTTTACTGAAGTCCAAATATACCACGTCCAGTGACTCTCCTGCATCCAGTTGTCTAGTAACCCAGACTACCCCTCTGACAGTGAGACAGAGCAGAATAGGTATGAGCCCAGTGTCACCCGGCAGAATGTGCCATACCAGCATAAAACTAATAAAAATCCTGTTAAGGTTTCAGTACAGAAATGGGAGCCTGGTCCTTTAATGAATCCTCAGTACAGACCGCTCAAGAAAAGCCCTTCCCCCTCCCTAGAAGAGAGAGGTGGGACCAAGACATGCTTAAAGATAGAACCCTGAATCAGTTGCAGGAGAGGCAGGAAGGTGAAGGGAGGAGCCATTCCCTTCAGGCATGAAAAGGGCAGGACGTAGAGATGGTTGAGGAAGAGCAGACCATGTTGCCAGCCACAGAGAGCCCAGGTAAGGAAGAGGCTATGGACACATCAGACCTGCCAATGGAGCTAACACCCCCACAGGACTGCATGGAGGTTGGTCCTTGAGTTCAAGAGGGAATGGAACCTGACTTTTTAAAAGTAAGAACTGTGGGGTTTTTTGTTCCCTGAATAAAAAGGCAGGTGCCTTAATAAAGAAGGGAAATGATCCTTTTTGTTGTTTGAACTGTGTTTGGTTTTGCCAAGAGACTGAGGCCTAGATTCTTAAAAAATCGTGTTAAAAAACGACAGGCTGTTATCACAGCCGTTCTGGTAGCGAATTTAAAAAAGTGAGACATTCTCCAAAAAACGCTCATGTAAATGAGGTTGGTGGAGAGTAGTAAAAACTTGCTAAATTTGCATGCCCAGAACCCCCCCCAAACACAACAATATTGGGAGATATGTTCAGTCTCTCCCGCTGCCAACCAACACCCCCCTCCTCCTGCTGCAGGAGAAATACCCACTCTCTCCTGCTGCCAAGTGAACCCCCCCCCTCAAGCGGTGGGAGAGATGCCCATTTTATCCCACTGCCACACAACACTCCCCCCCCCTGCAGCAGGAGAGATGTCCACTCTCTCCTGCTGCCAAGCGAACTCCCCCCTCCCCCAGCAGCAGGAGGGATGCCCATTATCTGCCGCTGCATCACAACACAGTTCTCCTCTGCCTCCGACCCCTCTCCCCCGTACCTTTAATTAGATGGCTGACCAGAAGGATGCCTACTCCCTCCGGCCAGCTGGCCCACCTCTTCCAAAATGGGCCTTCCCCTCCCCGGTGCATTCTGGGATGCACCAGGAAGGGGCCTAAGGCTCTGATGGGCCCGGATGTCCCATAGGAGGGGCCTTAGGCGTCTGGGCCAATCAGAGCCTTAGGTCCCTTCCCAGTGCATCTGGGAAGGGGCCTGAGGCTTTGATTGGCCCCCTCCTTATACAACCTGGGCCAATCAGAGCCTCAGGCACCTCCCCAGATGCATTGGGAAGGGTCCTAAAGCTCTGATTGTTCCGGACACCCCATAGGAGGGGCCTTAGGCATCCGGATGCAGCAGGAAGAGATGCATCCGGATGCATCGGGATGGGTCCTAAGGCTCTGATTGGTCCGGACACCCTATAGGAGAGGCCTTAGGCGTTCGGGCCAATCAGAGCCTTAGGACCCTTCCCAATGCATCCAGGGAGGGGCCAATCAGAGCCTCAGGCCCCTCCTCGGATGCATCCCAAGATGCACTGGGGAGGGGAAGGCCCATTTTAGACAATGCAGCAGCTGGGAGGAGGGTGTCCATGTCCCTCTGGATCTATTTTGGGGTAAGGGGGTGGCAGAGACAGGGGAGGGGGTCACTTGAAAGCGGGGGAGAGTGGGCATCTCTCCTGCTGCAAGGGGGAGGCGTCGCCTCCATTCCGGGGGCATGGTGTTGTGTTCGCCATCACTACAGGGAAGGGGTGTGGTGATTCAGTGGAGAGAATGGGCATCTCTCCCATTGCATCACACACAGGAGCTTTCTAGCAGTCTCTGACACTGAACGGCACCCCTGGACCAGTTGCTTATTTTTGTTGCCAAAAGCCAATGCTGCTTTTTGAAAATGGTTTGCCATTTTTTAAGAATCCACTGGAAGGCTCATTTCAAAGCTGAAGAGCCCATTTGCATGTCAGTGTCGGAGACTGCCAGAAACCTTGCTAAAGATAGGGATAATTTCTTTTGATAATCTACCGCTAAACTGTGTACAGGCTAAACTACCAGAAAACAGTTTAGCGATGGCCTTAAAGTTTTGAGAATCTGGGCCCCAGTGTTTAATTCACCTGCAGTGCAGTGAACCTGAGTTTCATCCTTGAAGATTTTGGCTACCTATTTGTTTTTGTCTTTTACTGTGTATTTTCTTTGGACTCACTTATCTGCGTTAAGGTTTATGAACTTAAAGTACTTTTGTCACACACACACACACACCCACCCTGGTGAAGAGAACTTTCTGAAGTGAGCTGCAAAGCCCAAGGATTTTACAAAGTGTGCTGCATAACCTTTTGCAATCACTGCTAAGTGTTTTGGTTTCTTTTTGTGTTTGCTTGTTTTCCTTTGTGCTTACCTGACTGAAGTTGGATATGATCAGTATTGACCAGCTGATGCACCAAATAAAAACAAATTTTTTTCATGAACACTATTTGCCTGAGTGTGCTATTTTTGCTTTCCCCTGTGCAGTATGTTCCTGGTATTCTAGGCAGTTGCCTAGTCTGACCCTCTTGAAGGGCCTCCCTATTTCCAGGGGGGAGCCACACCAGTCTTAGAGTGAACACTGTTAAGCCCACTTGCTAACCTAGGCAGGGGCCTAGCATGCGATAGGATCCACTGAGCCCTGCAAAGATGAAGTCTTGCATAGGGCGTCACATGAACTATGGAAGCCATGTGACCCAAGGGATGCATCATTTGCTTGGCTGAAATGGTTTCTAGAAGACAGACCTGTTTGCAAAGAATAATTAGCCTGTCTTGTCTTAGCTGTGAAAGGAAATCCCTTTGATGTACTGTGTCAAAAAATGTTCCTATGAACTGAAGCCGCTGGGAGGGTTCAAGTTCAGATTTTTGAAAGTTGACTTCAAACCTTAAATGTTGAAGAAATGCTATCAACAGGTTTGTTGCGAACAGCACTGCTTGACGCGATGCCATTTTTATTAATCAATCGTCCAATTATGAAAAAAACTTGGAGCCTGTGATTTTGTAGGAACTTGGTGAACACTCTTGAAGAAGACCCAAGGCCAAATGGATGAACTCTGTACTGAAAGTGATGAGCCAAACAAAATCGTAGGAACTTTCTGTGAGCAAGATGTATGGGTATGTGCATGTACGCCACTTTGAGGTCTAGAGAGCATAGCCATTTGTTTCAATCCAGAAGGGGTAAAGGGTCCCAAGGGATAACATGCAAAACTTTTCCCTGACCAGATATTTGTTAAAGTTTCAGAGGTCGAGAATTGGACAAAGACCTCCCGTCTTCTTTGGAATTAGAAAATACCTGGAGTAGAATCCCTGATTTTTCTGTGAAGGAGGAACTACTTCAATGGCATTTAGTTGAAGCAAAGTTTCAATTTCCTGAAGAAGAAATGACGTCTATTGTAATGTGAAACAGGACTCTCTTGGAGGGTGATTTGGAGGGAGTGTTTCGAAGTAAAGAGAATAACCCTCTGTGATGACTTTTAGGACCCAAGCGTCCATTGTAATGAGAGCCCAACGAGGATGGTAAAATTGTAGTTGACCTCCAATAGGCTGAGGAGGAGGTTGTGTAGGAGATAAGTTGGCTGTACTCTCTAAAAGCACATCGAAAAGACTGTGTTGATTTTTGAGGAGCAGCTGACTGATGTTTGAGGACATTGCTGTTTTTGCCTCTTCTGTTGTGGTGACTTGGACGAAGAAGATGTAGCACAAAATCGCCTTTTATAAGCATATGCAACTGGTTTTGGAGCTGACAGATGACTGGGATTTAGTTTTGGATCTATTCCAGTTTTCCTTATGTTGAGTGAGCTTTTGGGTAGCTTTTTCTACCCTCTCACCAAAAAGCTCCTCACCCAGACACAGAATATTGGCTAGTTGGTCCTGTAAATTGATGTCCATGTCAGAGACTCATAGCAAAGCTAAACGTCTCATTGCCACAGACGTAGCTGATGCCCTGGATGACATTTCAAAGGCATTAAACATTGTCTAGGCCATATATTTGCGAGTTTGAAAAAGATTATGAGTAGTCTACTGATACTCCTCCAGGCATTCTATGGGAATGTATTGTTCAAACTCAGCCAACTTTTTTTTTACCAGATGTTTAAAGTAGAATGACATATAAAAATTATAGTTTAAAACTCTACTGGCCGAGGGGGCGTGGCTTAACGCGAACACAAATGGATGTGTGATCGCGACGCTCCTCTTCAACTAGGCAAAAGATTATTGAAAAATATATCTTCTTCTTACCAATTTTTATTGAAAATAATTTCCTGCTGTTATTAAACCTGTAACTGATTGATATTTCCTTCCTACGATAAAGTTGAGGCAAAGCTTGAGAGAAAGAGCCAGGAGAAAATTGAAAGCGTCTTTCTCCTCTGTGATAGAGAGAAACGATATTGAGAGCAGTCGGGGAAAAGATAAAAGAAACTTAAAATCACCGGAAAAAAAAAAAGCGTGCTGCCGATACTGAAGTGGAGATCTAAAGAAAGAAAGTCAGGAGGTTTGTCTCCCTTTTGACGATTTTTTCACGACACTGACTGTTTGAAGTTTTTTCCTTTGATAGACGGCGAGAAAAAGGTCAGCAAATCGCTCACAGGGTAAATGACAATAACTTGATATTAACTAAGAGTAGAGCATTGAGAGAGAGAGACTGAAAGTGGAGGAAGTTAGAGAGGAATCTTGGTGTGAAACCGCTGTCAACGGATTTTTAGATCTGTGGCGGTTTGAAGCAGCCCTCTCTGACCGACGCTGAACTGGGACCCTGAGGGCGAAAAGTAAGTGACTCTTTCAATAAAACGGCAAAAGATTAAATACAGGCTACAGTGAATGGTGGTGGATTTGTCCCCTTGTAGCCGATTCCTTCGATATTAAACTTGTGACAGTTATTGCCCTCTTCTATAGAGACTAAAAAAAAAAAGAAAACCTGAGAGAGAAAGTGCCAATAAGAAG